>NW_027094087.1:116030050-116637482 GCF_029207755.1 Chamaea fasciata | reverse complement strand
CTGCCTCCCACGACCCAGCCCTCCCCAGAACAGCTCACAGGCACAGACAGACATGGATCTTTCGAATTTTTTGCACGTACAAATCGGATTTTCATCCTATGAAAAAACATGTATGGAAAAACCTGAATATCTGTAGGAGAAAAAAAATCACATTATTCACCTTATTCTGTGTCTGTAGATTTTCCAGGAGTGCTGTGATCCAAGGATAATGGCCTGGAGATTCATTAAAGGCTTTGCTTTAGGTACTTTTCTGTTTTCAGGCACCAAGCCAGTACCTGCGCTGGAATAAACCCACCATCCCTCCTGCCTGCATGGGCAGCACAAGGTCAAGCACAACCTGAGCTTCTTGGTCATTCCTTTCATGCCCAGCCTGTGCAAATCAACCATGCAAAGTGCTTCATGGCAAGCCCTGCAGGTTATTAACGGAGTTATTTTATAAACAATGTTGGGTTGTGAAACACGGGGGCTTTATTGCACATCTGTGGTGAAGGACTAAAATAGCATCGGGCTCTGTTCTCCCTGACGTGGGGCTTTTCCATCTCGGATGTATAACAAGTAGGACTCACACTGTAGCTTTTTATACCCGATTTACACACAGTGTGGGAGAACTGTTGCTGTCACCGTGCCCAAAATCTATTCCAGGGACGGTGCTGGCAGCCAAGCCCTTGAATTAAGACACAAACAGAATGAACAGGGAGCCTCAGTTATCACCAGCGGGTCCTGAGGCACCTCAGCTGCCAGCCTGGTGGAATTACCTGAGTCTCACTGGAAAGTTTCTGCCCTCCTGAGCATTTCCCTGAGGGAATGGGGGCTGTGAGACAGGCACTGAAACAACCCCTGATGCTTCAGCTCATCTCTAACTCTCTGGCACCCATCAATGTACTCAGGTTTTCAGAAGTGGCTCAGGATTTGGGATTGCTGGTGGGCAGAGCGGGCGCTGCGAGGGCCTGGATTTCTGCACGGATGGAAACTGGATCCATGCCTTTGGAACACCAGTAAAGGCAGATTTGTTTTCCTAGGGGGACCCAAGCAGCAGCCCCAGCAGTAAATCACAGAATCACTGAGGCTGGAAGTCCAGGATCATTGAGTGCAACCTTTGACTCGTCAAGAACCATGGAATGGTTTGGGTTGGGACAAGCCTTAAAGTTCATCTCCTTCCACCCCTGCCATGGCAGGGACACCTCCCACTGTCCCCAGTGTCCAGCCTGGCCTTGGGCACTGCCAGGGATCCAGGGGCAGCCACAGCTGCTCTGGGCACCCTGTGCCAGGGCTTGCCCGCCCTGCCAGGGAACAATTCCTGCCCCAGATCCCACCCAGCCCTGCCCTCTGGCACTGGGAAGCCATTCCCTGTGTCCTGTCCCTGCAGGCCTTGTCCCCAGTCACTGGAGCCCCTTCAGGCCCTGGAAGAGGCTCTGAGGTCTTCTGGAGCCTTCTCTCCTCCAGGCTGAATGACCCCAGCTCTCTCATCTTTCTTCTCTTTCTTTTCTCCTTCTCTGCCTTCTCCCTCTTTCCCTTCCCCTTCCCAACCTTTATCTGTCCCTCTCTCATTCCCCCTCCACCCTGCTCTCCAGCTGTGCTGACAGATGTGCTGATAAGTCCCCCACACTTTTCCCTCCAACTCCCCCACAAACATTTCCTTACTGTGGCAGAGGCTCCTCGGGCTTTTTGTTTCGGAGCCGTTTTGGAGAACAGCTGCAGCCAGGAAACACAGACACCCGGGGATGAACTCTGGAGGTTGTCAGAGTGGGAGCAGACTCAGAATCTCCTCAGAGTCCACAGTCATCGGTTTCAGAATCCTGTGTGAGGATGCTGCAAGCCAGGCATCTCTACGGCAAAGCTCTTTTCTCCTGGATGTCGTTCCCTTCTGTTCGTTTCCCCTGCAAGCTCCAGTTTAGATCAGAGATATTTGAACAGAGCTCTCCCCTTCCCCAGTGCCAGTGGGAGCTGCTCCCCAGGCTGAGCTCCTGGGGGCTGTTGGTGTTTCCCCTGGGCAAGGGGCCCTGGGACACAGATAATTAGCCCAGCAGAGAGCAAACTGTGGCCTGGGAATCCTCCCCTTAGGAATCTTCCCTGCCCTCTCTCTGGTTTTTTATGGAGCTGTTTCCGCAATATTTTTTCTCTCCATTTTTTCCTCTCCAGCTACTGCACATGTGGAGCAGAATTGGAAGTCAGTGATCTGGGCTGGTGAAGTGCTCAGTGTCAGAACCAGGACAGTTCAGGGGTGGGATGCTGTCCCAGGGCCTCTGCTGCTCCAGCCTTCCAAGGTAAACACTGACTGCTGCTTCTCGTTCTCCACCGTGCTCAAGACCGGCCAAAACGTGGTTTGAGATCCACAGGACTGCAGCTCTGCACTTTGGAGGAATGAAATATTTACAGCTGGGCGTGGCTCTGGTCCGAGTGACAAAGTGAGGGATCAGTGACAGGCCTGGGAGCTCTTTCCCAACCCTGGTGGTTCTGTGATTCTGTTCTGTGATTTTGGGACATTTTGTTCTGTCTGTGGGTGGGCACGGGCCAGGAGAACCAGGGAACCTTTCTGCCTGCCTGGCTCAGAGCCAGCCTCCAGCAGAGCAAGGAGCTGCTGGGACATGCTGCCCTCTCCCACCTGCGGGATGTGGATGTCCCCGGAGATCTCCTCCCACCCCACTGAGGGGCACAACCAGCACCAGCAGCACGTGGGCCTGAGGGTCAGGAAGTTTGGCCATTCCTACAATGCTTTTGAACTCCCTTTTTTTTGTTTTTCTGCAAGAGAGCTGCCAGCCCCAGCAGACCCCCGCGCCCATCCAGACACACACCTGGCTCATACAGTCCTGCTCATCTGCAGCACACCCTGAAGACTTTAGGCAACTCCAACCTAACCTTTGAGCATCACATGGACAGATAAAAAGGCTTCCTCAAGTCTTTTGACCTTTCACAACGAATAGATGGATTTTATTGGAGATGCTGCACATACATGACATCCAACGCAGAACAATGACTGGGGTGTTAATTAGACTTGGCAAGCTGGTAAGACTCAAAGACATCCAAAGGAGATGCACAAGCAGCTGTTTTCTCACTGGGGAGGGACACGGCCCTCTGGACACACGGATGATGGCTGAGCATGGTTTTCAGAAGGGCTGAGAGAGCTCTGGGCCCCTCAGCAGGGCCTCATGAGAAATGCTCTGTGCTCAGCTGGGACGTGTCATTAATCCCGGGGTGTCTGCAGCAAGGGAGAAAGCACCACGCTAAGACATGACGTGGAAATTCACAGCTCTGGGTTGGGGGACGGATCTGCAGTTCTTCCCCCTGGACTGCACGGATGGAGCACCAAGAGTCCACCAGCTCTGACTGGGAAACCAGCCCCAGAGCTCTGACAGAGAACCAGCCCCAGAGCTCTGACAGAGAACCCAGTCCAGGGATCTGACAGAGAACCCAGTCCAGGGCTCTGACAGAGAACCCAGTCTGACAGAGCTCTGACAGAGAACCCAGTCCAGGGCTCTGACAGAGAACCAGCCCCAGAGCTCTGACAGAGAACCCAGTCTGACAGAGCTCTGACAGAGAACCCAGTCCAGGGATCTGACAGAGAACCCAGTCTGACAGAGCTCTGACAGAGAACCCAGTCCAGGGCTCTGACAGAGAACCCAGTCCAGGGATCTGACAGAGAACCCAGTCCAGGGCTCTGACAGAGAACCCAGTCTGACAGAGCTCTGACAGAGAACCCAGTCCAGGGCTCTGACAGAGAACCCAGTCCAGGGATCTGACAGAGAACCCAGTCCAGGGATCTGACAGAGAACCCAGTCCAGGGATCTGACAGAGAACCCAGTCCAGGGCTCTGACAGAGAACCCAGTCCAGGGCTCTGACAGAGAACCCAGTCCAGGGATCTGACAGAGAACCCAGTCCAGGGCTCTGACAGAGAACCCAGTCCAGGGCTCTGACAGAGAACCCAGTCCAGGGCTCTGACAGAGAACCCAGTCCAGGGATCTGACAGAGAACCCAGTCCAGGGATCTGACAGAGAACCCAGTCTGACAGAGCTCTGACAGAGAACCCAGTCCAGGGCTCTGACAGAGAACCCAGTCCAGGGATCTGACAGAGAACCCAGTCCAGGGATCTGACAGAGAACCCAGTCTGACAGAGCTCTGACAGAGAACCCAGTCCAGGGCTCTGACAGAGAACCCAGTCCAGGGCTCTGACAGAGAACCCAGTCCAGGGATCTGACAGAGAACCCAGTCCAGGGATCTGACAGAGAACCCAGTCTGACAGAGCTCTGACAGAGAACCCAGTCCAGGGCTCTGACAGAGAACCCAGTCCAGGGCTCTGACAGAGAACCCAGTCCAGGGATCTGACAGAGAACCCAGTCCAGGGATCTGACAGAGAACCCAGTCTGACAGAGCTCTGACAGAGAACCCAGTCCAGGGCTCTGACAGAGAACCCAGTCCAGGGCTCTGACAGAGAACCCAGTCTGACAGAGCTCTGACAGAGAACCCAGTCCAGGGCTCTGACAGAGAACCCAGTCCAGGGCTCTGACAGAGAACCCAGTCCAGGGATCTGACAGAGAACCCAGTCCAGGGCTCTGACAGAGAACCCAGTCCAGGGATCTGACAGAGAACTCAGTCCAGGGATCTGACAGAGAACCCAGTCCAGGGGTCTGAGAAAGTACCCAGTCCTAGAGGCCTGACAAAGGACCCAGTCCATCAGCGCTTTCTGGCAGAGCTGGTGGAGGAAACTACCAGTCAGAGCCCCTCTTCCTGCAGAGGGCCCTGAGCAAGGCCTCCCGGATGTGGGTGGATTTTATGCTGTAGATGACAGGGTTGAGGGCAGGGGGAATGGTGAGGTAGGTGTAGGCCACCAAGGTGTTGACGAGGGGAGGGACGTCCCTGCCGAAGCGATGGATCATGGACAGGCCGATCATGGGGATGAAGAACACCAGGACGGCACAGATGTGGGAGACACAGGTGTTGAGGGCCTTCAGACACTCCTCCCTGGTGGTGAGGCTGACGACGGTCCTGATGATGAGGATGTAGGAGAGCACGATGAAGATGAAGTCCATCCCCACTGTGGACAAGAGAACGATCATCCCGTAGAAGACATTGACCTTTATGTCCGCGCAGGCCAGGTTCATGATGTCGGGGTGGAAGCAGAAGGAGTGGGACAGCTCCGTCCTGCCGCAGTAGGTCAGCCTCTTGAGCAGGAAGGGGATGGGCAGCAGCGACACCATGCCCCTCAGCACGATGGCCAGGCCGATCTTGAGCACAGTGCTCTTGGTGAGGATGGCCGGGTGCCTCAACGGGTGGGAGATGGCCACGAAGCGGTCAAAGGCCATGGCCAGGAGCACGGAGGACTCGATGAAGGACAGGATGTGGATGAAATACATCTGCGTGAGGCAGGCGTCGAAGGCAATCCGGCGCACGTTGAACCAGAAGAGGCCCAGGGTGGTGGGCAGGGTGCAGAGGGCCAGCCCCAGGTCGGTGACCGCCAGCATGGACAGGAAATAGTACATGGGCTCGTGGAGGCTGGGGGTCTTCCTGATGATGAACAGGATCACGCAGTTCCCCAGGAGAGCAGTCAGGTAGAGGGCACAGAAAGGGATGGAGATCCAGGGGTGAAGGGCCTCCAGGCCCGGGATGCCCATCATGAGGAAAGCTGAGGGCTGATAGAAGGAGCCATTGAATTCCCACGGGGGGCGTGAGTCACGCTCCATCCCAGCTCAGCTCTCACATGGCCTAGACCTAAAACAGACCAACAACACAAACTCCACGTAGCCGGACTCTCCGCTGAACAGGGGAGCTGCACATCCCTCCACCTCCCCACCAGCCTCTGCGGGGAGCCCTGGGCTCTTTGGGAACGGTGTCACATAGGGCTGCACTCCTGTGTATCCATGAAATCCTACTCTGAAGGAAAAGGAAGCATGTTTTGTGTTGAAAACGAGGGAAAATAAAGAAGAAATACTTCAGAATGAAAATTAAAACAATCCACTGGTTCACAGTCATCCCCAAATTCCAGAGTTTGAGATGCTCTGTGGAGTGAGCAAATGCCTCTTCCATGCTCATCCCAACCATGACCCAGCTGGTAAGCCAAGGCTGCTTTTTTATGCCAATTGGAGATCAAAAGGCGTGAAAATTGTGAAAGTTTAACCCTGACGCTTCTTATTTAGGAAATCAGCACTGGAAACAAACGCAAGATCTGTTGGCACTGGCACAGGCTGCCCAGAGAAGCTGTGGCCACCCCATCCCTGCGAGTGTTTAATGCCAGATTGGAGCAGCCTGGCCCAGCGGAAGGTGCCCTGCCCGTGGCAGCTGTTGGAGCAGGATGGTCTTTAAGGCCCCTCCCGATCCAGACCAGTCTGGGATTCCAGGATTTCCAGCAGAACAGAGAATCAGCCACTCAGACCCTCCTGCTCTCACTCAGAAGATGGTTCCCAGGGCAAGGTGGACTCTCGGTGGTTCTCACACCCAAGCCCTGCTCATTTCACAACCTCACTGCAGGTGCAGGGGAATAAATGAGCAAACGCCCACAGGGACACAGGCTCTGTGTGGTGCCTGGGACACCTGTTGATAACCGGCAAGCACGAGGCAGGGCACAAGGTGTTCCAGGTTCAGAGGCCTGGGGAGGAACCTGGGGAAGTCTCTGGGAATGAGCTGGAGGGGAGGGGGCACACGGGATGTGGTGGGTGTTTTACACGGGGTGGGAGGGGAGGGAGGCCTGGGCAGAAATCCAGCAGTGTCTGCTCCAGTGAGTTCTGCAGGAGGCCAGGGGGACAGGTGGGGTGGAGAACGCCCTGGATCCAGGAGAGAGGCTTGCTCAGCCTGGAGAAGGTTTGCAGGGATCCAGCAGCAGCCTTGCCCCACCTCCAAGGAGGCATCAAGGAGGCTGGACCGGGATCTTCACAGCAGAGCATGGAAGAGGGATGGGAGGTGGAAGCTGAAATGAGGGATGTTTAGGCCGAATAAAATGGGAAAAGTTTCCCCATCAAGCATGGGAGCAGGCTGCCCAGAGGCTGCACATCTCCATCCACAGAAGTTTCCAAGACCCAGCCGGACAAAGCCATGAGAACCCCCAGCTGGCCCAGCGTGAGGCGGATGTTGGCCCAGAGATCTTCAGAAGCCTCTCCAACGTGAGTTATCCAGTGAACCTCCGAGCCTTGGACAATCCAGTTTCCTGCATTTCCTGTGACAACGCTGGAGAGGCTGGCAGGGTTCTGAGCCCCTCAGGGACAGAGTGACCCCCTGGGTGAGTGGGGGAAAGCAGCAAATGCACAAGATGAGTTAATTAAAGCAAAAAAATACTAAAAAAAAAATTGTGGCTTCAGTCTTCCTGCACCTTCCACAGGATACAAAAGTCGGGTCTCAGTGTGCCTGGATTATGGCCAGAGGGTTTGCTGTAACACAGCTCATCTTTGAATAACAGACAATTCTTCCATGACGTATTTATTAGGTTCCTAATACGATTTTCTTCATTAGATTCTCAGCTTGAGAGACTAATGTGACAATAAATCCTCAGCAAGGACAAACATCTTCCTGCTCCAGGGTAAAAGCAACACATAACTGATGGGACCTGGGGAAAACCCAAAACCATTTGATTTTCTCCAGGCAGGGCAGAGCCACGTGCTGGTATCAGAATCCCCCCGAGGTGCAGCTCTGCCGTGCCAGGTGCTGAGGGGACAATCTCAGCCCTTCCTCAGGAGAGCCTGGGCAGCACACAGGGGGCTTGGGCTGGGTGGGCAGCTCCTGCATCCCCCAATGGTTCCACAGAGCCTGGTGGTACCAAAGGAAACTGCTCTGGTCCTGGCTGCTGGCTCCGAGCTCCCCGAAAGTCAGAGCTGCCCCTTTCTGCCAGTGCAACAGCATCTGGAGGGGGACAGGCCCCGGCACAGGGTGCCCAGAGCAGCTGTGGCTGCCCCTGGATCCCTGGCAGTGCCCAAGGCCAGCTTGGACACTGGGGACAGTGGGAGGTGTCCCTGCCATGGCAGGGGTGGCACTGGATGAGGTTTAAGGTCCCTTTCTACCCAGACCATTCCACGATTCTGTGATCTGAGCAGTGAAATCAGCCTGCTGACTCCTGCAACTCAGTCACATCTGAGTTAAAAAGTTTTAAGCCTGGCTTAAAAACCTGAAAACCTAAAAAATCTGAGTGTGTGCAGGCCTGTGTGCCTGAGCGCAGCTCCTGGCAGACATCCATAACTCTCAAAGACACTGAGATGCAACAGTTTTCCAGGAATATGGAGGTGGATAAAGAGACTGTTAGAGCACCACGGAAAGAAGGGACTGGTGAGAACTCCCTGGGTCTGTAGGAGACGCTTCACTTACAAGAAAACCTTCCCTCAAACCCGACTCTGTCCAAGAGCAGCAACTCCCGCCACAGTGCAGGAGTCACTCAGAAACAGGATTTATTCACTCTGTTCCCTCTGAGCTGCTCTGCTTTGTCATGTGCCCCAACAGGTTACAGATACAGATTCCACTCCCCTCCGCGTGCCGCGTGTGTGTCTGTGAGGGACACGGATAAATACACACACATACAATGTACAAAACCCAGAAGCGCCCAGGCACGCTTGTCCACCTGCATTTGTACGTGCACAGGTAACACACAGCTCAACCTACAGCACACACGTGCCTGCCACAGAATCACAGAGCCACAGAGCCAGGCCAGGAAAGCTCTCCTGGCTGGCTGTCGTGGGATGGCAGTTGCACCTTTCTTGTGCAGCCGAGCCCTGAGGAGGAAGCAAACCTCCCATTCCTGGAGGACAGCAGGTGACACATTCGTGGCAGCCCTGGGAGGTGGCTGCTGAGCCAGCCAGCCAGAGAGGGTGTCTGTGCTCAGTGCCTGAGGTGTTCCTGCTCCCCAGGAGCAGCCCAGCCTGCCTGGGAGGAGAGGCACCAATGCAGAGCCCTCATGGAGGACACGGTGTCGTCCCTCCTCATGCCTTTAAAGCCACCTCCTGGTTTCTCGCCTGTGTCTGACTTGGATGCTCACCTGCAACTCAGAATTCTGGTGTTTTAAGGGTTCCTGTCAGCGAGGGCAGGAGCGGGGCCTGGGGAGCTGGGCTGGGGCTGGGTGGGGCTCAGAAATCTGCTGCTCCCCGAAGAGGAGACGTTGCTGTTTTCACACCGGCATCGCTGCCCGCCCAAGCAGCCAAGCGGGGGCTCAGCAAAGGGAGCAGGGACAGCAGAGGGACCCTGGGGTGCAGCTCCCAGAGAGCCCAAATGCCTGGTGACACCGGGGGACAGGACAGGGACGGGCTATCCCCACAGCTGGGATGGCCCCCAGAGCTGGGGAGCAGCCTCAGCCCGTGGACACCACCACCACGGCTCCAGCAGACAGGCCAAGGGCCCCTCTGTCCTCACATCCCACCCGCGGCCACCACGGGGACCACCAGGGCCACACCCCCACCCGTGTCACTGCCATATACCTGCCACCTGTGTCACCGCCCCACACCTGCCACCCGTGTCACTGCCATATACCTGCCACCCATGTCAGTGTCCCACACCCCACCCGTGTCACTGCCATATACCTGCCACCCATATCAGTGTCCCACACCCCACCTGTGTCACTGTCATATACCTGCCACCCATATCAGTGTCCCACACCCCACCCGTGTCACTGCCATATACCTGCCACCCGTGTCACTGTCATATACCTGCCACCTGTGTCACCACCCCACACCTGCCACCCGTGTCACTGCCATATACCTGCCACCCATATCAGTGTCCCACACCCCCACCCGTGTCACTGCCATATACCTGCCACCTGTGTCACCGCCCCACACCTGCCACCCGTGTCACTGCCATATACCTGCCACCCATATCAGTGTCCCACACCCCCACCTGTGTCACTGTCATATACCTGCCACCCATATCAGTGTCCCACACCCCACCCGTGTCACTGCCATATACCTGCCACCCGTGTCACTGTCATATACCTGCCACCCATGTCAGTGTCCCACACCCCACCTGTGTCACTGTCATATACCTGCCACCCATATCAGTGTCCCACACCCCCACCTGTGTCACTGTCATATACCTGCCACCCATATCAGTGTCCCACACCCCCACCCGTGTCACTGTCCCAGACCTGCCACCCATGTCACTGTGCCACCAAAGGGTGCAGGGGACCAGCACTGGGGGCCACACCTGCCACCCGTGTCACTGTCATATACCTGCCACTCGTGTCACTGTCATATACCTGCCACCCGTGTCACTGTCATATACCTGCCACCCGTGTCACTGTCCCACCCCAGGGTGCAGGAGGAGCTGTCTGCACTTACCGGGGGTGCCGGGGCTCTGGGGCCGGCGCAGGCTCAGCCCTGTGGAGGAGCAGCGGGGGATGCCGTGTCCGTGTGTCCGTGTGTCCCTGTGCCCGTGCCCGTGTCCGTGTGTCCGTGCCCGTGTCCGGGGGCCGTGTTTATAAGGCTGACCCTGCCCAATCACCCGGGAGCCGCGGAGCTCCCGTGCGCAAACAGCGGGAGGAGTGTGTGTGCAGTAAATGAGCGCTTCCATTTAAGCCGCTCTCCCGGCAGGCAGGATTTTCTCCCGATGGTTTATTGGTGACATGTTTATGGCTCCCGGTGATTTATGGCTGGCGGTGCCGCGGCCGCGGTGCTGGCAATACACGTAATCTTTATTGGGAGGATAAACCTGGAGTGGAAATGATAAATTTTGCGAGAGGAGCGCTTGCTGCGTGGCTCCGAGGGAATGACAGAGGGGAAGTCCTGGCTGTCTCCCCTTGACCGGTAATAACCAAATGTTTAATTAAAATCACAATATATGGCACAATAAAAGCTAACTGGGTATCGCAAAGGCAAACACAGCCCCGGGTGACCCCTCGGGCGGCCCAGGAGCCGTCTGTGCCAAGATGTCTTGTGGCAATAAGTTTGTCTTTGCCCCCTCAGCTGTGGGGCGGGAACTGAATTGAACCACGATTTCTGTGCCTGAACCAGGCCAGGGGGAGCAAATGGGTTTGTCTCACGTGAGGTGTCTGCAGGAAATGCGGCCTCTGGCCCCAAAAAACAGCTGTAAACTCATCCGTGCTGGGGCACGGCCCTCCATGGGCACCAGGAAATTCACAGAATCCTGGGATCATTGAGCTTGGAGAAGCTGCCCAAGACCGCTGAGTCCAACCTGTGCCTGAACCCCACCTTGTCCCCAGCCCAGGGCACCCAGTGCCACATCCAGGCCTTCCCTGGGCACCTCCAGGGATGGGGCCTTGGAAAGGTTTTCCCATGGGAGGACAGGAGGAGAGGATCAGCCTCAAGCCTCCAGGGGAGGCTCAGCTTGGCCAGCAGCAGGAATTTCCCCATGGAAAGGGTGCTCAGGCCTTGGCAGGGGCTGCCCAGGGAGCTTTGGAGTGCCCGTCCCTGCAGGTGGCACCTGGAGGTGGCACTCAGAGCTCTGGGCTGGGGACAAGGTGGGCACAGCTGGGATTCTCTGGGCTGGGAGGGCTTTTCCAGCTTCAGGGATTTGGAGATTCTGGGATTCTGTGACTCCCTGACCAAGCCTCCACCCCTTTTCCTGCCCCCGACCATCCCTTCCCACACTCCTCTCAGCACTGATCCCTGAACCCTGCCCTGCAGAGGCAGTTTTAGGGACCGGCTCAGCCATGAACTCTCCCAGCACAGACTGCCGGGTGCCAGGTGGAGCCTGTGCCTGTGCCCACCCCCGCTGGGCTCCTGGGAAAATTCTGGTGGTTTTCTTAAAGACGGGAAAACAAATGAGAGCTGCTCACCCCCCTCCCCACACACAGCAATTCCCACGTGTCTGGGAGAGGGAATTTGGCAGAAAAGCAGCAGGAGTGGCTCGGTGGGAGCACAGCAGGGAGACATCCCTGAGGGAAGCTTGGTGCGGGCCACTCTGGAGGCACCAAGCAGAGGAATTGTAGGGTTTGGAGCACATCTGGTAAGATGGAGCTACCTCACACCGTGCAACAGGGTGATTCAGGCAAGTTGGGGCTGCCCTGTCCCTGGAAGGGCTCGAGGCCAGGCTGGAGCAGCCTGCTCTAGTGGAAGGTGTTCCTGCCCATGGCAGGGGTGAAACGGGATGGGCTTTAAGGTTCCCCTCCAACCAAACCCCTCTGGAGCGCTATTCTATCGAGGAAACTAAAGTATGCTCCACGTTGCCATCCTGCCACCGGGAGTGGCTATTAATGGCCATTCAGGAGGGTCATTTTCAGTTTATCAATCCCTTGGCACGTGTCCCAGCATCTGGCAATCAATTCAGAGCTTTCCTGAGCGGAAGGCAGCACCTCAGCCATCGTGTTTCATAGAAAACAAAAAAATCTCTCACCTGTGGACCTGTCTGATCATTTTACACATCCTTTGGGATCCCACCACATCCAGCAGTGATGAGTTCCATTATTCCACTATAAGCTCATTTTCAAAAGTACTTTTTTGCTCGATCAAAATCATGGAAAGGTCTGTGCTGGCAGTGACCTCAAATACCTACTTATAAATGTTCTTTAATATATCTTTGCTATGCTGACATTTTCAGAGTGTGTCCTCCCCTTCCTGGTTCACGTCGTGTGAGTGGAGTTGAATACTGATTCCATGTGGATCATCTCCTTCCCATTTATTTATCTTACAGCCCTTTCCGTATTGCTTTATTGTCTCTGCTCAGGGCTGAAAATTCCTTTTCTGACAGTCTCGATTTCTACAGGAGCTTCCTTAGAGTGGTCAGGCTGATCGACTGAGTTGCTGTAGGTTCCTTCCAACCAAATCATCCCCTTCCCTTTCCCCTTCCCCTTCTCTTGCCTTTCCATTTTCTCCCTCTGCACAAGTCCCTGCCAGGAGGGGACAGCCGGGGGGGTCGGGCTCTGCTCCCAGGGAACAGAGACAGGAGGAGAGGGAACGGCCTCGGGCTGGCCCAGGGGAGGCTCAGCTTGGCCAGCAGCAGGAATTTCCCCATGGAAAGGGTGCTCAGGCCTTGGCAGGGGCTGCCCAGGGAGCTTTGGAGTGCCCGTCCCTGCAGGTGTCACCTGGAGGTGGCACTCAGAGCTCCGGGCTGGGGACAAGGTGGGACTGCCTGGGCTGGGAGGGATGTTCCAGCCTCAGGGATTTGGGGATTCTGGGATTCATCATCTTATGAACAACAGGGTGACCTTAACACTGACCATGGAAGAAATAACAGCGGGAGACGCTCCCAGTGCAGCCCAGGCTCCTGTCTCAGACCCGCAGAGCTGAGGGCACTGGGGCAGCTCCAGGAGGGAATTGGTGGCTTTAACCGAAAGCAGCACAAAGCCCAGGTACAGCCAAGTGCAATCAGCCAATTTCCTGTGCTGCCCTGAGCCCCACACCCGTCCTGCCAAGGGAATGAGCTCCTCGGGGGCAAACATTGACACAGTTAATGCCTGGCTTGCTCCATCAGGGAAATAACCTGCCGGGGGGCTCAGAAAATGCCCCGGGCGCAGGGAGTGAGGCTGTGCAGGCAGCAGACTCCGCTTTTAGTGCGCGGGATGGAAAATCAAACAGTCCCAGAGACATCTGCAAACAGCGGGGACTGAGCAGAGAGGGCAGAGAGGTTCAGAGGCACAGCCCGGGGTCACTGCCTGAAATAGAGACTGACGGCAGGCGCGGCCCAAACCTCTGCCAGGCAGGGAGGGCTGGCTGGGAGCTGCAAGTGAAAGGGACCTCAGACAGTGTCCAGAGGAGGGACACGGGGCTGGGGAAGGGTGTGGAGGGGCCCCACGAGGTCACCGGGTCACCTGAGCCTGGAGGAGCCCGAGGTCAGAGCTCCCCGGGGCTGCAGCTCCTCCCGAGGGGCAGCGCAGGGACAGCTCCGGGCTCTGCTCCTGCCACAGGGACAGCGCCCAGGGAGCGCCCGCAGCTGGGCCAGCAGGGATTGAGGGGGGATTGTAGGGCGAGGCTCTTCCCCCAGAGGGTGCCGGGCACTGCCCAGGCTCCCCAGGGAATGGGCACGGCCCCGAGGCTGCCAGAGCTCCAGGAGCCTTTGGACAGCGCTGCCAGGGATGCCCGGGGGGGATTGTTGGGGCTCTGGGCACGGACAGGGTGGGACCGGATGATCCTGTGGGTCTCTGAAGCTCAGGACACTCTGTGATTCTAAATAACAACTGGGATGCAATAAATTTATCCTGATGGGGAAGGAACATCGGGCACAGCTGTGAAACTCCTGCTGCTGGGTGGTGCCAAGGACAGCAGTGCCCACTCCCCACACCCAGCACCACGCTGGGACTCCTGCACAAAAATCGTTCCTGGTGGCTCCTCCTCAGGCTCCCCATGCCCAGCACAGCCCCACCAGGAACCCAGCATCACCTGTGGAGAGGCATCCGCTCTGCCAAAGCAACAGAAAGTGTCACTGAAAAGCCCACTTTGATTTCTGGTGCATTCCCGGGGTGCCCAGAATGGGCCAGATGGACCCATTGTGCTTCTCAGGGACAGGGACAGCTGCAGTCTGCTCTGCAGGGGGATTTCCTTGCGAGAATGAATTAATTTAAGGGTTTCCAGGTTGCCTGGCCACATCTGGATCAAGGAGGCAGGGTTGAGGTCCGTGGGTGGTGAATGAACTTCACGTTTTTCTTCGCCCTGTTTCACAGAGTTTAAAGATACCGAATTCCAGACCGCAGAATCAGAGAATCCCAGAGCAGTTTGGGCAGGAAGGGACCCTAAAACTCACCCTGTTCCAACCTGGCCTGGAACACTTCCAGGGATAGAATTCTGAGAAGGTTTAAAAGAGTCCACGTGTTGATCTCCTCAGCAGATCTTGTGCTCTGCAGCTTGAAGTAGTTCCATTCTCATAAGGCCAAATGTGTCCATTCTCCCTTATCACTCTGTTATAATGGGATTTTTGGAAAGTATTGCACCAGGCACCTCACTAAGAACGCAAGGAAATGAGGGCAGAGCTGTGAGGAGAGGCAGTAACAACATTACGCCGCAATTCTGCAACGATCTCTTCAAAATAAATCACGGGGATGTCATCAAACTGGTCAAAATTCAATCTGGCAAAGCATTGTCAGATGACTCTGCTTCCAGAAGGGACGGGAGAGAGATCCAGGGGAATTTATAACTGGTACATCAGCAGCTGTGATGCTGAGTGATCTCAGAGCCTGTGCTCCTGGTGGATAGATGGTTCTGTGCTGTTATCTCTGGGGGTCCCTGTGGCTCTGCACAGCTCCTGGCAGGAGGGGACAGCCCAGGGAACAGGGACAGGAGGAGAGGGAACGGCCTCAGGCTGGCCCAGGGGAGGCTCAGGGTGGACATCGGGAAAATTTCTTCCTGGAAAGGATTGTCCAGCCCTGGAAGAGCTGCCCAGGGCAGAAGCTGAGGGTTTATTTCTGCATGACCTAAAAAGCTATAAACACTTCCCCGGGGCCCACCCCTCAGGGGAAACCTGAGCCCGAGTGTTTGGGATCTGGGACGTGGGTTTGGGGTTAGGATTTGGTTTGAAGTTTCCTTGTTTGAGCTGACAGAGCATCTCAGCTCCCCTCAGAGCAGATGAGCTCCACATCTTCAGGGACCACATCACACCACCACCTCCTGCCGTGGGACCCGGGTCTTCGCAGGTAGCCCCAAATTTGGGACACTCGGTGGAGATCCGGGGAAACTCAGAAGCTGCATTTTGGGAGATTCTTCTCATCTTTTGAAAAGCCCTCTATCCCTTCATGGTGTCCCACGTCTTGTACTTGAGCCATCCAGCCCATCCTGGCCTCGCTGAGGAGCTGCTGCATTCCCAGGGCTGAGATCAATGTATGGAATCTGTTTCCTGGAGCCAGGGGCTGCTCTGTCTGGTGGTGAGGATATGGAGGCGTAAACAGAGGATTTGGTGTCCCCAGACTAGGTCAGGACATCAGCCCATGTCCCATTCCCAGGACAAAGCAAACTTTCCCAAGGAACGCGGGACTGCCCACAGGATCACGCCATTCACGTTGGATCACAGGAAAGTTCCCTGCACTTTCACAGGACAGTGAAATCCCAGGGTACAGGAGCAGAGGAGCTCAGTAGCTGATCCTAAAACAGAAAAAAAGGACAAATATCTCAGTGGAATGCACCAGAGTATCCCAGATCAGACTCCAGTGCAGAGTCAGTCTCCTTAACTCCTTCAACTCCTTGGACCCATTTTTTCTGTCCTGCGGAGCAAATGAAGTTTTACTGGTAAGAAACTTGTGCTGCTGCAGAGACACTTCTCCCTTCCTGGGAAGAAAATCTCTCAAATCCATCAGCACAAGCCCAGCTGAATCCCTGGTGGGGCCGTGTGGGGTCAGCTGATAGCAAAGGAATGTCAGACGTGGGACTAAAATGTGAGACAGGTACAAAGTGCAAATGCTGATCAGGATAAGAATGAAGTGGGGCAGTGTCATTTATTCATCATCATAAAAAGGGGTTGGGAAGGACCTTAAATCCATCCCATCCCACCCCCCTGCCATGGCAGGGACACCTCCCAGTGTCCCCAGTGTCCAACCTGGCCTTGGGCACTGCCAGGGATCCAGGGGCAGCCACAGCAAATCTGGGAATTCCATCCCCACCCTGCCAGGGAACAATTCCTGATTCCCAAGATCCCATCAGATCCTACTTTGAAGCCATTCCCTGTGTCCTGTCCCTCCATCCCTTGTCCCCAGTCCCTCTGCAGCTCTCCTGGAGCCCCTTCAGGCCCTGCCAGGGGCTCGGAGCTCTCCCTGGAGCTTCTCCTCTCCAGGGGAGCACGCCCAGCTCTCCCAGCCCAGCTCCAGAGCAGAAACTTCACATCCCTGTGATCATCCTGGAGCTCCCAGCCCACGTGTGCTGGTGCTGCTGTGGAGGGGATGTTGACAGCTCGGACTGTTTGCTGGCAAAATGGAATTTTGGGATGGCAAATACAGGGAGCAGGGCCAGGGCTGAGGAAATGCAGGTGGGGAAAGGCAGCGACAGCTGGAAAGCACTTGGAGAAAAATTGCTCTGTCCATTATTGCCTTGGGCGCTGCTGTGGAAAGTCAAACAGAGCAGAGCAAACACCAGTGCTGGGAAGGCTGGAGGTGCTGTCAATGATTAAATGGGGGCAGCGGATGGCTGGGAGCCGGGAACAGCTGGAGAACAGCCGGGTCTGGGGAGAGCTGGCAGGGTGGGAGTGAGGGAGAGCCCCCAGGGGGCACAGGGCAGGTCCTGGGGCATCCCACAGTGAGGGCAGCAGGGTGAGGAGGGGATTCTGCCCCTCTTCTCTGCTCTCATGAGACCCCACCTGGAGGGTGCCCAGGTCTGGGCCCCAAAACAGGGACATGGAGCTGCTGGAGCCTGTCTGGAGGAGGCCATGGAGCCGCTGCAGGGCTGGAGCCCCTCTGGAGCCGGGCTGGGAGAGCTGGGGGTGCTCCCCTGGAGAGGAGAAGCTCCAGGGAGAGCTCCGAGCCCCTGGCAGGGCCTGAAGGGGCTCCAGGAAAGCTGCACAGGGACTGGGGACAAGGGATGGAGGGACAGGACACAGGGAATGGCTTCAAAGTAGGATTAGATGGGATCTTGGGAATCAGGAATTGTTCCCCGGCAGGGTGGGGATGGAATTCCCAGATTTGCTGTGGCTGCCCCTGGATCCCTGGCAGTGCCCGAGGCCAGGTTGGACACTGGGGACAGTGGGAGGTGTCCCTGCCATGGCAGGGGTGGCACTGGGTGGGATTTAAGGTCCTTCCCAACCCACGCTGGGATTCCATGGCTGTGATCAACGAAGGAAAAGCCACAGTGGAGCAGCCTCAGGAAGGATCACCATCCCCAGGGCTGTGCACAGCAGCTGACAAGGGACAGCAGTGGGACGGTAAAGTCTCTTGCCCTGCTGCAGCCCAGCAGCCGATGGGTGTATGGGGACACTCAAAGCCTGTCCGGAGCCTCCACGGAGCTGGGACGTGTTCCTTCCCTTGCAGCACATCCCAGTGCATCCCTGAGTGACACTCAGACAGCACAAAGCATTCATCTACAATTAACCATTGCATCATCTTTTTCTTGCATTTAATCACTGCCTATAGCGTAGAAACTTATTTTGGGGAGAAGCAGTAATCAATAATAATAATAATAAATAAATATTATTATAAATTATAATATTATAAATATTATATTAAAAATAAAAATTTTAAAAATCAATAATACTTTGTGGAAGCAGAAAGTCCTGGCACAAACCCAATTAAGAGCTTCACTTCCTGAATTAGGCACGAATTAACTCATTATCCACACAGCAAAATCACATTTACAAACAGCAGCTGGTGATGACTGTGGGGAGGTGTTTGGGGTGGGTTTTGGCACCGGAGGGGTGCAGGGAGCCCAGGAGGGAGCTCTGGGCTGTCCAGCGGCAGCCACAGGTGGTTCCACATGGATCAGTAACGCACCCATCACAAAATCGGGGAATCCTGGAATCCCAGAAGGGTTTGGGCTGGGAGGGACCTCAAATCCCACCCAGTGCCACCCCTGCCATGGCAGGGACACCTCGCCCTGTCCCCAGTGTCCAGCCTGGCCTTGGGCACTGCCAGGGGTGGGGAATTGTGGTGCCTTTGAGTAAACGTGTTTATCATAAAGGGCAGGAAAGACCAACCAGAGCAGGTACATCCCCGAGGGGTCTGCACCCCTGAAGGGCCCCACCTGAGCAGGAGCCCCCCCAGAGGAATGAATCCACACTGAATTTGGCTGTCCAGTTTGTCACCTCGTCTCTCAGCACCTCAAAGCTCTCCCCTGATCCCTCATATCCAGCACTCTGGGTAGAGGGAGGTTCACAAAAAGCTTCAAAACAACCCAGTCCCATCCTTTCCTGTGCGTGCAAAGCTCAGTTCCTGCACAGCTAAATTGGGAACCTCCCACAGGTGTGAAAAATGACTATTTATACGTGAGATATATCTATTTAAATATGATATTTGTAATTTTTTTCCCCCTTCTCCTTGGCCATGGGCTCTGTGCCGGAGAAAGAGCTGCTGAGGACACCTTGGGGGGGAGCAAACACAGACCCTGCAAAACCCTGTGACCCTCAGGGCAGCAGGGGCCACCTGGCTGCGGGGATTTCTTACCTCCTGGGCTGGGATGGCAGGAGCTGGATCAGGGATTCAACAATAAAATTGGCCAGATTTGCTCTCCTGCCTCACGAGGAGCCACCTTTTATATCAGGGCAGATTTCTAAATATTCCAGTTCTGCAGCTTCTTGTTCTGAGACTTGGGGGAAATAAAGAGAGTAGGTACATTAAATCAGTGGAAATATTATGGATTTCATTATCTGCAGCTCGTCTCAGTGCTGCTGATTTGTGTTTGATCTGTGATTCAGCTCTGCAGCAGCCCCACACATCAATAACTAATTCAGGCAACAGAAATTATGCCTAAGTCATGGGAGGACAAACACAACTGAAAAGACAGATAAAAAGATCAGTGTTCTCATGTTTGTGTTCTTCCCCATGAGCTGGGAGCTGCTCTGCCTCAGAATCCCCAAATCCCTGAGGCTGGAAAAGCCCTCCCCACCGTGTCCCCGGCCCAGAGCTCCGAGTGCCACCTCCAGGTGCCACCTGCAGGGACGGGCACTCCAAAGCTCCCTGGGCAGCCCCTGCCAAGGCCTGAGCACCCTTTCCATGGGGAAATTCCTGCTGCTGGCCAAGCTGAGCCTCCCCTGGGCCAGCCTGAGGCCGTTCCCTCTCCTGCTGTCCCTGTTCCCTGGGAGCAGAGCCCGACCCCCCCGGCTGTCCCCTCCTGGCAGGGACTTGTGCAGAGCCACCAGGTCCCCCCTGAGCCTCCTTTTCTCCAGGCTCAGCCCCTTGCCCAGCTCCCTCAGTCCCTCCTGGGGCTCCAGCCCCTTCCCCAGCTCCCTGCCCTGCCCTGGACACGCTCCAGCCCCTCCAGGGCTCTGCTGCAGGACACAGAACTGGACACAGCCCTGGAGGTGTCACACAGTGCCCAGCACAGGGGACAATCCCTGCCCTGGGGGACAATCCCTGCCCTGGGGCTGTGCCCACACTGGGGCTGGCGCTGCCCAGGTGCCATCGGCCTCTTGCCCCCCTGGGCTCACACCTGGGCACACCTGGGCTCACACCCAGCCACTGTCACCATCTCCAGGCCGTTCCCACCTCCTCAGCCCCTGTGCCCCCCCGGAGTCCTGCAGGGACCTGTGGTGACCCGGGGGCAGGAGGTGGCCCTGTCCTTGCTGCAGCCCCGTGCACTCAGGGCTGCGGGAAGGGGACAGTGCCCTGCCCGGGCTGGGGGATCGGGGGGGGCCCCGGGGCTCATCTGCCCTCACTGGGGCTGTCCCCAGAGCTGTCCCCTGGGCAAGGGGAGCCCCTCCTGCAGGAAGGGGTGCCATGGGCTGGGGCCAGCCCTGGGGGCCTGTGCCGGTGCCACGGTGGGGACGGGGCATGGCCCTCACCCACCCTGTCCCCGTAGGGAGGGTCAGCACCCGGACAGGCCAGCACTGCGTGGCTTGGCCTCTCTTCCTCCCCCTCACCTTCACTGAACGTCCCAGCAGCACTGAACGTCCCAGCCATCCCCCCCAGCAGCGCTCTGGGGGGACCTGCAGGGATCAGCAGCTCCTCAGCATCCCAAGGAGCAGAAATGCAGCCTGTGGAGCTCAGGCCCGGGGGTTGTTTACCTGCAGCTCTCTGTCAGCTGAACACCCCGACGTTCCCCAGTTCTGCACGGGCTGCCCCCGGGGATGAGCACCCCCAGGCTGCCGAGCAGGTTTGTGCTCTGTGTAGCTGTGGCCGGCTGAAATGTCACTGCTCTCGCCTCAAATGTACTGAAATCTCTGAATCTGTAAACTTGGAAAGAGATGGGAGACATCTAAAGGGAACCGCTGCAGCACTGATGTGTCCGGGGTGCATTTTGTGATCCATCACATGCTGCAAACTTGCATGTTCAGATCACAGAATTCCAAAATGGTTTGGGTTGGAAAGGACCTTAAACATCATCCAGTGCCACCCCTACCATGGCAGGGACACCTCCCACTGTCCCCAGTGTCCAAGCTGGCCTCGGGCACTGCCAGGGATCCAGGGGCAGCCACAGCTGCTCTGGGCACCCCGTGCCAGGGCCTGCCCGCCCTGCCAGGGAACAATTCCTGCCCAGGATCCCACCCAGCCCTGCCCTCTGGCACTGGGAAGCCATTCCCTGTGTCCTGTCCCTGCAGGCCTTGTCCCCAGTCCCTCTGCAGCTCTCCTGGAGCCCCTTCGGGCCCTGCCAGGGGCTCGGAGCTCTCCCTGGAGCTTCTCCTCTCCAGGGGAGCACCCCCAGCTCTCCCAGCCCGGCTCCAGAGGGGCTCCAGCCCTGCAGCGGCTCCGTGGCCTCCTCCAGACTGCCTCCAGCACCTCCATGCCCTCCCAGGGTTCAAATCTCCCCCCTGTATGGACCCAGCACCTGTTTGGCATCTCGGTGCTGGGACAGACAGCGCCCACACAGTGGGAGTAGAGCACTTGTTTATCATTTCTCTTCCTGGCTATTCCCAGGCTGCAGCTTCTCCCCCGTGATGATTCAGTCCCTGCAGTCCCAGCAGTGATTAGGGAGAGCAGCTTCCTTAAGACGCTGAAGTATTTCCATGCAGGTCTTTCTGCAGGTGGAGGCGTTGCCTGTGGCAGAGCAGCTGCAGGTGTTGGATGTCCAGGCAGGATCAGTCACACCTCACCCTGGGTATGTATGTCTTTACTTTTCACCCGGGCTTGGGGCAGCGTTTTTAAGTGCCGTGCCACACTCTGAGCCAAGTTCAAACTTGAGCCAAACCAAGGTGGGACAGGAAAGGATCCACCCAGAAAAGCTGCCAGGCAGCTGTGCCAATACATCCCGGTGGGCTTTGGCTCTGATGGAGTTAGTGAGCTGCTTCATCACCTCCAGACATCCCAGATTTAGTGGATTTTGTGGTCGAGACCTGCCAGTCACACACCTGCGACCACCACTGGCTGCCTCATTTAGGTTAATTAGTGCTAATTACCTGGCTGTCCCCTGGTTAAAGGCACCTCAAAGAAGCTGCAGGCATGCAGGTGTGACATCTGCCAGTCCTGTCACCTGGGCTGGCCTGCAGTTCCCAGCTCTGCTCCATCCCTCGTGCTTGCACACACCCAGGAATGGCAGACACGACTGGGAGGAGAGGGAATGGCTGGGCAAAGTCCTGGCTCTGGTGAGATCCAGGCTTGGAGCAAGGGAAAAACACCGGGATGGGTGGCTTGGGGTGAGTTCAGAGTCAGAGTGGTGGGAGAGCCCAGACCCACCTGGCTGCACCCTCCAGGAGCTGTGGAGAGCCAGAAGGTCCCCCTGAGCCTGAAGGAGCAGCTGCTCTGGGTGGGATCCCTCACACAGGGCTGGGACCTGGTCCTGGACACCTGCGTGTGTGTGAGACCCTCCCTGAAGGAGAGTCAGGTTAGACGGGATCTTGGGCAGGAATTGTTCCCTGGCAGGGTGGGGATGGAATTCCCAGAGCAGCTGTGGCTGCCCCTGGATCCCTGGCAGTGCCCAAGGCCAGGTTGGACACTGGGGACAGTGGGAGGTGTCCCTGCCATGGCCACTGGGTGGGATTTAAGGTCAGGATGAAGTGCAGGAACTGCTGCCCAGAGGATCAAGTACCTCAGAGAGGTGGGAAGGGAGGCAGGAGCTGGTTTTTCCCAAGCTCAGGATTGCAGCATCTCAGACATGTTTGCCCTTTCCAAACAAACAATTCCGGCACGAGACACGTTTCCTGCTGCAGTGGCTTGTGCCAGCTGCAGGGTCAGAGCTGCCAGGCTGGAAACAGAGTACTCTGAGCAATAAACCATCATCAACACCATCATCTGGGCAGCGTTGTCACAATATTGGCTTTGCAGTGCTCGGCCTCGAGTGGCCAACAGCAATGACTGAGCCAGGCTGGAAAAGCTCTTGGTTTGTGTCATGAGAATGTCTGAGCCAGGCTGAAAAACCTCTTGGTTTGTGTCCCTGACTGAGCCAGGCTGGAAAACCTCTTGGTTTGTGTCCCTGACTGAGCCAGGCTGGAAAACCTCTTGGTTTGTGTCCCTGACTGAGCCAGGCTGGAAAACCTCTTGGTTTGTGTCGTGGGGAGGACTCAAAGTGACTTAGAGGAGAGATTAAACTGTTTGGGGGTCAAGGCACTCAAATGCCTGGAAAGCCGAGGGGATGAGGTCTGGCCCTTTGGTATTTTGGCTAAAGCAGAGGGTACAAGTGCCTGAGAAAATTCCACCCCATTCCCAAACTGCCAGCAGCCTGGTTTAACCCTTCCATGTCTGCATTCCCATAAAACAGGACAGTGCTCCTGCTCTTGCCAAGGGCTGGGGGGGGACACAACACTGGTGTTCAGGGGAGGGACCCCGTGGGTGGGGTGCCCATGCAGGGAGGGGCTCCAGCAAGGTGATTTGGGTCTGGGCTCCAGCAGGAGCAGCCCCACCGCTGGCAGAGCTGGTTCATTCAGGGCTCCAGGCCAGGGAAAACCTCAGCCCGTGTGCAGGAGCAGCTCTCACAGCAAACACGCCCTGGGCAGCCCCTGCTGAGGGTGCAGAGGCACATCCCGTTTCCCAGGGTGGGTCAGAAGGGACGCAGCAGCCCAGAGCACGCAGTGGTTTCCCCCTGCACAGGAGCGTGGGTGAGCAGGGTCCTGCTGAGCTCATCCCCCCGGTGCTCTGGGGTCTCCTTCTCCCACCTGAGGTTTTCACACTGATGGAAACGAAGGTGCCCCACCTCGAGTTTGTAAGTGCCAGGCTGTGGAGGGCAGGGATGGGAGGGGAGCTGGGATAACCCCCCGTGTTCAGGCTAAGACCCTGTGGGTTTGTGCCTTCCCAGGACAGCCTGCTCTGCCCTGGACAGCTCCTGGTGGGTGATCCTCCAGGCAATTTCTCCAGGTGAATCTGGTGTGTCAGCATTGGCTGCTCTTTGCTGCTTTCTGGGGAGAAGCTGCAGGAAAATTTTCAGCACAAGTGAAGGTGTAGATCCTGCCCACAACACTCGGGCTCTCCTTGTCCCTCCAGGACAATTCTCTGGAGTTTTCTATGTTACCTTCAAGCTTCTCCCATCTGAATAAACCCTCAGGAATTGTTATTTTCCTCTGGCTGCCTCCCTTTGCAGGCTTCTATCAGGGGCGGATGACAGAAGGAAGACAGAGCAGCAAAAGGGAATTTCAAGATTACATTCAGTGTCCCAGGGCACTGTTTTGCTCTACAAATTTGGAGGAATTTCCTGCGTTGGGCCCACAGAGGGAAGCCAGGGCTGGAAGCTGACCTTGCTCTCCTTGTTCTCTCCTCTTGCAGCTCATTTCAGGATGTCAGCTGAGCCCTGGCAAGCAACCAACAAAGGAATAAGCTCTTCACAAGCAACAGACTAAAAGTCCTTTGGTTATCCCTGGTGGCACAACCTGAAACATCAACTTCTGCCCCAGCCACAACAACCCCATTTATTCTGCATTTCCGACCTATTCCCCCTAGCTGGCGGTCACAGAATCCCCGATGTAGGGAAAACCCTCCCAGCCCAGGCAGTCCCAGCTGTGCCCACCCTGTCCCCAGCCCGGAGCTCTGAGTGCCACCTCCAGGTGCCACCTGCAGGGACGGGCACTCCAAAGCTCCCCGGGCAGCCCCTGCCAAGGCCTGAGCACCCTTTCCATGAAGAAGGGATGATCTGCTGTTCCACACACCCTAATAATTATGTGGATTCCTGGCTCCTGCAGTGATGCAGAGTCCCCTTCTTATCCCCCTGTACCTCGGGACTCGAAATCTGGTTTATATTTTTAAACACAAACGAAGATTCTCCTGAATGGCTTCTGATCCCTTCAACAGGAGCTCCTCCTCCTTCATCCTGGTGGGTGTCCCTGGCCTGGAAGCTTTCTCCACCTGCCTGGGCATCCTTTTCTGCTCAGCCTACGTCCTTGCCGTGGTGGGCAACGGGGCAGTCCTGCTGGTGCTGGGGCTGGACCAGGCACTGCAGGCGCCCACCCATCGCCTCCTGGGCATGCTGGCGCTCATCGACGTGCTCACGGTGACCTCTGTGGTGCCCAAGATGCTGAGCGTGCTCTGGCTGGGCTCTGCTGAGATCGGCTCCGTGTCCTGCTTCGTGCAGATGTTCCTCGTGCACGCCGGCACCGCCGGGGAGTCGGGCGTGCTGCTGGCCATGGCCGCCGACCGCTACGTGGCCGTCTGCCACCCCCTGAGGTACCACGCCCTCCTGGGCGGCCAGACCGTCACCCAGATAGGGCTGGCCGTGGTGCTGAGGGCTGTCCTGGCCGTGGTGCCCCTGATGGGGCTGGTGACAGCCCTGCCCTACTGCGGGTCCCGCGTGGTGCCGCACTCGTACTGCGAGCACATGGCCGTGGCCGGCCTGGCCTGCGCCAGCCCCATGCCCACCAGCCTCTACAGCCTGGCGGGGTCCTCCCTGATCGTGGGCACGGACCTGGCCCTCATTGCCGTGTCCTACGGGATGATCCTGAGGGCTGTGCTGGGGAAGGAGTGCTGCCGGAAGGCCCTGAGCACCTGCGGCTGCCACCTGAGCGTGGTGCTGCTGTTCTACGTCCCCGGCGTCGTGTCCGTTTACTGCCGGCACTTCTCCGGCGCCGTGTCCGTGAGCACACGGGTGCTGCTGGCCGACCTCTACCTGACCCTGCCCGCCGTGCTCAACCCCCTGGTGTACAGCCTGAGGAGCGGGCAGATCCGCAGGGCTCTGCTCAGGATGCTCCTCCGCGGGAGGGTTTGTGCCCGATGCCGGAGTCGCCGGTTGCGTTTGTCTCTGCAGAGGCAGCCCCAGCTGGGCAGGAGGTGAGCAGGAGCAGAGAGGAAGGAGGACCCACTCGCTGGCTTTAATGAACCCCTGCTCCATGGCCAGAGTTGTCTGGGACTGGGAGCAAGAGCACACACCAGCTCCTCTTTCCCTTCCTCCCCTCCAGGTGACACGGAGCAGCGAGAACTTTGAGTTTAGAGATGTTCCCAGTGCCAGGAACAGCCCTGGGGCGATTTCAGGACTCCAGGCGCATTTGTGTCAATGCACAGATCCTGATCCAGATGGAGAGAGTTCTGTGTTGTCCTCTTTAGTCCCTGGATTATCCCAGAGGTTCTCCCCTCTGGGCCCCTCTTGCAGGAGAGGCTGGGAGGATCATGGATCGTGGCTGAGCCCTGACCAGCTTTTCCAGGTTTCTGGGTGTCAATGGAAACTGAGCTTGCTCAAAACTGAGCTCTTCAAAGCACTCTGTCCCTGCAGAGTCACAGAATCACCAAGGGTGTGAGGGTGGAGGAGGAGCAGAGGGATGAGGCTGTGTTCACCGGGTGCTCTGGCACACGCTGTCCAGGGAAGTGTTGGAATTACCATTCCTGGAAGTCCAGAGAGTGTGTGAATGTGGCACGTGGGGACATGTGTCAGTGGTGGGTTTGGCAGTGCTGGGGGAATGGCTGGATTTGATGGTCTGGGAGGGTTTTTCCAAACTTAATGACTCTGTGATTAATACAAGGATTCCAAAGGAAATCGTCACACACCGGGTGTTCCCTCTGAAGCAAAGCAGTGGGACAAGTGCCCTGCTGCCCACACACATCTGGGGCAGAGCTGCACAGGGTCACCCCCAAAGCCATGGCAATGGAAGAGCTGGGTGCAGCACAATTCATTCCTCTGACCTCCCCTGGGTGTCTTGGAGCAACCTGGTGATGTCTGAGAGCCACCACCACACTACGACCCTGCCCAGAGCAGCCGTGGCGGCCCCTGGATCCCTGGCAGCGCCCAAGGCCAGGTTGGACACTGGGGACAGTGGGAGGTGTCCCTGCCATGGCTGGGATGTGAGAATGGGATGAACTTTGGGGTCCTTCCCAGCCCAAACCATCCCATCATTCTGTGAATTCTGCCCTGAAATCGCTGTTTGTGTCCACGGCCATGAAGGGGATGTGAAGGATTGGTTCCAGTCACAGCCCAACACCGTGTCCACAACTGCCACAAATCCCACCCAAACCCCCTCCTTCAAGTCTTCACTTCTGCATTAAAACTAAAGCTCAGTGGATTGCTTTCTGTGGTAGAACTGGTTTGACTCTGTCAGTCTTCACCTCAAGCATATTTTTTGCTGTCTTTGTGGTATTTGTCTGCCTTTCTGCTGCACCTTCCCTGACATCTCAGAAACCACTTGACAGGATGTTTCTGCTGCCCTAAATTTGCGCTTTTTTTTCTATGCTGGACTTGCACATTTTGGGTTTGCACTGCCTGGGGCATGGGAGAACCTGGTGGGGGCACGAGCAACTCATTCCATGGCATGATCTTGGTAGTGAAAACCAGCAGAGGCTTCCAGCCAAGAGTGCAGCAGAACTGTGAATGAAACTGCACTGGCATTCTCCAGTGCCTACTGGAGTTATTTACTCTATTTCTACTGAGAGATGGGATTAGGAGAAAAGCAAAGCAGGCTCAAAACTTGAAAGGGTATAAAGATGTGTCACCTTTCTAAGTGGCTACAGCAGATGTCAACATTCAAACCTAGTCACTGATGGGTTTTGCTATAACTTTCTTGGAAAAATCACTTCATTGTAAAACCAGCACACAAAGAAAGGGCTTTTGCTTCTGCTGGAGGCAACTTGTGCCAGCACATCCCTGTCTGGCTCGGCCAACAAGGCCAGGCTGGACAGGGCTTGGAGCAGCCTGGCCCAAGGAAGGTGTCCCTGCCCATGGCAGGGGTGGAATGAGATGAGCTTTAGGGTCTTTCAAAGCCAGTTCAATCATTCCATGATTCCATGATGTCCTAGCACGTGCCATTCATTAAAGAGATGAGAGGGAGCTGAGGTAGGATTGAATCTGAGGTGGGATTAAGGCTGCTCCCCTCTGGCCCTGCTGAGGTTGTTACAGAGGAGCCTGGAGAGGACTCATGCCTTTGGGAATCCCCATCCTGGATACCCCTGCTGGCATTTCCCAGGGTGATTTGTGCACAGCCCCGGGGTGCAGGAGTTGTTTCTTTCTGGTGTGGCTGTTCCCGAGGTGGAGCTGAGCAAGGAGACAGCCAGGTGGGCGCAGGTGGCAGCTCGGGGACAGCAGGTGCCCCGGCCCAGGGGCTGGGGGGATTTCAGCAACCAGCCTGCAGCCTGCACAGTGTGAGAGAGCCAGGGAAAAAAAAGGCAGTAGCTGGAAATTCCTTCTGAAAGTAGTTTTTTGTACGTTCTTATCAAACCAAACTGCCATTCTAACACTGCGGAATTCTGATTCTCTAAGTTATTTTTAAGGTATAAATAGGACTAGAGCTTTAGAAAGTAAACAAATAAACATCAAACCTTTTAACTAAACCCAGAAATTGCTGCAAAGGAGCTGACTTGTTTCTGATTGTCTAATTAATCCTTAGTTAGCTGAATGCACATTTTCTGTAATACAAACTAAATTCTCAGCCACGGATAATGCTCTTAATGCCTTGACACAGGAGTGGATATTGGCATGGAAAGGTGCAGAGCTGGGGGCTCACCAGGCAGAGTTTGCTGAAACGGGCTGGATTATGTCACAGGGACGTGGATTATGGATTAATCTGGATTATGGCACCAGTGGGGACTGGGGGAGAGGAGGGGGCAGGCAAGGCACTGCCATCCTGACTGGGGGTGTTGGGAAGAACAGGGTGCCCAGAGCAGCTGTGGCTGCCCCTGGATCCCTGGCAGTGCCCAAGGCCAGGCTGGACACTGGGGACAGTGGGAGGTGTCCCTGCCGTGGCAGGGGTGGCACTGGGTGGGCTTTGAGGTGCCTTCCAACCCAAACCAGTATGTTCTGTGATTTCATGACGGTTCTGACAGCTTCATTTTGAGGTCTCTGATCCACCTGGTTCTGCTGTTTCCCTGTGGCAGCTCCTCCCCTGGGAGCAGCGGGGCAGAGCTCTCTCTCAGGCTCCTCTGTGGCTCACACCCCGGCTGATGAAACCTTTCCCTGGGCAGAAAATGGAATCGGGTTTGTTCGGCAGCAGCTGTTTCCTGCAGCCTGCGCTGATTGCCGTAATTTAATTTGATTCCAGCCCTTTCATTCTCCATTGACCAAACCACCTGTTAAGCTCCTGGGCTTTCTGCTGGGCCCTGACGTCAGGGTGACAACTGCAGCCCATCGCATCCCTGCCGGTCCCCAGGGAACATCCCGGGAAGTGCCCGCAGCCCGCGGCGTCCCGGGGCTCCTGGAAGTGGGGCAGGGCCCACCAAGGACCTCTGGAGATGCTCTTCCCTTCACGTGAATGACCCAAGCCGGCTGCTCTCTTCGATTTATATTTCAGCACAGGGTGTTTAACGCCGTTCAAACCTGCCAGTCAAATAAATTTGACATTAAGAAACGAAGTTCTCTGGTTGTTTTCTCTCAGGGAGGCCGGGACCTCCCTCCTCCATGCAGAGGACAGACGCCTTTGTCTGCTTTTATCTGACTCCTCCACGTAACAGCTTCCAGCTCTTATCGCGTCACAGAGTCTTGACAATGTCCAAAAAAGCCTCGGTGAGAGAGATACAGGAACCGGGGAGTGGAGAGGGGAAACTGCAGTGCTCTGGGCTTTTAGTCTGGGTTAATTTTATATATTTCATTTTCTCAGGGGCTCTGGCCAAGAGAAGGCAGGAGAAGGACGGCACGGCCGGGAGGAGCAGACAGACAGAGTTAGAGGAGGACAAGCCGGGGGTTATAACCCTGAGGGGGATCAGCACTTGCGTGCTGGCCAACGGACAGACATTCTCCTCCACCTCTGCGTGCCCCACAAGCCTGGAGAGCCCAGTCTCTTCCAGACCCACACGCCTGGACAGCCCGATTTCTTCCAGGCAAGCATAATTTAGTAAATCCTGTGAGGTCCACAGGGGAAGAATTTGGTGTACCTGCAGGGGGTTTGACAGGACCTGCTCTGCACGGTTTGGCCTTCAGTCGCACACCTGGGTGAGTGTGGGGCAGGGGCGGAACCCTTTTAACTGGGCTCTCCATGGCTGGCCCTTCCAGCCAGAGCTGCCAGGGCTGCCCGTGTCCCTCGGGGTCAGGCCACAGCACCACTGCTCCGGCTGCAGTTCCTCTCAGCCCAGTTTCCCCACAGACATGGTGCCCAAAGGAACACCAGGGTGACCCTGAAAGGCCTGGACATGCCCAGTCCTCTCTCTGAGCAGGAGGGAGAACTCGCTTCAGCTGCGCCACAGAAATGCTCCTGAAGGTTGGGCAGGGGCCAAGGAGCCCGGGGTCCTTGGTGGCCTCAGCAGCTCTGGGTTAAGGTTGGACCCGATGTCTTAAAGGTCTTTACCAACCTAAAGAATTCTGTGGTTCTGGGATTATGCCTCGTTTGTGGAGCAGGAAGCCACAGCAGGGCAGGACACCGTGGTGCCAGCCTGTAGACAGACATGGACATGGCAAAGGCTGGAGAAGAGGAGTCTGAGGGGAGACCTCACTGGAGCCTTCATCATCCTCTCGAGGGGCAGCGCAGGGACAGCTCCGGGCTCTGCTCCTGCCACAGGGACAGCGCCCAGGGAGCGCCCGCAGCTGGGCCAGCAGGGATTGAGGGGGGATTGTAGGGCGAGGCTCTTCCCCCAGAGGGTGCCGGGCACTGCCCAGGCTCCCCAGGGAATGGGCACGGCCCCGAGGCTGCCAGAGCTCCAGGAGCCTTTGGACAGCGCTGCCAGGGATGCCCGGGGGGGATTCTTGGGGCTCCGGGCAGGGCCAGGGTGGGACTGGATCATCCCTGTGGGTCCCTCCCAGCTCAGGACACTCTGTGGTTCTGAGTCCTCTGGGATGTGCTGATCACAGCACCAGTTCAAAGCCTGACTGCAGAGAGGAGGTTCTGAAAACCTTTCCCCAGACAAACAGAACAAAATTCCCTGATGCCACGGGCAGTGTGGTCACACCGATGGCAGCCCCAATCCCAGCCTTGCTGTCGCTGTCACTGTCACAGGGAGCTGCAGCAGGGGACAAAGATGTAGCCTGGGCTGTCTGTGCCATGTCAGCCCCAGCTGATCCAACACCAGCCCTCCATCTCTCCTCCTGACGGGCGTCCCTGACCTGGAACTTTTCCACGTGTGGATTTCCATCCCGTTCTGCATCACCTACATCATGGCCGTGCTGGGAAACCTCCTGGTGCTCCTGGCCGTGGTCCTGGGCAGAGCCTGCACCAGCCCATGAACTGTTTCACTGCCATGGTGGCCTCATGGACCTCCTCCTCCCCGCTGCTGCCGTTCCCAGGATGCTGGGAGCGTTCTGGTTGGATTCCAGGGAGATTCCAGACAAAGCCCTCAAGCACAGTGACCTTTGAGTCCTGCTTCATCCAGGTGTGACACTGTTTTACACCACAACGACACAGACTCCGACTTCAGAAGGCTGAAAATGACTCTTTTATTTTTGGGACGAGTCTCTCTTAGATACTGTTTTACACAGACCAAGGTGATCGCGGACAAAGGGACAAACTTCTTCATTGGTCAGGCCAGAGGGACATCAAGAAGAAGTCCCTCCTAGAAAAGGGAATGAAAACAAAGTACGGTTTCCAAAAACACGTCTCTTGTTTACAGAAAATCCCCTGGGAAAAGAGTTTCAGAAAACCAAAACACCTCAGGCAGGAAACCAGGACTACAGAGGTGTTCTTCACCCACCCAGTCACTGCAGGGGAGCCAGGGTTGCTCCTGGCCGTGTCCTTGGGCTGGTCCTTGGCCATCTGCCGCCCACGGAGGTCCAGCACCATGCTGACCAGCCCAGGGCCATCGGGGCAGCCAGGGGAGCTGGCATCACGATCCCCTGATGTGCCTCCTCCCCAGCCCAGCCTGTGCAGCAGAAGGTGGTCCTGTTACAGTTTTGCTTGCTTTGTTTTGGCTGAGGTCAGGATGAAGGACACGGGAGACGTGGAATTGAGTTTGGTCTTGGTTGTTCATTATATTTTATTTAGTTACAGTTCTACGAAGAGTGAGCTTTGATTTGTTAGTTAAAGAGACGAGATGAAATGGAGAGCTTCTAGCTCTTACTAAGGCTATTTAAGAGATAATTACTTAATACCAGAGTGACACTTATATTATTTATGCTTTTGACTTAATGATTATTCGAGGTCTGCAATGCAGATATCTTTTACTTAATTAGAGAAAACTACTTAAATCTGTGAAGAAGAAGGGAGAAGGAGGTGAAGAAGAACTTAGACAACGCTTTGAATCTTCAATTTTGTCTTACACACATTACTGTATACTAAAACCTTAAACTTTTCACCCTGTGAGATTACACAACCTCGGGAGCCTGCTCCAAGGCTTCGAGTCAAATGTGGTGCCTGCCTGAGGGTCAGCACTCCTCAGCTCAGAAAGGCTGAAATTTTCAGCCTCCCACAGGCCCCTCACTCCTCCTGTGAGCACGTGGCCGTGCTGGGGCTGGCCTGTGCCACTGCGGCCACCGGCCACCGCTGCAGCCTCAGCGTGGCCACGCTGCTTGGGGGCAGGCTCTGCCTTCAGCACCCTCTCCTACTGCAGCCCCCCAGGGCTGTGCTGAGGCTGCTGGCCCACAGCTGCATCATCCTGATCTTTCACACAGGTGGGCTGCTCTCCGTGTACCTGCAGACGGTCACTCTCAGCCTGGCACCTCATGTCCAGCTGCTGGTGGCTCCTTCCTGTCTGATGGTCCCTCCCCTGCTCAACGCCCTCGTCTGTGGCATAAAGGTGAAGCAGATCCAGGAGGGAATCTGCAAACTGCTGGGGCAGCTGGCAGGACCCAGGAGCTCACCTGCGGCTAAAGGTGGCTCGGACTGAGGGAGACACAAAAAGACTTCTCCCGTCCCAGAACAGGTGTGAAGCTGAGTGCAGTGGATTATCCCCGGAAAGGTCCAGCTCTCTCTCCAGAGAGGGAGCCCAGACCAGATGCCTGACACTGACACGGCAACAGCCAAACCACAGGGAGCCAGTGGGCCAGCACAGATGGGTTTGGGCAACTGCGCCTTCGGCCAACGCACTCCTCCCTTCCAAGATACCCCTTGGAGATCATGGAATTCCAGCATGGTTTGGGTTGGGAGGGACCTTAAGGCTCATCCAGTGCCACTCCTGAAAGCAGGGACACCTCCCACTGTCCCCAGTGTCCAACCTGGCCTTGGGCACTGCCAGGGATCCAGGGCCAGCCACAGCTGTGCCAGGGCCTGCCCACCCTGCCAGGGAGGAATCTCTTCCCAATATCCCATCAAGATCTCTCCTCTGTTAATTTAGAGCCATTCCCCCCTATCCTGCCCCTGTCTGTCCACGGAATGCCCACTGTGCCCAAGTTTCTCTTGCACCGGAGAGCCCAGCACTGGACCAGTGGCCCGGGTATGGCCTCTCCAGTGGTGAGCAGAGGGGCAGGTTCATGTCCCTGTCCCTGCTGGCAGTGCTCCTCCTGGTGCCCTCTTGGACACCTTGGTGAGCCCCCCAGGCCCTTCTCTGCCCAGCTGGTTTCCAGCGCAGAACCTGTGCTGGTGCTGGGCTGGCTCCCCAGTCCTGGCAGGACTCTGCACTTGTCCTGGCTGAACTCAGAGGTTGATCCATTTCTCCATCCTGTGGAGGTTCCTCTGGACACCAGCACAGCCACCAGGTGAACCTGCAGCTTCTCCAGGTGCTTGGAAAGGCCGGTCCTGGCTGAGAAGTCCCACCGGTGGTGGTCAGGATGTGTCCCCTGGTACCTGTGATTTCCCTGGGAGAGCTCCCACTGCCCGGGCCAGGCAGGACTGAGCTCTGGGAATGAGGACTCTGCAGACGTAACACCAGTGACAAACCAGCCCCTGGAGCCAGTCCTGAGCCTTGGGGAGTGCTGGCTTTTGGGGACTTTGGGGAACAGCGTTTTCCCCAGCACCGTGGGAGGGTGGACAGGAGCCCCACTGTGCAGGTGCTTGGGACAGCAGTGACACGAGACAGCAGTGACACGGGGCAGAGGTGACACGGGGCAGGGGTGACACGGGGCAGGGGTGACACGGGGCAGGGGTGACACGGGGCAGCTCCTGGGTCTGGGTTCATCCAGCCCCAGGTTCCTCCATGAAGGAGCCCCGAGGAAAGAGGCCCTTTCCCGAGTTTACCTGCAGAGGAGCCCGAGCCCAACAGGGACAGCAGAGTAACGAGCCTCGGGACAAACCCAGCCCTGAGCCTCGGGACAATCCCAGCCCTGAGCCTCGGGACAATCCCAGCCCTGAGCCTCGGGACAATCCCAGCCCTGAGCCTCGGGACAATCCCAGCCCTGAGCCTCGGGACAATCCCAGCCCTGAGCCTCGGGACAATCCCAGCCCTGAGCCTCGGGACAATCCCAGCCCTGAGCCTCGGGACAATCCCAGCCCTGAGCCTCGGGATGATTCCAGCTCTGAGCCTCGGGACAATCCCAGCTCTGAGCCTCGGGATGATTCCAGCTCTGAGTTTGAATCTCCTTTGGGTGAAGTGTTCAAAGCAGAGAACAGCTCACCCCACTGGGGCAGGGTGGGCAGGGGGACACGGAGTCCCTGCCAGGGCAGGGTTGGGGCAGGGCTGGCTTTGGGCAGTGACCCCAGTCCCAGCCATGCATGGAAAGGTCTCTGCTCCCTCCACAGCCGGGAGGAGAGCAATGCCAGCACCCTCGAACCACCACGGCACCTCAAGATCATGGAATCACAGAGGGTTTGGGTTGGAAGGCACAAACAAGGGTGGGCTGACGGGAGAAAACAAGAAGGATGAGACTTCATAATCTGAAGCTGGAATTGGACAATTAAACCCCAACATGCAAATGGACCAAAACTTATAAAAATGTGAGACCTCATGAGGGGCTGTCCATTTTGGGTCCATTTTGTGACCATTTTGGGTCCACCCTGGGTGTAGCCCTGGCCAGGCTCTTGTCCTGCCCAAGGTGTGTCCTTAAAGGCCTTTTAATAAATCTCTACTTTATTCTCTGGCCCTGGCTACTCTCTGTTCCAGCTCAGCCTGCCCAAGGCATCAGCACAGTCCTGTTTGGTACCAGCCAAACTCCAGCTCTGCTGGTGGGGGCTGCAGCTGCCACTGGCACAAGTTTTTCCATTTCACCCCTAAAATGGCATTTTTAGCCCCTAAAACTGCCTCAGCCCTGGGCTGGGACTTTGACTTCTGGAGGAAAACTTCTGCTTGCCTCCTGCTCTCGGCAGGATCTGCTCCCGCGGGGATGGATGGATGGATGGATGGATGGATGGATGGATGGATGGATGGATGGATGGATGGATGGATGATGGATGGATGATGGATGGAGGGAGGGATGGATGATGGATGGATGGATGGATGGATGGATGGATGGATGGATGGATGGATGGAGGGATCGATGATGGATGGATGGATAGAGGGATGGATGATGGATGGATGGATGGATGGAGGGATGGATGGATGGATGGATGATGGATGGATGATGGATGGATGATGGATGGATGGATGATGGATGGATGGATGATGGATGGATGGATGATGGATGGATGGATGGATGGATGATGGATGGATGATGGACGGATGGATGATGGATGGATGGATGGATGGATGATGGATGGATGGATGGATGGAGGGATGGATGATGGATGGATGGATGGATGATGGATGGATGGATGATGGAGGGATGGATGATGGATGGATGGATGGATGGATGGATGGATGGATGGATGATGGATGGATGGATGGATGGATGATGGATGGATGATGGATGGATGGATGATAGATGGATGGATGATGGATGGACAGACGGACCCGCTCCCCAGCAGTGGGAGGGGCTGGGGGTCCCCAAGGGACACCCCGGGACCGTCCCCGTCCCTGCCTGGCCACGGCGGGCACCGAGGGAGGGCAAGGCACAAACATCCCTCCCCCTGGAGAGGGCAGAGAAGGGAACAGAGCTGTCCCAGGGCACAGCTGGGCTCGGAAAGGCGATAATTACCGGCAGAGGTTTGTCAGGGATGAGGGACCCGCGTGTCCCCGATGTCAGCAGGGACAGTCCCGCAGCGCCAGCAGCCCGGGCGCTGGTGGCAGGTCCCCAGGGAGCATCAGCGGTGACAAAGCCGTGAATTGGCCCCTGGGCAGCGCGGCACTCAATGCTCCTGCGGCCAGAGCTGCAATTACCAGCCCGCTCGTTAGCGCTAATTGGACTCTCCCGGGAAAGGAACCTGATGGAAAAAACACATAATAAACAAAGTTCAATCGCGTTTAACTTTGCCTCGTTGGAAAGCCCGGGGAGGGAAGTGAGTCAGAGGGGAGGCGGTGCCGGGGAGGGGACGCTGCTGCCACCGTGTCCGGGCAGGGTGAGGGGACAGGGACGGTGTCCCCCCGGGGCCAGGGGAGCGCACTGGCACAGCAGTGCCGGCCCCGAGGCCAGGGGGCACCAGGGGAGCTCCATCCCACCCAAACCGTTCCGTGATTCCATGGATTCCTCTCCAGCAGCACCCGGGGCCTCTGCACGGGGGGCCTCGGGGGCTGTCACTGCTGAGGAGTGACCACAGAGCCCGGCAGGTCACCCTGCCCCGCTGCTGCTGCTGCTGCTGCTGCTGCTGATGATGATGATGGTGATGATGGTGATGATGATGGTGATGGTGATGATGATGATGATGGTGATGATGGTGATGATGGCGCTGGCACTGCCTGGCTGTCTGAAGGAACACAGTAAATGGATGGACGCCTCTCCCTGCGCCGAGGGCCAGCGGGAGCCGGGCCGAGCCGCCCTGGGGACACAGCAGTGACACCGGCCATGGCACCAAGTGTGGACGGCAGGAGGCCCCTCCTGCCCAGGAGGCAGCACTGCCACCATCGCTGCAGTGCCACCACCTCGCTGTCACCCCCTGCTGCCCTCTGCCACTTCCTTGTCGCCTCCTGTCACCTCCCTGCACTGTCACCACCTCGCTGTCTCCCCCTGCCACCTCTCCACACTGCCATCCCGTCTCCCTGTGTCACTCCCTTGCCACCCTGAGCTGTCCCCACCCTGAGCTGAACTGTCCCCACTCTCGGGGCACGGACAGCACCAGCAGCACCCAACGGGCACCAGCACAGGCTGGGCTTTAAAACCAGGGGTTTGCCTGAGGACAGCTGTGACACTGCTCTGGGACTGACCTTCTCTGACCCAAGTCAGAACTGGGGAATCCCAGACTGGTTCGGGTTAGGAGGGTCCCTAAACTTCATCCAGTGCCACCCCTGCCATGGCAGGGACACCTCCCACTGTCCCCAGTGTCCAGCCTGGCCTTGGGCACTGCCAGGGATCCAGGGGCAGCCACAGCAAATCTGGGAATTCCATCCCCACCCTGCCGGGGAACAATTCCTGATTCCCAAGATCCCATCAAATCCTACTTTGAAGCCATTCCCTGTGTCCTGTCCCTCCATCCCTTGTCCCCAGTCCCTCTGCAGCTCTCCTGGAGCCCCTTCAGGCCCTGCCAGGGGCTCGGAGCTCTCCCTGGAGCTTCTCCTCTCCAGGGGAGCACCCCCAGCTCTCCCAGCTCAGCTGATCCCCTGAGCTCTCCTGGCCTTCAGTCAGGTGTGCTCTGGGCTGTGGCAGGTTCCTTTGCCCAGCTGCGACTGGCTTAGGGACACTCAGTGCATGGGAGCAGCCAGGACCAGTGTCCAGGGGCCAGGACCAGTGTCCAGGGGCCAGGACCAGTGTCCAGGAGGCTTCTGGTGCTGTTGGAGTCACTTTGCTCCCAGCTGTTCACAGGTCTGGCCGGGACGAGCCCTGCCTGTGTGATGGGGCCTTTGGAGTCTCCCACCCTCCGGTGATGGTCACAGGGAGCCCAAGACAGACCTGGGCAAATGCTTCATGCCGTGCTCTTCCACCCTGCCCATTGCCGGGGCTCTCAGGGATCCTGTGCGCTGCACACACAGCCGAGGAAGCTGTGGAGAGCTCAGCTTCCATGGAAACCCCGAGTGAGCTGACAGGAATTCCGATGCCGGGTGTCAGCCAGAGCCGTTCCCTGAAGGGCTCCCAGGGGGGGAGCTGGGGATGCAGAGGGGCCCAGCCTGCTCACAGGTGCTCAGGGAACGACGACAGAGGCTGTGGGGAAACCACGAGGACTATGGAGGAAAGCCACGATTTGGTGGAGGTGAGGGGTGTAAAAACGCCCCCGAGCCTGGCACCCAAACTGGGAGACGCTGTCAAACCCAACAGGAACCAGAGAGCAGAGCATGAGAGGCCTTCGGGAAATCCTCTTCACCTGAACATCCCCGGATGGGGCAGAGCTCTCCGCGAGGATCCAGCCACGGGACACAGCCTCTGTTGGTTTTCCATTTTGACGTTTCCTCTCAGGGCTTTGTGGAGCTGGAGCACAAAGCAAAGGGACAAACGCCCAGAACTGGGGGCTGCGACTCGGGGTTTGAGACCCTCCCTATGCTGCTGGGGGCACATCCAGCCCACAGGGATCCAGCCCTTCCCAAATGCCTGACTTTGGGCTTGTTTGGCACCACATCCTCGCTGTGAGGCCGCACGGGCTGGCACTGCTGTCCCTCTGTCCCCAGCAGTGTGGCCATGGTGGCACTCATTTCCCAGGGAGGGAACCCCACTCTCCCAGGGCTGGTGCAGCCCTGGCACATCCCAGTTTGCAGATTCTGTGTCAGCTCCTCCCCATCCAATTCACGGACTCAGAGAAATGGGACAGCTGGTCCAAAGCCAAGGCCCACGGCTGCTGGTCACACTGTCCCCAGAGGGTCTAAAGGTGCTTCTGCACGTGCTGGGAATGTCCAGCCTCAACCACAACTCTCACCCAGACCCCTCCCTTCCTCTGCAGCACTTTTACCTCTTCCACCCCTTAATCAGAGTATTTGCTTTGGTTTATGTCAATTCTTACGTATTTAATTATTTCCACAATATCTTTGGTCAATTTTTAAGTATTTAATTATTTCCACAAACGTTCGCGTAGCCTTGGGAACGTGAGCCTGCAGCCAGGATCCAGGCGAGCCTCCAGCAGGTGCCCATGGAACCTGCTCCTCACTTCCTCTGGGGAGGGATGATGGGACTCCTCCCTTTGGAATCTGTGCTTTTCGCCGTGAAGTTTGGAACTTCCCCTGCTTTTGGCCGGGTTTCACACGGTGGATTTTGTCAAGGTCACCCGAAATCCCTCCTGCTCCAGGGTGAGAGCAGCCCCTGGCTGGCTCTCGGCCCCAGGTCGCACCCCTGAAGCTGGGGCTCTGGAATCCCCCACCCTCTGGTGATACTGGAGCTGTGGGCTCTGCCTGGGAATTCTCTCAGAGCCCTGACTTGGAGCTGAAAGATCTCTGACTTTTTTCCTTGCCTTTTTATCTCCGTGTGCTTGATGCTTCTTAATTTATGGCAGCAAAGCCTAATGGAGATCCTTAACTCTGCAGCCGCAATGCAGCAGGAAAACAAGGAGCTCCCCCCACTCCCAGGCCCTTTCCCATCTCTTTTCCTATTTAAAAAATTACAATTTTTTATGCTTCACTTCATGGTCCTCCCAACTTTCTGTAGACACTTAGAAATATCAGCTGGCAAATAGAGCAAGGTGCTCCCAGACCTCCCTGTCTGCACAGAGCTCATTTGTGCTCCATAAAAAATGAGGCTTTTATGCCGGGGGAAGACACTCATTCCCTGGAGTCTTTGCACTGCCCAGGATTTTTTATTTTTTTTTCCCCACAAGCACTGAAATCAAACTCAGTAAAAGCATGAAATATTGCTGAGCAGCTCTTTGGGTTTAATATTCATCTGGCAGCTCCTGCTCTCTCCTGCCTCCCTCCAAACCCCGTCCCCACACACAGCAACACCTTGTAGGTGTGGAGACGTGGAAGTGCTCGCTAATTTCGGCCCAGGCTCAGAAGCCTGGCGGGAATTAAGTGCCGGAAGGCTTGGGATGGTTTTGCCGAGGCTGAGGAGGTCAGCTGGGGGCAGGGTTCTCTCCAGGATTTGTGGATCCCCCTGCAAACCTGGCTGCCGTGTAAAGCAGGAACAGCCAGGGAAGGTCAGCCAAGGTCTCCCCCGGGCTCCAGGGCCCCCCAGAGTTTGATCCAGCGGCGTGAGGAGGTGGAGGAGAGCCCCTCGCTGGGGCCCTGCTCACCCAAAGCTGGGCTGCAGCGAGGGGACGGGGGGAAGTGCCAGGTTTGAATCCAGGACCTGCAGGAAGCAGAAGAGGATGGAACCTGGAGACACCAGCCAGTCCATCCCCTCCCAGCCCAAACCTTCTGCCATCCCGTGATTTACTGGGTGAGTCACGGAGGAGCACGGCTCGGGAAAAATCCAGCCCTGGTTTGGCAGGGGGGTTAGAAGCACAGACACACATTACACACACAGGGTGCTTAGGGTTAGTCAGGCTGAGCTAATTATGACATTAATATAATTAGAACAAAAGAGCCAAAGTCCCCAGGGAAAATTCCTGACTGCAGGGGGAGGGCTCAGCCAGAGGCTCCTGCCCGTGTCAGGTGTCCCTGGGACTGCAGGGACAGGGTCCCATCTCCCCTGACACCCACCAGCCTTCCCTTGCCTGCATTCCCACCACCCCCGAGGCTCCAGCCCGTCCCCTCCGCCTGCTGACCACGCCGGGACAGACACCAGCAGAGGATCCCACGGCAGCTCTGGACGGATGCTGTAGGTACGTCCTGACAGCCAGAGAGGTTCGGCTTTCAACTCCGGGACAATTTCCCCAGGAATGAGTTGGAGCTACCAGACAGGAGAGATCCAGCCTTGGGAGCAGCAGGAATACACAAAGATGCCCAAAGCCACAGGCCTTGGAGGGAAAAACCTGGGAAAGGCTGTCCATCCTGGGAAAGGCTGTGGCACATATGGGGTGCTGCCGCTGCGGATGGACAGTGGGACACTGACAGGAATCACCCGGGAGGTGGCAGGTCCAGGTGTTTCCGCTCATCCAGGCGTGATGAAGTTCCAGCACTGGAGATGGGATAACTCCCACCTTCCACAAGTGTCGGGTTCTGGCCCCTGCAGGACAGCCCTGGAGGGGCTGGAGCGTGTCCAGGGCAGGGCAGGGAGCCGGGAAGGGGCTGGAGAATTCCTGATGGAGCTGGAAAGGGGCTGAGGCTGGAGAAAAGGAGGCGCAGCGCCCCCCGGCGGCCCCGCGCGGAACTGCAGGACCCGCGACACCCCCGGGTACGGGGTCAGCGCTGGGAACAGAACCGGGACCGGGGTCAGCGCTGGGAACAGAACCGGGACCGGGGTCAGCGCTGGGAACAGAACCGGGACCGGGGTCAGGGCTGGGAACAGAACCGGGACCGGGGTCAGGGCTGGGAACAGAACCGGGGTCAGGGCTGGGAACAGAACCGGGACCGGGGTCAGCGCTGGGAACAGAACCGGGACCGGGGTCAGCGCTGGGAACAGAACCGGGACCGGGGTCAGCGCTGGGAACAGAACCGGGACCGGGGTCAGGGCTGGGAACAGAACCGGGACCGGGGTCAGCGCTGGGAACAGAACCGGGACCGGGATCAGGGCTGGGAACAGAACCGGGACCGGGGTCAGGGCTGGGAACAGAACCGGGACCGGGGTCAGCGCTGGGAACAGAACCGGGGTCAGGGCTGGGAACAGAACCGGGACCGGGGTCAGGGCTGGGAACAGAACCGGGACCGGGGCCAGGGCTGGGAACAGAACCGGGACCGGGGTCAGCGCTGGGAACAGAACCGGGACCGGGGTCAGCGCTGGGAACAGAACCGGGACCGGGGCCAGGGCTGGGAACAGAACCGGCACCGGGGTCAGCGCTGGGAACAGAACCGGGACCGGGGTCAGCGCTGGGAACAGAACCGGGACCAGGGTCAGCGCTGGGAACAGAACCGGGACCGGGGCCAGGGCTGGGAACAGAACCGGGACCGGGGTCAGCGCTGGGAACAGAACCGGGACCGGGGTCAGGGCTGGGAACAGAACCGGGACCGGGGTCAGCGCTGGGAACAGAACCGGGGTCAGGGCTGGGAACAGAACCGGGACCGGGGTCAGCGCTGGGAACAGAACCGGGACCGGGGTCAGGGCTGGGAACAGAACCGGGACCGGGGCCAGGGCTGGGAACAGAACCGGGACCGGGGTCAGCGCTGGGAACAGAACCGGGACCGGGGTCAGGGCTGGGAACAGAACCGGGGTCAGGGCTGGGAACAGAACCGGGACCGGGGCCAGGGCTGGGAACAGAACCGGGACCGGGGTCAGCGCTGGGAACAGAACCGGGACCGGGGTCAGCGCTGGGAACAGAACCGGGACCGGGGTCAGGGCTGGGAACAGAACCGGGACCGGGGTCAGCGCTGGGAACAGAACCGGGGTCAGGGCTGGGAACAGAACCGGGACCGGGGTCAGCGCTGGGAACAGAACCGGGACCGGGGCCAGCGCTGGGAACAGAACCGGGACCGGGGCCAGCGCTGGGAACAGAACCGGGACCGGGGTCAGCGCTGGGAACAGAACCGGGACCGGGGCCAGGGCTGGGAACAGGACCGGGACCGGGGTCAGGGCTGGGAACAGAACCGGGACCGGGGCCAGCGCTGGGAACAGAACCGGCACCGGGGCCAGGGCTGGGAGCAGAACAGAGCCTGGGGACAAGGACAGGCACTGGGGTTTGTGAGCTCAGGACAAGGACAGGGGCCGGGGTTCCTGTGTCCCCCCCACCGGGCAGGTGACTTTGGGACTGGGCACATTTGGGCGTCACTGCCTGGTGTCCCCAGTACGGGGGGGTCTGAGGGAGGGAGGTTTTGGCAAAGCAGAACTTGCGAGGGCTCCCCCACCCCAGCTCTGCTCTCCGTCTGTTTTGTTCAGATAAAAGATAAATCCCTCCCGCAGCATTGGGAATCCTCTTCTGGTGCCAATTCCTTGCTGTTATCTGCAGATCCTTGCTGTGTCCGCAGCGTTTTCCCTTTCTCGGCTTTTCAGAGCCCGGGCTGCCCACCTGGGCGGGTCCCAGCTCCCGCTGGGCACCCCGAGGCCCCCAAACAAAACCTGGCTGTGCCTGGACACTTGGCAGCTCCCTGTCCTCTGTCCTTCCCCTGCCACCTGGCAGCCCTGCACAGCCCTGCAGGGACACGGGGCCAGCTCAGGGCCTGAGGGGACACAGAGATGCACCTGCAACCCCTGAGCTGCTCCTGCCCTTCCAGGGCTTTTGGATTGACCAGATAATTGGCAGTCGGCTTCCCCAAAAGTCAAACAGGTTGTTGATGAGAGGATGTGGTCGGTTGTCAGCTGTATTTATTGTTGTGGACTTGCCTCAGAGGCCGCCTGAGGGAGTGGTCAGTGTGTTGGAAAAGGAATAAAGAGGAAAAGTTGATGGGATGGGAAATCCAGCTGCTGCCTCAGCTGTGCACCGGCTCAGCTTCATGGACCTGTTACAGGTGGCATTTTGGGGCCTGCAAGAGACTTTGGATAAGGGGTGCAGAGATGGGACAAGGGGGAATGGCTTCCCAGTGCCAGAGGGCAGGGCTGGGTGGGATCCTCGGCAGGAATTGTTCCCTGGCAGGGTGGGGATGGAATTCCCAGAGCAGCTGTGGCTGCCCCTGGATCCCTGGCAGTGCCCAAGGCCAGGCTGGACACTGGGGACAGTGGGAGGTGTCCCTGCCATGGCAGGGGTGGCACTGGATGGGATTTAAGAAGTCCTTTCCAAATCCAGGGGTTCTGTGATTCTGTACCAGTCTGGCCCCAGTCCCTCTCCTGTCTTGGGGGATCAGCAGCTCCAGCTGGCAGGTGAGAACTGAGGAACTGCCCCGCTGGCCTGGCATGCACAGAACCCCGGGGAGAACCCCAGGTTCTCCTGCTGGCACAGCACAGAACACCATCAGTCTGCTTCTCTTCGTTACCTTTAAGCTCCTGCGTCCGGTGGGAGGTGGGGAGAGCTGGGCTGTGTGGGGAATCTGTCCCTGCTCAGTGTCAGCTGCGGTGACATCCGGAGAGCCACGGCCAGCAGAGACACCGGGCTGGTGTCTGGCACAGCCCGGAGCTCCTGGATGGCGCAGGAAACCAGCTGCAGGTTTTGGTGCAGCTCTCAGCACAGCACTCTCTCCACACCAAGAGCTGGCACACGAATGATGGCACAGCTCCCCTGGGGAGTGTCACAGGTGACCAACTCCCGCCCCACAAGGAACTCATGACTTAGAGCTTCCAGAACAAGCAGTGTGGCATCGCTCACTGTAATCAAGGAGTGGTTTGGGTCGGGAGGGACTTTAAAAGTCCTTTCATTCCAATCCCATGGGCAGGGACACCTTCCCACATCCCTCTAGAGACGGAAGGGGGGGGGGGGGGGGGAGAATTGAAAGGATAAAAGCAAGAAACTCGTGGGGTTTGCTCATTTATCCATTAGAAATGAATTCCAAGGGCCTTGCGGAGGGATCTCACAGCCCTCTAGTCGATGTACCTCACTGACACCAGCGGGTCGGCAAAGTGCACGTGGCGGCTGGGGCGGCGCTGCCTGTGTCGTGTCCACCAGCCCACCACCACTCGCCTCAGGGAGGAGCAGAGCTGCAGGAAGCCACATCCCACGTCCCTGCCGTGCTCCCCGGCCTCGGGCACCCGCTGCCGGCGCCGGGGCGCTGACTGGGACGCCCTGCCCCGAGCAGCGCTGGCAGCCCTGTCCCGCCCCGGCGAGCTGATGCTGCTCCTCGGTGCCGTGGAGCCAAAGGTCTGCACTTCTCCAGGGGGGAGGAACCGGGCGATGGTCGTGGAGCTGCTTTCTCGTTGAAGCTTCAGGAAGCTTCTGGTTCCTCGTCTCTTGTGCCTTGTGTCCCTTTTGGCCGTGCTGTCCATGCCCGCCTGGGGTCGCTCCTCCCCGGAGCCCTGAGGGGAACCGTGGCTCCCCAGCAGCCCCGGCTCCGGGGGCACCTCAGCCTGGGCTGCCCCGCGGCCCCTCGGCATCCTCGGCCACTGGGACAGCTGTGCCTCCACCCTCCTGGGGTGCTCCTCGAGGAGGCCCTGGGAGGTTTGGCTGAACCGCGGGTGAAGGTCTTGGGGCGCCCTATGGTACCATCCCTGGAGCTCCAGGTCACCGGCCTGAATTTGGGGTCCCAGTGAGGGGAATCCAACCCTGGTGGGTTGGCAGAGGCTGAGGCTGTTGTCTGCCAAGAGAGGCTGTTGTGCCCAGCACTGTCTGCTCCTGGGGGGCCGCTTTTATATCCTGGCACTGACATCATGGGGCAGCCAGAGCCCTCTTTGTGACAGCGTGGGGCAGCCAGAGCCCTCTTTGTGACAGTGTGGGGCAGCCAGAACCCTCTTTGTGACAGCGTGGGGCAGCCAGAGCCCTCTTTGTGACAGTGTGGGGCAGTCGGGAATCCCTTTGTGACACCCAGGAGCCCACGGGAGAGCCCTCGCTGCCTTGGGCACAGGACTGTAAGAAACTCCTGAGATAATAGAAGGGAATTACAAAAATTGGAAGGCAAAATAAAAACAAGAGAAAGAAGTGATGTGATGGGGAGAGGTTGTCCTGGGCACAGCGACCATCAAAGGAGGAGTTTTGGATTCCCAGGGAGGCAAGGAGGGAGGCAGCAGGAAGGGAGAGGGATGGCCCATGGAAGAAGGGGCAGCAAAGCAGGAGGTGACAAGGATGTCCTCAAGTCCTGCAAGGGGAAAGGGAGAAGGGACAAAGCCCCACTAGAACTTCATGTGGCTACGGCTGCCAAAGACAGGGAAACTTACTTTCACAAAGAACACCCATGGGTTCGGTTTGGTTGGGGGGCTTTTTTTGTTTGGTTTTTGTTGTTTATTTTTTCATTGGTGAGAGGAAACGTTGAGTCAAAGAATGAGGAAAACTGAGGTGCTAAGGGACCAGCTCTGGGAGGGTCAGGTCCTGCCTGACCGAGGCTCCCCGTCCAGGCAGGAGGCGGCTGGGCTGGCGGGGGCTGTGGCTGTGGCTGTGGCTGTGGCCGGCACAGCTCCGGCTGCTCGCCACGGGATCCTTTCGCTGCTGTGGCTCCGGCAGCGCCGGCGGCAGCAGCCCGGGGGGAGGCGGCGGCTGCACCAGGCTGCCAGGCAGCCCCCGAGCCGGGCACGGAGCCCGCCCAGGGCCGGGCACGGCTCCGGGCACGGCTCCCGGCACGGCTCCGGGCACGGCTCCCGGCACGGCTCCGGGCACGGCTCCCGGCACGGCTCCGGGCACGGCTCCCGGCACGGCTCCCGGCACGGCTCCCGGCACGGCTCCGGGCACGGCTCCCGGCACGGCTCCCGGCACGGCTCCGGGCACGGCTCCCGGCACGGCTCCCGGCACGGCTCCGGGCACGGCTCCCGGCACGGCTCCGGGCACGGCTCCCGGCACGGCTCCCGGCACGGCTCCCGGCACGGCTCCCGGCACGGCTCCGGGCACGGCTCCCGGCCCGCGGGCAGCGCCTGCGGCCGCGGGGCCGGCGGCAGCACCGGGCCCCACCACGGGTCAGCGCTCGGGATGCCGAACGCCGGCCCCAGCGAGCTGCTGCTGCTGCTGCCGCTGCCCGCCGAGCCCTCGGCCACCAGCACGTCGCCGGGGATGACCCAGGCCGCGGCGGTGCGGCCGCTGCCCTGCTCCGGCCCCGGGGAGCCGCCGCCGGCCCGGCCCGCGGCCGCGCCTTCGTCCTCCCGGGCCGCGCCCGCCTCGGGCCGCTCCTCCCCGGAGCCCGGCGGGGACTCTTGGCCCGCCAGCGGCCCCGGCTCCGCGGGCACCTCCGCCCGGGCCGCCCCGCAGCCCCTCGGCTCCCTCGGCCGCCGGGCGAGCTGCGCCTCCAGCTCCTTGCGATGCTCCTCGAAGAGCGCCCGGGAGTCCTGGCAGCTCCGGATGAACCTCGGGAAACGCCTCCTCCCGGAGCTCGTGGAACTGACTGAGGACCTGCCACGGGGCGGTTCCATGCCTGCTGATCTCCGGGTCCTGTCCACGTTGCTCTGCACACCCAGCCGGCCTCTCGCTGCGCTTGGATGCTTTGAGTCCACACGGATCCTCTGCAAGAACCACAAATGGGTGAGACAAGAGCAGCTCCCCAGAACGCTGCACACTGTCCTGCCACACGTGTCACACCAACACACCCCAAACCCACACGGCCCGGCCCAGCCCACACAGCAGATCAGAGGCCACTTGCCCATAGACGCTTGTCCCGTAGCACGACAGAGATCAGGATGAGCTGCAGCATCGCCACTGTGATCGCCACCAGTTCACCCGGGGTGAACGTGTCGAGGAGCACCATGGCACCGTCCCTGTCCCCGGCACGGGCCGTTGAAGAGGTTCCCCAGCGACTCGTGGGGCCCCAGTGAAGGGGCCCTGACCCTGCCAGGGTGGCAGAGGCCCTGGTGATGCCAGTGTGTGTCCCATGGTCCCTTTTATACCCCAGGTGACAGCAGTGAGAGCCCCCTGTGTGATATCACAGGACAGGCAGAGACCCCTGGGTGTCATCTGGGTGCCCCGTGCCAAAGGGGACACGGCCACGTGCCAGGCTCTCCGAGCCATGGGGCCCCCCAGGAGCACACGGCTGGGGGCTGGGCAGCTGCAGCCCCCCGTGGCAGGTCCTCAGTCGGTTCCACGAGCTCCGGGAGGAGGCGTTTCCCGAGGTTCATCCGGAGCTTCCAGGACTCCCGGGCGCTCTTCGAGGAGCACCGCCAGGAGCTGGAGGCACAGCTCGTCCGGTGGCCGAGGGAGCCGAGGGGCTGCCGGGCGGCCCGGGCAGAGGTGCCCGCGGAGCCGGGGCCGCTGGGGGGCCCTGGGCGGGCTCCGTGCCCGGCTCGGGGGCTGCCTGGCAGCCTGGTGCAGCCGCCGCCTCCCCCCGGGCTGCTGCCGCCGGCGCTGCCGGAGCCACAGCAGCGAAAGGATCCCGTGGCGAGCAGCCGGAGCTGTGCCGGCCACAGCCACAGCCACAGCCACAGCCACAGCCACAGCTCCCGCCGGCCCAGCCGCCTCCTGCCTGGACGGGGAGCCTCGGTCAGGCAGGACCTGACCCTCCCAGAGCTGGTCCCTTAGCACCTCAGAGTTTTCCTCATTCTTTGACTCAACGTTTCCTTTCAGCAATGAAAAAATAAACAACAAAAAAAAACCAACCAAACAAAAAAAGCCCCCCAATCAAACCGAACCCATGGGTGTTCTTTGTGAAAGTAAGTTTCCCTGTCTTTGGCAGCCGTAGCCACATGAAGTTCTAGTGGGGCTTTGTCCCTTCTCATTTTCCCCCTGCAGGACTTGAGGACATCCTTGTCACCTCCTGCTTTGCTGCCCCTTCTTCCCATGGCCATCCCTCTCCATTTGTGCTCCCTCCCTCCTGAGAATCCAGAACTCTTCTTTTGGTGGTCGTTGTGCCCAGGACAGCCTCTCCCCTTCACAACACCCACCAGTCCTGGAGTGTTTATCATCTCCCCTTCCCTTCCCTTCCCTTCCCGGGGCTGGGCAGGGCTCCCTGAGGGGTCAGGCTGCCATGGGTCAGTGGCTGCCAGGGGACAGTGGCTGTCACCACCCGGGCTGGGTGGGCACTGATGGACCACAGGACCAACCTGCCCTGTCCAGGGTGGCAGCAGCTGCAGAGCTCTGCTGGGGCCTGCCCCCCTTCCCGTGGGAAGCCCCACGCCCCTCCCCATGGGGACCTCCCATCGGCGCCCGAATCCCTCCGTCCCTCCCAGGGCCACCCCGGCCCCAGCCAGCGCCCCTGGCCCAGGCAGCAGAGGCAGGACACACGTTCCAGGGTTTATTTCCAGCTGGATAGATTTCTCAGGATGCCACAGGGGGATGTGGGCGCCCACGCTGGTACAGTCGGAGCGGCTGGGACCCCTCGGCCCTGCAGCTGGGGGGGGTCTCACTGTGGGGCACCTCGTCCCCAGGGATGGTGCAGCTCCTGCCCTGCAGCTCTGGAGGGGACCAGGGGCGTTGGTGTCACCCGCATCAAGCACAGCACCGTCCCTGGGGGTGGCCGTGCTGGGTCCGCAGAGCCTCAGGCAGCGTTGCCCAGGACCAGCACGCTCATGAGGAAGACCATGAGGAAGAAGACCCACATGAAGAAGCGGTCCATCACCTTGGCCACCTTCTTCCACTCTCCGGTGCGGCGCTGGTTGGCGCGGTGACGCCGGAAGCAGCCGGCGATGTACCCGACGTTGCTCAGCAGGGCCTCGTGGTGGCACAGGCAGTGGTCCCAGGGGCAGCCCCGCGCCTCCGTGCCCGCCGGCCCTTCCCCGGGGCCGTCCCCCGGGCCCCCGGCGTCCTCCACACCGGCCCGCCCGCCCAGCGCCCGCTGGGGGCTCTTGCAGCTCTCGCCCACCTCGTAGACGCAGCAGAGCCGGGCCATGTGGTGCAGGATGAGCCGGCGCGCCCAGGGGGGCACGGGCCGGGCCCCCGGCCCGCAGTGGTGCACGTTCATGATGAAGATGGTGAGCGCGGTGGAGGCCGTGATCATGGTCATGGTGGCGATGTAGTATTTCCCTGCGGGGGCAGCGGGCATGGCAGGGGCACGGGGGGCCCTGCTGCCCCCCATGCCACAGCCCCGACCCCGGCACCGGCCCTGCCCGGCACCGACCCCCCAGCTGGGGCTCACCGATGAGCGGGACGCTCTCCGAGGGGGGCATGCTCTCGGCCACCAGCAGCTGGAACACGGTGAGGGCCAGCAGCACCGTCACCCCCAGCGACACCTTCTCCCCCGAGTCGGCCGGCAGGTAGAAGCCCAGCGGTGCCAGGAAGGAGACCATGATGCAGGGCAGGAGCAGGTTGAAGACGTAGAAGGAGGCGCGGCGGCGCAGGAGCAGGGTGTAGGTGACGTCGGGGTAGGGCTCGGAGCAGCAGCCGTAGGTGATGACGTTCCTCGTGGCCGGCATGCCCAGCATCTCCCACTCCACGTTCTCCACGAAGTCCGTCAGGTCGCCGGTGTCCAGCTGGTTGCGGAGGTCGATCTGGTTCCCGTTGTGGGTCCAGGAGCCGAAGGTGAGGCGGCAGCGCTGCCCGTCGAAGGGGAAGTAGGACACGTCCACCTTGCAGGAGCTCTTGGTGATGGCAGGCGAGTCCCACATGATGTGCCCGTCGGAGCGCAGCACCACGTTGGTCTCCATGGAGCCGCCGAAGTGCTCGTCGGCGCTGGGCAGGGAGGGGCGGCCGTGTCCCCTCCCCGCGCCGCCCGCAGCCCCTGGCTGTCCCCTCGGTGCTGGGGGGTCAGGCCCAGGCACACCCTGCTGCTGCCAGCAGCCCCCGGCCCCACCTCCCTGCGTGTCCCGCTCCAGGACCCTCCTGCTCCCACCCCAAGGTTGGACACAGCCCGGGCAGCCCCCCGGCCCCGGCCGGGCCCCCCCGGCTCCGGGAGCAGCTGCGGGGCCCCGGCACAACCCACTTGTTGTAGAGGATGATGTCGGGCCGCCAGACGTAGCTGCTGGGGATGCGGATGCTGTCGATGCCGCCGTACTCGTCCTTGTCCCAGGTGAGGTGGGCGTCCAGCCAGGTCTGGCGGACCCACAGGTAGGTGGTGAGGACCTGGTTCCTCTCGTCCTGCCGAGGGGAGAGGGTGGGAATGGGGGGAAGGACCCCGGTGCCACCCCCAGTGCCCTCGGCCCCCAGCCCAGTGGCCTCTCTGAACTCCCCGCGGAGCTGAGCTGGATTCGAGGGGGTCGTGCTGCTTTGTGCGGGGAGCCGGGCTGTCTGCTAAGCGGTCTGAGCTGACTCGAGGGCAGCTGGGCTGGTGTGGGGGGGATCCGAGCTGGTTTTAGGGCCGAGCGGGACCCGCTGCGGGGAGCGGAGCGGTGCCGGTGCCGAGCCCGGGCTCACCATGTCGATGATCTGGGACAAGGTGACCTGGAGGGTGACGTTCAGCGCCCGGTCCGTGTCCTCCACGGGGCGCAGGGCGCTGGAGTAGTTGGCGAAGAGGTCGTGGAGCAGTTTGTAGGCTAACCTGCCCTGCGCCCCCCGGCAGCCTGGGGAGACACGGAGCGGGGGCTCGGAGGGGCCGGGGCGCAGCCGGAGCCCCCCCGAGGGATCCCCGGGGCCCGGCCACGGGACCCCCCGGCAGCTGGAGGGGACAGGGGAGCACGGCGGGATCCCCGTCCCTCCTCCCCGCCAGCCCGAGCCCCCGTCCCCGGGATTCCCTGCGTGCGGGGATGCTGCTCCAGGGACCGGGGCCGCACCCGGAGGAGGGGTCCGCGCCCCTCGAGCCCCGCTGCTCACCCGGGGCCGGGAGGACGCCGGCGAGGCAGAGGGCGAGGCACAGGCGAGCTCCGGGCTCCATCCCGCCGCAGGTCCGGGGACACGGCGGGGCCGGGTGACGTCAGGGCGGGGACAGGGCGGGGGGGCGCGGCCCCCAGGCACCCAGGGCGGGGGGTTACGGTGGGTGACCCCCGCGGGTCCCGGCTGCGAGGTGGCAGGGGCCGGGATGGGCTCCGGGGACAGCCGAGCCCCTTTGGGGATGGGTCTGGGAGGCGCTGGTGGCGTCTGCCCAGCACCTGCCCCAGCCCCGGGGACACCGCTCCAGCCCCGGGGACACCGCACAGCCCCGGGGACACCGCCCCGGCCCCGGGGACACCGCACAGCCCCGGGGACACCGCCCCAGCCCCAGGGACACCGCCCCGGCCCCGGGGACACCGCGCCCGCGGCACCGGGACACCGCGGCGGGGCAGGAGCCGAGAGCGGCCGGTGCAGCCCTGGAGGGAGGTGACAGCAAGGGACATCCCGCTCTCCGGGCTTCTTAGGAGAGAGCAAAGGAAGAGAAGAGGCAGATCATTCCCGTTCGGTGAGAAGAAAATCCCGGGAGGTTGAGGGGCACGAGCCCAAGCAGCTCGGGGCGCCTGGCACGGGGGTGCCGGAGCATCCCCCGGCTCCAGCCCCGGGGAACCCGCCGGCTCCTCTCCCCCGGCGCCTCCTGGCACCTTTCCCACGCCGAGCCCCGGCGGCAGATGCCGAGCGGTTTTGAGGCCGGAGGTTTTGTTTCCAGGCGGTGAATTATTCATCCCAGCCCGTCCCGCCCGGGCCGGAGCCGCCGGGGCCGCTCAGGCCCAATTACAGTAATGGAAGGAGGCGAAGCCGCAGTGACCCGGCCCTGCACAGCCAGTGTCACCTGAACGTGCCACCGGCCGGGGACCGGGACACCTCCCACTGTCCCCAATGTCCAACCTGGCCTTGGGCACTGCCAGGGATCCAGGGGCAGCCACAGCTGCTCTGGGCACCCTGTGCCAGGGCCTGCCCACCCTGCCAGGGAACCATTCCCAGTTCCCAATCTCCCATCCAGCCCTGCCCTCTGGCCCTGGGAAGCCATTCCCTGTGTCCTGTCCCTGCAGGCCTTATCCCCAGTCCCTCTCCAGTCCTCCTGGAGCCCCTTCAGTACCAAAAGGCCACAGTCTGGTTTATCTGGATTCCCTCCACTCCATCCTGGAGACAAGTGACTTTTCCTCACAAGATCCTGTAAGAGCCTACCCTGATTCCCACTGAAGGCCAGGTGGGATTGCACCAGCCATTCCTGGGCTGTCCTTTCCCCCCGCCCAAGCAGCCCAACCTCCCCGGGGTGACACCGCAAAGGACACACACCTACACACCCCCCCAAAGCCTGCCTTAAAAAGCAAAGGAACCCATAGGAGTACTATAAACATTTTATTTATTGTTTTCAAAAAGACAGGAAAATAATCTAGAGCATTTATTTATATTTTTCAATAAAAACCTTTCGATACTCCTCATGCATGACGACCTTCTGTGCGCACGGGGCGGTGCCGGGGCCGGGCGCCGCCGTCCCAGCGGATTTCCCAACGAGCAGCCGCGCCTCGGCTGCCGGTACCAGCACGAGTCCTGGTCACTCCTGGTCACTCCCGGTCAGTCGCGGGCGGTCAGTGCGCGGCCAGGGCCAGCTCCCGCAGGTAGGCCTGCGTGAGGCCGCGCAGCTCCTCCAGGGCGTAGTCCTCGGGCATGGGCAGGCGGCCGATGTGCGGGGCCAGCAGGCGCAGGGGCACGCGCGGCTCGGCCGCCTCGGGGCCCGCCTCGGGGCCCTGCTGCAGGCTCAGCACCGCCCGCAGCACGTTGGCCACGCGCTTGGCCATGTCTGCAAGGGCAGGGACGCAGAGTTCTGCCTGGGCTCGCTCCGGGAGCGCACAGCAGACCCGCCGCGCGCCCAGCTTAGGAGTCTGGGACCCTGCTGTCCTCTCCCTGCTCCCTCCCTCAGCACGGGCAGTGCAGCCACAGGGGGACAGGACACAGCCTCAGGCTGGGCCAGGGGAGGTTTAGGTTGGATGCTGGGGAGAATTTCTTCCCCCAAAAGGTTCAGGAGGCTCAGCCTGGAGAAAAGGAGGCCGGGGGGGGGGACCTTGTCACTCTCCTCAACTCCTTGGCAGGAGGGGACAGCTGGGGGGGTCGGGCTCTGCTCCCAGGGAACAGGGACAAGAGGAGAGGGAACGGCCTCAGGCTGGCCCAGGGCAGGTTCAGGGTGGATACTGAGAAAACTCCTTCCCAGATAGGGCTGTGCAGCCCTGGCACAGCTGCCCAGAGAGGTTTGGAGTCCCCCCATCCCTGGAGGGATTTCAGAACTGTGTGGATGTGACACGTGGGGACATGGGTCAGCCTTGGCAGTGCTGGGGAATGGCTGGACTCGATCTGAAAGGTCTTTTCCCACCCCAATGACTCGGTGAGTTCGGGATGGAGCTGCAGCCCGGGTGTGGAAGCAGCTGTCCCAGGGAGCTGCTGGACAGGGGTGTCACCATACCTGACTGAGCCAGGCGGTCCTTGGCGTTGTGGCACTGCAGCTGCTCTATCCTGTTGCACAGGGATGTCACTTTGGTGTGTAACCGCTCCAGCTCGTAGGTGGAAACATCCAGCTGCAAGCAAACAGGAGTCAGCACAGGCAAAGGCAGAGCCAAACTCACCCACCAGGTGACACTACAGCCAAACCTGCCTCATTTAACACCACGGTATGGAAAGGGGGAAGCCTGGACAGGAATTTGGGGGAGTGGACACAGAGACTGCTGTTTGTCCTGCCCCTTTCACATGTCACTGTCACACACCCACAGAGCACATCTGCAGGGCACAGCAGACAGCAAAGCCCCGTTTTAGAGATGCCCCGTGTCCTGTTTGAAGTGTCTGCCAAAGAGAAGCACCAACTCCCCCTCCACAGCCAGTAAGAGCTTCCCTCCAGACCCGGTGTGAGCTCCCGAAGCCCAGGGCAGGCAGGTGCCCCGAGGGAAGGTACCTGCTGAATCCTGTCCAGCATCTCATTGACACGGATGTAGTCGAGGTAGACCAGCCCCGCCAGCTCCCAGTCCTGGATGAGCGCGCTGCGCTCTGGGGGCGCCAGGTCCTCCAGGAATCCCTTCAGGTACTTGTAGTTCTCGTTGATAATTGCATCTGCAGAGAGCAGCAGTGAGGAAAAGAGGCCAGGCTGTCCCCCACAGCAGGGACACCACAGAGCAGGGAACGGGAAGGCCACTGTCCCCAGAGGTCCCTGTGCTCCAGGAAAGCGGGGCTGCGCAGCAGGGAAAGCACCACCCTGCTTCCCTGCTTGCCCAGGAAAAGCGCCTGGTATGCAGCTATCCAGGGAGAGCTGGTTTGGAACTGCCAGGCCCTCTGTGCTAAACTCTGCTGCTCCAAACCCAGCCTGATCCCTCCACTGCCCACCCCATGGCCTGGAATCACAGAGTCACTCACTGCTTTGGGTTGGGAGGGACCTTCAATATCAGCCAGTCCCACCCTCTTCTGCCTGTCCCCAGTCCCTGTGCAGCTCTCCTGGAGCCCCTTCAGGCCCTGCCAGGGGCTCGGAGCTCTCCCTGGAGCTTCTCCTCTCCAGGGGAGCACCCCCAGCTCTCCCAGCCTTTGCGTGCTGCTGAAAGGACAGGCTGCAAGAGGAGCAGCGAGACGCACCTGAGGCCAAGTGCCGTACGACCAGCTTGTGGCACTGGTTCCAGTGGCCAGCCTTGAAGAGGAAAAGGGCCTCCTTGTGCTTGTCGCCCTCCATCCTGGCCCGCACTGCCTTGGCCTCGTGGATCCAGTGCGGGGGGAGGCAGAGGCGCTGCGTCAGGAAGGTCTCCTTGGCCCAGGACTCGGGGCTCTCGGCCAGGGCGCAGTGCCGGCTCAGCAGCTCCCGCACGGCCTTCTCCCGGCGCCTGGGGACACGGGGCGCCTGTCACTGCTCACTGCAGCCAGGGCCCCTTCCTGCGCCCCGCCACGGGGACACCCCAGGGCACGGACACCGCAACCAGACGGGCTTCGAGGCTCCCCCCACCCCAAACAGCCCGCGCTTCTGCGAGTCTGCCAAGGGGAACAAAGACCTCCGGGCGCACAGCTCCATGGGGGGAAGGCACTACAACCACAGGTCTTTAGAACTGACCCCATGTGATTTCAGAGGGCCACGACAGCCCCACAGGGTCACCCCCTCCATGTCCAGCCCCACAACAGCCCCACAGGGTCAGCCCTCTGTGTTCAGCCCCAGAACAGCCCCACAGGATCACCCCCTCCGTGTCCAGCCCCACAGGGTCACCCCCTCCGTGTCCAGCCCCACAACAGCCCCACAGGATCACCCCCTCCGTGTCCAGCCCCAGGACAGCCCCACAGGGTCACTGAGGGTGTGTCCAGCCCCAGGACAGCCTCACAGGGTGACTCACGGCGTGTCAGGCTCATGCAGCATCACGAACACAGCCCATTCCCACAGCCCCTCGCTCTCCAGCTGGGCAGCATAGCTGGTGTTCAGCACCCCCCAGCTCTGCTGGGACAGGTGGGAGTAGTTCAGGGCCCGGAGCACCTCCCACAGGTGCCAGCTGAGGCGGAAATCCAGCGGGTCAGAGGTGACACTCCTGGGATCCAGCAGCTGGTCAAGCTCATAGGACCTGGGGAGGAAAACTCTGCTAACTGCAAGAGCTGATTGTGCCCACAAAATCAAATCCAATCCCCGCCCTTCACCCACCTCCACAGCTGTGATTTACATCCATGTGGGAGTTTGGTTTTCTCTTTTAAGGAGAAAAATAACAGTATTTACTGCTAGAAGTCTTATGAGTCTACACCCAGACTGTCACCCCTTTTCCTCGGTATCTGCTCCGTATGTGCGCATTTCTCATTGCCTTCAAAAACAGCAGCTACAGAGAAGCCCTCCTGCACTCTTCAGGCACAGAAAGCACCTAAAACCCCACAAATGTGCCCCAAAACTTAAGGTTCTCCATCTCAACCATCCCCAGGTGTGACAGCACCTTGTGTCAGGGGGGACGTGGGGCTGACTTTGGACTGCTCTAAGCAGCTCAGGCTGATTTCATACCCCTGGCTGGTGAACTCAGGAAGTCACTGACTGATCATGATTTTTCTAAATGCTTATCGAACTCTTTGCCCACTTACCTGTCACTGTAGAGCTTCAGCAAATGGAAGCAGACATCTCTCAGGGGCCTTCCTCCATTGTCATCTTCTTCAATGACACACCCAGAATCTTCCAGGTAAGGAGGCAGAGGACAGCAAGCGTATTTTTCACACTCCGAGGTGTTCTAGGGACGTAGTTGCAACGGTAAGTTTAAAGATAATACTCTGAACAAAACTGAATTTCACAGCTCAGCAGGCTCAGGAGAATTCTTCTGCTCCAAAGAAGGTGCAACCAACTGCACCTGCAGTTGGAACCTCCCCAGAACTATGGATCAACATGAAAAACCTGAACTCAAAATGCTTGGGCAGATCCATGTCTCACACTGAGCTCTTAAAAAGCACTGCCTGGAGGTACAGCCAGCTCTCACACACACCCTCCATCCCTAAAGGATTTTATGGCTGGAAAACCAGAGGCCTGGATGGAATGAAGCAGGTGCACCCCAGTGAGCCTTCTCTCTGCAGCTAAGCAGGGACTGCCACCAGCAGCACTGAACACACTGAGTCAGTCAGAACAATTAACTAAGAGCTTTTACTACAGCTGGGTATTTAAATATTGAAGCAAACATCAGTGACAAGTTTCCAGACTTGCTGCGGTGCTTAGGCTGCCTTGAGGATGGAGGGCTGAGCTGGCTTTAGTTAAATGATTAAACGCCTTTTTCAGCAGAACCCTTTGTCCTGCTGCACACAGAGCTGAGAGCTCTGCAGCAACACACAGGGCTCTGCATAATGCATGGAGCCACAGCGGTGGGGGACAGTGTCTGGGGGGCACACACGGGGTGGGGGGCATCCGGGGCTGCTGGACAAGGCAGCTGAGGATTCATGACCCCAGTGGGAAAAGAGGCTGCCTGCCTCAAAAGGGCTTTCCTGCTGTTGGCCACCGTCCCTCTTCCTAATTTTGTCCAGCTGTCAAACAGCTAGACAAAACCTGAAAACACTCCATAAATGGGTTTTCTCCACAGAATTTATGGTCCTATAGAATCACAGGATGGTTTGGGTTGGAAAGGAACTTAAAGCCCATCTAGATCCACCCCCTACCATAGAGACATCTTCCACCATCCCAGGCTGCTCCAAGCCCTGTCCACCCTGGCTTGGGACACTTCCAGGGGATCCAGGGGCAGCCACAGCTTCTCTGGGCACCCTGTGCCAGGGCCTGCCCACCCTGCCAGGGAACAATTCCCAGTTCCCAATCCCCCACCTAACCCTGCCCTCTGGCAGTGGGAAGCCATTTCCCGTGTCCTGCACTCAATCCCACATTCAGCAATTCCTGGCTGCACACAGGAGCGGCACCAGACAGGCAGGGGCAGCCTGAAGGGCTCCTTTTGGGCAGGAGGGAGTGACCCACCTGAAAGGCAGACTCGTACATGGCCAGAGCCTTGGAGATGGAGGCCGTGGGAGGTAGCAGGTACCAGAGGTGCACGGCCACGCAGCGCTTCCAGTCCAGCAGCGAGCACACGTTGACGCTGATCCTCTCGGAGAGCTGCCACACCTGGTGCCACACACCCTGCTCAGCCACACCTGCCGGGTGTGCAGCACCAAGAGGGGGCACTGGGAGAGAACCCCCCGCCCTGCACCGGGTGCGGTGACTCTGAGGGGCTGGGTGGGTGTTAGAACCCTGGGCATTGAGAATTTCAGGCTTTCTGTGCTAAACGGGCACTGACCTCCAAGAGAACGTTTCTGTTTGACCTGAGGCCATGGAAAAGGCTTCCAAAATTGAGTGACAGCTCTGGGATTGTGGGTGTGGAGTTTGAATAGAAGTGTGTGATAGCACAGGGTGGAAAACTTAAGAGTTTAAGGGTTTAGTATATAGTAATATATATGGGGAAAAATGGAGGATTTAGGGCGTTGGCTAAGTTCTTCTTTTTCACCGTCTTCTTCACGGTCTGGGTGGTATTTTGCAACTGGGTGAAAAACTGCATTTGGACCACGGGTTTTTTATTACTGGGTTAAGAGCAAAAATAATTTAGGTGTCATCCCACAATTGGACAATTTGTGCTTAAAAGGCCTTGTAGAGAGCCAGAGCCATTTTTCACTTTGCTGGCTGGAACTCACAGCTTGTGAGACTGTAACATAGACAAGGATTAATAAACACCTGGGTTGGAACACGAACACTGTGTCTCCTGAGCACTAACCCCAGCTGTGCGAGAGGAAAAGAAGATTAAACCCCGCCGTGGCCCCACCCTTACCGGCTTCCCCGCGAGCAGGGCAAAGAGGCGCAGCCGCTCCTCCTGGATGAAGCGGTCGCTGTGCAGGCGGTGCCAGTCCACCAGCTGCAGGGTCAGCAGGTCCCTCACGGGCTGGCTCCCGGCCAGCTGGGACAGCAGCAGGGCCAGACGGTGGTCACCTGCAGGGACACGCTGTCAGCGCTGCACACCTGGCCTTGGGGCACGCCTTACGGCCCCACAAGGCTCCGGGGTGGGAGGGATCCTAAAACTCATCCCGTTCCAGCCCCTGCCACTCCCTTGTCCCCACCCTGGAGGGCTCCCTGTCCCCACTGTGTTTGGCAGGGGCTGCCCAGGGAAGTTTGGAGTGCCCATCCCTGGAAGTCTCCAAGGAAGGGCTGGGGGTGACACTCAGTGCTCTGGGCTGGGGACAAGGTGGGCATTGGGCAGGGACACCTTCCACTACAGCTGTTGCTCCGAGCCCCATCCACTGGGGGATGGAACACTTCCGGGAATGGGGAGGCCACAACTCCAAGATTTCTTATGAAATAAACCATTCCATAAACACCTGGCATAACAGACAGGGATAAAACCTGCCATAAGGGTCTGAAAATGCACATTTTTAACCCAAATATAAACTGTCTGAACAGAAGCTCAATTTAAAAGATCATTCATTAAAAGTTCAAAGGAGTGACTATGAAAACTCCCAGTTCCAAATGCACTCCAGCAGCACTTCCTAACTGGGGTGGGCTGACAGGGCCAGAGTGAAGAGGACCAGGGAGTCCAGCAGCAGCCCCTACCCAATCTTTAAGGCCAGGTTGGACACTGGGGCTTGGAGCAACCTGGGAGAGGGAAGGAGTCCCTGCCCATGCCATAGGCTGGGACTGGATGGGCTTTAAAGTCCCTTCCATTCCATGATTTCAACCCAGACCATTCCATGATTTTGTGGTCACTGACTAGGGAACACTCCACACGCAGAGCAGCCAGTGACTATGAGCTCTCTAAGTTTAAACTCTCTTTGTGCATATCCTTTCTCCTTTACACGAAAGCTCTGATTTAGGAACCTTGCAGAATCACAGTGGGAAGGGACCCACAGGAACATCCAGTCCCACTCTGTCCCTGCCCAGATCCCCCAACAATCCCCCCCCGGGCATCCCTGGCAGCGCTGTCCCAAGGCTCCTGGAGCTCTGGCAGCCTCGGGGCCGTGCCCAGCACCCTGGGGTGCTCACCTGCCTGCTGTGCCAGCCTGCAGGCCTCCCCGATCCTCTTGCCCGTGAGGCAGCTGAAGACGGCCTCGACGTGGCTGCCGTGGCGGCACAGGGACACCTCCTCGTCGATGCGCGCAGCCGCCGTCTCCGACAGCCAGCGTGAGAAGGCGCGGCGCCGCTCCAGCGCCAGCACGTACTCGCCGGGCTCCTCCAGGCTGGCCTCCAGCTCCCTCAGCTTGCCCCAGATGGCCTCACACAACGTCCAGGCCAAGCACCAGTGCTTCACAACGCCTGCGGGGACACACGCCCGGCGTCGGGAGGGGAAGCACAGAGCTCGGAGGGGCTCACGTGAGGATGACCCTGGAGGGCTCCCTGTCCCCACCCTGCAGGGCTCTCTGTCCCCACCCTGCAGGGCTCCCCATCCCCACCCTGCAGGGCTTCCTGTCCCCACCCTGCAGGGCTCTCTGTCCCCACCCTGCAGGGCTCTCTGTCCCCACCCTGCAGGGCTCCCCGTCCCCACCCTGGAGGGCTCTCTGTCCCCACCCTGCAGGGCTCCCCGTCCCCACCCTGCAGGGCTCTCTGTCCCCACCCTGCAGGGCTCCCCGTCCCCACCCTGGAGGGAGCCCTATGCCCACCCTGTATGGCAGGGGCTGCCCAGGGAGCTTCGGAGCGCCCATCCCTGCAGGTGTCACCTGGAGGTGGCACTCAGAGCTCTGGGCTGGGGACAAGGTGGGCACAGCAGGGACTCCCTGGGCTGGGAGGGCTTTTCCAACCCAAACCATCCTGCGAAAAGGATCATTCTGTACTCACTCTCTGCCACAGTGGGATCCTCGGATGCTTTCCTGGCCCAGTCAGCATAGTCATGGATAGCAGAGACTCCGGGGTTGGGGGCCAGGAGAGGACAGGCCTCATCCATATGGACAGTGCTGTGCTTCAGCTTTATCTCCAGAGGGGTGAGATACAGCTCCTTGTCTCTGTCCATCTTCCATTGTTCCAAACTTAACTTTTCCACATGAACTTTGAAAGGGGATTCTGAGAGTCTGGAGGAAAAGAGGAGACAGACCAGGTAGCAAACATTCTGCATGTTCTCCATGCAAGTGGAGCAGCTCATCCTGCAGCTTGTCCTAATTAACACAACAGTAAAACATGACCCAAGGCATGAAGATCCTGGGCTTTGGAGCCAGGTTTTGGGACCCTGAACAACCTGGGGCAGTGGAAGATTTCCCTGGCCACAGCAGTGGGTTGGAACAAGATGGTCTTTAAGTTTTCAAACCCAAACCTTCTGTGATTTGGTGAGTAAACCATGACTCACTGAGCTCTCCAGAGGCAGCAAGCACACCTTCACCCCAGCTCATTCCTCAGCACCCCACATATGCTGGAGAACATCCAGACAAGCTTTCTGGAGCACTTCACTGGTGGGACTGGGCTATATTCCAGTCTAGTCCAGGTATGGAGACCCTAAAGGCCCCTGCGCTGCTGGATGCACAGCCAGTATGAAGGTGCCTGGGAACTGAGAAGCTGAAAAAGAACTTCCTCAGGTAGAGCAGATGTCCTCAGGGAGAACCAAGAGATTGGAAGCTTTCTGGACAACAACTTTCTCTTTAACCTTGTGCTGGGTGACAGTGCTGTTTGTTTGGTTAAAAAAAACCCAAATCCTCTTACTGTGCTATTCCAGGATTTGACAGAGGTATTTTTGTGGAGAAGGGCCGTGAAGGAGATCTCCACGGCTAACAGCACCTTGCACCACTCCTGCATGTCAGAAGGAACAACGACCTGCCACCAGGATTCTGTCTCAGCCATGAAGAGTGAGCATGTCACACTCATCCCAAAGGAAAGCACTGTGGGCCTGATATTTCTGGGTCTGAGAGACTTCAGCCTGCTGGCAGCTGCTGACTTTTTCCCCAAGGAGAAATTTCTCAAGAAAGCTTCTTCTCAAAACAATCTTGGCAAACAACTCTCATTTCTCCAAACAATCTTTCTCCAGCAGGTGTTTGCTGTTTCTCTGGTTTAACCAACGAGATTAAGAGGTGTCGTTTCTATTCACCAGCCATGTTCAGTCTGTATGGGAACACCTTATAAAAGGTGGTGAGAATCAGACAGTAAAGCCTTTTTTTCTATGCTCTTTGCCTGTGAAATATCGTTCTTTCGTGTCCTACAAGGACAAAGCACTACTCACGATTTGGGCGCGACAGGAGTGGGCAGGAACCCGTATTCCACGGGCTCAAACGGAGCATCTTCCACTTCACTGGAGCCACTCAGCTGATCCCCGCAGTTGACCAGCGTCCAGTTGGGTCCCCAGCCGACGCGGAAGGAGCGTCCCATGAAGAGCCCCATGTCCATGAGGAGCTTCCCCTTGCCGTAGGTGATGGACCTCTCCAGAGGGACGAGGCCGCGCTGCCGGCGCGCCCCCACCGTCCTGACCGGGGCCTCGGGCAGCGCGGCGGGCACCGAGAACGCCGGCGCCAGCGGGGACAGCGCCCACGGGGCAGCGCCGGGGGGACTGCCCCCGGCCCTGGGGCCCTTGGCCTCCGCCACAGCACCACCACTGGGGCCCTGCAGCAGCACACCGGCAAACTTGGACTGCAGCAGCCCGGCAGCTGACGGGGAGAAGCAGGAAGAACGGTTCAGTGGAAGGGCATTTGTGTTTTACGGGACATTTCTGAGCATTGAGAGGGATTTCAGGAATTCCCAGAACAGCCGGTGGCAAATGTTGGGATGGGGTGATGGAACATGGAGCTAAGTGTGACTGTGTGCAGTGCTGAGCCCCACTGACCCTCGGGCACTGCCCAAAGGAACAGAGGGGTGTTCCCAGGAAGGGGAGAGGCACAGCCCCACCCCAAACTGGGCTATTCCCAAGAGTCCCTGATTTCATGTCAGAATCAGGACATCACAACAGCAGTGGGGTGTCACACGGATCAGCAGGGCTCACGCTGGCCCCACACACCCCTCAGGTCTGTCCCTGTCAATCATGGGCTTTGAATTCATTAACAGATCTGAATTTATGGGTTTCCTCAATCAGGGAGCACCTTCCTGGCTGTTCCCAGAGGTATTCCTCGGTATCCCTATGGAAAGCACCACTTAGTGGGTGCACTGGGTGTAAGGGGCAACGTTTGGGCCGTGGGGGAATCTGAGTTAGGCTGCCCTGTGCAGGGCACAGCTGGTGCCCACAGCAGACCCACCACCACCAAACCAAGCTGCAAAGTTAGTGCCGCTGGGAGATCTTAAAAGGGGGAAAAAATCCCACACAAGCAGGAAAAAAAAGAACAAAAAGAAAAATATGGAAAGAGCAGTGCAAGCATCAGAGGAGGAGGTGAGGAGGAGCTCCAGGCACTGGAGCACACACAGCCCTCAGGGCAGGGCTTGGGCTGGAGCAGGGAATGAACACAGGAGGAAGGAGCGGCAGGGAGGAACTGCTGCAGACCCCAGGATTTTGCCTGTTCATATTAAAATTCACCCTTCTTCACACAGTCGGTGGTTTCTCACCATACCTGAGTGTTTTTTATGTCCTTGTGATTTTGAAATGGGGAGCCTTGGGGAGCAGATCTCTTGGGAAGTGTCCATCTTGACAAGTGATGGCTTCCCAGGATAATCCAGGATCAAATCCAGGTCATCGTCATCAGCAAGCAAGGAAGCTTTCATGATCTGAGGATGTGGGAAGCCAAGCCAGAACATCAGCAATCCCTCCCACAGCAGCAGCTCACTAAGCTCATCAAAATAGCTTTTCCCACCCGAAAAACCTCCTACGTGCAGCACATGACCAAACAACACAGCCATGCTGCAAACATTCCAAGGAACAGGGGAGGCACAGCTCAGGCTTGCTGCCTGATGGATGAGGTTTTACAACTACTTGTTCAATCAGTGCACAGGACTTGTTGGGGTGACGCCCCACAATAATTCTGATTTCTTCGATCTTAGCTCTGTCTGCTGTTTGGCAGCTTAAGGAATAACTTCTGGTCAATTTTTTATTACAGGTGGAAGCCCAAAATGTTCAAGGTTCTGTCCTTCCACAAAAATTACAAAGGCCTGGAGGGACAGGACACAGGGAATGGCTTCCCAGTGCCAGAGGGCAGGGCTGGATGGGAACTTGGGCAGGAATTATTCCCTGGCAGGGTGGGTTCCCTGGAAGCTGTGGCTGCCCCTGGATCCCTGGCAGTGCCCAAGGCCAGGCTGGACACTGGGCACAGTGGGAGGTGTCCTTGTCCATGGCAGGGGTGGCACTGGATCACCTTTATGGCTTTTCCCAACCCAAATCTTTCGTGGTACTGTGAAATAAAAGCATCAACACCAAGCCCCAAATCAAGACCAGTGACCCCAAAACGTTTTTCTCTGCCAAGGCAGACGGGGCCCAAGGCAGCTGCTGTGGTATGGGTTCAGTTCATCCCAGCGCCCACACAGCTCTGAGCTCTGCCCCTCAGGCGTTCCACGTCAGCACTGAGCCTTCCCCGTGCGAGCCTTTCCCCAGCACAGAGATGCGGTGGGTGAGCTCAGTGCCACTCCCTGGGCTGCACTGATCATTACAAGCTGGTGTGTGAACACCCCCGGGGAGGGAAATGCATCCTTGGGAAGCCCCCTCCAGGAGAGGGGAGGGGCAGGACACTGACCTGCAGCACGTAGGGGTTGATGCCCTGGGTGGAGGCGATGTGTGTGGACGCTGGCACTGCCTCCTGCTCCTCGGCCAGGTCCTGTGCCAGGGGCTCCTGGGCTGGCTCCTGGGTGATGTCTGCCATGTCACTGTCCAGCTCCACCACCCTGCCCAGCTGCTCCAGCTCCGGGGGCTGCGGAGACAGAGGCCAGGTCACGCCACAGAGCACAGCTCAGCCAGGACAGCCACAGCACTCCTGGCGCTGCCAAGGCTCCACACCAGGGGCAGGGATGGACACGCAGAACCTACAGGGTGTGCCATGCCAGGGAAGGAGCAGTCCCAGAGCAGCGGTGCCCTCCTGGAGTTTTCCCACTTCTGCCATTCAGTTTAGGAAATTGTTCTTCAGCTTTCCAGTTCTCACGTGCCCAGCGAAGGGAGAGCTCTGCGTGCCCTGCCTCCCTCCCCTCCTCCCCGACCCATCCCATGTGGTACAAACTCCAACCACAGAGTCTACGTTCCACAAAGAGCTGCATTTTACACGGCACTGTGAGGGCAGCGAGGCCCTGGCACGGGGTGCCCAGAGCAGCTGTGGCTGCCCCTGGATCCCTGGCAGTGCCCAAGGCCAGGCTGGACACTGGGGACAGTGGGAGGTGTCCCTGCCATGGCAGGAGTGGCACTGGGTGGGATTTAAGGTCCTTCCAACCCAAACCTTTCCATGCTTCCATGGCTAACTGCTCACACAGGCTGTACTTTTGCCCAGCTCACTCTGCAAGACCTGAGCTCCCTTTACTGGTTTGGTTCCAGTTTAACCATCCCATGACTCAGCTTTGTGTCCTGTGAAATCCTCACGCTTCCAGCTTCCCACAAAAAACACAGCACAGACCACAGAAGTGATGCAAAAGCAGGAGTGAGGAAACCTAGGCAGGGAGGGTCCTGGGAATCCTGCTCAGGAATTAAGGAACACATTCACAGGGCTGTGCTTAGCTCTGTAGAACCAGCCAGGATGGGGGGAAGGTTCCCAGCTGAGGTAAAATCACCCAGGGGTTCTGAAAGGACAGAACTGAGTAGCAGACACAGAATCTGAGCCTGGCCCTGCACGTGGAACAGATTTACAAGTCAAAATATGGCTACAAACACACAAGTTTCACTGCTCCCTTCATTGGGCTTTAATGCAGCAGGCTCCCTTGCAACATTAATAAATTCATCAATATTTAACTTAGGGAAGACACAACACAAACCAAGTCTACATACTAAATGCTTCTTACAGCCCAAATAACAGTATTACCAGATGTGTTCTACACCAAGAGTCTGGAAAGCTTGAAGCAATGCTATGATGTTTCTTAGGGTTTTAGGAAACTAACTGATGTTTTTCCTAATTTCAGAAATTAAAACCTAAGTTAATGTTATGCAAGTCAGAAGGGTTAATGAACCTGGAGAGGGTTTTGCTAAGTACACGGGATTGTGCAAGGATGTTTGAAGGTATCAGAGGTATTTCCAGCACTCCTGAGTGTTTAAAACCTCAGCTCTGGTCCCCCCAGACTGGACATGAAGCAGGGAGGGGAGCTGGAGTGATGCTGTTGGGCAGCCACGTGTGCAGCTCAAAATGCAAATAATTAAGGATCTACTCGAGCAGAGGCATGAATGAGTGGGTGTTAATTAGCTGAGGAGCCCCCGGCAGCAGCATGCTGTGCCCAGGGAGCAGATGGTGCTTCTGAGGGCCCCTCTCACCTGCTCTGCCACACAAACGGTCAGCAGAGACTCACACTGCATTCCAGGGAAAAGTTCTGTGTTAGAAACGGAACTACTGTGGCTGGAAAAGCCTCTGAGCCCACCAAGCCCAGCTGCTCCCCAGCACTGCCAGGGCCACACTGACTGTGTCCCAAGTGCCACATCCACAGGGCTGTGCAATCCCTCCAGGGAGGTAACCTCACCGCTGCCTTGGGGCCACCTGTGCCAGGGCTGGACAGCCCTTTTCAGGAAGAAATTTTCCCAATATCCAACCTTAACCTTCCCTGGCACAACTTGAAGTCATTTCCTGCTCCACCCTCCTGGCAGGGACTTGTGCAGAGCCACCAGGTCCCCCCTGAGCCTCCTTTTCTCCAGGCTCAGCCCCTTGCCCAGCTCCCTCAGCCCCTCCTGGGGCTCCAGCCCCTTCCCCAGCTCCCTTCCCTGCCCTGGACACGCTCCAGCCCCTCCAGGGCTCTCCTGCGGGAGCCACAACTGGACACAGCCCTGGAGGTGTCACACAGTGCCCAGCACAGGGGACAATCCCTGCCCAGGGGCCATCACCCTCTTGTCCACCTGGGCTCCTGGTACTCCCAGTGAACTGGATCAAACATTCCTGTGTAAGACGGGCCCAGCCCTGAGGATGTTTTGCAAAGGTTTAAAGCAGTCACATCCAACACAAATATGTTTACAAAGCTAGCATATAGCCAGCCTTACAAAAAGTATCGTTTTAATAAAAATAGAGCACATTCTTAAAATAGGAAGCAGACAGTCTTGCACACTAATGGTGGTAAAGGCAACTGAGTGCACAGCATCACTGTCCAGGCAGGCAGCACACGGCGGTGGCATTACGGGCGTGCATTTAATAGTCACAAAAACAAGGGTTCTTCCAGGAGAGGAGCAAATCTGCCAAACTCAGACTAGAATTCAAACAAGAAACAAGGGTTGAAAGCCTCCCCGCCCCTTCCTTAGGCTGAAATGCCAAGTGTCTCACAGGAAAACAACACGCAGCCACTCGGGCAGAGTTCAGAAGAGTTTCTGTAAGGCTTCACTCTCCAGATTGCACGTTACTCCAACCACCCCCTGCCCAGGCACCAGCTATTCTCCAAATTCCACGTCATCAACCCCCTTTAGTCACTGTTCTCCTTCTACCTGGGCCGGGGGCGCTGGTTTGCCGTTCAGGGCCATCTGCTGGGGCAGCAGGTGCCCTGCGGGGGGCACAGGTGTGGTCTTTAACTTCTTGGTGTCCACTTTTGAAGGATGATCTTCCTCGTCCTCATCTGAATCTTGCAAGCCATACTTGGAGAAGTGTGCCACCTAGGTTAAGGAGAAGGACGAGGATGTCACAGCTTGGAAGTGAAATTTCTGGAAGGCCTGAACCCTGGGCAGGTGTAACTGTGCCCTATACAGGTGTCCTAACACACAACTCTTGGCACACCTGCGACAAATTCAGCCTCTCTGCAGATCCAAACCATCTGCTCTAGGCACGTCTGGGGCCACAGGTTTCACCACAGAACTGCAGATTGGTTTGGACTGGGAGGGACTTTACAGCTCATTCAGTCCATGGGCAGGGGCACCTTCCACGGTGCCCAGGTTGCTCCAAGCCCCATCCAACCCGACCGTGAACACTCCCAGGAATGAGGAGCTGCTTTGGTGAGGACAGTTCTCACCAGAGCTGAGGGCTTGAGACAGCTGTCCCAAGTTAGCAAATACTTGAACGACAAATCCTCAGAGCCTGCAGCCCCAGGGTGCTGGAACTCTGGAAACTTAGATATGGGGTTTTAGTATAGAGTAATATATGGAGCAAGATGGAGGACTTTGGGCATTGTCCAAGTCCTTCACCTTCTTCACGGGTGTCTTCTGCCACCCAAGACAATGGGTTTGGGTGGTGTGGTTTCCTGTAACTGGTTAATAAAGTCCACATTGCAGACTTAGCTATTAAAGTTATTAGAATTAGTTATTGGGTTTAAAGTAACAATAATTTGGGTGGCATTTCACAATTGGACGGATTGTCCTTGAAAAGCCCTGGTAGAGACAGAGAGCTGCTCCATTTTACCTCTGTTTTCAAACTAGAGCTTTGTTTTCCTAGCTAGAGCTGAGGACTCGTGAGGCCGTGCTATAGACAATTAATAACCACCGAGTCCGAACACAAAACCACGACTCCCGTGTGTTAATCCCAGCTCTAACGCAAAGAAGGAAGGAAGATAACGCCTCAGGCCAGGGCAGGGGGGCTCACCTTGAAGACCCAGGAGCCGGTCTCGGGGCGGTACTCCTTGAAGCGGGCGCCCTGCTTGCGGGACACGGCCTCCAGCCGGCCCTCGTAGTTCATCTCCGCCAGGCGCTCGGGGCTCTTGATCAGGCACCGCGATGTCTTGTCCGTGGGCCACACCCCGTCCAGAGTGACCTCAGCCCGCCTGCAGGGACACAGAGGGCTCAGGGACAAGGGCCTGAGCGACCTGGGCACTGCAGCAGGGCACAGCCCTGCCCAGGGAAACTCCTGTCGGCTGCTAAACCCAGTTTGGGGATCAGAAACGTGCAAGTACCTCACTAACTGTAAACTGAAAACTGAATGCACCGTTTGTATTTGTGTCTTGGCTGCAGCCTGCAGATTGTCAGGATTTTAAGAATCATCCTTATCTAACACTTACCTATTTAACCCTTCCCCAATGGGAGGTTTCTTTTCATCGTCGGGGTAAACAATAACTTCTTTTCTCCGGATATGTACGATCTCATCCAGGTTTAAGTTCGTTAGATTTACTTCTCCTTCAAAGTAAATTGATCCATAACCTGGCAAAACAACCCGAAAGGTCACAAGTAAATTGTCTGTGGAAAGTCATGTGTCAGAGAGCCCATGTTCCTGCTGTGCTCCTCCTGTCCCCACCCAGCCCTGTCCTGTCTCCTGAGCAAAGTGACATCTCCTTGCCCCCGAGGAAACTCTGGAGGAGCATTATCAACTTTGACACCGATATCAAAAGGCTGGGAGAGCTGGGGGTGCTCACCGGGAGAGGAGAAGCTCCAGGGAGAGCTCAGAGCCCCTGGCAGGGCCTGAAGGGGCTCCAGGAGAGCTGCAGAGGGACTGGGGACAAGGCCTGCAGGGACAGGACACAGGGAATGGCTTCCCAGGGCCAGAGGGTGGGGTCAGAGAGGATATTAGGACTGAATTGTTCCCTGGCAGGGTGAGGAGGCCCCAGAGCAGCTGTGGCTGCCCCTGGATCCCTGGAAATGTCCAGTGCCAGGCTGGGTAGGGTTTGCAGCACCCTGGGATGGGTGGAAGGTGACCCTGCCCATGGAACAAGATGAGCTTTAATGCTCCTCCCAAACCAAACCAGTCTGTGATACTGGGGTTTACTGTATCCCAAAATCTGACACAACTTTGCTGCAAACTGCCCCCAGAGCAGGGGCCCTGGTTACAGTCAGACTGCGGGTTTGGAGGCAGGGTCCCTGGATGAGGGGGAAGGCCAGGAGGGCCGGGGGGCTCACCCCTGCGGCCGATGGTGAAGTCTGTGACCACACATTCCTTCCTGTCGTTGGTCAGCCGGGCCAGCTCCTCCAGGGATGGGATGGTGTAGTAGCCAGCTCGAGTCAGAACAATCCCTGCAACACAACATTCCCTGAGACCAGGGCTGGCAGCAAGGGATCAACATTCCCACACTGTCAACCCATTCCTTTTGCCAGCCGCAACAGCTGGAAGCCTCAGAGGGACTGAGACCTGGGGCACCCAAAGCCAACAGACACCAGAACGCCCTCAATCCACACGTGCCTCCAGAGCACACTGAAGCAACTGCTCTGGCAGGCTCTGCCAGCCCAGGCGCCAGCCAGAGAGCAGCAGGCGTGCAAATAGGAAGAGAAGAAGGTGTGCAGGGAAAAGAAAAATTGCAAATGCATTGACACTTGAAGGAAACACTCTCCCAGCTTTAGCAGCCTGGGGCCTCAGGCACTGCTGATCAAGCTGCAGCTTCTTCTACATTTAACGGGCTCCAATCTTTCTTCTTTTATTAATTTCTCTAATCATCTTCCTATTTCTCATAAGCATTTCGCACCTAGAGAATGTCTAGAGACATTTCTTTTGCACACGTCACCTGCCAGTTTCATTACACGCCACGTAAGTATTAGCTGGAAGGATTAACAAACCTTTCCACTTTACCTCCTCAAGTTTAAAAAACTCCAACACACATGATATAAAACTGGGGGATAAAATTTAAATGCTCATTGACTCAGCAGGTAAAATTTCTGCACTAGGTAAGGAAAGCAAGATTTGCATCCTGGTGGAAGGAGGAGGGAAGAAAGCAAAAGCTGAGGGTGTGTTGTGGTTTTGGTTTGAATTTTTTGACTAACGCACCATTTGTATGTGGTGGTTTTACATTTGTGAATTTTGTTTATTAACTGGAAGACAGGATTTTGGGAGAAAAAGGCGTAACAGGTTCAATTGAAAAGGAAAACCAGATACGTTAATAAAATCTATACTAAGGAAAGAGGAAAAAGAAAAATGAGACATTTAAATGCTTTTTCCCCTACTCTAAATTGTTTTTACTTTACACAGAAGATGATGATTTTCAGTCAGGGTGCCAAAGAGCAGAGAACAGTGCAGGAAACGCTGCCGCAGCAGCCTCACCTGCAGGGTGCAGCTGGTGCCCGGGCTCGGCCTCCTTGTCCCACTCCTCCTGCAGGGAGTCCTCCTGGAAGGAGGCGTCCTCGCTGCTGCCCTCCAGGCCGTTGCGCAGCGCCGCGCGCATGTTCAGCGCCACGATGGTGTCGTCCACGCCGCCCTGCGCCTTGTGCCCGCCGCCCTCCAGGGTCTGGGGAATGGGCTTGGCGATGGGATTGGTGTAAAACCGCGTCACCTCGTGGGCCTCCTCCTCCTCCTCCCGCTCCCCGTCCTGCCTGTGGTTCTCCTCAGGAGGCACCGACAGGAAGAACCTGGGCACAGCAAAGAAAACGTGAATCATTTAGTTCCGAGGGACTCACACCGAAGGTTCCTGTGCAGGGCCAGGAGCTGGGCTTGGATGACCCCTCTGGGTCCCGTCCTGCTCACAAGACTCTGTGATTCCATGATTAAAATTCTGCTCTTTTCACACAAAGAGCCAACAGGACTACACAAACTGCAGTGTCAGTAATGATCTCCCTTCCCTCTGCTCCTGCTGGACCACCTCTGCCACCAAGGCTCCCACTACAGCAAGGACAGTGGTGAGACTGGCACAGTCCCCACGATGCTGGGGACTAAGGCACATGCCCTGGGCACAGCTGAGTGGAACAGGGAGCTCAGGCTGGAGAGAAGCCTCAAGAAGGGGGGTAACAGCAACGCCACAGCTCCAAACCCTCTGCCCACAGGGCCAGGGTGACCTCACTCCCACAGCAGCTCTTGTTTTAGTAGGTTTCAATAAAATCCATATGGTGAGATAGGCAGGAGGCTTTTTCCAGACTCTGATTAAAAGAAAACCAAGGCAAAAATCAGAGTTCAATTGAAATACGGCCACAGGTTTTTATAGAGGAGGGTGGAATTCTGGCTCTTGGGGGGAAGATGTAGCCTTAGAGGTTCCTCATTGTAATCTGTACGAAATACATATCTAGAAAACAGAAATACGAGACATGAGGATCGGTGAAGCTCCTATGCAATTCCCACATCACTGAGGACTGGTCAGGAGAGGTTCCTCTTCCCTAAGAGTCAGGTTTAGCACTTCCCCCAAGGGATATCCTGGTTTCTTGCTACACAGAAGGAAGAGACTCATCCAGAACCCACATCCCTTCCCTCTGACCGGATTTTGGGTGGGGTGACCTGGCAGTGCCCACACAGGAAGGACACATGGTCAGTCCAGGAGGAAATGCATCTCCCAGCAGGTGAACTGCTTTCAATGAACAGGGAAGTGGCATCCCTGAAAAGAAGTGGCTGCTGTGGAGCAGTAATTCAGGGACAGGCAGAACCAGTTTGCATTTCTGAGGACAAAGCCAGCAGGGTGACTCTCACCTGTCCCCGTTCTCGGGGTACTCTGACGGCGACGCCAGGTCCTCGTTCTCTCGGCTCACGGGAGAGAACAGGTTGCTGCTGCTCAGGTTCTTCAGAACCAGCTTCTTGATGCTCTTCCTGAAAACACAACACACCAAGGAAGGGAAATTTGGATCTATCCACTGCATAAACTTATATTTCACACTTCATTCAGATGCTCCAGGAACCGGCTCTAAGACCTCACCCCACACCCAGGATATAGCAAGTCTCCCATAAGAGATCTTTAAATATTTGGGGAAATTCCATTCAAGGCTCTGATTTACACAGAGGTGTAAAAAGCACAAGCCAGTGAAAGGCTCAAAGCCCGAGTTCAGCAAGTGTTCTCTGTTTCCAAATCAGCTTTTCTAGAAGCACAGAAGGTCTGGCCCACAGGTGCAGGTTCATTTTACAGCAGGGTCACTTCAGTCTTCTGCTCTTTGTTTTCACTCAACTCCAAATCTTTCAGAACCCCCTTTCTATTTGACTGCCACTGATGTACCTAAGAACTGAACCCAAAGCTTCACTCAGGCAGATCCATGATTTATTTCTCACAGAAACATCTGTGGAAGTGAAATAGAACCAGGGCTGGGATAAAACCACCAGCAATCTGTCTCCATACTAAGGGCATGAGCAAACCTGATGACACACCCAGTTCAGGAGCAGGAAGTGTGCAAGCTTTCCTTGTAAGAATTCCTGAACGACTCCATAGGAGCTTTGCTCCCATCATGGGCTGACCTCATTTTACAGCTTATTTGGCCTTAAGAGTTTAAGCTGAACCTTTTCACCTCCCCTACAGAAAACAGTTCTAGTGAAGCCTTACAGAGAACTTGTTATTGTTCCAATCTGAAGCAGGGCACAAAACCATGAGATTTATGGTAATACACAGGAGTTTACAGGAGACTCTCACACAGAGACAGAGAGAAGCTCACTTTGGCATGAAGGCTCCATTGGACAAGGAGGGCTCGTCATCATCCAGCCCATCAAAGAGCTGGGACTTGGCAGAGCCCGCAGACTGCAGGGCCTTGGGCCGCACTCGGGTGGCCGGGCGGGGGGTCAGCTTGTAGTGGGTGGGCGTTGTCAGCGCTTTCTGGGCTGCCGGGTTGGTGGGCTTCAGCCTCTGCAACACAAACAGGGACAGTGGTGACCTCAGCCACGGGCACAGAGCTCCAGGGAGCTCCAGCCCAGGGCCCTGGAAGGCAAAGGGGGTGGTACGTAAAGGGGACGCAATAATTGCACCCAGGTAAGAGGGATCCGTTCACAGCCCCAGCCATCAGCCCAGATCCAACAGCCAGGGCCCCAGCTGCCAGGCAGGACTCAGCTCCAGCCCCTGGAATCAGCCTGGATCCATCAGCTGGGGCTCCAACTGCCAGGCAGGACTCAGCTCCAGCCCCTGGAATCAGCCTGGATCCATCAGCTGGGGCTCCAGCTGCCAGGCAGGACTCAGCTCCAGCCCCTGGAATCAGCCTGGATCCATCAGCTGGGGCTCCAGCTGCCAGGCAGGACTCAGCTCCAGCCCCTGGAATCTGCCCTGGGGCAGTAGCCACTTAGAACCTCCCCTAACGCCTCAAAAGCGTGGGAAGTGTTCGTTCTATCACCTTTTGAACAAAGCAGCAGGGAAAGGTTTCTCAGAGACTCTCAGAGATGTCCTAAGCAAAGCATTACAGTTATCCCAGTCATTAACAATGATCCATCTTCCCTCCCAATCAGCAGCAGTGGGCACAGGAACCCCATAGCCACGGTTGTGATGCAGGCAGAAGCAGGAAATCATGGAGTGGTTTGGGTTGGAAAGTATCTTAAAGATCATGCACTTCTAACCCCCCAGCCATGGGTAGGGAATTTCCACTGGAATAAAATCAAGCACTTTGTGTCCTGGGGGATAAAAAGCCCCTGCACCACTGGGAGAGCACAGAGGGTGACTTACCTGGCTGCTGACTGTGCACTGAAGTGAGGACTGCACACAGGCCAGAGTAATTCCAACTGCCACCCATGAAATGAGCTCAGTGTTGACGTGCACTTACCTCTTCCTTCTTTTTCGGGTCTGACATGGGGTTTCTGAAGAGTGGGGAGTCCCCAAAGGGGGAGTAGGCCAGGCTGTTGAGGTGCTGCTGGAGGACAGCTTGCTGGGCTGCAGACGCGTTGGGGTCTGTCAGAGCTACAAAGGAGCAGCATTGCAGTGTTAGAGGTCTGGGAACAGAACCAGGGCAGGCAGAAACAGAGCAGCTCTCAGAGCACCTCCTTCCTCCATCAGTGTGTAGCCATATTCACTGAGTCCTCATAGGGGAAAAGCTGAGGGCACAGAGAGCTACAGAGCAGTGGGAAGAGCCTGGCCTGCCAGAATATTCAACTAATCCAGCTGGCTTCTGAAAGGGTGTGCAGGGAAAATACTTCATGCAGAATTGTGACATTACTGCCACCACAACCAACCAGATCAAGAGTCCCCTCTACAACGGATTTTAAATCTTGTCTCTCTGTCTTAAAGCATTTCACTTTAATTCCCAATAAAATGCTCGAAGACTTCACCCCATGAAACATTCAAGCCACCAAAAGCAGTTTAATTCTAATTCCAACAAAACCAGGGGGGATGTGGGCACTCCCAAAGAACAAAACCACTGTCAGAACAACAGCTTCCTATCACAGTCTGCAGGAAGTCAGGAGAGCTGGAGACAGCTGGGCCTTATTTTTGTCCCAGTGGCACAGCATTCCTGTTAACAAAGGCCCTCTAGGCCTCTCCTATGTGGAACTACTGAAAAAGCCAATGCTACACTTCCTTTTTGGTTTTGTTTTTTTTTTTTTTTGTGCACATCTATTCTTGGTGCCCCAAATTCAATGATGGGAAATGTTACTGATCTTGAAGACAAATCTCTAAAATAACAGCAATTACTGGACATGTAAAGCACCTTGGAATTCTTTTAAATATATACATATAACTAGCAAAAAAAGAAGGGTGATAAACATGGTCTGCACTGCAACTGAGAACAGAAGTGGCCTCAAGGAGATGTTCTGTCCTCCCAAACCCTTAGGGAGGGTGTGCCCCTGTGCTCAGGCACATGGGAACAAGGCAGCAGGTTCATGGACACTCACCTACAGCAGGCTGGGGGGCCCCGAAGCCCAGGGTGGCCGTGGATGTGTTGAATCCTGGGGCTCCAAATGCTCCTGTTCCCAGGGTTCCCCCCAGCTTTGGCTGGGTGTTTCCAAACAAGGACGTCTGTCCTGCCCCCAGAGCTGTGACAGGAGAGGTAACTGTCATTTCCCACAGGACTGGGACAAGTTTACAACACAACAAAGAATCAATTCCTTATCAAGCTGCAGGAAACACTCTCCATGGCCACGGATGCTGCAGGCACTCGAGGCTGTGATCAGAGCAGAGGCTCTAAACACAGAGGACCTCACCAGTCCCGCCCCATTTCTGCCAGGCCCCTTGGCACTGTGCTGAGAAGCTCCTCTTGGAGCTGCCCTGAGCCATCCTGGCCTGCAGCTAAAACATGCCCAGCCTTTCCCAGCTCAGCTACAGGCAATGCCCAGGCTGGACCAGCACTGCAGCCTGAGGGCTGAAGCTGCCCACAAATGAGCTGGGAAACTGCTTACCTGTTCCAAAGCCTGTTCCAAGCCCAGTGCCCAGAGTCCCAGTGGCAGGCTTATTTCCAAACAAGCTGTTCCCAGCAGTGTTGGCACCAAAACCTTCAACAACAGAACGAGCAGCTCATTAGAGGTGAATTAAAACCATTAATGCATTTAAATAAAAAAGCATCACAGGGTCGAAGAGCCCTGCCCAAGTCAAATTTCTCACTGCATCCAGCAGCGCAGGTTAAACTGACAATCAGCAAGAAGGGATTTTACTGGTAATAAACACGTTTTGGTTATAAATACAGCACTAAAGCAGCACAGAAAAATGCTGGTCTGCCTTCTTAAGCTTTTCAGTTTGTTACAAACTTCCAAGTTTCCCTGAGAGGCAGAGCTGACATGACCCTGCTGTATCTGGCAACAGAGTAAAAGGTGCTGGGGTCTTTTGAGTGCCTGGAGGGAACCAACCTCATCTCATCCTGTTTATACCATGCCCTCGGTTCTCTGACCCTCCCCACAGAGCAGGTGGCAACTCAGAGCTGCACAGCTCAAGGGCACGGCTGTAGCAGCAACAGGGCCACCCCAAATCTACCCCCAGCTCAGTCCTACCGCAGCTGCTGACCCCATCCCATGCTTGGTTAGTACACAAAGCCAGGATTAAACCGAGAAACTGCAGGTGTGCACCAACCCCTTGGAATCCAGCTCCACTCCTCCTGTGAACTGCTACACAGGGAAACCAGAAGCACACACACTGCAGAGGTTGGTCTCCACCAAACAGCACCAACACCCTGGTGGGGCTGTGGAGATCCTGAGCAGCAGAACAAGAACTCAAAAGCACCTTTCACACCCCTGGGAGGTTTGCCAGGACTGCTCACCACAGTCAAACCCTGCTTGGAAAGGACCTAAAAGATCACCCAGGCCCCCTGAGTTCTGCCCTGTCTATCCTGGCAGGCTGGCACAGCAGGCCCCACTGCCCTTAAATAACCAACATAAATCAGCACTGCAGGAAAGGGATGGCAGCATCCAACCCACTCCTACTCACTCTGACAGTTCTGATGCTCTGAAATGCAGAATTAAAACAGCAGAAGAGATTTCAGAGTCCCATGAAAGAAGCTGCCACTCCCATCAGCCATCCCTACACATTCCTGCTGCCCAGTCACACACTGACCCAACATCAGCTCTCGCATCAGAGGCCACCAGGAACACGCCACCAGTTCCTCAGCACTTTGGTCCTTCACACCAAGGACAACAACAGCCACCAGCTCAACTGGAGCTGACTCATTTCACCCTCACTGCAGGGCAGGATCTCCTGACACCAGCCCAAGCCCAGGGATCACTGATGTTACCCCAATTCTCCCAGTGCTGCTGTGCCAACAGAGGGTGCTCAGAGCCTCTGAACCAACCCCTCTGCTCCTCAAATCCCTGATTTCAGGAGTTTTCAACCACAGAATTACAGAATGGTTGGAATTGGAAGGGACCTCTGGATGTCACCATGCCCAACCCCCTGCCCAGGCAGGGCCACCTGCAGCAGTGACACAGGAACATGTCCAGGGGGCTTTGGGATGTCTCCGCACAGGGAGACTCCAGCCCCTCCCTGGGCAGCTGCTGCAGGGCTCTGCCCCTCCAGGGAAGGAAGTTCTTCCTCAGGCTGGGCTGGAATTGTTGTGTTTTAGTTCCTGGCCAGGGCTCCTTGTGCTGACACTGGCACCACTGAGAGTCTGGGACACCCTGACACCCTTGGAGAGACGGGATGGGATGTCTGGATGGACTGATGGGATGGGATGTCTGGATGGACTGATGGATCCCCCCTCAGCCTTCCCTTCCCCAGAGTGACCAGGCCCAGCTCCCACAGTCTCTCCTCCCCAGAGATGCCCCAGACCCCAGATCATCTCTGAGGCCTTCCCTGGACCCCCTCCTGCAGCTCCTGGCCTTCCTTGGACTGGGGAGCCCAGAACTGAGCAGGACACCCCAGATGAGCCTCCCTGGAGCTGAGCAGAGGGGCAGGATCCCCTCCCTGACCTGCTGGGAATGCCCTTCCCAATGCTCCCCACGATCCCAGGGGCTCTCCTGGCCATCCCAGGCTGAAAATTCTCTTAAGGGCTCACCAAAACAGTGGCACTTGACCATCTACTTCCCAAGTCAGGGAGCCCCACCAAGAGCAAAGGCACAACCCAGCACGTTTCCCTGTGGCAGGGCCAGCCTTTGCTCATCTGACAATTCCAACACTACAATACTTAGCAGGTGCTGCCTGCAGTGTGAGGCACACCCAGCACAGATTTAAATGACACAAAGCAGCCGTTTTCTCCCCATGCTGGCAGGGTTTGTAGGGGCCCCTGAACTCAGAGCAGGCTGTTACCAAAGAGGCCCCCGCCCGTGGTGGTACCGAAGGAGGGAGCGCTGGTCGTGGTGGCTCCAAATCCAGCAGGCTTGTTCCCAAACAGGGTCTGAAAGGAAAACAACAGCAGTTGGAAACCTGGCATGCTGACACCACAGGAATTGTATCGGTGTTTGGCTGCAGGCAAGGAAGCAGAACTAAAGCCAAGCACAGCAGAGACCCCAGCCCACCCTCCCATGAGTGGGGTTGTCCCAAACCATCTGCAAGACCCCCAAAAGTTGCTGTTAGGGTCAGACTCAAGGGGCTTAAGGGACTTTTCCAACCTCAGTGATCCTGCGATTTTTGCTCCACCAGAACCAAAATTACTAAGGATCAAAAACCAAGGCTGGTTTTGGTCCGTCACAACTTACAACCTGTATTTCCAACCCTGTGCTGAGGCACCCCCAGGCACTGAGAGCCTCAGTATCTCCTGCTGCTTTCATCACTCCACACATCACTTGTTAGAAAAATGACTACTACACCTGCTTATCCTCCAGCTCACAGCAAAGCACCTGACCTTTGTACCTCAGACATCTGAATTCCTAATTCCTTCATTCCTAAACTAACACAGCCTCCGTGAAGGTCAGCACCCAGAACAGGGCTCTGCTCGGATTTCTCTCTTTATCACAAAGGCACAGACATACCGAACCACCAACACCAAATCCTGTGTTGGCTTGTCCAAAAAGGCCAGTTCCCGTTCCAAATCCAGTCCCAGCATTTGTATTGGCAGCTGTCCCAAAAAGGCCTCCAGGCTGCGAGGGCTGGGTGACCCCAAAGAGACCCTACAAATAGGAACCAGGTTAAGGTAACGCTCCCAGGCTTTTTCAAGTCCAGCACTGACAACAACAGATCCAACACACAAAATCAGGCAATAAAACAATGTTACATTTGCCCTCGTGCTGGGGGAAGAGGAGGGGTGAAGAGCATTCCAGAAGCTTTAGTCCTTCTCCAAGAAATTAGCTACAAAAAGGAAATTTAAAAAACAAACAACAAAAACTTATGCTCCGGGATTTAAAGGATATTGGAATTTCCTCACTGCTTTGAGCAAGGAAGATGGAAAAGAAACATTTCACAGGGTTTTCTGGGAGAAGTCACAACAAATTCACAAAGAACACAGCACAACTGGAGTCAAAGCCTCTACTTAAACGATGAGTTACAACTACGTAGAACCTTCCTGCCACAAAAGCCCACCAATGCTGCTCGTTTGTCACCAGGATTTGAATTCCCACACAAGGTTAATCACGGAGCGGCACTATCTGTACAACAATGATCAGAAGCACTGGAGCTGCTAGAGAGAGGCTGCTTGAGGAGGTGAGTGGGTACACGATTTGTGAACAGCTGACTGTTCTCCAGCTGCCAGGAGCAAAGCTGACTGCCAGGAGGTTCCTCACTCCAGCGCAGCCCTCGGAGCTCGGCGTCCTGCTTTCACCACGCTGCAGTGGGACGTGAGGACCAGCCCAGCCCTGCAGCCCCGTTCCCAGCCCCCTTACCATGGTGTTGGTGTTGGGCTGGCCCAGGGTGCTGGTGCCCCCGAAGGAGAAGCCTGTGTTCTGCGTGGTGGTGGCCTGGCCAAAGGGTTTGTTGAACAGGCTGGTGGTCTGTGACTGCTGCCCAAAGAGCCCCCCGGTGGTGCCCGTGCCGAAGCCGGTCGTACCTGCGACACCAGCGGGAGTGAGACCAGGTCCTGCACATCCCACACTCCAGTATTCACACAGGAACAAAGGCCACAGCATGTCCTGAGCGGGAAGGGACCCACAGGAACCATCCAGTCCCACCCTGGCCCTGCCCAGAGCCCAAACAATCCCCCCTGGGCATCCCTGGCAGCGCTGTCCAAAGGCTCCTGGAGCTCTGGCAGCCTCGGGGCCGTGCCCATTCCCTGGGGAGCCTGGGCAGTGCCCGGCACCCTCTGGGGGAAGAGCCTTGCCCCACAATCCCCCCTCAAACCCTCCTGGCCCAGCTCCAGCTGCTCTCTGGGTCCCATCACTGCTCACCCAACGACCCCTTCCATTCCTACAGCCTGGAGGATTTGGATCTGTTTACAGTCGAATTCCACAAACATAAATATCCATTATTAGGAAAAAAATCTTTCCCTGGGAGGGTGGGCAGGCCCTGGCACAGGGTGCCCAGAGCAGCTGTGGCTGACCCTGGATCCCTGGCAGTGCCCAAGGCCAGCTTGGACACTGGGGCTTGGAGCAGCCTGGGACAGTGGGAGGTGTCCCTGCCCATGGAAGGGGATGGGATTTGGATGAGCTTTAAGGTGCCTCCCAACCCAAACCATTCTGGGATTCTATGATCTATTTACTCTTCACTTTGCAAAATCTAATAAAAATCCGATTGCCGTTTGAATTTTTCCAAGGGAAACTAAGAAGACAGATTCCTATGGCACGGAGCTCCACCAGCGAATGCTGGCAATACAACCAGCACAACTCTTGAGCTCACAGCATTTTCCATCACAGATTTTTAAATGGTCTAACAGAATGTTTGCATGTGCACTCACAGGAACACCAGGGCCAGGCAGTACTTACTGGTTCCAAAAGCAGTTTTATTCTGTCCATAGGAAAAGCCTGTATTGGTTGTGGAAGAGCCAAAGAGTCCTGTGGCTGTGCTGGACGTGGCAGTGGAGGAGCCAAACAAGCCAGGAGTTGCTCCTGCTCCTACAGGATTCGTGGGCCCTTTCCTGTTTGCCTGGTAGTCTTCCAAGCGGAGTTCCTAGAGGAAAACCCAGCTCACTTTACACAGGACAAGGGCAGGCCAGTGTCCTCCCCACACTCACACAGCACCCCACCTTCACCAAGGGGAAGGCTCAAGAAAAGCTGCAACACTCACATTTTTAAAAATAAGGACACCAAAAATGAGACCTGAACTTAGATCCATGTTTGGGCTTCAATTTGACTTCCCAGAGCTTTTTCAGATCCTTCTATAAACGATCTGTTTTCAACTGTGAAACAAAGCAGCCCAAATGGGAAGGCCTCAGGTTAAATCCCCGGGAACACCAGTTTATAATAAACAACTGAGCCCTGCCTGGGATCCTGCTGTTATCTCCACAGAGCAGGGCTGCTCCCAACAGGATCTCATGTCCTTCTGACAAGATGGAATTTCAGCTCCTCCAGACCTGCATTAAGCATTTAAACCCAACTGCAATTAACGTGGGGCTGCATTAATTGTTTTACTTGACAACACCCCCTGTGCATGATGCAGATATCGAAGGCTCGTTAGTGTTTTTCCATTAATGAGCACAGGCAGTGAGCGTGGCCCAGCAAGGCCCAGGGCAAGGCTGTGACTGACCTCCAGGGACTTGCTCTCGTACTCCTTCATGGCAGTGATGCACTGGTGCTTGGTGTTGATGTTGGTGCTGACGCCGGATTTCACCATGGTGTCCGTGCCCGTTGGGGGCTGCAGGGCAGGGAGGGAGTGTTAAAACCCAGACACACTTGGGGGAATACAGCCAGAATTCCCTGCAGATCCTGGGAAATCCTGCACCCAGCACACACCTGAGGCTCTGTGTGACTGCTCTGCTCGGGCAAGACCCCACCTGCAGAGCTGCCTCCAGCCCTGGGGCACAACAGCAGCAGGATGTGGAGCTCTAGGAATGAGTCCAGGGAGCTGCTGCAGGGCTGGAGCCCCTCTGGAGCCAGGCTGGGAGAGCTGGGGGTGCTCACCTGGAGAGGAGAAGCTCCAGGGAGAGCTCCGAGCCCCTGGCAGGGCCCGAAGGGGCTCCAGGAGAGCTGCAGAGGGACTGGGGACAAGGCCTGCAGGGACAGGACACAGGGAATGGCTTCCAAGGGCCAGAGGGCAGGGCTGGGTGGGATCCTGGGCAGGAATTGTTCCCTGGCAGGGTGGGGATGGAATTCCCAGAGCAGCTGTGGCTGCCCCTGCATCCCTGGCAGTGCCCAAGGCCAGGTTGCACACTGGGGACAGTGGGAGGTGTCCCTGCTGTGGCAGGGGTGGCACTGGGTGGGCTCTGAGGTCCCTCCCAGCCCAAACCTTGTGTGATTTCATGGTTTTATGATTCTGTCATTATTTGTACAGCTGAGGCCTCACCCAGGCATGTTCAATGACGATCAACAGTGGAATTTGCACCAGGAACAGTCAAAACAACTCCCAGCAATTCTGCTTTCAGTTTCACTTTAGAAGCAGTTTACCTCAGCTTCTGTTGAGGTCATCCTGGAGCCTTGCATGAATTCAAACCCTGGAGCTTTGCATGAATTTTACTATCCCCCCCCCCCTTTTTAGCAGTGCTATGAAATTACAAAACAGCAACACCGCAAGAGCCCGGGCAGCAGCACAGCTCTACTCCCAAAGGCTCAAGTGTTACAGCAGCTCAGTCCAGAAATAAGAGGGCTGAGAGCAGGAACAGGTTTTTGGGGAAGAGACCCTGTCCAGCAGCTCCCAGTGAGCCCAGTTCCCCTAGGCCTCTCTGCTGGGCCTCCCTCCAGCCCCAACTGCCACAGCACTGGGCAACAGTTACTGAATCCTGTCTTAAAGGGGACTCGTCCAGAGGGGGCAGGACACCCCTCCTCTCCTCCCAGGCCCCATTCCCACAGCCAGGCTGCCTCAGGAGAGCTCTGCTGATTCTGACCCATCCCAGGATGTCTCTCAGCTCTCTCTGCCAGCATTTGCCATGGATCGCCTTGAATTCCACAGCACTCCCTGGGAAGGCTCAGCTCTAAGAGCTGCTTTACCCCCTCAGCACAGCTCTGAACACAGCCAGCCTGAAACTCCACAGTGCTGAGAAAGGATGTTTGCACATCATTTCACAACACTTGCACGTGAACTCATTGTTTTCACCTCAGTGACCAAGACATCCCACAAACAACTGCAAAACGGAATGCCCCCCACAGTGAACAGTCTGAATTGAGAAAGAGCAGAACTTACATTAAATTTAATAGTCGTGCCAGTCGGAGCAGCAGTGAAGCTGGTGGGGCCAAAGAGAGAGCCAGATGTGCTCCCAAAGGGGTTGGAAGTGGTGTTGGTGGTGCCAAAGAGCCCCCCACTGCTGGTGCTCGTACCAAAGTCTGAATGAAGCATAAAAAAATAACAACATCAGTATTAAAACAAACCCGAAGTTTGAAACTTAAACCCAAATACTTTATTCAAATCAGAGTAATTTGGTTTGAAAATGGAAAAAACAGCCAGGAAAAATAATTTAGCAGCAAAGCTGGAAGCTGCTGGTGCTGCTAATGCAGTTCTCTGCTGCAGAAGTGTCCCTAACTCAGCACCCCAGAAACACCAGACAAACCACAGCAGCCAGTTTCCTTCTACTCCCAACAAGCAGGAAGAAAATAATCCAAGCATTTTATAACAGAGAGAATCAGTGAGGCTCCTTTTCTTTTTTCAGAATGGGCTGCAAGCAGTTGCTTTTGCCTCATGAAATTACAGAAGAGCTTGACAGCATCCCCTATCCTCTCCTGCCGCAGATAAACCCAACTGTAACTGCTCTGCCACAGGATAAAAACCCAAAATCAAACAGCACCAAAACAGGTTTCAGCACAAAAAAAAAATTCCAGCCAACCACCTTCGGCAACTTATTGTAAAATTTAGGGCTGGAATCACAGCTACAGACTCAGGAGCATGTGGGCTCCCCCCTGGCTGCTGTGGGCACAGGGATGCCACCGTATCCTCCAGGAGAAACCCCATCCTGACCCTGCCCCAGCCCCCACTGCTCTCCCACCCAACAGCACAGGGACACCGGCTTCACTCACTTCCAAAGCCAGCTGGCTTGTTCTGTGCAAAGGCATTATTCTGGGATGAGAAGAGGCTTCCACCAGTGCTGGTGGTCCCGAAGAGGCTGTTTGATGTCCCAGTGGATGTTCCAAACCCAAAGCCAGTGCTGGTGGAGGAGGTGGCTGGCTGGTTGAACGTGGTTGACCCGAACAACCCTCCTGCAGACAGAAGCAGGCTGTTAGTGCTTCACAGCCTCCTCTGCTCGGGGGCTTTGACAGTTTGTGTTCAGGGCGTGGGAGGGTGCTTGGTGCTATTTTTTTGCACATTTCTGGGCCTGGGTTTCCCTTTCCCCCCAGGTACAGGGCAGTACCTGTAGCAATGTATCTGAATAACTTAGGCCATTCCCTGTACCAGCCAAACTGTTTGTAGATAAAAGACACCTGCAGTCTTGTTTATCAGAGTTCTCAAAGATTCATTAAGGCTACGGGAACAGGTCTAAAAATAATGAGCAAGAGCCTGAAAAAGTGTCTACAAGAAATGCAAAACTCAGAAGACACAACGTGGTGATGGACACTTGGCCAATTGGGTGCCCTGAAGGATGTGTGCCTGTCTGATGGCCAAATGACTGAGCCAAGGGAGAGACTCCTGTGTGAGTGAACAGTAGTGCTAGAAACTATGGCTGGGGCTTTCTGTAAGCAGTAACTGGCCTCTGTTGGAATGACACTGGTTGGTTTATTCCAGCAGCCCATTTCCCACAGCAGTACCTGGCTTTGTCTGCGTGCTCCCGAAGAGGCTGCCCGTGTTGTTGTTGGAGCCAAAGGCCGACGTCCCGAAGGCTCCGCCGCTGCTCGTGCCAAAGCCGGCATCTGCGGGGACAGCCCGGTCACCTGGGGCTCCACACACCCCACAGCCCGGTCACCTGGGGCTCCACACACCCCACAGCCCGGTCACCTGGGGCTCCACACACCCCACAGCCCGGTCAGCTGGGGCTCCGCACACCCCACAGCCCGGTCAGCTGGGGCTCCGCACACCCCACAGCATGGTCACCTGGGGCTCCACACACCCCACAGCCCGGTCACCTGGGGCTCCACACACCCCACAGCCCGGTCAGCTGGGGCTCCGCACACCCCACAGCCCGGTCAGCTGGGGCTCCGCACACCCCACAGCATGGTCACCTGGGGCTCCACACACCCCACAGCCCGGTCAGCTGGGGCTCCGCACACCCCACAGCACACAGCCCGGTCAGCTGGGGCTCCACACACCCCACAGCACGGTCACCTGGGGCCCCACACACCCCACAGCATGGTCACCTGGGGCTCCACACACCCCACAGCATGGTCACCTGGGGCTCCACACACCCCACAGCACGGTCACCTGGGGCTCCACACACCCCACAGCATGGTCACCTGGGGCTCCACACACCCCACAGCATGGTCACCTGGGGCTCCACACACCCCACAGCACACAGCACAGTCACCTGGGGCTCCACACATGCCAGAGCACACAGCTCCTCCTCCCAGCCTTCCCAACAAACACACCACCCATCTATTCCAGCCCCAGAACATCCCACCACACCGCCTTCCCCAGGTGTTGTGTTTTTCACTCTTCCTGCAGACGTCGAATCCTGGTTGTCTGCCCAAACTAAGAGCTTGGTGAGGGTGAAGCCTCAGGCTCCTGAATGTCATCCAAGGCAGCTGCAGCACCCAGCAGCTCCCTAATTCCACCCCACCATGAGATTCTCTGAGCCGCACTCCAGGAAAAGACACCTCATTAAAAACCACCTCAGATATTTTACTCACTTTGCCCAAAAGTTGAAGTCGTCCCAAAGCCGGTGCTGCCTCCGAACGGAGTTCCAAAGGATTTGTTAAACATTTTGGGATAGATCCGGTTTTCTTCCTAGACCTGGAATGCAGAATTCAGGTTTCATTGAAAGCTCATCCTGGCACACTCAATTTCCATCTCCCTCACTGCCAAGGGCAGCAATCCCACCAGAACCCTTAGCACCAAGCCCACGACCCTGTGCAATTCCAAACCCTGCCAGAAGCCCGAGGGGGTCAAGGGCACCAACATTCCCGTGACACCACAGCTAAGGAGGCGTCACAACATCAGTGTCCCTAAAATTAGGGTGTCACCCTTAATTATGGCTGGAGTTCCAGCCCATCTCAGCCTGTGTCCTGGGCTGGGCATTTCCAGGACTGATTTTCCTGCTCCACCCTCTTTGCCAACTGCTCCAAGCAGGACAGAGGGGACAGCCCTGCACAGGGATCACAGGAGCCCACCCTCCCTGTGCTCCCCCACCTCTGCACCCCCAGCAGTTGGTGTTCCAGGGGGTTTTGCTGGGCCTCATTCCCTTTCCAGCCCCTACGGAGTATTCCCAGCACGTTCCCTGCTGCCTCTCCCTGAGCACAGCCAGGTACAGAGTCTGCTCCAGCTCTCTGAGTTTGTCAACAAATCCAGTACAGTCCCCACAACTCCTCGGGAACACTGTCAGGGAGCCCCGGGGTGTTTTCCTGCAGCTCCACCACCAAAAATTCCAGATCAGCCTAGAACATCTCGGATTAACGAAAAAAGCCAGTACTACCCCCAAAAAAGTTCACATTATCTCCAAAACAGCACTACTAGCAACAACAAAAACTAATTAGAACTAGAAAAACAAAACGCTGTATTAACCCAAAAAAGCCGTATTAGCCAAAAAAATGCTGATGTTAAAACCCCAGCATTATCCCCAAAATACCATGTTAACCAAAAACAGCGGGTGCAATGACCCAAGAAAAGCCACGTTAACCAGAAGAAAATGACAATGCTAACCAGAAAAAATACACATGACTAAAATAATGTCCTATTAACCAAAAACCCCACTAGTATTACCCCAGTCCCCTCCATACTCAGCAGGAAACGCAGGAATTCCCCCACACTCCTAGGGGCTCCCTGGCAGCAGCAGCCACACACAGCACTGCAGAACTAAGAACATCAGCAATCCAAGAATGGCCCACACCAGGAACATTCCCAAAGCCAACAATTCCAGTTCAAGCCAAAGCTGCCCTTCCAGCCCAGCTCCTTCACCCCTCTAAGGCAAGGCCAGCACAGAGGAACTGGGCACTGCCCAGCACAGCCTGCCACTGGGAAATCTCTACATCCATCTGCCCATCCTGGAAACGGAAGTGTTTGTTTCCCCAACACCAGCAGCACTTTCTGGGAATGGCCAAATCCAGACTGGGAGCAGCCACAGCCTTCCAGCATCCCTAAACAGCTGGAGACTGAATCAGCCCAGAACACCCAACCACACATTTCCCTGAGAGAAGAACTAAAAACACACTTTGTGTCACCTCCAACTATTCCAATAGACACACACCACAATTCTGGAGTGTTAAGGGTCTCCACACTTCCACAGGCAAATCCTAACAGGCTTCATTTGTTACAGGAAGAGGAATTTCAGTGAAATGATCCTGGTAAACCCCAGGAAAAGCTGCTCTGACAAACTCTCTGGGCTCCCCAGGCTGAGAGGGGCTCCTGGGAGAGTAACACTGCACCCTGAGCCCCCCTCACCTTCTCCCACAGAACCCCTGAGGCTGGAAAAGCCCTCCCAGCCCAGGCAGTCCCACCTTGTCCCCAGCCCGGAGCTCTGAGTGCCACCTCCAGGTGACACCTGCAGGGACAGGCACTCCAAAGCTCCCTGGGCAGCCCCTGCCAAGGCCTGAGCACCCTTTCCATGGGGAAATTCCTGCTGCTGGCCAAGCTGAGCCTCCTGTCAGGGATTTACAATAGTGGAAAGGTCCACCCTGTGCATGTTGTTCTCCAGGATGACCCCCCCAGCTCCCCCTCCACCAGGACCTGCTCCCAAGCACACCTCTCCAAGGCCACCAACCCTTGCCCCAGTGCAACTCCCCCTTTCAGGCCAGATAAAAATCACCTGCACTTTCCAGCTGTCTGATGTCGTGACTCTCAGCCTTATCTGCAAACTCACAAGTTCCTCATGTCCTGTGGTTCCTCCTCTCTACGTCACTGCTCTCACACTGTCCTGAGATCACTAAATGCAAAACTCTACCTAAGAAGAAATCTGAAAAATCAGTTTCTAAGAAAAAAGGAGTTATGGAAAGATTTCACCCTCCCACAGAGTGCATTTTGTTGTAGTTCACAACATCCTATCATCCCTCCTTCCCAGCACCTCCAGGGCTGTGTCCAGTTCTGTGTCCTGCAGCAGAGCCCTGGAGGAGCTGGAGCGTGTCCAGGGCAGGGAAGGGAGCTGGGGAAGGGGCTGGAGCCCCAGGAGGGGCTGAGGGAGCTGGGCAAGGGGCTGAGCCTGGAGAAAAGGAGGCTCAGGGGGGCCCTGGTGGCTCTGCACAAGTCCCTGCCAGGAGGGGACAGCCGGGGGGGTCGGGCTCTGCTCCCAGGGAACAGGGACAGCAGGAGAGGGAACGGCCTCAGGCTGGCCCAGGGGAGGCTCAGCTTGGCCAGCAGCAGGAATTTCCCCATGGAAAGGGTGCTCAGGCCTTGGCAGGGGCTGCCCAGGGAGCTTTGGAGTGCCCGGCCCTGCAGGTGGCACCTGGAGGTGGCATTCAGAGCTCCGGGCTGGGGACAAGGTGGGACTGCCTGGGCTGGGAGGGCTTTTCCAGCTTTACCGATTCTAGAACTCTGTGAACTCACGAACCAGACCAGAACTAGTAAAACTCGAAGGTTTTACACAACACCCCACGCACTGCAGCCCAGCTCAGGCGTCCCTCGCGCCAAAGGGAAGTTTAAATTGAAGTTTAGCAGCAACAGCCCAAAATCCCCCTAAAACCACCCTAAGAAACCCCCGTCACTGACATAACTCTAAGTCACGTGTAACCAAGCTAACTTTAAACTACAACTAATTACCACGACAGTAAATAACTCCCGGTCCCGGGGACAGCCGCGCCGTTACCCGCATCCCGAGCCGCGTATCCCCCGCGGAAAACACGCGGAATCTCCCCCCGGACCCGCACCGGGACAACCGAAAAGGCCTAAAACCCCCCAAAAGCGGGCAGGTACTGCGGAGGGAGCCGGGGCAGCGCTGCCGAGAAATCCCCCCCGCTCGCGGCCTTCCCGCCTCCCTCCGGCCTCTCCTCCGCCCCGCGGCCTCCCCGCGCTCCCCCCACCCCGGACCACCCGGTCTGCCGGCACAAAAGGCCTGGCGGCGGCGGCGGCGGCGACAGCGACACCGCGAGCACGGCGGGCAGGGCAGGGTGGGCAGGTCCCGGGGCTCACCGCAGGTACCGGGCAGGGCAGCCGCAGCAGGCGGCCGGGAGGGGCCGGGAGGAGGCGGGAGGCGCCGCTCGCAGCGGCCGGGCCGGGTCGGGCCCGCGGTGCCGCCGCCGCCGCCTCACGGGGCCGCAGCTGCGTCACAGCCCGCGCGCGCACTCCCGGCCTCCCCCGCGCGCCGCCTCGGCCCCGCCCCGCCCGCCGCGCTCCCGCCCCCCATTGGCTGCGTCCCCTCGCCCCCGCCCCGAGCTCAACGCCGATTGGGCCAAGGCGTGCCGAGCGCCGAGCGCCCATTGGCCGGACGGGCCGACGAGGGGGCGGGGCTTGGCGCCGCGGTAGGGTCCAGAACGGCCCGTGTCGCGGCGCCGCCCCGACATCCGGGGCGTTTGAGGGGGCGGGACTTCTGCCGCGTGGACCAATCGTGTGCGGCGGCGCGCAGGAGCTGGCCCCGCCTCTTAAAGGTGCCGCAGCGGGGCTGGGGGGCGGAGGAAGAGGAGGAAGAGGTGGAAGAAAGGGAGGAAGAGGAGGAGGCGGAAAAGGCGGAGGAGGCGTGGTGGGGCTGCCGGGCCGGGACATGGAGCGGCGCGACGGGGGCTGAGCGGTGAGGGCGGTGTCGGGGGTCCGGCACAGGCGGGTTTTGGGGAGGGGTCGCAGGGAGGGTCTCCGGGGGATGCGGGGCGCCCCCACGGGTCACTCTGGGGAGGGCGGCACCTGCTCGGGGGAACGGCGGGTGCCCCAGGAGGGGTCTCGGGGCGTCTCTGAGGAGTGTGGGGTGGCCGGGGCAGGTCTCGGGGTGCTGCAGCTCCTCTCCTGCAGGACAGGTCGGGGCCATTCAACGCGCGAAACGAAATATTTGTCTTTTATTTGCTGTCTTTGCCAGAGGCTGCGGCGCTCCTGCCGTGGGACCCCCGGGGTGTCCCCAGGACACAGGCAGCTGCGGCCGAGGCCCCCGAGGGAGGGTCAGGGTTTGGGGGGCTCCGTCCCCGGGCCGTGCGGAGCCCGTAGGGGGCTGTCCCGGGCAGGGGAGCCCGGGCCGGCCGGGGACCCCCCTCCACACCAATCCCGGCCCTCGGGAGCTTCCCCTTCTCCTTGCTTTTCTCCTCAGATAATTCCCTCTCTCGGTCCCCAGCAGGCTGGGTGGGCTGAGCTCCGCTTGCCGTGGCCGCTCGGTGGTTGGGGTCGGTGCCTTCACCGGGGCTCGGTCCCCCGTTGTGGGGGCGTTCGGTGCTGGCAGAGAGTGGCCGTGCTGCCCTGGGGCGCCGCCCGGATGGCTCAGGGATTGTCCGTAAATCGGATTTGTCCCGCAGCCGGACGGTGCTCGGGTGGGGTCCGTCCCAGCCGGATCCCCTGGGGCTGAGGGGAGCCCTGGGCTCGGGGGATCTCTGTTCTGGGCGTCTGCCGGGCTCCAGAGTGCCCGTCCCAGCCTTCCACGCCTGACAGGACCCGGCTTCGTTGTTGTGCGGGGCTTGTGCTGCCCTGATCCTGCAGTCTGCATGGAGTCATGGAATATCCTGAGCTGGGAGGGACCCACAGGGACCATTGATCCAGCCCCTGTCCCTGCCCAGAGCCCCAGCAATCCCCCCTGGGCATCCCTGGCAGCGCTGTCCAAAGGCTCCTGGAGCTCTGGCAGCCTCGGGGCCGTGCCCATTCCCTGGGGAGCCTGGGCAGTGCCCGGCACCCTCTGGGGGAAGAGCCTCGCCCTACAATCCCCCCTCAATCCCTGCTGGAACCGCTGCAGACAGTGCTGCCCGTGCAGGGCCGGGGGCGGCGGGGCGAGCACGGGCTGAGGAGCCGGAGCCGGGCAGTGCCGGAGCCAGGCTGAGGGGCCGGGCTGTGGGGCCGGGCAGTGCCGGGGCCGGGCTGAGGGGCCGGGCTGTGGGGCCGGGCTGTGGGAGCCGGGCTGTGGGGCCGGGCTGTGGGAGCCAGGCTGTGGGAGCCGGGCTGTGGGGCCGGGCTGTGGGGCCGGGCTGTGGGAGCCGGGCTGTGGGGCCGGGCTGAGGGGCCGGGCTGTGGGAGCCGGGCTGTGGGGCCGAGCAGTGCCGGAGCCAGGCTGTGGGGCCGGGCAGTGCCGGGGCCGGGCTGAGGGGCCGGGCTGTGGGGCCGGGCTGTGGGAGCCGGGCTGTGGGGCCGGGCTGTGGGAGCCAGGCTGTGGGAGCCGGGCTGTGGGGCCGAGCAGTGCCGGAGCCAGGCTGAGGGGCCGGGCTGTGGGGCCGGGCTGTGGGGCCGGGCTGTGGGGCCGGGCTGTGGGGCCGGGCTGAGGGGCCGGGCTGTGGGGCCGGGCTGTGGGAGCCGGGCTGTGGGGCCGGGCTGTGGGGCCGAGCAGTGCCGGAGCCGCGCTGTGGGAGCCGGGCTGAGGGGCCGGGCTGTGGGAGCCGGGCTGTGGGGCCGGGCTGTGGGGCCGGGCTGTGGGAGCCGGGCTGTGGGGCCGGGCTGTGGGAGCCGGGCTGTGGGGCCGGGCTGTGGGGCCGGGCTGTGGGAGCCGGGCTGTGGGGCCGGGCTGTGGGAGCCAGGCTGAGGGGCCGGGCTGTGGGAGCCGGGCTGTGGGGCCGGGCTGTGGGAGCCAGGCTGAGGGGCCGGGCTGTGGGGCCGGGCTGTGGGGGCCGGGCTGTGGGGCCGGGCTGTGGGGGCCGGGCTGTGGGGCCGAGCAGTGCCGGAGCCAGGCTGAGGGGCCGGGCTGTGGGAGCCAGGCTGTGGGGCCGGGCTGTGGGAGCCGGGCTGTGGGGCCGGGCTGTGGGAGCCAGGCTGAGGGGCCGGGCTGTGGGAGCCGGGCTGTGGGAGCCGGGCTGTGGGAGCCGGGCTGTGGGGCCGAGCAGTGCCGGAGCCAGGCTGAGGGGCCGGGCTGTGGGGCCGGGCTGTGGGGCCGGGCAGTGCCGGAGCAGCCGCGGCTCCCGGCGGCACTTAGAGGGTGGCCCGGCTGTGTCAGCGCTGTCCCGAGCGCAGGGAATGGTCTGGATGGATCCCACGGGACAGGGTTCACGTGCCCTTCCTGCCAGATCCCTCTGGAGGGCTGCAGGGACCGGCCCTGCTCTGCCTCTGCTCCCTGTTGTCCGTGACTCTCAAGGTTCAATGGGATTTTCTGTGGCTGCCTGCCCGTGCTGCCCATCCTGGGGCTGTGGGGCAGAGCCGTGTGTCCGTGTGGGGCTGAGCCATGTGTCTGTGGGGTCACTCAGGCTGTGGGGCTGGGCCGTGTGTCTGTGTGGGGCTGAGCCGTGTGTCTGTATGGGGCTGAGCCATGTGTCTGTGGGGTCACACAGGCTGTGGGGCTGAGCCGTGTGTCCGTGTGGGGCTGAGCCGTGTGTCCGTGTGGGGCTGAGCCGTGTGTCCGTGTGGGGCTGAGCCGTGTGTCCGTGTGGGGCTGAGCCATGTGTCTGTGGGGTCACACAGGCTGTGGGGCTGGGCCGTGTGTCCGTGTGGGGCAGAGCCGTGTGTCTATGTGGGGTCACACAGGCTGTGGGGCTGGGCCGTGTGTCCGTGTGGGGCTGAGCCGTGTGTCTGTGTGGGGCTGAGCCGTGTGTCTATGTGGGGTCACACAGGCTGTGGGGCTGGGCCGTGTGTGTGGGGCTGAGCCGTGTGTCTATGTGGGGTCACACAGGCTGTGGGGCTGAGCCGTGTGTCTGTATGGGGCTGAGCCGTGTGTCCGTGTGGGGCTGAGCCGTGTGTCCGTGTGGGGCTGAGCCATGTGTCTGTGGGGTCACACAGGCTGTGGGGCTGAGCCGTGTGTCCGTGTGGGGCTGAGCCGTGTGTCCATGTGGGGCTGAGCCGTGTGTCTGTCCCTGCCCAGGGCTGTGGGGTGCTGGACAGAATCCCAGAGTTTCCAAAAGCCCCCCAGGGCCGTGGAGCCCAGGCTGTGACTGGTGCCCACCTTGTCCTCCTGCCCAGAGCAGGGCAGAGCAGCCCAGTCAGGCATTTATTTGTTCGTTTGTTTCCAGGTTTCCAAGATGCTGCAGGTCCCGCTGCCGCTGGACCGGGACGGGATCCTGTTCCGGCTGCGCTTCACCACGCTGGCCCTGGGGACTGTGTTCTGCCCCCTCTTTGGCTTCCTCTTCTGTGTCATCTGGTCTCTGCTCTTCAACTTCCGTGAGACGACTGCGACACACTGCGGGGTGAGAGACTCCCGTGGGAAAAACCCGTATTCCTGAGGGGGGACACAGCTCTGGGTCCTTGTGGGCTCCTCTCCCTCCTCCTGAGCTCTTCTCTCTCCTCTCCTGGCCTCCTCTCCCTCCTTCTGGGCTCCCTTTTCCTCTTGGGCTCCTAGTCACCTTATGGATTCTTCTATCTCCTTCTGGGCTCCTCTCTTGGGCTTTCCCACCTGAAGCGTTACAGAATCCAGCGCAAGCTGCGTTGTTTCATTGTCCCTGTGCTGCCTCAGGACTGGCAGCAGCAGGGCTGGCTCTGTGCTGGGGCTGAAGGCAGAACAGACTGCCCAGGCTGCTGTCTGGGCTGGGCACGCTGGGGGTTACTGCAGTGAGGAATGAAGCTGGGGAAGCTGGAGGGAAAACACATTGTGCTGGCGAGGGGTTGGTCCAGAGCTGCTGCCCCCAGGTCTGCTGGAGTTCAGAGGAGCCACAGGGGTCTGGGCAGGGAGGGCTGGAGCTCCATGTGGGATGAGATTGGGCTCCTCCCCAGGGCTTTCACCCAGCTGGATGGGCCGCTGGGTATGAGCTGGGAATGGAGGGCAGGAGTCATGTCACACCAGCAGGACAACTATAGCAGGGCCTGGAGTGCCAGGAAAAGGGGAATGGCTTCCCACTGCCAGGGGGCAGGGCTGGATGGGATCCTGGGCAGGAATTGTTCCCTGGCAGGGTGGGCAGGCCCTGGCACAGGGTGCCCAGAGCAGCTGTGGCTGCCCCTGGATCCCTGGCAGTGCCCAAGGCCAGCTTGGACATTGGGGCCTGGAGCATCCTGGGATAGTGGGAGGCATCCCTGAGCCTTAAGGTCCTTCCAACCCAAACCATTCTGGGATTCTATGGACAGTGAAGAGTGTAAAGGCAAGAAACCTGAGGACGTACCTGAGGAGGGCCCCCAGCACCCCAGGACTGCCCCAGCAGGGCTGTGGGATCCATGTCCCCGTGGGATGCACCAGGGGCACTGCAGCCACACATCCCCTGGCTCTGGGAACAGGATCAAACTCATTTGGAATTAAAAAACCCTCCAGGCTGTTAAATAATGCTGCTCAGCCAGGCTCAGCTTTACTGGGTCCTTCTGGTTCACAGTGCTGCTCCAGCCTTATTTCCTTATTGCAGAATCCCAGACTGATTTGGGCTGGAAGGGACCTCAAATCCCACCAGTGCCACCCCTGCCACGGCAGGGACACCTCCCACTGTCCCCAGTGTCCAACCTGGCCTTGGGCACTGCCAGGGATCCAGGGGCAGCCACAGCTGCTCTGGGAATTCCATCCCCACCCTGCCAGGGAACGATTCCTGCCCAGGATCCCACCCAGCCCCGCCCTCTGGCCCTTGGAAGCCATTTCCTGTGTCCTGTCCCTGCAGGCCTTGTCCCCAGTCCCTCTGCAGCTCTCCTGGAGCCTCTTTAGGTGCTCTGAGCTCTCCCTGGAGCTTCTCTCCAGGGGAGCACCCCCAGCTCTCCCAGCCCAGCTCCAGAGGGGCTCCAGCCCTCTAGAAGCTCCCGGGAACAGAATCAGAGTTTTCCCAGTTAAATCCCCGTGTCCAAAACCTGTCTGTGACAGGCTGTGACGAGCCAAGGCCGGTGTCAGTGTGTGGCCGGGGCTGTGCCCCGTGCCTGTCCCCAGCAGCCCGTGTCCCCGCAGGTGCCCAACTACCTGCCGTCCATCAGCGCGGCCATCGGCGGCGAGACCCCGCAGCGCTACGTGTGGCGCCTGTGCATCGGCCTGCACTCGGCCCCGCGCCTGCTGGTGGCCCTGGCCTACTGGAACCACTACCAGAGCTGCCACTGCCCGCACCCCCGCTACCTGCGCCTCTGCCACCTCACCCTGCTGCTCAACCTGCTCGAGAACTTTGCCCTCCTCATCCTCACCTACGTGTCCTCCACCGAGAACTATGGTAGGTGTCGCCTCCCGCCCCGCCCGGGCCCTGCCCTGCTGAGCTGTTCCTTGGGACGCTGCTGGGCAGGGAGGCAGTTTGCAGAGAAAACACGCCTAACAACCCCCAGAGGTTCCAGCAAAGTCAGTGGTGTAGAGGAATGATGTGCATGACATGCAAGTGGCCGTGCTCTTCACACAGTTCCTGGTTGCTGATACGTGGGTGAAGCCATGGGTTCCGTCTGGGGATGGAGCCTGGACCAGGCCTTGGCACTCTGTGCCCCCCGTGTGCCGAGGGCCCGCTCCAGGGCTGTGGGCAGGTGGGTCAGAGCTCATCCTGCTTCCCCTCCATCCCACAGCTGGGCTGGGCTCTGGGCTGGCTCTGCTCCAGCTGCCTTCACATACCCTCCCCATGAATTGCTGGAGAAAATTTCATGGCATCACAGAATGCCAGACTGGTTTGGATTGGGAAGGGACCTCACAGCCCACCCAGTGCCACCCCTGCCATGGCAGGGACACCTCCCACTGTCCCCAGTGTCCAACCTGGCCTTGGGCACTGCCAGGGATCCAGGGCCAGCCACAGCTGTGCCAGGGCCTGCCCACCCTGCCAGGGAACAATTCCTGCCCAGGATCCCATCAAATCCTACTTTGAAGCCATTCCCTGTGTCCTGTCCCCAGTCCCTCTGCAGCTCTCCTGGAGCCCCTTCAGGCCCTGCCAGGGGCTCGGAGCTCTCCCTGGAGCTTCTCCTCTCCAGGTGAGCACCCCCAGCTCTCCCAGCCCGGCTCCAGAGCAGAGGGGCTCCAGCCCTCTAATAGCTCCTGGAAACAGAATCAGAGTTTTCCCGGTTAAATCCCTGTGGTCAAAACCTGGCCACAACAGGCTGAGAAATTCTCTTCCCCCACATGGTCTCATCTCAGAAGAGCAAAGGTGCCAGTGCTGCTCTGCAGCTGCTGTTTCATCCTAAGATCTGGAGGAGGCACCAGGGATTAACTGGAGAGCACTGAAGTGCAGGAGCCAGCAAGGTGCTGCTGCTGCAGTGGGAACAAACCCCGTGCTGGGACATATCAGCAGGGCAGAAATGTGTTGGCTTTCCCTGCACAGCGGGATGGTGATGATGGATATTGTGTCCAGCTGTGGTCTCGAGAGGAACTTTGAACAAAGAATGAAGTGCCAGTACAAGAAGAATGGCTTCCCAGGGCCAGAGGGCAGGGCTGGATGGGATCCTGGGCAGGAATTTTTCCCTGGCAGGGTGGGGATGGAATTCCCAGAGCAGCTGTGGCTGCCCCTGGATCCCTGGCAGTGCCCAAGGCCAGGCTGGACACTGGGGACAGTGGGAGGTGTCCCTGCCATGGCAGGGGTGGGATGAAAAGGTTTTTAAGGTCCCTCCGAACACAAACTGTTCTGGGATTCGGGGCTGTGGTGCTGTGAGCAGCATCCCAGGATCTTCCCCAGCCTTTGGGGTGAGGATGGTCCGTGGTGGAGCCCAGTACTGGGATGGCAGGACAGGAACCTCCTACTGCCTGAAATCAGTGGTGTGGGACCTGTCCCTGCCCAGCTCACCCTCCTTGTCTCCTGCCAGCATTCCCTGTCCCCATGGCAAGGTGTCCCTGCCCCTCTCCTGGCAGTGTCCCCTCACGGCAGGCTCTGACCTGCCCCAGGGGCTTCTCCAGCTTAGCCAGGCCAGCCCCCTGCCCTGGGAAATGCAGGTGCTGCTTTGAGGTTTGGCTGCCTGGGCTGGCCTGGCCTGACCCCGAGGGGAGCCCGAGGTGTGACGGGGCAGAGCTGCCCCGGGAGCCGGAGCTGACCCACTTCCTGGGATCCTCATCCCAGACTAATCCCGGCTCTGGGGAAAGTTCCAGCCCTGAGCTGCCGTGCTCAGGTTAATCATCCCTGCAGGACACCCCGCTCTGACCTCTCCCACCTGCTGGTACCTCACTCCTCACCTGCTCCCCTGCCCCTGGCATGGACAGGGCAATCAGGGACAGCCATTCCTGGTGTTCAGGTGGTTGGGACTTCAGCCTGAGGCTCAGTTTCTGGAGAAGGGGCTGGAAAATTCTTTTCAGAGCTGCTGTTATGAAAATGTCTCACCTGAAGGTGCAGGGGTTATGTGGGGTTTGGGGCCTCAGGAGCAGCTCTGGTTTAGCCTTGCTCTAGCTGCTTTCCCAGCCTGGTCCTGGTCCTGGGCTAGTCCACGTATGCATGAGGCAACCTCAGTGCTGCAGCTGAGGCTGCTGGTGCTGCTAATGGGCAGGTAGGTCATACAGGGGGCCAGAGGATGACCGTCCTGGATTTTGGACTGGCTCATTCTGCACACCCCCTCCCCATGCCTCAGTTTCCCCATCCTGAGAACAGTGGCAATGCTGAGCTGCTCCCAAGGATCCCTGAGTTCACAGCCGTGTGAAGTGATGGTCCCAGAGCACATAAACACCTTCCTGGCACTTTTATCCCCTTCCAGGGGGGCCTGAGGCTGCATGAGCAGGTTATGGAGCTGTGCTGTGCCTGCAAAGACCCCAGTGGGTCTGCTCTGCTCCCAGCAAAGCACAAAGCCCTCTCAAACCCTGCCCCACGTTCCCCTTGTCCTCCTGGCTTGGACTGAACAGGAAACCTGTTGTTTATGAATCCAGCAATCCACGAAAATGCCTTCATCGTGTTCATCACGTCGGCCCTGGGCCACATGCTGCTCACCTGCATCCTCTGGAGAATGACTAAGAAACACACAGTAAGTCCCGAGGTACAGACACTTTCCTTTCTTCTCTCTGTGCTGGGAGCTGGGAGGGGGCTCTGGGGCTGTGCCAGGACTGGGACAGGGCTCTGGGGCCACGCTGGGAGCTGGGAGGGGGCTCTGGGCTGGCACTGAAGGCCTTTGGCTGTCCTTGCTTGTGAAATAATCCTGAGAAGGTGCTAAGGGAGCCAACAGCAGCAAGTGAAACAGAAGAGGGCACCCAAATCCATTATTTGCCAAAGCAAAGTGGGAAGGAAGCATTTCATTTCCTGTTTTCTGGTTTTATCATTGAATCACAGGATGGTTTTGGTTGGGAAGGGACCCTAAAGCCCATCCAGTTCCACCCCCTTCCATGGCAGGGACACCTTCCACTGTCCCAGGCTGCTCCAAGCCCAAATGTCCAGCCGAGGACACTGCCAGGGATCCAGGGGCAGCCACAGCTGTTCTGGGCACCCTGTGCCAGGGCCTGCCCACCCTCCCAGGGAAGGATTTCCTCCCAGTATCTGATTAAGTTTCCATGGAGAGATCATACTGGAAACCACTGTTGGCATCCCTGTGGACTGGGATTGCTCATCCCTTCTCCATGCCTGTTTCTAAGCTGAAGTTGGCTTCCCTGTGCTGGGAATTGCTGCTCCTGCAAGCTGGGAGCAGCAGGCAGCAGGATTTGTTCTCCCTTTGCTCCAGAATGACTCTGTGGCTCTGGCTCCTTTTCTGGGGAGGGGTCAGGGGTGCAGGGACTGGCTGGGCAGGCAGCGGGTCTGGTGGAGGATCCAGCCAGGGGCTCCTGGCCCCACTGCCTGGATGCAGCTTCTGTGCTGTGCCGGTCTGTGGTGTGAGTCCTGGGCTGTGGGCAGGACATCCAGGTTTATCCTGGGTTATGGGGCAGCTGGGCAGGACACCCAGGTTTGTCCTGGGTTATGGGGCAGTTGGGCAGGACACTCAGGTTTGTCCTGGACTGGGGGCACAGGTCAGGACACCCAGGTTTGTCCTGGGCTGTTGGCACTGACAGCCACAGGCAGGGCAGGAGGACATCCAGGTTTGGGGCTGTGTGGGACCTGCCTCTGTGCCCATGTGGCCCCTGCACCTTGGCCTCACCTGTGGGCCTGGGCTCCCTGGATCTCTCTGTCCTTTCCCCGTGGGATGCTGATCCCAGCCCAGCCCTCGGGGTCCCGGGGCTGTGTTGCCCCAGGAAGGTGCCAGTTTGCAGAGCAGAGCCCTTGGAGGTGTGTGCCTGTGTCCCAGGGCTGGGAGGTGCCGATGGCTGTTCAGGCCTCTCCCAAGGGACTGTGAGCAGGGCTGCAGGGTGGGTGCTGTGCCTGGCACCACGTCCCAGCAGGATGGGTGCTGGGGGGCCCAGCTCTGCAGCCCCAGAGCAGCTCCTGCTCCATCGCTGCTGTTTATCCTCCCCCTCCGCCAATTCACCGTGCCTGTCCCTGCTGCCTTACTCCAGAGACCTGGAAAAGAAGCTTCCTGCAGTTGTTTGGCTGTGAGACTCCTTGGGAAAGGGGCTTGTGGAGATGCTGAGGCTCTCCTCGCTCACTGGGAAGTGATGTGTTCTCTCTGGTGATATGGGAATAGCTCCCAGTCATTCCTTGGCAGCTTTCCCACGGCTTCCTTTATTTCTGTCATTGTTTTGCCTTGTCTCTTTTCTGGGTGAGCCCTCCAAGGCCCCAGATCTCCTCCCTTGCCACATCACCCACTGGGGCTGGTTCATCTCCCCTGCAATGGACAGGGGTGAGGCAGCCCAAATCCTGGGCTTAGCTTTGAGCCCCTCGGGGCAAGAGAGACTGGGGACTGGAGCATGTCCAGGGAGGGGAATGGAGCTGGGGAAGGGGTTGAAGAGGCTGAGCCTGGAGAAAAGGAGGCTCGGGGGGACCCTGTGCCGGGAGAGTCGGGCTCTGCTCCCAGGGAACAGGGACAGGAGGAGAGGGAACGGCCTCAGGCTGGCCCAGGGGAGGCTCACACTGGATATCAGGAAATTCCTTCTTAGGGCTGTACAGCCCTGGCACAACTACCCAGGGCAGGGGTGGAGTCACATCCCTGGGGGGATTTCACAGCCCTGTGGATGTGACACTTGGGGACGTGGGTCAGTGGTGGCCTTGGCACTGCTGGGGAGCAGTAGGATTCAGTGGTGTCAGAGGGATTTTCCATCCCCATTGGATCTGACTCTAGTCAAGGACTGGAGGAATCTGCACATCCCTGGAGGGAAGGGCAGGGAACATGGTGACACCTTGGCTGAACATGCCACCACCTGGCACAGTGCCACCACCTGCTTCCTGCTCCCATCCTGGAACAACCCTGCTGGTGGAGAGGACCTGCCCTCGGGGCTGGGGCTTCCCCAAGGAGACAGGAGCCCTCCAGGGCCTGCCCTGACCTGAGGCCACCGGGGGTGCGGTGTCCCTGTGCCAGCTCCGGTGTCCCCGCCAGGTCCGTGCGGGGCCGCAGGAAGGAGCTGTCGCCCAGGGCACGAGGGTGACAGAGGAGGAGGAGGAGGAGGAAGACCTGCGGAGTGACGCAGCTCCCCGGCCGGCTGTGCAGGGTGAGGAGGGCACGGTGCCTGTCACACCAGCAGGAGTCGCCTTTGGCTCAGGGACACTGCTCACTCCGCAGCTGCCGTGTCCCCTGGCCGGTGGTGTGCTTTGGGCTCCTGCCGAGAATCGTTCCCACGGATCCCGCGGCCCGAGCGCGGTCTCCTGGGGCCTGTCCCACTCTCTGCCTGGATTCCTCGGGCTCCAAGCCCTCTGCTCGCGGCTGGTGGCCTTTGGCAGGCTTGGCACAGTTCCTGTGACACCCGCGGCTTGCTTGGCTCGGCAGGGTGGGACGGCGGGACACGGGAGGTGCCACTGTCGCATCCAAGGGCTTGGGCAGTGCCACTGAGCCGCCCGGCCACGCTCCTGGGGCTGTTTTAGGGCACAGCCGATGCCTCTGTGTGCATCACGGCACCCTGGGGACAGACTGGCTCGGTTTGTGTCCCCTGTGGGGGCCTTTGTTCACATTTGCTGCCCCCAGCCCTGGAGCTGCGATGGCAGGAGGGGACGGGTGGGGGATGGCTCCGGTCCCACGGTGTTCCGTCCTTCCCTCCTCCTCAGCAGAGTCCCCACAGGGTTCAGGTTCTCCAGGGCCCAACCTGGGACCATCTCCAGGACAAACTCCGTGAGGAGCTGGAAAGCTGGGTCTGTCTGGAGGGGGGAACAGGGGGGCTGTGCCTTCCCGAGCCATGGCTGGCACCCCTTTTAGTGCTGCTGAAGCTCCCCAGGCCTGGCAGCGTAGGAGGGACAGGAATTGGTCTTGCAAGAGCTGCTCGTCCGGCGCGGCTCCTGTTGCAACTGCTGTTGTGGCGAGGGCAGGAAGGTGCGCAGGAACTGCTTTGTAATGGGGAAGTGCAGGCGGTTTCCAGTTACGATGTGGCAAATGCTGAGAGACAGGAAAATAAAGCTCTGCAGCAGGGGAGAAAAGAGACAGCGGGAGACGGAAAAGGAGATGGGCAAAGCAGAGGAGAGAGATTCTGTGGAAAAGGGAAATGGAGCCTGGGAGCCTTCGGCTGTGGCTGATCCCTGCACCCCGTGCTTGGTGCGTGGCAGTGCCCACCTGGGCTGGCAGCTCTGCTCTTCCTGGCTGGCTGCTCGCCCTGAAAACCCTCCTTCCCCCCAGCCCTGAGGCACAGAGCTGGGCAGTGGGGCAGAGCAGTTTCACTTCTTGTTTGCAAACACAGTTCCCCCCCAGCTCAGGGCTGGTGGCACCAGCAGACACCAGTGTGTGCATGTGGTGGCCACCAGGCTGGCTGGCTCAGCCCATCAGAGGAGGCCAGGGAGCTGCTCCAGGGCTGGAGCTCTGGAGCCAGGCTGGGAGAGCTGGGGGTGCTCACCTGCAGAGAAGAAGCTCCAGGGAGAGCTCCGAGCCCCTGGCAGGGCCTGAAGGGGCTCCAGGAAAGCTGCAGAGGGACTGGGGACAAGGGATGGAGGGACAGGACACAGGGAATGGCTTCAAAGTAGGATTTGATGGGATCTTGGGAATCAGGAATTGTTCCCTGGCAGGGTGAGGATGGAATTCCCAGATTTGCTGTGGCTGGCCCTGGATCCCTGGCAGTGCCCGAGGCCAGGTTGGACACTGGGGATAGTGGGAGGTGTCCCTGCTGTGGCAGGGGTGGCACTGGATGGGCTTTAAGGTCACTTCCAGTCCATGCTGTGGCCAGTGGAGCTGGCTCCTGCTCTGTCCCACACCGTCCCACTCCCCCGGCACCCACAGGGCACACGGGCTGAGCCCAGCCCAGGCTGCAGCCAGTGCAAAGGCACAGGAGGCTCCGGGGCACAGCCCCCGCTGTCCCCTGGGCCCAGCTGAGCTGAGGCGGGCTGTCTGAGCTGTCCCTGCTGGGGCAGAGCCGTGTGAGCAGCGGGGACCACGAGCGCCTTGGTGACCACGCGTGGTTTCACCCCAGCTCCCCGCGGCGCCCCGGGGAGCGCTGGCGGGGCCTCACACCAGCCCTCTATAAATAGCTGAGCTCTCTGTGGGGCCCTTTGGCTCCGGGCTCTCTGCACGGACCCAGAAACCCTCGAGGGGAGCTGGGACTGGTGTGTGACACAGAGCCCTGCAGGTGCCACTTGTCCCCCAGAAAGGGATGAGGGGCAGGAGCAGTGCTTGGGCGGTCCCTGCGGAGTGAGCTGTTGCTGTTTGGGTTACGGTCACTGCCATCCCTGTCCCCATCAGGAGCTGGGCGGTGGGCACAGTCCCTCTTCCTCTCTGGAGGCACTGGAAGAAGCAGGAGACACCTGGGCCTCCTTGGTGGTGGCTCACAGCAGCCACCCCTGAGCCCTCAGAGCTGCGTTTGCAGGGCTTGGGGCTCCCCCAGGGTGGGGAAGGAGACCCCCAGTGCCATGGGTGGGCTGGGAGCAGCCGCCCAGAGCGTGCCCCCAGGCTGGGTGCTGCCTTTCCTCCACCCATTCATTGTCCAGCCTCCTGCTCCTGACTCACCTTGGTGTGCCAGGGATGTGCTCAGCTCCAGCTGCCACCTGGACACTAAATATAATTCCCCTGTGGTTTTCTGGGCCAGACTCACATGCAGCCACCGCGGGCTGTGTGACACTGGGGAGCTGGCAGGGGCCGCGGGTGCCCCGCTCTGTCTTGCCAGGAGGAAGCTGGCAGCCACAGCTGTGCCAGCCCCAGCCAGGCCTCAGGGGAGCCTGGCACCAGCTCAGCTTGGAGCACCCTGTCCTTGGGATTTTCTGAGCCCCCTTTTTCCCCACAGGCAGACAGAGTGTGGTGGCTTCCTGCCAGGCTGCTTGGAGCTGCCAGCTCCTCTCCAGGGCTCTGCCCTGGGCATTCCTGGTCCTGTCCAGGCCAAGCAATCCCAATTCTCCCAATCTTTCCTCACATCCCTCTAATCTTGGTGCTCTCCTCTGGCCACCATCTGGCTCCCTGGGATGTCCCCAGGTGGGGGATCCCCACCAAGCTGGGACCATGGGAAGCTGGGACAGTGCCTGGCACTGCCTGAGCCCTGAGCACACCAGTGAGGGGATGGGCAGCTCCTCTGCATCCAGCAGCTCCTGAGCTGCCACCACGCTGCCCCAGGTGTGGGCTGGCCCTTTCCCTTCCTCCTGCAGCAGGGCATGGGCAGCGCTGCGGCTCCCACACCCCACGGCGGTCCCCGTGCACCCCGGCTCCCATCCGTGCCAGGGCACCCTGCCCCTGCTCCTGCAGGGCCCTTGCTGCCACCTTCCAAGGTGCTGTGCCCCGCATCCTGGCATGTCACCACGGGCCACCCCCGGGGGACCTTGCCCCGTGATTTCCTGGCACTGGGTTGAGCCAGCCGTGCGCTGGCATTAGGGATTAACACCTAATTATCGGTGTGATAATCCCTGGCCCAGACTGGGACAGGGGGAGCTCAGGGGGCACCCAGAGGTGCAGGGTCACTGTGGGTGAGCCCGGAGTGGCTCCTCCAGTGCCATCTCAGGGTCCTGCAGCAGGACCGGGACGTTGGAACTGGATGACCCGAGCTGTTCTCTGCCCCGGTGCTCCCGGGAGGTGACGCTGCCCGGTGGCAGTGGCGGGTCCCCGGAGGCCCCGGCAGGGCTGTGTGGGTGCGGCGGGGCCGTGCCGGGGCTCAGCGCAGCCGTTTGCCGTGGGAGCGCGGTGACAGCGCGGTGGCAGCGCCTGTTGTGAGCCGCTTTTCCGGTGTGAAACTCGGGGCTCTGCCACTCCCGGGCTGCTCCGCGCAGCCCTCGCCGGGCCGAGCTGCTGCTGGCGCCAGGGCCCGTCAGTGCCAGCAGGAAGGGCCGGCCCCGGCCCCGTGGGCTGCAGGTGGCGTCACCCGCGTGTCCCCACACGGTGAAGCGCCCGTGGCTCCGTCCTTGCCCTCCCTCTCTGGGTTTTCCTCCCCGGCCGAGGCCCTGGCACGCGTTCCGGGGGTAATGGAAAGTGTGATGGGGCAATTTACATTTTCCTTGTTATCAGCGGCTCCCTCAGAATGGAATCTTTGTCTCACGTGAAGCGTCGGGCCGGGGGGAAATTCCCCTCCTCCCACCTGTAACAGCCTGGGCCGTCTGTGGCATCCCCAGCGCCTCTGTGGGGCTGACCCCCCCTTGCAGCCCCCCTGCTCCCTCCTTGGGCTCCAGACGTGGCTTGGGGTTCTCTGCCCCCCAGGCTGTGGGATCCTTATCCCTGACCCGCAGTGTGATGGAGAAATAGAGGAAGGGGCCTGGAGCTGGTTCCTGCTGTCGCTGCACCCACAGCCGCCAGCTTTGGGGTGCTGGGCCGTGGGTCGGGGGAGGCTATCATGGGGACAGGCCTGGCCCCTGGGGTGTCACAGAGGCTGAGCTCTGGGGCACAGAGGCAGTGAGCTGGGGGTGTGGGGCTGCTGGCAGCATCCCCGTGCCCTGCTCTGCCCCATCACAGGCGGTGCTGGGGGCAGGATGGGGCCCCTCCAGTGCCAGGGCATGCTGGGAGAGCTCTCCAGCACAGCACCCGCCCCGGCTGCCGCCCCTTCATGTGGTTTCCTCCTCCCTGCTGCTGTTGTGGGTGAGGGGGTGCAGCACCCGGTGAATTCCCCACGCCCTGGAGCCACCTGGGCTGGGGGATCTGCCTGCGGCCCATCCTCCAGGAGTCCCCTGAGCACCCCAGCGCCGGGGGCCCGTATTTGCTGGGACCGCATGGTTCCCTCGCTCCCTGTATCTCCATGTAGGTGTGAGCCCCGTGTGTGCTCCCAGGCACAGCCCTGCCAAAGCCACCCCTGGGGGGCTCTGCACAAGGAACCAGTGTGTGGAGACCCCTGGGGCTCTGCGGGGCCAGGGCAGAGCTTCCCTGCCATGGGATGGGATGCCTAATCCTATCTCACAGCAGAAAAAAGTAAATTATTGTGGTAGACGCTCAGACCACTATGCTGAATTTAGGAAACAGAAATTGGTGTATGTGAAACCACTATGGGATGGGGATGGGATGGGATGGGATGGGATGGGATGGGATGGGATGGGATGGGATGGGATGGGATGGGGATGGGGATGGGGAGGCTGCTCGGGCATCACCCAGCCCTTGGCCTCTTCCAGGAGCGCAAGTCGTACAAGTGGAAGCAGCTGCTCTTCTTCTTCACCTTCATCACGTTTGCGTTCGCCGTGTGCGTTTACTTCCACCACAACTGGTACTGCGGCCCTGGAGGTGAGGGGGCTGCCTAGGGGGCCTGTGGGGAGGGGGCTGGGTGGGCACTGAATCACAGGATCGTTAAGGTTGGAAGAGATCCCTGGGATCAGCAAGTCCCTGCTGTGCCCGATGTCACCCTGCCCAGAGCACTGAGTGCCACCTCCAACCCTTCCTTGGACACTTCCAGGGATGGGCACTCCAAACCTCCCTGGGCAGCCCCTGCCAAGGCCTGGCCCCCCTTCTATGAAAACATTCTTTCTGATGTCTAAAAATTCTTCCTGATGTCTGACATCCTCCTAATGTGACCCCTTGCCTTCCAAATCTCAGCCTAGGGAAGCTCCAGGTGCCCAGCCACGCTTCTTTCTTGGTGGGGGCCAAGCCCCCCAGCCCTGCTCTGCTGCCCCAAACAGGTTTCCCATAGACCCGCTCAGCTCCCAGGGCAGGTGCAGCTGTGGGTGCCCCTCACCTGCTGTGTTTCCTCCCCCAGTGTACACTGTCTTCGCCTTCCTGGAGTACCTGGTTGTCCTCTCCAACATGGCCTTCCACATGACTGCCTTCTGGGACTTCGGCAACAAGGAGCTGGTGGTGAGCTCGCTGCTGGAGGACAAGCACTTCTAGCCAGCCCCTCTCCTGGGGCTCCTCTTCCCTGTCCTGCCAGGGCCGGGCTGTTTGCTGTGGAGCTGCTGCTGCCAGGATCATCCCCAGAGCCCAAGAGTGTCCCTGCCTGCACCTGCAGCTCTGGTCCAGGGGAGCTGCGGGCTCTTCCTGGGGACCCCCTGTCCTGGCTCCCTGCCAGCGCCAGGAGGGCAGGACAGAGGAGGAACAGGGACCTGCTGCTTTGGAGGATGCTTTAGGGAGAGCAGGATGCTGCTCACGGTACCGGGGCACGGGGGTCCAGCCCTGCCCTGTCCTTTCTTGGCCTGGGGGTCTCACGGTTCCTCCTTCAGGCTGGGGGTCTTGGGGCAAGTCCTCAAGAAGGGCTGGTGGCCTTTTGGGCTGGCTTCAGGCACTGGTGTCCCGCGGGGCTGGGGCAGGGTCCTGGCCCATCTGTGCCTGAGCTCCGGGGAGGGGAGCAGGGAGGTGCTGGGCTGTGCAGGGACTGTCTGGAGCAGCGCAGGAGCACACAGGGCAGAGCAGGTGCTGGGAGCACCCACGTCTCACTTCTGCCTTTCCCAGGAGCCCCCCCAGCAGCACAGGCTGCTCCAGGGGTGCTGTGCCCGTTCCAACCCAGTTTGAGGAGGAAGGGTGAGTGCGCTGGTGCTGGAGGTCTTTGCCCCAGTGTCCCTATGGGGCTGGTCCTTGCCCCACTGTGCCATGGGGCTGGATCTGAGGTTCAGCAGTGCCCCCGTGTGCAGCTCTAGCTGCCAGGGCACAGGGGACACGGCTGGATGGCAGATGAGGGCTACAGTGTCCCCAGGTGCTCATCCCGGGGCTGGGCAGAGCCTCCTCCACGGGAGCTGCAGGGCCCTGGCAGAGCTGGGGCCGGGCTGGCCTCGGGCGGGTCCTGCCGCACGTGTCCATCGTCACTGTCCCCATCCACGGGCTCCATCGTGTCCCTGCATGCGTGTGACATGCTGCCCCCGCAGCGCCTTGGCTTTGAGGTGGAAATAAAGCACTAAGTATTTTTGTGAGCTCTCGACAAACTCCACAGCGTTTCCACCTGGCCCAGCCTGGCGTGGCCCTGGCACAGCCAGCAGCTCCAGCCCAGCACCGTGGCAGGCCAGGGGCTGGAATGGGGTGCAGGACATGGACTGGGGCTGGAGTGTGGGCTGTGGATCCTGGCTGTTGGATCTGGGGTGCAAGATGTGACCTCTGGGATGTGGGGTGTGGATCCCTGGCGCTGGGGCTCAGGATGCAGATCCCTGCAGGGTGTGGATCGCTGGGGTGTGGAATGTGGATCACTGGGGTGCAGGATGTGGATCGCTGGGGTGTGGGCTCTGGATCCTGGCTGTTGGGGCTGTGATGTGGGACGTGGCCCCTGGGTGCCGGATGAAGCCCGGGAAGGTTCAGTGAGGCTGGGAACTGGCCAGGAGCCGGGCTGGAGGCGTGGGACTGAGCCCACCCCGCAGCTGCCGGCCCTGCTCCCCGCCCAGCCCCGGGGGCCGCGGGCTTGGCTGCAGATCCTGCAGATCTGATGGATACTGCGGGGCCAGGGGCCAGCACAGCCCCGGGGGCAGAGCCTGGGCCAGGAGGGCTGGACTGGCACTGCAGGGGCTGGGCGGGGGCAGGGGAGCTGCCAGGGCTTGGTTCCCCCTGTCCCAGGCCATGGTGGGGCCGTGTCCTCACTGCAGCCGTCCCGGGAGCAGCTGGGAGGGGAAGAGCCATGAGCTCATCCCGCTGTGCTGGGCCAGGGCAGGGCTGTGTCCTGCCCTGCCTCATGGGGTTCCCTCCCCATCCCAGCACCCACTTCTACACCAAACCCGGTTTGGGTAGCACCTTGCCAGCCCCACAGTGGGGGCGGGACACAGCCGTGGTGATCCCCACAGTGGGAGCAGGACACAGCCATGGAGATCCCCACAGTGGGAGCAGGAAACGGCCATGGAGATCCCCACAGTGGGAGCAGGACACGGCCATCGAGATCCCCACAGTGGGAGCAGGAAATGGCCATGGAGATCCCCACAGTGGGAGCAGGACACGGCCATGGAGATCCCCACAGTGGGAGCAGGACCTGGCTGTGTGGATCCCCACAGTGGGAGCAGGACACGGCCGTGGAGATCCCCACAGTGGGAGCAGGACCTGGCTGTGTGGATCCCCACAGTGGGAGCAGGAAACGGCCGTGGAGATCCCCACAGTGGGAGCAGGACACGGCCGTGGAGATCCCCACAGTGGGAGCAGGACACGGCCGTGGAGATCCCCACAGTGGGAGCAGGACACGGCCATGGAGATCCCCACAGTGGGAGCAGGAAATGGCCATGGAGATCCCCACAGTGGGAGCAGGAAACGGCCGTGGAGATCCCCACAGTGGGAGCAGGAAATGGCCATGGAGATCCCCACAGTGGGAGCAGGACCTGGCTGTGTGGATCCCCCGGACAGACCAGGACGGGGCTGTTGGAATTCCCTGGACAGACCAGGATGGGGCTGTTGGAATCCCCTGGACAGACCAGGACGGGGCTGTGTGGATCCCCCGGACAGACCAGGACGGGGCTGTTGGAATCCCCCGGACAGACCAGGCCGGGGCTGTTGGATGCCCGTGGCGGGAGCAGGATTTGGTGCAGCTGGGCCCCACGAGCCCCTGGCCATGCAGCCCCCCTGGCGCCGTGTCCCCCGGCCGGGGCTCCCCGGGTGGGGCCGGCGGGGCCGGGCCGTGGCCGGAGCGCCCCGGGCCCGCTGCCCACGCCCGCCCCCGGCTGCGGCTGCAAACGGCAGCGGGGAACAAAGGCGGCTTGTGGCGGGCACCGGGTCTGTGCTCTGCCCTTCCTGCAGGAAGGCCCCGGGGCCGGACAAGGGGCCCGTGTCCGGGTCTGGCCGCCCGCCAGCACGTGCCAGGGGGGTGCCGAGGGGGTGGCGAGAGCGGCTGGGGATGCCACCGGTCCCTCGCTGCTGCCATCGACAGCCACAGGACACGGCGACCCCCGGGACACCCCTGGGCATGGGAACACAGGGCTCTGCCCTCCAGCTGCCACTCCAGAGGCAGTAGCGGGGCTGGGGTGGCTGGGGGCTGCCCAGCTGGGGACCCCACTCGTGGGCCAATTCCTGCGCTGTCCCCGTTCCCACACACCGCAATGGCCCCGTGGCCACCTCCTGCATTGTCCCCATTCCTGTCCCTTACAGTGTCCCAAAGCCCCCAGGTGGGAGCTCAGCTGGGCACAGAGATGGTGGGGTCAGGATCCCAAACTTCCTCTGGCAGTTGCCCCAGCAAGAGAGCCCTGGCAGGCACCATGGGCACCCTCAGCTTGGCCCCGGCCTGGTGAGGGATCCCAGCCCAGCTCGGGCTGGTGACACCCATGTCCCTCCAGGGATGCCCCCATGCCCAGGAAGGGTGGGTGCACGTGGGAGAGCACAAGACACGGGGGACCTGGGCAGGTTTTTATTTAAGGAGAAGCAACTCTGGGGGCAGCTGGTTACAGGTGAGTCTTGCTGCCCTGCGGAGCTCCAGCACCAGCCAGGGCAGGAACTCTCTACCCTGGCCACGCTGGCTCTGCTCTCAGCAGCGCTGGCGGTCCCTGGTGTGGGGCTCACCCCAAACACCTCCCAGGAGCCCCTGGTGCCACCACCAGGATCCCGGGGCAGGATGGGGCAGTGCCAGCGAGATGCTCGGGGCTGGGCGAGTGCCAGGGCTGGCACAGAGGGGCTGGGGACCCCCTGTGCCCCAGCTGGTATCGAGGGTGGAGGTGGCAGGTCCCTGTGGGGTGCTCAGGGCTGCAGTGGGGTTGGCCCACCCCGGGCATCCCCTTCTCAGGAAGCGTTGCTGTGCCAGGACCGCAGAGGCGTCACCGAAAGAGACCGCTGACAGCCGGGGCGGGCAGCCCCGGTGCCCCGGGGCGGGCGCACAGTTAGTGCAAACAAGGTCTGTGTTATTAAAGCTGGAGGCTTCGGGCTGGCGGCCCCGGCCCCGCCGAGGCTCGGGGAGGCGCTGGGGTGGGGGGGTGGGCGGCAGGAGGTGTGTGGGGGGCGCCAGGGTGGGGGGCAGGATGGTCTCTGGGCAGCCCCGTCACAAGAGCACGCAGGGCTTCTTGGGCTTGGCCGGGATGGGGTTGAGCACGGCCCGCACGGCCTCGGTGAACACATCCTTGATGCCCTCCTGGTTGAGCGCCGAGCACTCCAGGTACTTGACGGCGCGGATCTGCTTGGAGAGGCTGATGCCCTGCTGGGTGGTGATGGGCGCCTGGTTCTGCTCCTTGAGCCGCTTCATGGTCTCGGGGTTGTTCCTCAGATCCTTCTTGGTGCCCACGAGGAGGATGGGCACGCTGGGGCAGTGGTGGCACACCTCGGGGTACCACTTGTGCTTGACGTTCTCGTAGGAGGGCGGGCTGGCGATGGAGAAGCAGATGATGAAGACGTTGGTCTGGGGGTAGGAAAGCGTCCGCAGGCGGTCGTACTCCTCCTGGCCGGCCGTGTCCCACAGGTTTAAGTTAATAGTCCTGCCGTCCACCGTGTTCTGGGCGCTGTAGTTGTCGAACACGGTGGGGATGTACTCCTTGGGGAAGGCGTTGGTGGTGTAGCAGATGAGCAGGCAGGTCTTGCCCACCGCCCCGTCACCCACCACCACGCACTTGATGCTCTGCATCCCGGCGCTCCTGCTGTCCCCTTCAGCAGCCTGTGGGGACAGGAGAGGCTCAGGGAGGGGACGCTCCGGGGCCGGGTCAGCCTGGTCCCCCCGCTCTGACAGCCCGAGGCTGCTCAGGGGTCACACCCCTCTGGTTCACCCACCAACCCAGCAGCCAGATGAGCTTCCCAGGCAGGCACATCCCCCCACCAGAGACCGCCCAAAGGGGATCTGCCCGCCGTGACCCAAGGACACGCGAGTGCCACCACGGCCAGTGTGCGTGGGAACCACATCATCCCCAGGGTGCTGCATCTGTGGCAGCCAGGCTGTGGCAGCACCCTGTGCCATCCCGCGCTGTGCCGTGCTGTGCCTCCAGTCCGGGGTGCGATGGGGGGCAGCAGGGCAGGGAGCAGAGGCACATCTGGGCTGTGGCAGCCCGGGGGCCGTCACCATTTGTCCCAGCCCCGATCCTGCCCACTCCAGGCAGGGCCAGTGCTGGTCCCGGCGGGCAGAGGCCGGCGCTGTGGCCCTGGAGCCAACGTCCGCTCCTGCAGCTGTGTTTATCCCCAAGCCCGGCGCGCGTTTTCCTTCCTCAGGTTCCCTCTGCAATTCCCATTAAGGGCCGCATCCTGCTCCCCTTCCTGCTGCCGGCCGGAGCCGGGCGCTGCCAGCCCTGCCCAGCCGAGGCGGGGGCACCCCCCGGTGCTGGGCTGGGGAGGCGCCCACCCCGGGGCGGGCAGCCCCTTTCCCACCGGGATCGTGGTGCCCACCCACGGGATCACACCGGGAGGGTGGGAGCCCCGCTCGTGAGCCAGTGACGGGACAGCAGAGGTGCCGGGGCGGAGGAGCCGCAATGTCCCGGAGTCCTGGGCTGGGGGTCCCCGTTCCCCAGAGCCCCCCCCGAGCCTGCACGGCCGGGGAAGGGGCCGAGCCCCCGGGGCGAGCCCCAGGCAGTCCCTGCCCCCTCGGATGGGGAAGTCGCTCTTCCTCTTCCCGCCCTGACACGCGGCTTCCTGCGGCCGGGGCTGTGCCGTGACCCCCGCCCTGCCTGGCTGCGCCCTGAGCCCGGCCCGGCCCGGCCCGGCCCGGCCCGGGGGCCGCCCGGAGCGCCCCGCCGCGCTGCGCCTCGCCTGCCCCGGGCAGCGCATCCCCGGGCCCGCTGTGCGAGCGGGGAGCAGCGGGGCCGGCACAGCCGCCCGCCCCACCCCGCGGGGTCCCAGGGGACACAAACGCGGTCCCGGCCTTTGGCCTCCGCTTTGGGAGCAAACGCAGCCCGGAGGTTTGCTCGCAGCCGTTCGCTCGGCCCGGGGCCGGCGCGGGCAGTGGGACCCCCTGGGCTGCAGGGCTCAGAGGGCACGGGGCATGGCAGAGGGGACGGAGGGGTGGCGGCAGGAGCAGGGGAGTGATGGGGACGGGACCAGAATCGAGACAGTGGGATCGGGATCAAGGAGACCGGGACACTGGGAGAAGGAACTGGATCAGGAGGAGCTGGAGCAGGATGGGGGGGAAGGAAGTGGACCAGAGCAATGGGAGCAGGAGCAGAGGGAGAGGAGCAGGGCAGTGGGAGGAACAGGGTCAGGGTCATGGGACCAACGTCAGGGGGCCTGGGTCAGGACTGTGGCAGACCGATGTCCCTCCGTGGCTGCGTAGGGCCACCCTGGGGCACGTGCACCTTCCTCGGGGCTGTGACTGCCACCCACGTCCCCTGTGCCCCTTCTGTCCTGCAGCCACCCCGTCCCTCCACCCAGGGCCCCTGGAGTGGGACACAGCTGCCCCTGTCAGCCCAAGGCCCCATGTGGCCCATCTGACTCAGTGAGGATCCCAAGCAGCCCTGAGCACCAGGCTGGCCCTGTGCCCAGCCCACAGTGGGACATGGCACACACTGCTCATGCTGAGCCCAAACCCCAAACTGACTGTGGGCACCTCGGGATGAGCTGCACCTGGCAGGAACCATCCCCATCCCAGAGGAAACACTCGTGCCCATGAGAGCATCGCCACTGGGACACACAGAGGAGGAGGAGGGAAAGGAGGAGGAAGAGGAGGAGAAGGAGGGGCGAGAGGCCAGGGGTCACTTCTGCAGCAGCCCCAGGGGCGTGGAGCCCCAGAGTGCCCCCAGGTTTGTCACCAGCACTCAGCAAACATGGGCACACGGTGCCCATGAGGGGCCACGGGCTCACACAAGAGTGGTTTGGCTCCCGCCAGCCCTGGCACTGCCAGCACCAGGTACGAGGTGCCAAGGAGGGGGATGTGTGTGCCCGGGGGGCTCTGGCTCTGTCACAACCAAGGTTTGCAGCCACAGCCACCACGGTCCTGACCGCTCCCCACAGCCCCAGCCGAGCCCCCGACTCACACTCGTGTTCCCAGGGAGGATGAGGAGGGACCTGTGCCCTGCCTCCTGCCCCGCTGGGCCCCTGTGCCCCCAGCACGGGACAGGAGGGTTCCCTGCCAAAGGGACAAACGTCCCTGCCATCCCAGGACAGCGCCAGGGGCATCCTGGTGGTGCCAGGCAGGGGCTGGAGGTCACCCGTGCCCCTGAAGCCACGCCGGGGCTCCCGCTGCCCTGGGGGCCAGGATGGGCCCGTCCGGGCCCACTGGGTGGGCGCCCCGGCCCTGGTGTGCCCCCCCGCCTGCTGCCAGCTCCGCCGCCCCGCCGGCACAAGGCCAGCTCTGTTCTCCCAGGAAACCCGCGGCCGGCAGCACGTTTAACCCCTCCGGGATGCCGGGCCCCGGGCGGCCTCGCGGGGCTGAGGGGACACAGCCCGTGGGGGCACCTGCCCCTCCCCAGCCCCCCGGGAGGGCCCGGGAAGGAAGGGTGGGAGCGCGGGGGGCGGCACTCAGTGCTCCTCACTGCGGTGGCACTCGCAGGGGTCTGGGGTCCTGGGGAGAGGAGGGGGCGGCAAGGGGGGCGGTGGGTGACACCCAGAGGTGCCCCCTCCCACCGCCACCCCCCGGCACGGGAAAAGCGACTCATCTCTTCAGCAGAAAAGGGAAGCAAAACCCTCTGCCAGCGCTGCCGGCCGGGGCAGCCCCCGGGGGTTTTCCGCCGGGGAAGTGGAGCAGCCGCCCCCGTGAGCTCCCTGTCCCACGGCCCCCGGACCTGACCCGGCCTCCCCGAACCGACCGTGCGCCCCCCAGGCACCCCCTGCCCGCACCTCAGCCGCCGGCACACCCACCTCGGGCACCTCGCCCCCCACCCCGCGCACCCCGCCCTGCCCCGGGCGCCGGGTCCACCCAAGGCTGGGGGTCACCAGCCCCGTCACTGGGGTCCCTCCTGCCCTGGGGGGCTGGCACAGCGTTGTCCCTCCCCGCCCTGCCGCCGGCACAGCAGCAGAAAGAGGAAATTAATAAAACTGCTGAAATCTCTAAATCCCACGCAGAGACCCCACGGGGGTCCCTGGCCACGGTGGGGACCCAGGGACCCCCGGGGGCCCCTCAGCTCTGCCCCAGGCTCTGCTGTGACTGCTAAAATAACTCCCATGCTGAGTCGGAGGAATTTGATTTCCCTCATTTTCCAGCTGTCGTGACTAATTTCCTCATTTTATTTCCCTCCCAGGCCAGGTCCTGCTCTGCCCCTCGCCACGGCCACTCCCGGCCCTCGGCCTCTGCTCCAGGTGCTGCCAAAGCTCTGCAGCTCCAGGGCTGGAGCTGGATCCAGGCCCCTCCAGGGGATGTGGTGACCCCCTGCCTGGCCTGGCCACTGTTCCCAGCAATTCCCACATCAGGGGGATCCTGGGATGGAGGGAGGGAGGGAGGAAGGGAGGGAGGGAGGGATGGAGGGATGGATGATGGATGGATGGATGATGGATGGATGGATGGATGGATGGATGGATGGATGGATGGATGGATGGCTAGCTGATGGATGGATGGATGGGGCCAGGCAGGCCAGGCCAGGCTCCATGGCCTCCAGCAGAGCCGCAGGTGGGTCCCAGCAGCACTGCGCTGCCCCAGCCCCCCTCTGGGCCACAGCCAAACCAAACCCAACCCAACCCAGCCCACTCCCACGCACGAGGGCACAGCCCACACCTGCACCCGCAGCCGGCACCACCACAAGTGCCCACAGGTGCTCCCGGCCCCAGTGCCGTCCCCGTTCCCCCACACTGCCACCACAGCTTGTCCCCATAGGCCACAAACCCATACCTCGGTACCTCTGTGGCTTCTCCTTCCCACGAGCCAAGCGGAGGAAGCCCCCCAGCCCCAGCACCCATCCACACCCCCACAGGCTCTAGGGGACCCACGGGTGTCCCCACGCTGTCTGAGTGACCCCGGGGGGACCCCATGAGGAGCACCCACCGCAGGCCCCCCCGGCACAGGGACAGCCCTGGCCCGTCCTGGCTGCTGCACACGTGTGACAGGGATGTGTGGGGTCAGTACAGAGGGGGTCAGTGGGGTCGGTGCAGGGGAATAGCGCTGGAGGCGTCAGTGGGGTCAGCGCAGCGCGGGTCAGTGCAGGGGCTCAGTGGGTCATTGCACGGGGGTCGGGGGGGGTCAGAGCAGTGGGGAGCAGTGTGGGGGCTCGGTGGGTCAGTGCGGGGTGTCGGTGGGTCAGTGCAGGGGCTCGGTGGGTCAGTGCAGGGGCTCGGTGGGTCAGTGCGGGGGGTCGGTGGGTCAGTGCGGGGTGTCGGTGGGTCAGTGCGGGGTGTCGGTGGGTCAGTGCAGGGGGTCGGTGGGTCAGTGCAGGGGGTCGGTGGGTCAGTGCAGGGGCTCGGTGGGTCAGTGCAGGGGGTCGGTGGGTCAGTGCAGGGCAGTCGGTGGGTCAGTGCGGGGTGTCGGTGGGTCAGTGCGGGGGGTCGGTGGGTCAGTGCAGGGGGTCGGTGGGTCAGTGCGGGGGGTCGGTGGGTCAGTGCAGGGGGTCGGTGGGTCAGTGCGGGGGGTCGGTGGGTCAGTGCGGGGCAGTCGGTGGGTCAGTGCAGGGGCTCGGTGGGTCACTGCGGGGCCGTGCAGCGCTCCCCGGTGTCAGCACAGCCCCGGCAGCGCCGGGCCGGCAGCGGGGCAGGGGTGCGGCTGCACGTTCGGCGGCTGCGGGGCCGGGGCTGGGGGTCCCGCCAGGGGGTCGGACCGGGCCAGTTTCTGTCCCCGCTCTGTCCCTGCTGCTGCCGGCCCCGCTCCCGCCCCAAACTCCGCTCCTCCGGCACCCCGTGCCCCGTTATCCCCGGCTGTCCCGTTATCCCGGGACCCCCGTCATCCCTGACGGTTCCGTTATCCCCGGCGGTCCCCTCACCCCCGGGAGCTCCGTTATCCCAACGCCGCTCTCCCCGGAGCTCCGTTATCCCGGGCAGTCCCGTTATCCCCCGCGGTCCCGCTCCGGGCGGGTCCCGCTGCCGCCGCCCCCGCCCTGGCCGCGACAGGCGGCTCCTCCCGGCCCCCGGCTCGACCCCGGCCGGGCGGGGACCCCCGGCCGCGGGACCCCCCGGCCCCTCCCGGAGCCCCCGGCCCCGCACTCACCCCGGGGCATGGCGCGGCGGCGGGCGCGGGGCCGGGGCGGCAGCGGCAGCAGCGCGAAGAGCAGGACGAAGAGGAGGAGGAGGAGGAGGAGGAGGAGGAGGAGGAAGTCTGCGGCCGCCTCCTCCGCCGCCCCGGGCGGTCCCGCGGAGAAACTTCCCCCGCCGCGCCCGGCCCCCCGCGCCCGCCGCTTCCTTCCTCGGTCCCGGGCCGGGGCAGCGCAGCCCCCGCGCCCTCCGCCACCGGCCCGGGCTGCGGGCACCGGCACGGGAATGCGGGACGGGGCTGCGGCGGTGTGGGGCAGGACCCCCGGGACCCCCCGAGCAGGGAGCTGCAGCCCCCGGGGCCGGGTGGGGAGCAGGGACTCTCCTCCTTCGCCGGCTGCTCCCGAACCCCCCAGCCCTGAGCCCCCCAGCCCTGAGCCCACCTCTGACCCCCCCACCTCCATCCCCGGCACTCATCCCTGACCCCTGACACCCCCCCGCACTCACCCCGACCCCAGCGCTGGGGACAGGGACACCCCGGACCGGCCACTGCCAGCCCAGGGGACCAGAGCTCTGGGGGTGCAGGAAGGTGACAAGGGTGACACCCCCTGCCCTCGGAGTGCCTCGGGGTGGGGACGGGGTGACAGCACAGGGAGGGCACCGGCTGCCCCTGGGGGAACTGGGGCTCCCCTGCTGCACCCCAAGGGGACCAGGGGGTCCCGGGGTGCGGGAGTGCCCCCCGAGCTGTGCCGGGGCACGGCCAGAGCAGCCCGGGTGCTGGGAGGGTCCCCCCAAGGGCCGGGTGCCCCCCGCCAGCACCCGCAGCCCACGGCGGTCCCTGGGGCAGTTCCCGGAGAGAGTGGCCTGTCCCCATCCTCATCTCGGGGTCACACCCGGCACCTTCCCCAGTGCCAGCACGGGGACCAGGGAGACTGGACATCAGCCAGCCCCGTGTCCCAGCCCGGGGGGTCCCCACGAGGGGACAGCCTGGGACCCCAGCCCAGAGTGGGGGCGTGGGGCACCTGCCTGGGAGAGCCTGCTCCGGGGACAGCCGTGTCACTTCTCGGAGCGCCCCGGCCAGAGGGGACAGCATGGGAGGAGTGGGACGGGACGTGAGCTTCCCGTCCCTCCGTCCCTCCGCAGCCTGCTGGCCTCCGGCGCTGGTGGCACCAGTCCGGCGACGCCACCGGGAGCGCGTGGCCCTGGAGGTGTCGCAGCTCAAGGTGCTGGTGAAATTTCCTCAACCCCACTGCCAACAAGGAGACACGTGCTGGGACCTCAACATGTCTGCCCAGAGAGCAGGGGGGCTGTGACATGTCAGGGTGGGTGACATGGGGTGTGTGACATGGAGTGTGTGACATGTTGGGGTGTGTGGCGTGTCGGGGTGGGTGACTCATTGGGATGTGTGACATGGGGTGTGTGACATGTTGGGGTGTGACAAGTCGCGGTGTGTGACAAGTCGCAGTGTGTGACATGAGGTGTGTGACATGAGGTGTGTGACATGGGGTGTGTGACATGTCACGATGTGTGACATGGGGTGTGTGACATGTCGTGGTGTGTGACAAGTCGCGGTGTGTGACATTTTGTGTGTGACAAGTCGCGGTGTGTGACATGTTGCTGTGTGTGACATGTCGCGGTGTGTGACAAGTCGCGGTGTGTGGCATGTTGTGTGTGACGTTGCGGTGTGTGACATAGGGTGTGTGTCATGTCGCGTTGTGTGGCATGTCGCGGTGTGTGACGTGTCGCGGTGTGTGACAAGTGGCGGTGTGTGTCATGTCGCGGTGTGTGACATGTCGCGGTGTGTGACATGTTGTGTGTGACAAGTCGCGGTGTGTGACACTCCCCCCGGCCCGGCCATTCCCCGCTGTGGCCACCAGAGGTCGCTGCGGGCCAGCTCCGTGCGCGCGCGGGCGGGCGCGGGGGCGTGGGCACGTGCCCGCCGGTTGGCCCCGCCCCGGTGGGTGTGGCCCGGCGGCGCTTGGTCACGCCCCCTGTCAGCGCGCGCGCGGCGGCGCCAGGGCCCGGTGCGTAGCGCGGCGCGCGGGGGGGTGGGCGAGACCACCGCGGCTGCGGGGGGGAGAGCGGGGCAATCCCGGCACAGACAGAGCGGGGTTTCCCGGCGACACCGGTGCCAGAAGGCGGCGGAGGGACGGAGCGGGCCGGGGAGACGCTAGCGGAGGCGGCGGGAAGAAGGGTTATCCCGGCAGAGAGGCGAGAGGCCGGCGGGGTTATCCCGGGAAGAGACCACTGAGGGCGGGGGGACTGGGGCTGTCCCGGGAGAGACCACTGCGGCGGGGGGGAGGCTGTCCTGGGAGCGACCACTGGGGCGCGGGGGGAGGGAAGCAGAGGGTTCCGGTAGCCGGTGCGCGGCCGCAGCTGGCGGCGGTGCCGGTGTAGCCGGGATAATCGGGATAGCCGGGATAACCGGGACACCCCGCGGCTCCGCAGCCGGTGCCGATGCCGAGGAGCAGCTGACGGCGGCGGGGACGCGGAAATGGAGCTGCGGCCGGGCCGGGCCGTGCGGGCGCTGTGCGGCCTCTTCCTTCTCCTCCTCCTCGTCCTCCTGCAGCATCCCGGCCGCGCCGAGCGGGCCCCCGGCTCGCACCTGGACGACTCGGCCATCGCAGGTGAGCCCCGCCCGGTGCCCTGCCCGCCCCGCCGGGCCCGGGCGCTGCCCGGGGAAGGCCCCGGCAGCCCCCCCGCGCTCCGTTTTGGGGCCATTCCTCCGGGTTTCGGGCAAGAGCTGCAGCCCCCCCCGCTTCGGCACCTCGCGAGGACCGAGGGAGCCCGCGCTTGTTATTGCAGCGGGCTCCGGCTGGTTGGGTCAAAAGTTTTAAATTCCAGCGGCTCCTGTAGGGCATTGCGCTCTTCTTCGTCAAATCGCCTCTGCTGGGGCCGGTTCGCGGGGTTTAGGATTATTCGCGTTCTGTTCCTCGTTTTCGCCGCGGTGACGAGGGCCTGCCGGGGGGCCGGGGATGGTGCCGGGCATTCCGCTGCTCCCTCGGGGCATTCCCGGCTGTGGCGGCCCCGGCGCTGTTCGCTCCGGGCAGCGGCGGGTCCCGCCTGAGGAGCGCGGCCCCGCCGCCCGGGCGCTGCTTCCCCAAACTTCCATCCCCTCCACCCCGAAGGGCAGGGGAGCCGAGCCCCCGGGCGCTGTGCGTCCCCCCGCGGCCCGGCGGCGGCGCCTCCGTGGGCTCCGTGTCCTTGCGGCGGTGCCCGAGGTCAGCGGGACCCTCCCGGCCGTCGGTGCCGCCGCGGGGCCGGGACCCTCAGCCCCGAGGGGCCCCCGAGAGCCGAGCCCCGCTCCCGGGGCCCCGGGGACGGCGGCCGGGCTTTCCTCGGGGCGCCCGGGCCGGGGGAAGGTGTTCGTCGGGGTGTTGGTGTGTGGTGCTGGTGTCCCGGGAAGGGCTCGGCTCCGTGCTGGCTGGCGTCGGGGCGAGGGGCGGCCCCGGGGGCTGCGGGGCCGGCAGGGCCATCGCGGCGTGCAGGGAGCCTGTTCCCTCACCGAGGGGCTCTGTGCCTCGCTGTCTGCGGGACGGGGGCTCCTCGTCCCTCTCCCTGCGCTCCCGGCCCCTCGGGCCGGTTCCCATCCGGCCCGCTCCGCCGAGGAAACTGGATCTCCGCAGTCCTTGTGAAGCGAGCTTTGTGCCTCCAAGGAATTTCCATTGCGGTTATTTTTGGAGGCCCTGCAGAAGTGTGGCAGCCTGGGTGATTCAGCTGCTGGCTCCGCTCTTGGCGGCGGGCGGAGGCAGCCCCGGGGCCTGGGCTCCCAGAAATTCCCCCCCGGAATGGCTCTTCCTGCCGGGCCAGTGCTTTGGGTCACTCCTGGGCCGTGTTGTGGTCACTGCTGCCTTCCCAAACCCGCGCGGGGTTAACGACTGCCTACAGGTTGGAGCCCCCGAGGTGCGGGATCGTGGTCAGGGAGGGATTTGTGTCCCCTGCTCCGGGGACAGCCCGGCGCGCTCCTTGCCTTCTGCCGCCACAGCTCCGCGTGTGCTCTGAGGTCTCTTTGGTTCGAGCTCTCGGGGCTGTTGCTCCCGGTTCACGGCAGGGAATGTCCTCAGCCGGCACAGGAGACACTTTTCCTGGTGTTTTCCCTGGAAGCAGAAGGCGTTGGCTGCTCGCTGTGAGGCAGAGGTGAGTGTTGGACGCCGTCTTGAAAGTGAAAGTGCTCGGGTTTGACACATCTTCCGTCGTGCAGAGGTGCTTTATTATTATTATTATTATCCTTTAATTAGGATGGCAGGATTTTAATGAAAAAGTGTCAGCGCCGGGGGAGTTTTGCAGGCGATGCAGGGAAGTGTTTGCGGAGAGCAGAAGCCTGAGCTGCAGCACCTCTCGGGCTGCTGAGATTCCCCTGCACACCCAGGGGATGCATCAGCAGCTTTCACAGAGGATTAGTGAGCGATCCCGATTCCTGGAGTATAGTTTTAAGCAAGAGTTCGAACCAGGTGGGTTTATCAGAGCTGGTGACTGAAGCCCGGGGAAAACCAGATTTTTCTCCTGGCTTTGACTCACTCAGAGGCGAGGTGAGGCCCTAATCTTTGATCTCTAATCTTTTCCTGCCGGGATCAGGTTGAAGTTTGGTTCCAGTCGGCAGCCCAGGAGCCATTTCACAAGGAGCGGGGCTCTGGAGGCCAGGAGGGGCCTGTGGCAGCCCCTGGCCTTGCCCCAGCCCGCCTTTGGGATCCTGCTGCTGTCACAGGATGTGTGACCGGCCCCACGGCATTGTTTGCACCCGCCCTGGTTATTTTTAGCCCGAATTTGTCAGGCTGCAGCCTGGCCCGGGACCTTTTCACACCCCCCTAAAAGGGGGCAAACTGCACTTTCAGGGATTATCTCCCCCCCCCTTTCTGCTCATTTGCTGTAATCTGGCTGTTGCCCAAATCAGCCGGGTTTTGGTCCTTATCAGAACACCCTCCGGGGTTGTGGCCCACGTGTTTCACGAGTTTTATGTGGGCCATCAAAAATGCGACCCATTGTTTGGGTCACAAGTATTAAATTTCATCTCATTTAAAATACCTTGCTCAGTTGGCTCTTCCCCCTTAAATCACATCACCTGGAACCAGTCCGTGGGATTTCGGGTTATTTTTATTTTAATTGTTTGCCCTCCCTGCAGCCCAGCACAGGTGGGCACCTCCAGGTGTGTTTGTAGGAGATCCAAGGAAAACTGGCTGTGGGCGGGTAGGGTTTGGATGGCTGGGGCTCATCCCGGGTTCCCTTACTGGTGACAACTTCCACCTGCAGGTCCAGCCCTGCCCCGTCTCCCTGCATGTGGAATTCCTTCCTGTGGTCTGGCATCCACAGGGATGTGGGGCCTCCTCGGGTGGGTCCCCGTTCTGGCATCCTCGAGGCAAGTCCGGGATCGTGGCCTGGGTTTTCCCTCTTTGCTGCGGCGGTTCAGAGGTGGGCTCTGAGTTGTGTGCAGGGGTTGAGGCGTCTTTGGGGTGATGTGGGGCTCCTGCATCAGGGGGGTGGGTGGCGAGGGCTGGACTCTGCTGCAGGGCTGGCACAGGTCTGGCAGCTTTTCCTTTCTCCACAGCAGCTCCTCCTTCTCTTCCTTGCTCCTGCCCTGTCTCCTGCTTCCCTGTCTTGGTTCCTTGATCAAAACATCTCTTGAGTCATCTTTGCTCTTACCTAAGTGGTTTAAAAAACAAGTTAAAAAACCACCCTGGTAGTGTCCCAAGCTGGAGGGCTGCGCCCAGGGCTGGTTCTGAGTTTGCCTGGAGCACTTTGAGCTGCCCTTAAACCCTGGGAACATCCTGCGGGACGAAGCCACTGTGGGAAGGGGGGCTGCAGCCACAGGCTGCTGTCACTGATTCCCAAAGGGGAGAATGTGAATTTCTGGGTGAGGAGGCTGTGCCCAAGCCCTGCCTGACCCTGCCATCCCCACACCCAGGGGTTCATTGCAAGTGAATCCTTGGCTGCAAAACCTCTGCCTTGGGAGCTGTTGGGTTTGGGCTCGGAACTCACAGTGAGAGCTTTTGGCACCTGAGCAGCACGTGGGGCCTGTGGGAGCTCAGTGGTGGCTCATCCTGCAGGCTGGGAGCAGCCTGGGTCTCCATCCCTCCATGGCACACGGCCACCTGCCGTGCCCTCCTTGCTTTGATGAAATGCCTTTTAGAGGAGAGTTTGCTGTTAAAGGAATCCCTTCCAGGGGTGCACGTTCATGAGTGGAAGTTGCACCGGCGAGTGCAGCTTTGGGCTGGGCGAGGGAGAGGAAGCAGTTGTGAGAATCCTTGGAGAACTCTGCCAGGAAACAGTCCATGCTCTTCCCCGGCTCAGCTGGAAGCCCCGGCGGATTGCACGGCTTGGCTTCCTTCGGGAATGAAACTCATCTCGAGGAATTGCCGTTCTGAGAGCTGGAAAAATTGTGTTTTGGCAGCAAACTGGCCTCGTGTGGAGGAAGAGGAGGAGGAGCAGCGCCGACTGGGCAGCGCTGGGGCTGCTGGGGAGCTCCTGGCTCCCTCCAGCTCCTTCCCTTCCCTGCTTGGCCCAGAGACTTGGAGTAATGCTCAGCTGGATCACTGAGAGGATCTTAATTGAATTTCTTGTTAGATTGATGTCTTTACTCCCCTGGAAAGCAGCTGTGTCCGTGTCTCCTGCGCCCCTCGGGTGGTCCCTTCCCACGGGAGCAGCTGGGACACTGCCTGCTCTGCTGGGGCTGCAGGGAGCTGCATCTCAGCTCCACAGGGCTGGCCTTTCCCACGGCGGGGCAGGGATGCACACATCCACCTGGGAAGTCCAGGGCAGCGGTCCTGCTGTCCTTCCCATCCTTTGCTCTCGGGGGGGGATGGAGCAGGACACGTGTGAGGAAGGAGCCTCCTGCCATCCCTCGTGGTGCAGCTGCAGGGTCTGGGGTGCTTTGGTGGTCCTGGAGTGCAGCCTTATCCCAGGAGGAGTGAGAAGGAAAAGCACTTGGTGTTCCTCTGGCTGCTCAGTTGATGTTTGACTCGTGGACTGTCTGGGCATCTTGGTACCTGGCAATTCCCTGCCAGAGCTTTCTCCTCCTCTGGGCAGGGGCTGGAGGGACGGGTGAGTGTCCAGGACAGCCCTGGGGGGCTCAGGTACCCTGCAGTGGGGTGTATTCGTGGTCTGCCTGGGATTTGGGGAGGGAAGGGAGCTAAAAGGCCATCCTGGCACTTAGGGGCTGCCCAGGGAGCTTTCCTGGGGGTGTCACCTGGAGGTGGCACTCAGAGCTCCGGGCTGGGGACAAGGTGGGCACAGCTGGGGCTCCATGGGCTGGGAGGGCTTTTGCAGCCTCAGGGACTTTGGGATTCTGTGATTTGTTAGTGAAAAAGCCCTTTCTGCAGGCAGGTGGCTGCAGAGCAGCCCTTTCCCCTGGGGTTATCCCTGTGCTGCAGCCTGTCCCACTTGGAGGCTGTGCTGGTGGCAGAGGTGCTGGCAGTGACCGTGTCCCTGGGGGTGCCAAGCCCAGGTCAGTGCCAGGCCTGGACACCCTTCAGTGCTGGACTGTGCCCAGCCTGGCATCCTGCTCCCCACAGCCCCAGCGGCACACTCATTAGTGCTAACAAAGCTGTTTTCCTTCATTAATTAGCGTTGCTTCAGATCCAGAGAGGGAGAAATGAACTCCTGAGCAGGCAGAGCGAGCGGGAGACTTGTGGCTCTGGGATTCCCACTGGTGCCTGTTCCTGGCTGGTCCAGCCGTGTGGAGCCCTGCTGGGGATCCCTGGAGGGGCAGGAACGTGCTGGGACACAGGAGATGGGACCTTTCCTGCTGTTGGGTGCACATCTGGGGATCCCCCGTGCCCCCAGCTGGAGATTCCATCCCCCCTCCTTGTGTCAGTCAGGTGCCGCTGGGGGGAAATCCTTCCCTGGCAGGGCGGGCAGGCCCTGGCACAGGGGCACCTGGATCCCTGGCAGTGCCCAAGGCCAGGCCGGACACTGGGGACAGTGGGAGGTGTCCCTGCCGTGGCAGGGGTGGGATGGGATGGACTGTGAGGTGCCTCCAAGCCCAAAGCAGCGTGGGATGCTGTGAATAAGGGGGCTTTTGGCCTCTTTTCTGCCCTCTCCCTGTCACCAGGTGCAGCCCTGGGACCTGCTGCTTCCCCCTCCTGCCCTCCAGAGTCTCTTTGCTGCTGAGTTTTGGGATGTTTCCCGTGGAGGCAGCGCTGTCGTGCCGTGTGTCTGCTCTGCTCCCATGGCTGATCCAAGCTGGGCTCTCTGGAGCACTTTAATTTTCCCTCCCCCTCGTTTCCCCAGCCCCTGCAGCCGTGCCTCATTAATTTTCTGGCACCCCCAGAGCTCTGGTTCAGCTTTAGGAGCTGGTGCTGGCAGGGGCCAAGGACTCTTTAATTAAAGCCATTGCTCTGTCACTCGTGCAGCACATGGGAGCCTTGAGGAGCTCCTGCCTCACACTGTGCCAGGGCCTCACCACTCACAGGGAACGATTTCTTCCCAATAGTCCCTCTAACTGTGCCCTGTGGCCCTGGGAAGCCGTTCCCTGTGTTCTGTCCCTCTGCAGCTCTCCTGGAGCCCCTTCAGGCCCTGGAGGGGGCTCTGAGCTCTCTGCAGTAACCCCAAGAATACAATTCCTGGTCAGGAGTGATGGCAGGACTGTGCCCAGGAGCTTTTCCCGGCCCTGCAGTCGATGGAAAACCTTGAGGGGAGCATGAGGAAGTCATTAGGGAGCCGTGCCTGCCTCTGTCCCCGTGTTGTCCCTGCCTGCTTGTTTTCCCTCCATGAAACAGTACCAGGCTGCTTGTTTGTTTGGATTACGGCCCTATTTTTAAGGAACCTATTTTCTCCACTTTGGAAAACGCATTCACTCGCTGTGTGTCACGGACGTCTGTGGGCTTTGACTTTGGGAGCCACCAAGTGCTCCTTGGAAGTCTCTCACCAGCCCCAGCGGTTGCCTCTGGCACACAGGGATGTTGTTTTTGTGTATATGTGTTTATCTACACCTTGCTGAGATCTACTGCGAGAGGCACTTGCAGGATCCATAGGCAATTCCTTGGAAGTGCCCTTTATCCCAGCAGGGAGCTCTGCGTGTTCTCAGCTCCACCATCCCCTCACCTCCTCGGGGATTTGGAGATCGCTGATCCCGGCAGCTCTCAGAAGGTGGAAGCAGCAGCAATGCAGTTGGGAACGGGGATGTTTGGTAACACACACACACACACGTTTTGCAGGAAAAGACACTATTTGTGGAGCCCAGTGTTTGTGTTTTTTTCCCTGAAAGAGAGAGTTTTAAGGTCAGTTTAATTCTTCTCTCCAGGTTTAGAGCTCCGGTGCCGTAAATTCGGCTGTTCTGGGAGGATGAGAACACAATAAACAGGAGAACTTGAGGAATGTTCCTCTCTGAGCTGCAAAGGAACAGCTTGCCGGTTGGAACAGCCTGCCCCTTGCTAGGCAAGGGAGGCTTTGGATTGCAGGAAAGGGAGGAATAATTCAGGATTAAAGCTGCTAAGCAATGCGTGCGTTCAGATCTGTGAGAGTGCCAGGACATAATTAATGGGTGAGTAAGCCAAAGGGGAAAAAAAAAAGTTATTTTTTTTTAACTGGATAGAGATGGATGGAGGATAGAAAGTAATTTTTGTGGGGGACAGCAATAATTCTGGAAGTGAGCAGCTGCTGTTGTTAAGGGTGCCAGGGTGGGTTTGTTCTGGTGCTTGGCAGTGGGAAGGGAAAAATCCAGTCCTGGCACCCTGTGCTGGCCTCAGGGGCTAGTGCTTGTCACAGAGCAGCTCCAGGACCGCAGGGAGGTGGCACCTCCAGGCCAGGCAGGTGTGGGAGGGTTATTCCCTCCGACTTCCATGTGTGATGGCTTCTCCCGCCTGCTGGGGCTGAGCTCAGCAGTTGCTGCTGAGGGAAGTGATCCCGTCTCAGGCAGGGCAGGTCCCCTGGAGCTTCCCAGCTCCCTCCTCTGGCTGGCCTTTCTGGAGCTGGATCCCAGTCCAGGGGTGAAGTGTCGGTGGGGAAGTGCTGATGGAAGGTCTGAGCATCCTGGAGTGTTTTGGGAAGGCGGCCGTGTTTGGTGTCCGGGGATTTCCCCGTGGGTCTGGCCTGGAAACTGCCAAGCGGAGCAGATGTTGTTTCCTGTTCGAGCCCGCGGAAAGGATCGGGAGGGAAGTTCTTGCCCATGCCGTGCTTTTATCTGTGGGGCGTGTGGATCCAGGTGGCTCTGCCTGGGGACTCGGGTGGCTTTGTCCCCAGGCAGGACTGGGGCACAAGCACAGCACAGCTGCTGATGCTCCCGGGGGCTTTGGGGCTTGGATTGTGCCGGGCTCTGCAGGGCAGCCCCTTCCATCTCTGCTTTGTCCTGGCACCTACAGGCTCAGCCTTTTCCCAGCTCCCTCCCAGAGCCCAGGCCGCCTCTGCTGTGGGTGTCCCAGAGGTGTGCTGCAAGGGGAAGAGTTCCTCAGCTTCCTCAGGGAGTGGCCCTGGGCAGCCTGGCCTGCTGAGGCCAGAGTCAGTTAACTCAGCTGTGTCCTGCAGGGCCTCTGGGTGAAAGAGAGCATATCCAACAGTGTGGAGCTGGGAAGTGTGGAAAGCAGGCTGGAGATGCTGGTGGTTGTGTGGGAATGCTGGTGGCAGCACACTTGGCAGAGGGGTCTCTTGGTGGGGCACTGAGGGGGGCTGTCCCCATCCCATCTCATCCCAAGGCTGTCCCATCCCAAGCAGTGCCCTCCTGCTGCTCTCAGAGGTTTCTCAGGGGCCACAGTGTTTCCTGGAGATTGGCATTCTGGGCTTTGGAGGTACACAGGTTTCCCTTGGCTCTGTCATTAACAAAAGAAGAGGGTGGAAAGGGATATTTGGGGGCACTCAGTGCTGCTCTCCCGCGCTGCAGGATGATTCCTAGAGAAGTTTTCCTGACAGCAATTGGTGTGAGGAGTGGGGTTGCTGGTTCTTTTTTCTCCCATGTTTTATTTTTCCTCTTGGGAAAGGAGAAGAGAATGTTTCATGCTTCAAAGGGTGAGGCTCAGCCCTTGGAGTTTGTCATGTCGGAGCAGGAGCCTTAATGGGAATGTCTGGCATTCCTGTGCCATCCTGGGAGATGGATATCTTCAAAGGTTTGCTGGATGGGGCAGTGCCACCCCTGCCACCCCTCCCTTCCCCCGGGCTGGCCTGCGGGATGCTCCTGTGGCACTGACCCCTCTGGAGCTCGGGGCAGGGGACAGGACAAAGCTGTGGCCAGGGGACAGGACAGAGCTGGGGACAGGACAGAGCTCAGGGGACAAAACAGAGCTTGGGGCAAGGACAGAACTTGAGGCAGGGACAGAGCTGTGGCCAGAGGACAGGACAGGGCTGGGGACAGGACAGAGCTGTGGCCAGGGGACAGGACAGGGCTGGGGACAGGACAGAGCTGTGGCCAGGGGACAGGACAGAGCTCAGGGGACAAAACAGAGCTGTGGCCAGGGGACAGGACAGAGCTGGGGACAGGACAGAGCTCAGGGGACAAAACAGAGCTGTGGCCAGGGGACAGGACAGAGCTGTGGCCAGGACAGAGCTGTGGCCAGGACAGAGCTGTGGCCAGGGGACAGGACAGAGCTGTGGCCAGGACAGAGCTGTGGCCAGGGGACAGGACAGAGCTGTGGCCAGGACAGAGCTCCTCTCGCTGCTGGCCGGAGCCTCCCGCTTTGGAGTACTTGTCCAGCTGGTTTGTTTTCCATCCCAGGGCTATTTTCAGCTGCTCAGCCTAACAAGGTGAAATGGCTGAGATGCTTTCCTGCTCCCTGGGACTCTGCTGGGAGGAGGTGTCCCGCTGTCCCAGCTCATCCCAGCCAGGGTCTCTGCACTAGCTGCGGCTCTTTACTGTGTGGGCACCGCTCAGGGTTTTGGAAGAGCCGTTTGGGCTGTGCACGGGCACCCTGAACACAGGGAGCCCCAAATCCCAGCATTGTGGTGGCCCTGGTGCCCTGCTGTGTTGGGAACGTGGGCAGGACCCAGGACAAAGCCGAGCCCTACGTGGGGGAAGCAGCAGGAAAGGCAGGGATCAGCACAGGGATGTGGGATGTGCTGCTCTTGCATCTGCCAGGAGCAGTGGAACTGGGGTGGAGGTTGCCTGAGATGTAGGAATAGGGGGACACCTCACCCCACCTCATCCTTATTCCCACTGGAAAGGTGTCAGGGCTTCATTCTTGTGATTCCTTTGGGGTTGGGAGGAACTCCAGCTGCTGTTCGCTCAGGGTTTCGCCCTGTCAAACCAAACCCAGGTCTTGCTCTGTGGCTCAGACTCGGGTGGCTCCTTCGGCATCTGCCAAACCCCTGTGCTGGGAATGTCACCTGCAGCCCCTCGGAGCTCCTCGCGGGCTCTGCGCGTGTAACCTCGTGGTGCTGTGGGATGCGGGAGCACCACAGTCCTGTTCCCAGGGCAGGATGGAAGTGCAGAGGTGTCGGTGCTGTGCAGGAGGTCACCAGGCAGAGCAGGGACTCGAGGCGCTCTCCAGGGGCAGCGTGGTGGGCCGGCCTGTGGCACATCCAGCATTCCTGGGAAGGCTGGGGCTTCGCTGGCACCTGCCCTGGCTCGGGGGGTAAACCCAGCACCTTCTGCCCTAAAGAAACCAGGGAATTTGTGTTGGAAAGAAGGAGGAAACAGGCTTGATTGTTCAGTAGAGTCTTTGTGTGAGCGCTGGTGGAAATACTCGTGGAGGCTGTGGTGCCCAAGGTGAGAACGGGCTGGGTTTGCTGGAAAAGCCCTTACAGAGTCCAGCTGAGCCACGTCCCCAGGTACCACATCTGTCCAGGGATGTGATTCCATCCCTGCCCTGGCAGCCTGGGCCACTTGTAGGTGGTTTGGACACGCGTTTTCAGGGAAGCCGCGGGGAACTTCTCTGTTTGCAGCAGAGGAGGGAGGAAAGCTCGTGGCTCCTTTTCCCCTTCATGCTGCTGCCGGAGAGAATATTTTCTGCCTGGAGGGTATTGTAGGATGTTTTTTTCCTGATTAATGAGGTATTAAAAAAGATCCAGAGGAGTCTGGGCTCGTCTTCCTGAGTCACCTGTGTGTTTTTGTTAGGATCTGGCAGGGAGCTTCCCTGGTAGCCAGAGTTATCCCTTTGGTAAACACAGTCCTTTGGCGTGGCTGCGGCTGCCGCTGGGTGAACAGAAATATCCCAGAATTTCACACTCTGACAGGACTTCTGCGGCCCAGTGTACCCAAGTGTTGCTGCTCAGACCCTGGGGCTGCTGCTCCTCCGGTCTTGGAAGAGCTGCAAGGAATTAGCCCTGAATAATGAGTTCAAAGAGTCAGGTTTGGGTGAACGCAGAGCTCTTTGTAGATGGTTTGGTTTGCTGCTCCCTCCTTGGCTCTGGGAGTCGACAGGGGTTAGGAGGGATTTATCCGTGGCCTAACGCTGGCTAAACTTAGTCCTGTGTGTCCTGGCTGGGGGGGGAAGTGCTGCAGAGGTGACACTTCTGCTCTGGGGGGAGAAATGCCACCAGTCCAGCCAGTGGCCGTGTCCTGTACTGGTGCTGGTCAGGAGAGTTCATAGGGAGAAACTCAACTTCGTTTTTTCGGTTCTGGGGTTTTTTTTCTCTTTCAAGAAAAGACCAGGTTTTTTAGGATTTAACTTTTAAGCTGTCGATGACGGTAATAACGTTCTGTTAAGTCTCTTTTTTTAAAATTTTTTTTTGCTGTAATGAAAAGATTTTGTATTTAATTCACACGGGGAAAGCTGCTGTTCTCTAGCTGGGTGGCTGATGTCATGCAGAGACTCTTGGTCCCTCCCACACGTGTTTGGGAATGAGAATCTTTTTAAACAAGTCAAGGCCACTTTCCTCTGATTTGAAGCACATCCCCGAGGCGGGCTCAGCTCTCTGGAAGCTGTGCTGGTCTATAATTAACCTCCGGTAAATGAAATGTTCCACAGCAGCCAGGGACACCGCTGGCTTCCCGGGTTGGTCCCAAACCCTGCCACGCTACTGTGTGATCCAGCTCGAGCTTTCTTCTGTGTCCTGTGTGTTCCACGCTCCCAGTGCTTTGCTCAGCGGGTCGCAAGTTCCAAGACAGCTCCTGGGGACAGAGCTGCTATTCCAGGGGCACTGCTCCCGTGGGGAATATTCCCAGGCCTCGGGGTGTGAACGAGGAGGGGAATCCCTCTCCCAGAGCCCCTCTCCATGGCACTGAGGAGAACCACTGCAATCCCACAGCGGGATGGGATTCCCGTGCTGGGAGGGAGAACCACAGCAATCCCACAGCGGGATGGGATTCCCGTGCTGGGAGGGAGAACCACTGCAATCCCACAGCGGGATGGGATTCCCGTGCTGGGAGGGAGAACCACTGCAATCCCAGAGTGGGATGGGATTCCCGTGCTGGGAGGATGAACCACTGCAGTCCCACAGCGGGATGGGATTCCCGTGCTGGGAGGATGAACCACTGCAGTCCCACAGCGGGATGGGATTCCCGTCCTGGGAGGGAGAACCACAGCAATCCCACAGCGGGATGGGATTCCCGTGCTGGGAGGATGAACCACTGCGATCCCACAGCGGGATGGGATTCCCGTGCTGGGAGGGAGAACCACAGCAATCCCACAGCGGGATGGGATTCCCGTGCTGGGAGGGAGAACCACAGCAATCCCACAGCGGGATGGGATTCCCGTGCTGGGAGGATGAACCACTGCGATCCCACAGCGGGATGGGATTCCCGTGCTGGGAGGGAGAACCACAGCAATCCCACAGCGGGATGGGATTCCCGTGCTGGGAGGGAGAACCACAGCAATCCCACAGCGGGATGGGATTCCCGTGCTGGGAGGATGAACCACAGCAATCCCACAGCGGGATGGGATTCCCGTGCTGGGAGGATGAACCACTGCAGTCCCGCAGCGGGATGGGATTCCCGTGCTGGGAAGGGCTCCAGGAGCAGCCGTGTGGCCGTTCTCGGGGCTCAGCCGTGCGCAGAGCTCCCACCCTGTGCCTGGAGGATTTATGGAGCGCTCAGGAAGGTGCCTGAGGAATTTATTTCTTTGCCCTGACCGTGCAGCTCGGCCATTCCCTGCCCCGGTGATTTATCCCTCTCCCTGAAGCCCCGGGGAGCATTTCCTTTCCCAGTGCCTGCCGGGCTGTGGGCAGGATCTGTTCGTTCGGAGCCAGCCCCGCTCACGAGATAACGGGATTGCAGCTCCTCTTGGAGCACCAGCCCTGTCAGGAACCACTGAGGGAGCTGGGGCAGTTTATCCTGGAGAAAAGGAGGCTCAGGGGTGCCCTGACCACTCTGTACAATCCCCTGAGAGGCGGCTGTGCTCACCTGGGGTCGGTCTCTCTCTCCAGCAGCACTGACAGAACCAGAGGACACAGCCTCGAGCTGTGCCAAGGGAATATGGGCTGGATATCAGGACAAAGGTTTTCACAGAAAGAGTGATTAAACACTGGAATGTCCTGCCCGGGGAGGTGGTGGAGTCACCTTCCCTGGGTGTGTTTAAAGCAGACTGGATGTGGCACTCGGGGCCAGGGTTTAGTCGAGCTGTTGGGGCTGGGTTGGACTCTGTGGTCTGGGGGGTCTCTCCCAACCCAGAAATTCTGGGATTCTGTGGGGAAAGCAGCAGGGTGGGATCCGGGCACACAGTGAGCTGTGGGGCAGCGGGAAGCAGCACCTGGAACCCCCACCCCACAGCCCTGGGGCCTGAGAGGGCACTTGGGGCAGCAAAAGGTGCCTGTGCAGGTACAAGGGCCAGGGGGCAGGGCTGGATTAGGAATTCTTGGGCAGGAATTGTTCCCTGGCAGGGTGGGGATGGAATTCCCAGAGCAGCTGTGGCTGCCCCTGGATCCCTGGCAGTGCCCAAGGCCAGGTTGGACACTGGGGACAGTGGGAGGTGTCCCTGCCATGGCTGGGGTGGCACTGGGTGGGATTTAGGGTCCCTCCCAACCCAAAGCAGTCTGGCATTCCATGGCTGGGCTGTCACAGTCTGACTCCCAGTGACTGGGGTTTGGAAAACTGCCCCTTTCCTGCCTCAGCTTCCCCTAAAACCGACTGCTGTCTGCTCAGGGCTCAGAACAAGGGCACATTCCAAACCCCGCAGTGCCTCTCCAGCTGCCTGGGGAAAGCCACAGCTCAATCATGGTTCAGGAATGATGGGGAAAAAGTGAGCTGCCCTTCTGAGGGAGAGCCCCAGCTCTGCTCGAATTGGAGGAGTTTCTGGACATTGTGCACTCAGTGTTCCCAGGTGACTCTGGGCAGTCTCAGGGAGGGTTAAGCTGGGTTCAGCACAGGCACTGGGGCAGCAGCTGTGGGGTGGCACGGGGCTCAGGGAGGCTTTGGGGGTTTCCTTCTGGGCTTTTTGCTTACACAACATCAGTTTAGAGTGCTGAGCTGCAGCAGGGGTTGCATCACGCCAGAGCTCTTCCCTGTGTGCTGAGGATGAAGAGTGTGTTGTCCGAGGAGTTCCCAGCTTGTCTTTTGGAGCCTCTTTATTACTGCAAAGGGCCTGGAGGATTTTGGAAAGTCCGTGTCCAGGGAAGGAGCAGCTGAGGTTTGGGATCGCTCTGAAAGCCACAAGTGGCCGTGTGTCTCCTGGTCCTCAGGGAAGCCAGGTGGGAGCTGCCTCTCCACGTGGCCTTTTCAGGCCAAGGGAGAGGTTTCAGGAGCTGCTGAGCTGATGGAATCACCACTTTGTGGTCACTGGAAAGCATTCCCTCCTTCCCACCATCCCTCCTTCCCTCCTGACTGCACAAGAGGGAACGGCCTCAGGCTGGCCCAGGGGAGGCTCAGCTTGGCCAGCAGCAGGAATTTCCCCATGGAAAGGGTGCTCAGGCCTTGGCAGGGGCTGCCCAGGGAGCTTTGGAGTGCCCGTCCCTGCAGGTGGCACCTGGAGGTGGCACTCAGAGCTCCGGGCCGGGGACAAGGTGGGACTGCCTGGGCTGGGAGGGCTTTTCCAGCCTCAGGGATTTGGGGATTTCCTTCTGGTTTTGGCAGCTCCTGCTCTCACGCCCAGGTTTGATGGCCTCGAGGTGACACCTCGTGTTTTGTGTCACCTTTTGGTGCCCCAGCACTGCCAGGACCCTGCTGGGATGAGGAGCCTCGGGGTTCCTGCGCTGCTCTTGGTCTGTATCTGTTCTGGAAAGTTCCTCTTTCCCTGATCACCCTCAGAAAACAGCCACTTTAGGAGAGGTGTTTTTTATCTGAGGGGTGAATCTCCCCGCTGTCTCCTCCAAAAGCAGCATTTCCATCTTCCAGTGTAGCAAAGCATAAAATTCCCAATTTATTCCTGGTTCCACAGTGACTCATTTCAAGATTTTCTTTTTAAATTGTTTTTTTTAGTAACAACCTTTCCAGTGAGGCAGCTCCAGGCAGGCAGGGCTCCTTCACTGCTGGCACGGTGCTGCTCAGAGCTGGGGGCCTCCTCCTTTTCCCACTGGATTAAGAAACAGCAGCTCTCACTTCGGGGCAGGAGGTTTGGAATTCAGGAGCACCTGTCTTGTGCCAGCACGTTTGGGATCATTGCTGTTGGCTCATCCCATCCGTGGGTGATTTTTTCTGCCTGGGGGAGCAGCTGGAGCTGTTCCAGCAGGGATTGAGGGGGGATTGTGGGGCGAGGCTCTTCCCCCAGAGGGTGCCGGGCACTGCCCAGGCTCCCCAGGGAATGGGCACGGCCCCGAGGCTGCCAGAGCTCCAGGAGCCTTTGGACAGCGCTGCCAGGGATGCCCGGGGGGGATTGTTGGGGCTCTGGGCACGGACAGGGTGGGACTGGATGGTCCCTGTGGGTCCCTCCCAGCTCAGGATATTCCGTGATTCTCTCATTCTCCTGGCCTTGGTGTAACCCAAAGTGCTCATGTGTGGCTGGCAAGGAAAGGAAAATGTTTTGTAACTGCTGTTCTCCTAATGTGAATGATCTTTGCCTGCCAGAAGAGGATTTCTTTTCATTTGTGCCGCTGGTGCTGCCCCTGAAGTGCTGCTTTCCACACTCTGCTGCCCCGTGGTGTCCCCTGGCAGTGACTGGGCACGGGGGGTGGAAGTACCGGGGGCTTGGGGTGATCTTTTACGGTGACACTCAGTGGAAGGAACATGTGTGGGGTTTTCTGGGAAGAGTCTTTTCCCCCCCAGTGTGAGTGGAGGTCGGGATTCCCCCTGAGGAGCGCTGTCCCCACTGTCCTGCAGAGACGTGTCTCCTTCGTCCTCATGGACCTTGAGCCCCTTGTCCTGCCATGTCATGGGACTTGTCCCGTGTGGGATCTGGTGGCATTCCATGCTGATGCACATGCAGGATCCTGGTCTTCCCCCGGGATTCCTGACTGTGGCCATTTGGTGCCTGGAACCAAACGGGTCTGTGAGCACCAAGGATGACAAACCTTGGCTTTTTTCTGCCCTTGTGTTATTCATGAGCTCCTTTCCTCCCCCTTCTTCCCATGCCTTTGGCGTTCTCCTCCCCGAGCCAGGAGCCACATCTGCCTTCGGTCCCCCTTGGCTGGTCCTTGGGTCCCCCTTGGCTGGTCCTTGGGTCCCCCTTGGCTGGTCCTTGGGTCCCCCTTGGCTGGTCCTTGGGTGTCCCTTGGCTGGTCCTTGGGTGTCCCTTTTCCTGCTCCTTGCTTCCCTGATCCTTGTGAGCAGGGAATCATACAGGAGAGTGGCTCTGCTTGAGTCTGGGGAAGTGGAGGAGAACGGGATCACGGGGAAGGGTTTTTATTCCCAAAGGAGTCGGGTGATGGTTGCAGGCTGCTGTTGGGGGCGGGTGGTCGGGGTTAGGGTTTTCCTGTGGGGTCAGCTGTAGGGGACAGGCAGGGCCTGGCCGTCCTGGAGTGCAGTTCCCTCTGGGAGGTGAAGGCTGTGCTGGTGCCGCAGGGCCGCGTCCCCCGGCGTGGGTGCTTTGGGAGCAGCTCCTTCCTCCTGGCTGTAGGAAAGGCGGATTGTGCGGCGTGTGCCTTGGCCAAGGCAGAGGCGGCTGTCACCCTGTTTCCTGCTCTCCAGGGTTCCTGTGGACGGGGAAACCATCAGTTCATCATGAGGGATAAAGGAGGCTGGAGTTGGGAGAAGCTGTCCTTGTGCGGCGGCAGCGTGGGAACGGTGCCGCTTCCCTTGGATTAATTATCAGCAGCTTTTCTGGGAAGGGACCAGGGGAGTCCTGGAGCCTGGGCTGTTGGGGAGGAGGGGGAAGAGGCCAGGAAATGCAGGGAATGCCCTTTGGAAGGTCTGTGTTGCTCCTGGGGCTCTGGGCTCCCTCCGCTGTCCTGGGAGGCTGTGAAGGGGAGATGGAACCCGACTGTGAGCCTGGATTTTGGATCAGCTCTGAGCTCTCCCTCCCGGGCCTGGAATGGACATGGAGCTGTGGGAATGAGTCCAGAGGAGGCCACGAGGATGCTCCAAGAGCTGGAGCCAGGCTGGGAGAGCTGGGGGTGCTCCAGGGAGAGGAGAAGCTCCAGGGAGAGCTCCGAGCCCCTGGCAGGGCCTGAAGGGGCTCCAGGAGAGCTGCAGAGGGACTGGGGACAAGGGATGGAAGGACAGGACACAGGGAATGGCTTCCCAGGGCCAGAGGACCAGTTTGGATGGGGCATGGAGCGGCCTGGGACAGCGGGTGGTGTCCCTGTCCATGGCAGGGGTGACACTGGGTGGGCTCTGAGGTCCCTCCCAACATGAGCCTTTCTGCCATTCTGTGATTTCTCATAAATTCTGACAGCAGGAGAAGAATTCTGTACTTCCGTTACGTTGTCAGAGCTCCCAAAATCTTCACTTCTGTATCTGGAGCTCCTCCTGCTCCAGGTGTTGTGTGCCATGGGTATCACACAGCTGGTGCCCAGAGCTGGCCCTGGGAATCCCTGGCTTCAGGCAGGCAGCGCTGCAGGGACGGATCTCCCGGCTCAGGGCTGGCGGCATGGAACAGCAGGAATTTTGTGGGTTTTTCTTTGACTTCTAAGCTTTCCTTGGCCTCTTCAATCTTTGAGGCAGGGATGACTCACTCATCCATTATGTGCTTTCCTGACTTTCAGCAATTTCTCTGAGTGATGATGAGTTTGGAGCCCGGCGGCGCTTGGCGCCGTGGGCTGGGGCTGCTGGAGCTGACTCACGGCTGGGATGGGGCTCAGAGGGGCTGGGATTCCTTCCCACCCCTCCCTGGGAGCCTTCCAGAGTGCCCGGAGCAGCTGTGGCTGCCCCTGGATCCCTGGCAGTGCCCAAGGCCAGGCTGGACACTGGGGACAGTGGGAGGTGTCCCTGCCATGGCAGGGGTGTGACTCCATGGTCTTTGAGCTTCTTCTCAACCCAAAGCATTTTGGGATTCTGTGGAAATCACTGGGAAGCTGATGTGGGCCGTGGGATCACCCTGTGTCTTTGCAGAGCAGGAATGTTGATCCTGGTCCCTGGATCAGGTGCCACAGGATTGCTCAGCCCGTGCATTCCGGTGGTGCAGGGGGCTCTGCAGAGCATTCCCAACCCCTGGAATCACAGAATCCTCCAGGGTTTGGGCTGGCAGGAACCCCAGAGCTCATCTGGTGCCGCCCCCTGCCATGGGCAGGGACACCTTCCCCTGTCCCAGGCTGCTCCAGATCCCATCCTTGGACTCCTCCGGGGGCAGCCGCAGCTGCTCCGAGCCAAGGCCTCGCCACCCTCCAGGGAAGAACTCCCCCAGTCTCCGGTGTAACTCTCCTCTCAGTTTAAAACCGTTTCCCCGTGTCCCGTGACTGTGTGCCCCTCTCCCGTCAGTCTTGCACGGCCCTGCCTGTGGCTGCAGCTTTAACGATTCGCTTTTGTTCCCCGCGCTGGGGCAGGAGCGGTGGCAGCGGTCAGACCGCTTGGTTCATGGCCGTGAAGTAACCCAACCTCCAGTTATGTCAGCTCCTCGGAACTTCCCTGCCCACGGGCCGCTTGGCCTTGTGCTGCTCCTCCAGAGAAGGCCCCGACGTGGTGGTTCGGAGCTGCCCGTGGGCAGAGCAGGGCGGGACCCAGACAACCTCTGTTATCTTATTTGTTCAGCCTGGGAGAAACGTCCCGCGGGCCTCGGGACAGCGGGGAGCAGACGGCTCCCTGCGGAAGGAAATGGGTGCAGCTGGCCCTTGGCAGCCAAGCCTGGGTGCCCGGATCTGCTCTGGGAGCTTTGGGAGCCACGGGGACGGTGGAGTCGTTCCCCAAATCTCTGCTGGACGTGGGGTGGCTGTTCACAGGTGGAGGGCATCTTGTGTTGGGACAGGAGGGCTGGGCACCGCCAGGACAGGCAGGGGATGGGATGGGGTCCGGGGGATGGGATGGGGGCACGTGTTCCCGCTCCAGCACGGAGCAGCTTTGTTTCTTGGGGGTTGTGTGTGACTTGGGGGTGTGTGTTGTTTTAGTGGCGTGGAAAGGGTGAAGCGGGTGAAGAAAAGGAGGGAGACACAGTTCTGGTGGGGGGACTGGGCGGAAGCCGGGGGTGGAAGGGCCGTGCTGCTCTGGGGAAGGGGCAGGATGTTGGGAAGCAATGGGTTGACATTGAGTCAGTAAATCGGTGCATGGAGAGGATGAAAAAGACTGATTGCACTCAGTGATGGCAGTAAATAAACGCTGAGCCCTGTGCCAAGCGGAGGAGCCCATTTGGGGACGGGATTTTAAGGTTTTAATTGAGCGCAAGTTCATGACTGTGCAATAAGCTCACTTGGCTGCTCAATTCCTCCCCGTGGCTGCGTTCAGCTGTGCTGGGAGGCTCCGTGGGTCACACGGGGCTTCCTCCTGCATCTGTGTGACCCTGTGTGCCTTTGTCATGCCGATCCTGAGGCTCCAGGGGACTTGCAGGGCACAGGAGACGGGTTTGGCCCCCGGAGCTGGGTACAGCCCGTTTCCCTGGGCGCTGTGGTTAAATGCTTTGTGAACATTTAGCGTTGGACCTTCCAGCAGAGACACCCGAGGGCGTTGGTAGTTCTTTAAAAGTCTCTCAGAGATCAAACAGTCCAACCTCTGCTTGGATTTACATTTTTTCTAGACTGTTTAATCGGAGTTGGGTACAAGGATTTGGGTTTTTTTGCATCGTGCAAGGTGCTCCCTCAGAGGAAGAAAGTCTCTTTGAACTCCTGCTAAAACTTCTGTAGTCCCTGAGGGTTGGAGCCACCTGGGCCTGGATGGACTTTAGGGTCCTTCCCACCCCAAACCAGGGTGGGATTCCATGGAGTGGAAAACTGGCTGAGTGCAGTGAATCCCTGTTCAGCTGCTCCAGGCCCTGCTGTCCCAAGGGTGTTGGGGCCACAGGAGCAAGAGCAGGGAATAATTCCCTGTTGAGCAGGTACTTGAATGCTCTCCTTGGTCTCCCTCCTGCTGCCAGGTTCTACATCCCAAACCTGTGGGACAACCACTGTTGGAGTTTCCACACTGTGAGGGAGGTGGGAACGTGTGTGAGGTCTGGGTTGGTCATGGAATCCCAGGCTGGTTTGGGTTGGAGTGACCTCAGAGCCCACCCAGTGCCAGCCCAGCCACGGCAGGGACACCTCCCACTGTCCCCAGTGTCCAGCCTGGCCTTGGGCACTGCCAGGGATCCAGGGGCAGCCACAGCTGTGCCAGGGCCTGCCCGCCCTGGCAGGGAACAATTCCTGCCCAGGATCCCACCCAGCCCTGCCCTCTGGGATCCTGCCTGCCCGGAGCAAGACTTGGTGCCCTGGCTCTGCACCTCCCAGGGAAGGAGTTTGCCAGGGAAAATAGGTCAAAAGGAATAGGAGAACGAGCATGTGCCACAATCTCAATTCTGACTGATAAATCCATACAATTTATTTTTTAAAAAAAGGGTTTGTGTGTGACTTTCACGTGTGCTTGTGGCCGCGTGTGGCGGGTCACACCTGGAGCCTGACGCTCCTCTCTGTAGTAAACAAGCTGTACAGTGTCGGCTGGAAGTATAAAACCACTCGGAGTACTTTCCTGGCAGAGGGAATGGCTGGATGCTCCCGTGGCTCCATCAGGCTCCGATGTTTGGAAAGCCAGGATTGTTACTGTGCCCTTTTACCCTTGCTCTCTGTGCTGCTGCTCTGCAGCCCTGCGGGATGTCAGCGTTCCCAGGGCTCCCCTTGCTGTTCCTCACCCCTCCAGAGGGCATGGAAATCTCTGGAGGCATCCCTCACGGTTGAACGCCTTCGTTAAAATTCCTGGAGCTGTCCTTGGCATTTTTTTAATTGAAACCCAGAGTTCCAGGGGAGGAACCCTGAGCACGGAAGTTCAGCTGAGCCCTTGTTTACACGGGTGAAATATGTAAACAGTTCTTTTTCCCCAAATATAGGGCTTTTTTTTCCCTTGGCTGCCCTCCCGGTGTTTATAAAAGGCAGTTATGTAAATGACAATTGTAATAATTAAGCTGCCGTTTAGTGCTGTCAGAGCTGGGAGCTGCAGGGGCCGTTAAGGAGCTTGGGGCATTAGGGAAGATAATGGCACCTCGCAGGAGGAAATCAAGGGGAATTAAACAAACAAAATCCTCCTTATAGAGAATCTCCCGTGAGAAAGGAGAGGTCTGGAATGAAATGGAGTGACAGGGCAGCTCTGGGGCTTGTCCTCTCCAGCCCTGCTCAGGCAGAGCTGCTGCTCCGGGGCCGTGTCCCGTTGAGTTTTGGGTGTCTCCATGGCTGGAGCCTCCACGGCTTCTCCGGGCAACTTGTGCCAGCCAGGACCACCAGGAGACACGTCTCTGTCATCTCTTATAAAGCCACCCCAAGCCGCCTTCCATGGCAGGTGGAAATGGCTTCACAGTGCACCGGGGAGGTTCCGCTTGGATATTGGGAAGAGTTCCTTAATGGAAAACGTTGTGCTGCCCTGGCACAGGTGGAGTCACGTCCCTGCAGGGATTTCACAGCCCTGCATGTGTGGCACCTGGGGACATGGTCAGTGGTGGCCTTGGCACTGCTGGGAGACAGTGGACTTGACGGTGTCCAAGGGCTTTTCCAGCCTCGATGTCGCAGTGAAATTCCAGCTCTGCCTTAGCACTCGGGGTGGCAGGGAGGCAGGAGGGATGGAGGGAGGCAGGAGGGATGGAGGGGAGGCAGGAGGGATGGAGGGAGGCAGGAGGGATGGAGGGGAGGCAGGAGGGATAGAGGGAGGCAGGAGGGATGGAGGGAGGTAGGAGGGATGGAGGGGAGGCAGGAGGGATGGAGGGATGGGAGGGATGAAGGGAGGCAGGAGGGATGGGGGGAGGCAGGAGGGATGGAGGGAGGCAGGAGGGATGGAGGGGAGGCAGGAGGGATGGGAGGGATGGAGGGAGGCAGGAGGGACGGAGGGAGGCAGGAGGGACGGAGGGAGGCAGGAGGGATGGAGGGGAGGCAGGAGGGATGGAGGGGAGGCAGGAGGGATGGAGAGAGGCAGGAGGGATGGAGGGAGGCAGGAGGGATGGAGGGAGGCAGGAGGGATGGGAGGGATGGAGGGAGGCAGGAGGGATGGAGGGAGGCAGGAGGGATGGAGGGGAGGCAGGAGGGATGGGAGGGATGGAGGGAGGCAGGAGGGATGGAGGGAGGCAGGAGGGATGGAGGGGAGGCAGGAGGGATGGGAGGGATGGAGGGAGGCAGGAGGGATGGAGGGAGGCAGGAGGGATGGAGGGGAGGCAGGAGGGATGGAGGGGAGGCAGGAGGGGTGTGAGGCTGGCAGGAGGGATGGAGGGGACGGCCCGTGTTGATGTGCCCAGGTTAAGGGCCCATCAGACACCCCTAGGGAGGGACAGGGGACTCTCTGTCGTGCACGGGCAGACTCAGACTCCCATGGAGTTGATAGTGGGGAGATAAGGAGCGGGCGAGGAGCCACCGAACAGCGGGATGGAGACAGAAGGTTCCCGGTGACTCAGACAGGCGGGGTGGGAGTGGAGGTGCTCGTGTTGTTCCTCACCGCCCTGGTGAGGAGCGGGCAGCCCGTGTCTCTTGGGAAAGCTGCTGGAGCGAAGATCAGGGCTGGACGGTCTGGAGAGGGAGATTGACTTAAACGAAGCCAATCTCGCACCCTTTTTGAGGCATTTGTTTGCTGAAGGTGTGTTGGGATTGGCTGATTGCAGTGTTCCAGGCCTGCTTGGACAGGGCTTGGAGCAGCCTGGGACAGTGGAAGGTGTGGATGAGCTTTATGGTCCCTTCCCAGCCAAAGGGTGATTCTCTGCTGTGATCTTTAGGCTTAATCTTCCATCAGTCTTAGGCAAAGTGGCTGGTGCTGGTCTTTGTTCCTTCATTGGGTATTCCTGCAGCTGCAGCCCGTGGAGATAACAGGGAGGGGAAGGAATAGCCCAGCCTGGCTGCTGCAATTCTGGGACCATTCTGTTATCAGTTCAGGGTTGCCTGCTGATTAAATCACTTGTGCCCCACATTCAGGCTCCTTCTGTCTTGATGAAGGCGCTGAATTCCTCCCTGGGTTTGGTTTGATTGCTGTTGATGGTGTAGTTGGTTATCAGCACCTGGCAGCTCTTGGAACAAACCCTTGTTCTATTGCCCTTGGTGCTGCTCTCAGTCCATCTTCATTCCTGGCATTGGTGCTGGGAATCCCGCGGGGCTGTCCACGGGGTGGCAGGAAATCTGGGCGGGATCCCCTCAATCCTTGACTCCCCCGGTCCTTTATCCCTTCCACACTTCATCCCTTCAGGTCTCTTTCCCTGCTTGAACCCCTTGGCCGGACGTGAGCCAGGGCTCAGGAGTTCCGTGGCCAGGAGGGGGTTAATCTGAATCAACCTACTTCTACAAAAACACGACCTTCCCTGCCTGTAATCCAAACTTCGCTCCGGCGTTGCCACGCTCTCCCCTTGCAACAACAAGCACAGGCTCAGAACAAGACAACCATGGAATATTTTGGGAGTTATCTTTTAGGCTGGCTTCGTTTTTCCTTCTGGGGTCGGGTCCAAGGACAGCATAAACACAGAGACCATCTCGTATCCCTGCTGGCTGCCTGGGAGATAACGGGAGGAGCCAGCACAGGGAGGCCCAGCCCAACGTCCTGAGCCACCAGAAAACTCTTGCGGGGTGGGAGAGGAGCCCCAGATCAACCTCAGGGCACCCAGTGTTCTTCCGAGGCCCGGGTGGTTCGGGGTGCCCCTTGTCGCTGCCAGCACCCTTCAGCAGCTGGCCAGGAGAGCCCTGGGGAAGGCTCCCAGTTCACTCACTGGTTTGGCACCAGTTCACAGCTCTGCTGGACTCCCCTGGCCACATGGACAGGCACGAGTTGGCGTGGAATAACCTTTCCCGAGGTGTGGGAGGCAGCAGGACACCAGCCCTGCCTCTGCAGGAGGCTTCAGCGTTGTCCAGGTCACCTTGTCAGTGGGAAGCCATTCCTTGCCCCAGTCCCTCTCCAGCTCTCCTGGAGCCCCTTTAGGCACTGGAAGGGGCTCTCAGGTGTCTCTTCTCCAGGTGAACACCCCCAGCTCTCCCAGGCCCTGCTGCACTCCATGGCCCTGGCAGGGTCCCAGCTCTCCGTCCTGCCCAGGTCCCTCGGGATTCCCCATCCCCGGCTCTGCACCTGCCGGGGAAGGGCTGCATCAGCCCCGTCTGCTGCTTGCATGGACCCGGGCACGCAGCAAAAGGGAAAGCGTTGGTCTTGGGAAGTAGAAAATGACGTGAAAGGCAGCCAGAAGAGCCTGTTCCGTAATCAGGAAGGAGGGAAGGGCTTTAATCGACGGGTTTGATAAACATAGCTCTTCCTCCCCAAACGGCCCGGCCCCAGGCAGTGCCAACACCAACAGCTCCAAGGGAGACGTGGAGCTCGTGGGCAGGAGCCAGGCCCTGCTGGGAGAGCTGCCTGGTGGGGGTGTGGAGGGCTGGGGTGAGAGGGGCAGCCCTGCCCTGCCCTGCCCTGCCCTGGGGGGGATGTGGAGGGCTGGGGTGAGAGGGGCAGCCCTGCCCTGCCCTGCCCTGGGGGGGTGTGGAGGGCTGGGGTGAGAGGGGCAGCCCTGCCCTGCCCTGCCCTGGTGGGGGTGTGGAGGGCTGGGGTGAGAGGGGCAGCCCTGCCCTGCCCTGCCCTGGGGGGATGTGGAGGGCTGGGGTGAGAGGGGCAGCCCTGCCGTGCCCGGGGCCGTGCCCCATCCCGCTCCAGGAGCTCCCTCATCCCTTGCCCAGCTCCCAGGGGGAGGCAGAGGGGCCCGTGCTGCTCGCTGAGGTGCTGTGTGTCCCCAGCAGAGTTCTGCCGCATCGACAAGGCGCTGTGCCACGACGAGGACGAGCAGCTCAGCTTCGAGGCCGTGCGCAACATCCACAAGCAGATGGACGACGACGCCAACGGCAACGTGGACGTGGAGGAGAGCGACGAGGTCGGTGTGGGGCAGGGCTGGGCCGGGGCACGGCCGGGCGCTGTGGGCACCGCCTGGTGCCTCCTCCTCATCACAGGGGAAGCCGTGTGTCACCCTGAGATGATCCGAGTGGTGTCTCGGCCCTTCATCAGTGCGGGTCGGGGTTTTCCTCGCTGCTGGGGGTTTGTGGCCGCTTCATTGTTGTCCAGAGCAGCTGTGGCTGCCCCTGGATCCCTGCAAGTGTCCAAGGCCAGGCTGGATGAGGCTTGGAGCAACCTGGGATGGTGGGAGGTGTCCCTGTCTGTGGCCTTAATGAGCTTTGCTGTCCTTCCCAAGCCAAACCATTCCATGAGTTTATGTTTACTGCATTCTTCCGGCAGCCAACTAAAACAGTTTCAGTCTGCGTGTGCTCAGTGCAAAAAAAAACCTGAGCAGCTTTCTGTTGTGTCAGCCTTGGACATTTTAGCTGATAAAGGATTGAAGAGAAAGAAGGTTGTTGTTCTTTGTTCACACAAGCGCTGTTGGAAATAAGTCTGCTGGGGAAGGGAAAGCTCTTTGTGGTGCTGCCTCAGTTGTGGTGGGCGCTCGTTGGAGGTGAGGAATTCTGTCTTCTAGGGAGAGCTGGCAGCTAAACAGGAAAGTCAGAGTGTTGGAAGCTGAGAGGAAGCACGTGGGTGCAGGGATCCGTTGTCACTCACAGGTGGCTCTGCAGTCCCAGGTCACAGAATCCCAGACTGGTTTGGGCTGGGAGGGACCCTAAATCCACCCAGGGCCACCTCCCACTGTCCCCAGTGTCCAACCTGGCCTTGGGCACTGCCAGGGATCCAGGGGTGGCCATGACAATGTCCCTATGGAGCAGGGACAGTCCCCAGGGTCACACACAGGCCCCTGGTGCCGGGAGCTGCTGGTTTGGGGTGGCTGTTCCCAGCTTGCAGGGCTGTTCCCTCTGCCTCAATCCCACTGGAGTGAGTCATGAAAACAATTGAAAAGCTTCCAGGTGCATTTCCTCCACCACACGAGGTGTTTCCAGGTGTTTCCCTGGAGGCAGCTCCCTGCGCTGAGTGGCTGGAGCTGCGGCTCAGCCTCTGCCAGGGACTGGGGCAGCCCATTTCAGCCCATGTGTGCTGCTCCTTGGCATTAAATTAGGAATAAGCCTCATGTCCTCAGGGCTGGGCAGAGCTGGCAGTTTTGTGTCTGAGCAAATCATGCTCCCACTCCCACTGGAGTCACTGGGAGCTCCTGGTACAAAACACTGGGAATGTGTGCTCAGATCCTTGGCACTGAGACCCTGCCAGGCTGGGTGGAATTCAGTGGGTTTCTCCAAGAGGCTCCAGAATCGCTGCCTTGGTGCTCTTGGAGCCGCTCCTCAAACCCCTCTGAGCTGGATGTGAGCAGTGCTGAGCCCTGGCAGGGCTGCTCTTGCTCTGCTCTGCTTCTAGGAGGGCAGCAGGGCTGGAAAAGGGGCTGGAGCCCCAGGAGGGGCTGAGGGAGCTGGGCAAGGGGCTGAGCCTGGAGAAAAGGAGGCTCAGGGGGGACCTGGTGGCTCTGCACAAGTCCCTGCCAGGAGGGGACAGCCGGGGGGGTCGGGCTCTGCTCCCAGGGAACAGGGACAGGAGGAGAGGGGTCGGCATTAATTGAAGCAGGGAGGGGAAGTTCAGGTTGGATATTGGGAACATTCCTCCTTGGAGAGGGCTGTCCAGCCTCAGTGGGGCAGAGGTGCAGGATCCCCAATCCTTTTCCTGCTGCCCACACTGAGGGATCAGCGCAGGGCACAGGGATTTCAGGTCCCAGCACTTGTAGCTTCTCCCCACCAACCTCCAGCTCCTCCCCAGGGCTGCTCCCAGTCTCCCCCAGGCTGTGTGTGTGCTGGGACTGCCCGCACCCAGCGGCACCTGTGCTTGGCTTGTTGCACTGACAGTTGGACTCCATGATTTTGGAGGTCGTTTCCACCCTCAGCGATCCCCTGTCCCCGGGATTCCATCCGTGCAGTCGGCGCTTCACCTCTGCTAAGCTTTTATTGCAGTCGCATTAAGTTCACCTGTCGATGAGCTGTGGGGCCGCTGGGTGAGCTATCGCAGGAATTCTCCTCTCTGAGCCAGCCCCTGCTGGGTTCTCCCCGTCAAGGTTACGGCTGTCCCCCACAGGGACCCTGCAGTCTGGGGTAACTCGGGGCTCTGGTGGCACAGCTGCCGGGGGATTATTGGGAAGAATGCAGGAGGCTCAAATTGAAACCTTCTACGGGTTCACGGGCTTCCCATGGACGGTCTGGCTTGGGAGGGACTTCAAACCTCACCCAGTTCCACCACCTGCTGTGGGCAGAGACACCTTCCGTTATCCCAGGTTGCTCCAAGGCCTGTCCAGCCTGGATCGGAACACTTCCAGGGATGGGCATGTTCCTGCTTGGTTGAGAACTTTATATTTTCATTTATTCTTTGGGCCCCAACCCTTTGGGGGGTAAGCCATGGGAGTGTTTTGTTTGGACTGCCTGGGCAGAAGGGGACACACAGCCAACGGGAGTTTTGAAATAAGTGATGGGTGGAGTTGTGTCCCACAGCTTCCTGCTGTCCACCGGTCATCCTTGCAGTTTTCCTGCTGGGAAGTGAATTTTCAATGAAGTTTCGGATGACATCAGTGGCCTGGATTGAAGTGAAAGAAGCGTCCCTCCTGGGGAAATCTTCTAATGAGGGATCTATTCCTGTCTGCCCGCTCACAGCCAAGGCAGCTCCGGCTGTTGGGGATGTGCCTTCCCGGTGCTCTCGGATGCTGCCAGCCTGCTTCCCTCAGGAAACGAGGGTTGTGCTGCCGCTCAGCCTTTCTCTGGCTCCTGCCAGGCCCTGATCCTGCTGCCTGGGTGGGAGGAGGCCCTGGAGGCAGGAGCTGTGTACCTGTGATGGAGTTGGTGGCTCAGGAGAGCCGCTGAGGTTGGGGAGCGGCGAGCTCCCGGCGCTGGCCCTTGGCTGCAGCGCAGCAGGAGCTGGTGCTGGGCAGGGAGGGTGGCACGCATCCAGGGCTGTGGGAGGGACGGGAAAGGTTTGAAAAATCGCTTCAGTAGCTGGAGTTTCTGCAGATAAAAAAGCCACAAAACGGAGTTCAAGGAGAGCTTGGACAACGCTCTCAGGCACGGGGCGGGATTGTTGGGGCTGCGCAGAGACTGGACTTGGTCTTGATGATCCTTCTGGGTCCCTTCCAACTCAGGAGATTCTGTGGGGAAAAAACCCTCCAGAAAACCTCGTTTTGTGAATCTGCTCGTTGCTGAGTGTGCCTTCAGCCAGCAAGTTCATCCCCAGTCCCTCTGCAGCTCTCCTGGAGCCCCTTCAGGCCCTGCCAGGGGCTCGGAGCTCTCCCTGGAGCTTCTCCTCTCCAGGTGAGCACCCCCAGCTCTCCCAGCCCGGCTCCAGAGGGGCTCCAGCCCTGGAGCAGCTCCATGGCTTCTCTGGATCTCTCCAGCAGCTCCAGGTCCTGCTGCTGTTGGAGGCCCCAGAGCACCAAGATCAGCGTTCCCAGGCTGAGTCTTCCCACTGTGATCCCAGCTCATCCTGTGTTTGTAGCAGTGGTTGTGGTCCCGTTGCCTTTGGCTGGTTTGACCGTGGTTTGTCTTTCCCTGAGCTTGGTGGGGAGACTCGGGATTGATCCAGCTTCCTCCTGTCCTTGTGGGTTCCCAGCCTGGCTGAGGCTGAGGTGATCTGGATGGGATCTTGGAGATGGTCCCTGTGGGACCTTGGAAATGGTGTGGTCCCCCCTCAGTTCGGGACTCAGAGCTTTGGGTGCCTCCAGGCCTGGCATCAGTGGGATCTTTAACACTTGGAAGTGCTGCTTTTTAGTGGTTTGCAAGTAGGTCAGTACCCTGCACAGTGGCTCTTGTTCCTGGGGTTTGGAATATTTGGGATACTGGAAGGTGTCCCTGCCATGGCAGGGACGGCACTGGGTGGGCTTTAAGGTCCTTCCCAACCCAAACCAGTGTGGGATTCCATGATTTTGTCTTTTTCCCAGAAGGTACCGGTGGAAAATGTGCTTTAAGGTCTCTCTGGGGTCTGGTGGGCTCAGCCCAGCTCCTCCAGCCCCACCCTGCATCCCCTCGTTGCTCCTTTATGGGAACATCCCCTCACTGCTCATTTATGGGGACATCCCCTCCCTGCTCATTTATGGGGTCATCCCCTCGCTGCTCCTTTATGGGGTCATCCCCTCCCTGCTCATTTATGGGGACATCCCCTCCCTGCTCATTTATGGGGTCATCCCCTCGCTGCTCCTTTATGGGAACATCCCCTCACTGCTCATTTATGGGGACATCCCCTCCCTGCTCATTTATGGGGTCATCCCCTCCCTGTACATTTATGGGGACATCCCCTCCCTGTACATTTATGGGGTCATCCCCTCCCTGTACATTTATGGGGTCATCCCCTCGCTGCTCGTTTATGGGGTCATCCCCGCAGCCCAGCCCAGCTCTGTCCCCTCTGCCGAGTCCTTGGGGTTTGTTTTGGCCATGGTGAGCCCGCGGGAAGCTGAGGGATCACTTTTCCCTCCTGTGCTCCCCGAGCTAAATATACAGAGCAGCAGCTGCCCCTGGTGCCGGCGGGAGCTGGAGCGGGGCCGGTGGCAGCGGTGACATTGCCGCGGTCACGGCGTCCCCCGCGGGGGATGGCAGTGCCTGCCGGCCAGCCAGGGCCTGGCACAGCTGGAGGCCCCAGACCCACCGATTCCCCCGGTTCTCCCATTTTCCATGTGTTCTGCGGGGATTTGCAGGGGCCTGGACTGTAAAGCTGCCCCGATCTGTTCCGTGCCCTGTCTGGTGTTCCAACGCCGTCTCCAGATCCGAGGATGTTGACTGGGTGTGGAGATAATCCTGTTGCACATGGCAGAGCCCAGAGATGAAGCTGCCTGTGGGGGGATCGTGTCGTGGTTACGAATTGTCCTTTAGCTTGGTTCCGTCTGTTGGGCACTGCACTGTGAGGGGTTCTCTGCCTGCTGGGGGATTTCACAGACTGCTTTGGGTTGGGAGAGTCCTCAGAGCCCACCCAGTGCCACCCCTGCCACGGCAGGGACACCTCCCACTGTCCCCAGTGTCCAGCCTGGCCTTGGGCACTGCCAGGGATCCAGGGGCAGCCACAGCTGCTCTGGGCACCCACTGAGCTAGGATATTTATCTGTATTTTTCAGTGGAACTGCCTCTCCTCCTGCCCATCTCATTTGTTCCAGCTTGGATTTGAAGGTGCAGATCAAATCCAGTTGTAATTTTTAGGTTCTTACTCCCGTGACATAAAGCTGGTTCCATTGTGCCACTTAGGTGAATTTTTGGTGATGCTGTAATTCGAAGAAAAGTCTGGAATCCCAAGACCCAAGGTTCTGATTAATTATCCCTTCTCTGTGTTAAAATGACTTTAAAATATTTACTTACTGAATCTTTCCTGGCAGGTCTTCCCAGGAACAGAAATATTCAGGAGTACTGCAGGGAACATACTTACATCTTTATAAAAGATAGATGTTTGTATCTTCTATGTCTAATATACCCATTCTTAAAATTATCTATTCTGATTTATTTTGATTTCCCATCAAAATTATTACTATTCAAAAAAAATTTTTTTTTGCTCCTCATCTCCCTAAAAGAGGAACCAAAGGCTAACCCTGCTGTTCATTCCTCTCCTAGTTCTTGAGGGAAGACTTGAATTACCATGACCCAGCAGTCAAGCACAGCACTTTCCATGGAGAGGACAAGCTCATCAGTGTGGAAGATCTCTGGAAGGCCTGGAAAACATCCGAAGGTAAAAAATGGGCAAAAAGCCAAGAAATCCTTTCCCAAGAGTGCCAAAGAGTTTGGATTTCAGGTGCCCTGGGCAGAGTGTGCAGCTTTTCCTCCCTTGTAGCAGGCCTTGTACTCTTCCAGCCCCCTGTCTGAGGTGTGGATTCCCAGGATTTCCCGGGCCTTGGCACTTCCAGACTGTTAATGCTGCACCTGAGCTTGGCCACCAAAGTATCGGTTATTGTTTTGTTCCTCTGCGCCAGAAATGTGGGTTAAATAGAGCCAAATGCTCTCCAATTCCGGGTTCTCCTTCAAACACCCAGGTTCAGATGGAATTTTAATGGGGTGATGACAGCATGAATATTCAGTGGAGCTGCCTGGGAGCTTTCCTGCAGGTTGTTCTCCTTAGGAGAAACTTTTTGAACCTGAAAAGCTCCTTCACAGTGAAAAGAAGGGAGGATAAAATCCAGGAAGTGTCATAAGCACAGTCCATGCAGAAACAACTTCTAGCTGTTCCAAAATGCTGTTACTCATCCCAGCACCCAGGGAGATGGTGGGAGTTCAGCCTCTGGTGAGAAACTTCCTGAAATCTGGGAATCTTGGAACAAGCTCTTAAGATTGGCAGGTGCTTCCCCAATGCTTTCACACAGAATTCCACAGATATTATTAATCCGATTTTTCTCAGAGCTCCTCGTCTCTAAAAGAGGAGTTGTATCTACATCCACTCCTGCAATACTGGATATTAGTCTTCCAATCGGTTCATCAGCCACAGAAATTTCAGTTTGCCATTTATGTCCTGTTTGCATGTGACTTTTCTGTGTCAGCCCTTCAGTTCCTCTGGCTGGGATGCTCTCTGTGTTTCCAGGGCTGTGGGGAGTGCAGCAGTCCCTGCCATTCCCTGGAGCACTAGAGGGACACTGAGGTGTGCAGCATTTGCAGCGTGGATTGAAAACACCGTGGGGCTGTGCGTGAGAGGAGAAGCTCCAGGGAGAGCTCCGAGCCCCTGGCAGGGCCCGAAGGGGCTCCAGGAGAGCTGCAGAGGGACTGGGGACAAGGGATGGAGGGACAGGACACAGGGAATGGCTTCCCAGGGCCAGAGGGCAGGGCTGGGTTGGATCTTGGGAATCAGGAATTGTTCCCTGGCAGGGTGAGGATGGAATTCCCAGAGCAACTGTGGCTGCCCCTGGATCCCTGGCAGTGCCCAAGGCCAGGTGGGACACTGGGGACAGTGGGAGGTGTCCCTGCTGTGGCAGGGGTGGCCCTGGGTGGGCTCTGAGGTCCCTCCCAACCCAAAGCAGTCTGTGATATCAGTGAGATGATTCCAGAGCTTGTATCCCAGACCAGACTCCTTCCCATAGCTGTTGGGCAGGGATGTGTTGGAAATTCTTGTCCACATCACTCAGGAGAGGCACAATTGCCCAGGACAGGGATGGAATCACATCCTGGGGGGGATTTCACAGCCCTGTGGATGTGGCACTTGGGAACATGGTCAGTGGTGGCCTTGGCAGTGCTGGAGATGCTTGGGCTCTGTGGGCTCGGGGGGATTTTCCAGCCTGAAGGCTCCTGTGATTCTATGACTCCACGGCCCTGCCTCCCCTGTGTCCAGGGAGTGCGTGGTGTAAGAAATATTTATCCCATTACAGGGCTGTTTACAGACGGCTTTGCCTGGAGTGTGTTTTGCTGTCAGCTGGGGAAGAGTAGGAATCATTAAGGGATGGAGAGAACGTCCCTTGATCCTCCCCAGGCCCCGTTATTGCTGCTCTGCCTTGGCTCTGTCCCTGCCTCTGGCACAGCTGCCCTGGCACCGTGGGTGTCCCAGGGCTGGGTTTACTTCCTGCCCTTGTCTTCCCTCTCAGCATCTTGTACGTCTGGCTCACAGAGTAAGTGCCTGGTTTCTTCTGAAGGGTGGTGTGATGTGATGGAATCACAGAGAGTTTGGGACGGGAGGGACCTCAGAGCCCGCCCAGTGCCACCCCTGCCAGGCAGGGACACCTCCCACTGTCCCCCGTGTCCAGCCTGGCCTTGGGCACTGCCAGGGAAAGTTTGAAGCCCAGTTTGGGAGTTTGAACTGAAGTGATGAAACTGGGATCAGGCTTGTAGGAAAGGTGTGCTCCTTGCTGCGGGTGCGAAGGGCACTGACACCCCGCAGGCTGCCTGGGCCTCTTGCATTTGTTTTCAAGCCATGGCTTCTTCTCCCGTCCATTGCTGCTCTTCCTGGTCACATGGGGCACGTTAAAAGATATTTCTGCCCCTAATTATCGCAGAAGATAAAGGTAGTGATGCCCTTAATGAGGTGCTGGGTCTGACAGATGGTGCCCTGGGCGAGCCTGGCTCTACCACAGCCATGAAGTGGTGCCAGCTCAGCCCCCTCAGCTCCTTCCGTCGTTACCATCCTGCCCCTGCCCACAGCCACAGGTGTCCCCCAGGGTGTGGGACAGTGACCAGGAGCTGTGGGGAGCTCGCTGTGGGCGGGGTGGGGTGGTGGCCTTGTCTGTGCCCCCCTGCAGCTGAGGCACAGTGCCAGTGTCCGTGGGGATGGATGGCACCTTCCTCTGGAGCCTCGCTCAGCGCTGGGCTCTGCCTCTGCTCCCTCGGCTTCATCAGCTCAGCTGGCTCTCTGAGCTCCACCTCCGAGCCCTCTGATCTGCACCAGATCCTTCATCTCCCTCATTGCTCCCAGATGCCTCATCTCATTTCCCCGAGCTCCATCTGCCTCAGCTCTGTGAGCTCCCTCAGCTTCCTCGTCTCCCTCGTCTTCCTCCTCTTCATCAGCTCAATCAGCTCTGAGCTCCTCACCTCTCCCAGATGGCTCACCCTCCTCTCCCTCACCCCTCAGCTCCCTGTGGGAGGCGTTGGGCTCCCTGCAGCTTGGGAAGATGGTTCTCATGCTCGTGGCCCAGTCAGTGTTGATATTGCAGCAGAGTCTGCAGCCCTGCCATGGACGGGACAGAGGATGACAAAGTGTGACAAAGTCCCCTCTGTCCAATAAAAACATCTGCTGTGTCCCCGGCCAGGTTGGACACTGGGGCTTGGAGCAGCCTGGGACAGTGGGAGGTGTCCCTGCCATGGCAGGGGTGGCACTGGCTGGGCTTGGAGGTCCCTCCCAACCCAAACTAATGTGGCATTCTGGGATGGTCTTTGCCTTCAGAGCATTGCTCTAACTACAACACAACAAAGTGGCAAGGGCAGGAGCTTGGTTTCCTGAGGTTTCCTCCTTTATGGCTCTGGAGCTGCCTGGCAGCTCCAAAAATAATCCACAGGTGCCCGGGGGAGGAGGCTAAGGAGCAAAGTTCACCTGGTTCACTTGGGCTGCAGCACCTGCTCCACCTCCTCCCACAGATCCTTTCTCAAGCTGCTTCCAGTCCTTTTTCCTGGCATCACTCCATCTGTGGTGTTCTTGCTCAAAGCTCAGAGGGAATCCCCGAATGATTTGGGTTGGAGAGGACCTTAAATCCCAGCCAGTGCCACCCCTGCCACGGCAGGGACACCTCCCACTGTCCCCGGTGTCCAGCCTGGCCTTGGGCACTGCCAGGGATGCAGGGGCAGCCACAGCTGCTCTGGGCACCCTGTGCCAGGATCTGGAGCAGGGGGTGAGGCTTTTGGAGCTGACCTCAGAATTCCGGGGCTTTGGGGATGTGCTGAGGATGAACGTTCCCTGTTGGCAGTTTGGGGGCAGCAGGGTCACCCGGCTGATGGAAATCCGAGTGATCCCAGCTGTCCCCCGCCAGCGCTTTGGGTGTTGGCCCTGCCGGGGCTGAGCTGCTGCTGTGGCAGGAGGTGGAGCCTCGGCTGCTCCTCTATCTGATGGCCTCGTTGCATGTTTTAATTTTGGGAGCTGGGAGCACAGGGGAAAACCAACCCTGGGAAAGGTGTGTTGTCACAGGGAAAGCTCCTGGCAGCTCTTCCCACACCCTGTGTGGTCTGTGGGGGGCTCAGGTGCAGCAGAACCTCAGGAGTTCCTGGAGTGTGGGCAAAGGTGGACCCGTGAGGGGGAGGCTGAGGTCCTGCAGGACTGCCTGGAGTGTCACACTGCCAGAGGGCAGGGCTGGGTGGGATCCTGGGCAGGAATTGTTCCCTGGCAGGGTGGGGATGGAATTCCCAGAGCAGCTGTGTCTGCCCCTGGATCCCTGGCAGTGCCCAAGGCCAGGTTGCACACTGGGGACAGTGGGAGGTGTCCCTGCTGTGGCAGGGGTGGCACTGGGTGGGCTCTGAGGTCCCTCCCAGCCCAAACCTGTGACTGGCTGGTATTTCCTGTGCCCACAATGAGCTGTTGGCCTGTTTTGCTCTCCTCAGTGTACAACTGGACGGTGGACGAGGTGGTTCAGTGGCTCATTTCCTACGTGGAGCTGCCCCAGTACGAGGAGACCTTCAGGAAACTGCAGCTGAGCGGCCACGCCATGCCCAGGTCAGTGCCCACAGCGTCCCCGTGGGATGTGTGCAGGGAAGGAACCAGGGTCTGGCAGGAGTCACCTCCTGCCATCACCTGAAGTTCCCTGGTATGTGCCCTGCCCAGCCTGATTCCTGCTCTGCTCCTGTTGGGAGTGAAAAGGGGAAATTTGGGTTAGATTTAGGGCCGGAATTGTTCCCTGGCAGGGTGAGCAGGCCCTGGAATAGAATTCCCAGAGCAGCTGTGGCTGCCCCTGGATCCCTGGCAGTGCCCAAGGCCAGGCTGGACACTGGGGACAGTGGGAGGTGTCCCTGCCGTGGCAGGGGTGGCACTGGGTGGGATTTAAAATCCCTCCCAACCCAAACCATCCCATGATTCTGTGTAAGAGAAACACTGGCTGGGAGTCAGCGTAAACTTGTAGTGGGATTAAAAATCCTCAGTGCAGCTTTTTTTTTTGGATAAAGGCTCCTGTTGCTGAGAAAGGAGCTTTTCACCTGGCTGGGAGGGAGGGATTACCTGGGGATAAAACGAGGATGTTTCTGAGGCAGCACAGGGTGTGTCACATCCCTTCCAAGGGACAGCTGTGGTTTGTGGTCTGTGCCACAGGATCTAAAGGCAATGGAGGTTTGGTTAAAAAGTAGCTATTAGTGTTTGGTAGGACACCAAAAGATGTGCTTTGATGGGAAATCAGCCCCTCATGCTGTCAGGTTAATGAATTAGGCCTGGCCCTGTTTTTTTTGCTCTCTCCCAGCCCTAAAAATGCCGCTGCAAAGTGTCCTAGAGACACCAACAGTGCTGGGTCTGTCCTGGTAGCAGGGAGCTCCCAGGCCCTGCTCCCGTGTGTCCCTGGTGTGTTTGTGACCCGGTTGGATGCCCAGAGCTGGTTTTTCCCCCTGTTGTGCAGGCTGGCAGTGAACAACGCCACCATGATGGGCACCGTGCTGAAAATGACGGACCGCAGCCACCGGCAGAAGCTGCAGCTCAAGGCCCTGGACACGGTGCTCTTCGGGCCCCCTCTGTGTGAGTACGCAGCCCCAGGGAGCAGGGAAACACAGGGAGGATTGTAGAGCTCTCGTGGCTGTCAGAGCAGCGTGTGGTTTTATTTGATGGTGTGTGGGGAGTAGTTTCACTAAAGCTACTCGTGTATACTGGAGGGCCTGCCCCGCCATTGTTCCTTGAGGTTTCACGTGTGCGTGGAGTTGGACAGTCTGCTTTGTACACATTTATTCCTTGGCCTCGCTGGCCTTGGCTTTGTGTGGTAATTAACTCCATGCCCTTTGAGGGGCTTTGGAAGATGAAGGAAACACGGAGTCTTCCTCAGAGAACTTTTTACCTTTTTTTTTGGGTTTGTGTGTGTGCGCTCTGGCTTTTTTGGCGCTTTTTTAAGGCAGGAAGTTCGTTTCTGCTGGTTAAGAGTCTGTGGGTTTTTTTTCCTTTACCTGCGTTTTTAGTTCTGGTATTTCATTGTGTTTAGGTTAGTCCTTTTTGTTGCTGAGGGGTCTCAGGTGCTTGTGCTGCTTTAAAATACGTGAAGGGTAACAGACGCAGCACTCGATATTCACTAAATGCTTTTTAAGATGTAGTTTTAAATATGTTCTGAAGCACTATTTAAAATACGTTCTAAAATACAGTGTATGCTCTTAAGTTTACTATAAAGATTAACTAGAATTTTTGTCTCATTGGGATATTGAGAGAGATGGGACCACTGGGAGGTGTTTAAAACATGATTTATTGCCTCAGTCGGTGCCATGCTGAGATCAGTGCCCTGCCCAGGCACTGGGAGATGTTTTTAAAGGTTTTTGAAGGTTTATTAGCCAATAAACTACTGCCACAGGGATTGTTTTAGCTTTCACACCGGTGGCTAATTAAACTGTATCACACATCCTGCCGCAGTGCTTTCTCATCCAATCCTATAGTGACACACGAAACTTACTTGCTGCACCTTGAAACTTTGTGCTATTTCTGTAACTACTTCTATATCCAAACTTTAAAACCTTAAAACTTTCCACTACCTAGCTTAGTATGTTTGTCTAAGCTGCAAACCCACATTTTTGCTTATGGTCTCTCAATTTGGAAGCCTTTTCCAAGGTCGAGCCCTGTACTCAATTCTGTGTTTGGGGCTGCATGCACGAGGTTCAGAGAATCCTCCGTGCCTTGATTTCCCACACCAAGGCCACCAAGTCCTTGGACACGAGGGTCTGTGTCTGCTCAGGTTGGCACCAGAGCCAGCCTGGGCCACCCAAACTGCCCAGCACAGTTCCCTGGGGCAGGAACAGGCTGTTTCTGCCTTTCTGGAAGCAGCTCTGTAGCCTGGAGACATCCTGGGCTGGCATTCCCATCTGGAGGGCTGCTGCCAGAGGCGCAGCTGGGATCTCCCACTGTCCTGCTGGCATCTCCTGTGTGCACAGGGTAAAACCTGCTGCCCCGCTGTGGTGCTGATCTGCTCGCAGGGAAGCTGCTGCCATGTCCTGGAGCTCTGTTATCCTGTCCTGGGCTTTCCTGAGGCTCTGCTGGTGACTCAGGCTGTGAATTCCCCACCCCTGGAGGAGGGAAGGAGCCGCAGGCTGGATGGGAAGGAGTTCAGGATGGCTGGTGTGAGGCCCTGGGCTCCTTTGATGCCTTATCAGGATCTCAAGCTCTCTGATGTGTATCTCCACGCTCCAGGTGCTCCCTTTGTTCCCTCTGGCTGGTGTCTGCTCCCTGTTAAGGTGCTTTTATCTCCTCTGGCATGGCTTTCTCCTGGGCTTTGGGTGCAGAGGGCTGGAGTGCCCCTTCCCTGCTGCCCGTGCTGGGGGATCACCACGGGAATTTCGGGGTCCCAGTGCTCATGGCTGGGGCATGCCTGGCCTCTCCCACTCCAGCAGCCGCAGCCCTTCCCACCCAATCCTGGGAAAACTGCCTGCACAGTGTGAACCGCAGCGTGAGCCTTGGCAGAGCCGGAGGAGGGAAATCACAAGCCTGGCTTGTACAATCAGCCTTTTTTGCTCGCAGTTATCGAAAATCCTCTTTTTGTACAGGCACGCGTTGGTTTTTGTTCATCGCCTCTGTTAAATGTGAAGCTTTTTGGTGAGCGGTGGCCTGGCCAGGGCTGCAGGAGAGCCCTGGGTGAGCTCCTCCAGCAGCAGCTCCGGCCCAGCGGCTCCAGGGGGCTGTGTGCTGTGGAAATGGCCCGGTGAATGGCTTGTAGTGGCCGAGTTAAGGTCTGTTCCCCAGGCTGGAGCTGTCCTGTTCTGCCCCGCAGCCTGACCCAGCCCGGGTCACAGAGATCAAAGTGTGCAGGGAGCCGTGGAGCCCTGCTCCAGCCAGGGCTGCTCGCACCAGGAGGTGGAATGGGATGAGCTTTAAGGTCCCTCCCAACCCAAACCATTCCCTGGTTCCTCGGCTGTGTATCCAGGGTATGTGAGAAGAGGAAATACACTTTAAATCTGCGGCTGAGGGAGAGACCTGTCCCTTTTCGGAAGGTAAAATTTGCTGGTTTCTGCTCGTCTGAGTGGCTTTGTGTGCAGTCGTGGGGAGAGGTTGTTTATCTAAACCGATTCCTTCAGGAGAGGATTGCAAAACACCTTTCAGGAGCCACCAGCAACTGGCAGCTTTGGGAAGTACTCGGTGACCTCTTAAGCTGCAGAGGCTTTACAGCTCCCTTCCCAAGGCCGGGGAGGTGGCTCTGGAGGGGAGCTGGGCTCTGGGGGGCTCTGAGCTGCTGGCAGCGGGATGTGGTGCACAGGCAGAGTTTTAAGGGTTTGTCTCCTCCCTTGAAGCTCTGCTCCCCACAGGTGTAAAAGCACTGAATAAAAGCAGCCTCAATTGGAGCCCCGGTCCTCCTGCAGGCTCCTAAACCCAGAGACACCCTGCTGTCTGTGGGGGTCACAGCAGGTGGACACAGTGCTGTTCCTGCTGCTGGGTGAAGCTTTTCCCAGCCCACGGCTCCAGGGGTGCATGTCTGGCTCGTGGCAGAGGTTTCAGCCCGTTTCCATGGCCAGTTTCCATGTAAATCTGCAGGCTCCTGCCCTCCCTCCAGGTCTGGTTCCTGCTGCCAGACTCCAGCCCTGCCATTTCCTGCAGCAAACAGGTCTGACCACTTCAGCTCTGTAATTAATCCAAGTGCAAGGGAGCGTGGTGCAATTAAATTCTAAGCAGGGTGAGGTGATTCCTTCTTCTGTGTCTGTCCCTTTGGGGTCCTGTCCCTGTGGTTCAGAAACTTACCTGGCACAAACCAGCAAAACTTCAGGTGAAACATGGAATTCCACACTGATTTGGGTTGGGAAGGGACCCTAAAGCCCACCCAGTGCCACCCCTGCCACGGCAGGGACACCTCCCACTGTCCCCAGTGTCCAACCTGGCCTTGGGCACTGCCAGGGATCCAGGGGCAGCCACAGCTGCTCTGGGAATTCTATCCCCACCCTGCCAGGGAACAATTCCTGATTCCCAGGATCCCATCCAATCCTACTTTGAAGCCATTCCCTGTGTCCTGTCCCTCCATCCCTTGTCCCCAGTCCCTCTGCAGCTCTCCTGGAGCCCCTTCAGGCCCTGCCAGGGGCTCGGAGCTCTCCCTGGAGCTTCTCCTCTCCCTAGAGCACCCCCAGCTCTCCCAGCCCGGCTCCAGAGGGCTCCAGTGGCTCCTCTGGGCTCTCTCCAGCAGCTCCAGGTGCTGCTGTTGGATCTCAGGGCTGGATTCTCTGCAGGTGCAGCTTTGCTGTCTGAACTTGGGACAGAACTTTCTGTCATTTCAGCTCTTTCCCTGCTGCTCCTCTGCCCTGGGCCGGACCATGGGCACCGCGGGAGCCTCAGATTGTTCTGTGCAGTTGATTGTGATTTAAATCCCTCTGGAATGGTCCCTGGCCCGCAGCAGGGCAGGCACAGCCTGTTCTGCACCCGTGGGGCCGTGGCTGCTCCCAGCACCAGGCAGACCTGAGCACACCTTACACCTGCAAAGGCTGCAGGAAAAGCCACGAACACCGCGGAAAACACTTCTCTACCCTTCTCATTTGCTTTCTTTTGGGAAAGGAGGGAGAACGGGCACAGTTTTATCACAGACTGATTGTTCTGCTCGACTGCAGGTCTTGATGTCCTGCTGGGTTTGCAGCTCTGCCTGGGCTTTGTGTTTGGAGGAAGGTGAAAGGATTCAACAATGGGGGAAGTCTGGAACTGCAGGAGGGTTGATTGGTGTTAGATAACAGGAAAAAGCATCTGCAGTGAAGGTGAGAAGGTGGAGATGCTCCGGGGCTGGAGCCCCTCTGCTCTGGGGTGCCAGGCCAAGGGGGAATGGGATGGTGGGAGATGTCCCTGCCACGGCAGAGGTGGCACTGGGTGGGCTTTAGGGTCTCTCCAACCCAAACCATTCCATGCATCTACATCCAAGCTGAATTCTCCGTAGAGTTTCCTCATCCACGTGTCTTGGGCCAGTGCTGGTGAAGAGGAAGGATGAGTGCAGGTGCTGCTGTGCTGGAGCCAAGCACGGCTGGCCCAGGGGCAGGAGAGGGGTCGGCTTGGGGTGGGGCTGGCAGGGATTGCTGCAGGCAGCTCCTGGACGCGCTGAGCTCTGCGCTGTGGGCAGGGAACAGCCCTGGCGGGGCAGCAGGGCAGGGCAGAGCTGGGGTGGCTGCAGGAGGGTGAAACACAGCACCTGAACAGGTCAGGCCCGCTGCCCTCCAGATGGGAGCTGACGGGATCGAGACTGAGGGAAGTGCAGGCACTTGCCAGGATCCGCTCCCTCGGAAGAGGATGTTGTGATAATCCATCCGGAGGGGGAGCGGGGCCAGCGCTCACCTTGTTGAATTCTGAGTGGGGAATTTACACTGGCTGTTTTCAGGGACTGATGGATCACATGTGGTGGGGGAGAGGGTGCTTGGGTGTCTCCTGGGCCTCTGGAGAGGGGTCCTGTCCCTGTCCCTCCACAGGGAATCCTCTGCATCGTGGGCAGGGGAGCAGCAGCACTGTCCCCACAGCTCCATCTGCTCCATCTACATCCAGAGTAGATGTTTTTTCCCTCTATCTGGTGTGAATTGCCTGGTTTTTGGTTCAAAACCAGTGGCTACTGATCATTAAGTCCCAGCTCACTGGACTGAGCTTTTCTTTCATTTGGGGCTTTTCCAGAACACATTTGGTTGAGTTACAGGAAAAAAATTCTGTTTGACTCATCTTTTTGGGCTTTGTTTAGCACTTGAGCCCCCACTTAATTACTTTCCATCCTCTCACGTGCACCAACACCTTTTTTTGAATTAACGGTTGAAGAAGGGAGTTTCCTCGCTGAGTTGTGATTCTAATGGAAAATTTGGCAACTTGTCAGTTGGGCACTTGAGCTGCCCCAGCTCTGTGCTCTCAGCTGTGTTTTTTCAGGTAATTATTTTGTTCTTAGTTACCTGTGCTGCCCTGTGAGATCACAGCCATTCTGGAGGGGTTCCCATGTGCAGTTTCCCCTGCACCACTTATTGCCAGGCAAACTGGAGCTGCAAGATTTGGAATTTCATCTTTTTTTTTTTTTTGCTATCCTGTCTCCAAAAGGAATCAATGTTGCCAAGCTTCTGGTTTTCCCCTTAAATATTGACCCAGCTCAACATTTCCCTCGGTGAATCCTGTGCCACAGTTCCTTGTAAGACTGCCCTGAGCTCTCCTGTCCCACTGTGGCGCAGGCCAAGCCCTTTGGGGCCTGTCACCGTGGTCCTTTGACTCCAGCAGTGTCTGCGGTCTCTTGCAGTGACTCGCCACAACCACCTCAAGGACTTCATGCTGGTGGTGTCCATCGTCATCGGCGTGGGCGGCTGCTGGTTCGCCTACATCCAGAACCGCTACTCCAAGGAGCACATGAAGAAGATGATGAAGGACCTGGAGGGTCTCCACAGGGCTGAGCAGTCTCTCCATGACCTACAGGAGAGGTAGGTTCCCGTTCTTCACTCACTCCTCCCTGCACGGTCCTCGTTCCTCTGGATTTCGGGAAGTGCTCGTTTTCGGCTCTCGCGGGGCCTCGCACCAGAGTCAGCCCCTTCCTCAGGGACCTGGCAAAGCTGCCAGCAGCCTCTGGAGCTCGGCTGGGGGCCTGGCTCCTCCTGCAGGGGCTCCTGGACCAGGCTGTGTGTAAGGATCTGTGTGTTCCGTCACACTCACGGGAGCAGGGAGCGCTTTGGGTTCAAAGGGACCTTCGAGTTTGTCTGGTCCCGCCTCCTGCCGCGCAATCCAGCTCACGGGGAATTTGTCATCCAAGGATGTTTCACCTTTGGCTTTTGGTGGGGAAAAAGGGTGTTGGAACGGTGGGAGCAATCAGAGGATTTACACGTCCCCTCTTGAATTCTTGGAGCTGTGTGGGGAAGCCCAGCCTGAATCGAAGGCAGTTCCTTGGAAAGTGAAAAAAAGACATCATTTGGAAGTATTAAATAGGAATACCTGGGCTGTTGGCATATGGATCAAATCCTGCAGCCTCAGGAATGGGGTCCCTACTCCCAGGAATCCCTGCAATGGTTCCAGTAAAGCTACTGATGGGAGAATGTGCTCTAAGAGACCCTCTGGACACAGGGAAGAGCCTGCAGCCCTGGTGATGACAACCCCGTGGGGTGCTCTGGCAATGGAATATCTTAAGGGCAGATTTAGCAAATAACAGAGCAGAATGGTCTGGGGCTGGAATGACTTTCTCTGAGGTTTCAGTGGAGCTCGGGAGGATAAACCTTAACTAGGCCGCCCTGTGAGCTGATGGCTGCGATTGCAGGGACTTCTCTGAGCATGGAGTTTGACCCCAGGTACTCGTCCTGGGCAGGCACAGGGTGTGGTGAGCGCCCTGTGCCAGCACCAGGATCCCAGGGATGTCAGGCTGCCCTGGAGACGTGCAGCCAGCCAGGTTTTGGGAATCTGTGCAGCGTATCCCCAGGCCCGCGGCCCCGTTTCTTGCCTAGGAGCCCATCAGAGCCTTCAGGGGCCCATCCTGCCCGGGAGTGTGGCTGGGAAGGCTCCGCGGTGAGACGGGTCCGGGTGGTGTCTGTGAGGGGAGCGAGGCCCTGGGGGAGCTCCCAGCTGATGGAGCCACGCTGGGCACGTTCCCCCGGCACAAAGTCCACTCCCCTCTGTGGCTCCAGTCCACTGCTGGTTCCACACAGCCTCGTGGAGTTTTATCTTACAGCTTGGAAATACTCCCTAAGAAAGTTTGATTTATTTCTTTTTTCCTGCATCTGGAAGGAGACGGGAATCCCTTCTCCGTGTCCATCCCTGGAGCAGCAGTGTCCGGGGCAGGAGGGCTTGGCTGGGTGTCCCCTCCGAGCTCCAAACTGGGAACGTGCTTGTGGGGAACGACCTTGGGCCCTGCTGCCGAGGGCAGAGCCACGTAAACAAGTGGATGTTCCTGGGAAGTTCAACTAATGCTCTAAAGCCCCTCAGGAAGAAACACAAAACCGCTGCTACCCGGCACAGCCGTAAGCCGGAGCAGCTCGGGAGGGCTCGTCCTCCGCAGAGGGCACCGAGCAGGAGCTCGGGGGCTGGGAGGTGAATGGGGGACCTTGGGAGGCCCCCTGAGGGGAGATATTCCTTCACTTCCTCATCCATGCCCAGCGGGGTTCAGCCGGGCTCTTCAGCTGCCGCAGGGACAGCGACAACTCTGGACAGTCCCAGTACTCCTGTGGAGAAGTTGTGCCGGAGTTCTGCTCAGAAACTTCTTTTCCAGAGGTTGAGGGGCTCTGCTGTGCTGCCGGGGTGAAGCTCAGCGCTGAGCAGACCTCTGGAAGGCATGGGATGCCTCTCCAGTGCCGCTGCCGCTGGAATTTGCTGAGCCGCTCAGACACGCTCCTGAGCAGTTGGGAAGGTTCACAGCAAACCCCAGTCTTTATTCCTCCTCGTCTTTATTCATCTTCTCTCAGAACATCCTGCAACAGTAACGCTTCCCAGTCCACTGAGTGACTCCTCAAGATCATCAAGTCGTGGCACATCCTACTGAAGCCTGAAAGGAGCGGGCAGGTCTGTCTTGGAGAAGGATGGATCGTATGGAAGAGCTGATTGTATGGAAGCTCCTGGACTGCGGGTCCCTAATTGCCCAGAGCAGTTGTGGCTGCCCTGGATCCCTGGAATTGTCCACGGGCAGCTTGGGCAGGCTTCGGAGCAGCCTGGGACAGCGGAAGAGAGCACCCCTAGCACCAGGAAGCAGCAGCCTGCTGTTGCTGCCGCTGGGGCTGGTCTCGTGTGACCTGCCAGAGCCGGTGCCTGGGGGGCAGCAGCGGGGCCCGGCCTTGGGGAAGCGCACGGGGCTCTGGCGGTGCCGCTCGTGCCGGTGCCCGTGGACGGCCCCGGCCCTGCGTGCTGGCCCTGCCCCGCTCTGCTCAAAACAACCGTAGTGACCCCTCAAATGTGCCCCCAAATCCCATATGCTTCCCCGTGGCCGGGCGGACACATCCTCAGTGTGTCACTCGTGTGAGTGGACGTTGGGTGCGGGGGACGACAGCACCCAGGGCCTGTCCCAGCTGGTGTCAGACGCGTGTTTCCAGTTCTGCAGCGGCTCTTTGTCACTGTCAGCTTCACCTGGGGACAGCTCCGTGTCTCTGTTGAATTCCTTTTGGTAATTCTCTTGGCCCATGGCGTCTTCTCCTTGGGACAGCTTTTGGTCTCTGTTGAATTCCCCTTGGGACGGCTCTTGGTCTCTCCTCTTCCCCTTGGGACAGCTCCAGGTGGGTGCAGTCTCCCCTGGGGCAGGTGACACTCAGATCCTCTCTGAGAGCCACTGCCTGGCTGCTGCCCTGCCAACCTCACAGCCTTGCTGGGAGCCTCAGCTCAGGCCAGCTCCTCAGGGAAGATCCCACTGATCCCCTGGAGATCCAGGCTTTCATTGCTGCCACCATTTCTGAGTTGTTGCCGGGTATTCCTACTGCTTCACTCCTGTCATGGGGAAGAATAAGACCATCCAGGCAAGATAAAGACGTGTCTGAATTTGCAGGATTTTGCGGGAGGAACGTGGAGCCGTCCCATCTGGGTGGTCCGATGTGCTCTGGCAGATCTTTCCGTGCTTTGTTTTATCGAAGTCTTCACTTGGGTGAAAATACTGAAAACTGGGCTTTATTTGAGACTCAGAGGAAATCCAGATGTGCTTTGGAAAATTAAGGAAATGCGTTCTGAGTATTTGATAAACGAGTAAAGCTGCGACTGAGCGGTTGGCAGTTTCCTTTCTTCCCAGCCGTGGTGAGCTTTGTCCCTGCCATCCCCCTGGGCAGAGCAGAGCGGAGCAGGGCTGGGTCTGGTGGTCCCTGAAGCAGAGCACCGGCCCAGCACGGGCGCTGCCTCTCCGTGTGTTCCAGGCTGCAGAAGGCGCAGGAGGAGCATCGCTCCGTGGAGGTGGAGAAGGTGCACCTGGAGAAGAAGCTGCAGGACGAGATCAGCATTGCCAAGCAGGAGGCACACAGGCTGCGGGAACTGCGCGAGGGCACCGAGAACGAGCTCAGCCGGCAGAAATACGCGGAGCAGGAGCTGGAGCAGGTAAGGGCTCACCTGGGGGCATGCGCCTCCTCAGAGACGTGGCAATGGGGGCAGTGCTGCTCCATCCCTCTGGGAAAGCATGGAAACACACAGTGTCTGCCTTGGGAGGGACCTTAAAGCCCACGCGGTGCCACCCCTGCCACGGCAGGGACACCTGCCACTGTCCCCAGTGTCCAAGCTGGCCTTGGGCACTGCCAGGGATCCAGGGGCAGCCGCAGCTGCTCTGCTCTCTCCTGAGCGGGGCAGAGGGGCACAGTCCCAATCCCTTCCCTGCTGCCCACACTGTGGGATCAGCCCAGGGCACAGGGATTTAAGGTCCCAGTGCTCATGGCCAGGGCCTGTGGAGCTTCTCCCACCAATGCCCAGCTCCTTCTCCCCAGGGCTGCTCCCAGTCCACTCCCCAGGCTGTGTTTGTGCCAGGGCTGCCCCCACACGGGAGCAGGACCTTGCCCCTGGTCCTGGCTGAGCTCCGTGAGGCTGGCACAGTCCCAGCTCTCCAGCCTGTCCAGGTGCCTGTGGATGCCCCATCCCTTCCCTGCAGTGTGTGCCCGCAGCACGCAGCTCGGTGTCCCTGGCAGTGTGCGGGGCCGCCCTGGATCCGCGTCCCTGTCACCAACAAAGACATTTCCCAGTGCCAGTCCTGACTGCTGAGGGACACCAGTCCTCGCTGCTCTCCAGCACCTCTGAATCCAGTGATGTTGCTGCTTTTCTGTCTTTGCTTTCCCACTCCCCTTTGTGGAGGAAAAGCCCCAAGTCTCTTTTCCACAGTGTCCAGGACACGTCCCAGTCACTGCCGTGGTGCCAGACTGGGCAGGTGCTGGCGCCTTGTGATGTCCCAGCAGGAGCAGAGGGGTTGGACCCTCTGGGATTTCCGACTCCCTCCCCAGTCCATACAGTCCCTTTGTGTGTTCATGGTTTTAGGTCGGATTTGGAATGAGTTCAGTTCTGCTTTCCGTGTTTTCTCATGGTCAGAGGGGTGTGTAGGGTAGGGTTGGGAAAGCCCTCTGAGACCGTCAAGTCCGGCCATTCCCCAGCACTGCCAAGGCCACCACTGACCGTGTCCCCAGTTGCCACATCCTCTTCAATCCCTCCATGGATATGACTCCAGCATTGTCCTGGGCAGCCTGTGCCAGGGCTGCAGAACCCTTTCCATAAGGAAATTTTCCCAGCATCCAACCTTTTCTGCCCCAAACCTACAAGAAAGTCCAAACCCACAATCCGAGTAACTGCCTCCTGTCTCACCTGAGGGACAATTCTCAGCTGGGTTTAAGTTACAGATCAGTTGAAACTGAAACTGTGAGCCAGACCTGCACGGGCCAGGGAGGTTCCTTGGATATTCCAAGGCCAGGTGTGTATCCTCCCAGCTGTGTCCAGTCCTTTTTTGCTCCCGTGGAGGACAGGGAAGAAAACAAGGCAGGAATCCAGGGCTTCCCCTGGCAAGGCAGCACCAAGTGTCCTGGGAGCCCCGGGGCAGCGCAGGGGTGCAAACGGCAAATTCCCTTCCTGCTTGGGGCAGCAGCAGCAGCGCCCAGACCCACGGTGCCTGTTTATCCAGCCTCCCTCCTGGGGCCATCCAGCCTCTCCTCGGAGCTGCTGGGCCTCCTTTCCCTGGCGTGTCCATCCTGGCAGGGACGGACGCTGGGGCAGTGTGCTGTGGGCCCCGCGTGGGGCCGGGTGGCCCCTGTGCCCCAGCGCTCACGCCCGGCCGGCTCCTGGCTCTGGGCAAGCCCAGCTCTCACCCCTTCCACTTCCCCCTGCGTTCCCATCTGTAAGGAGCCCGGGGAGCCGGCGCTGACGTCACCTCTGTGCTTCCTCAGTCCGTCAGGAGGTGAGTACTGGAGTGTCCCACCTGAGCACCGTGTGACCGTAACCCCAGCACCGTGCCGGCAGCTCGAGGACACTCGTGACATTAACCAGTCACCCCCTCTGACCCCACAGCTCCTCCCAGGTCAACATATTGCCTGCTCCCGGGGAATATTAACCGAGACCTCCTTCTGCACTGGTTCATTCCTATCACCCTAGAGGGTTTGGATGGTCCTGCTGGAGTTGGGTGTCTGGGATGGAGGAGAGTCCTGTTCCCAGCATCTTCATCCATCCCTCTCTCCTCACCCTCCACAGGCCACGACCCCAGTGAGGCCACGGACCCAGAGAACACTGAGAGAACTGTGGAATAGAATCCCAGACTGCTTTGGGTTGGGAAGGACCTTAAATCCATCCCATCCCACCCCACCCACAGCAGGGACACCTCCCACTGTCCCCAGTGTCCAGCCTGGCCTTGGGCACTGCCAGGGATCCAGGGGCAGCCACAGCTGCTCCGGGAATTCCATCCTCACCCTGCCAGGGAACAATTCCTGATTCCCAAGATCCCATCAAGTCCTACTTTGAAGCCATTCCCTGTGTCCTGTCCCTGCAGGCCTTGTCCCCAGTCCCTCTGCAGCTCTCTTGGAGCCCCTTTAGGCCCTGCCAGGGGCTCTGAGCTCTCCCTGGAGCTTCTCTCCAGGAGAGCACCCCCAGCTCTCCCAGCCCGGCTCCAGAGGGGCTCCAGCCCTGGAATGGCTCTGTGGCCTCCTCTGGATCTCTCCAGCAGCTCCAGGTCTCCCTGTGCTGGGCCCCAGGGCTGGAGGCAGCACACTGGGGGATCTCACCAGGGCAGGGCATAACTTCTTTATAAATTTCCTTATAAATTGTCGCTCTTAGTGATCCAAATGAGATCTTAAAGATCTCCCCAGGAGAATGGAGACGCACGAAATCATTACTCCCGTTTGCACGGATTCCCTGCAGAACCACGAGGGTTTGGGTCACGGGCACTCATTTTATCCACTGGTCCTTGCCTGTCCACAGCACTTCCCTTTCCCACCATTCCCTAAAAACATTGTTCCTGTGGGTGTTACGAGCACTCCCTACCCCCAGCCAACCAGTGGCAGATTTCCTACCCCTGTTTTCTCTGCCTTCCCAATTCCCAGATGCCTGTGGGTGATGGTCAGAGCTCTGCTGAGGCGGGAGCACCTGACACTGCCCGGAAGGACCTGGGCTCTGTGCCTGAATTTGGCACTCTGGGGCCGATTTAGGCAGTTTTATACCGAACAAGCCTCAATCACACACGAGCGGTGGTAGTGTTGGACCTCGTGTGTGTGGTGCCTCGGGGCTGCTCCTGCACGGATGGATGGATGGATGGATGGATGGATGGATGGATGGATGGATGGATAAAATACCGAATTTAAGGGTATCTGCCTGCACCCCGGGGCTCTTGGCTCCCTGAAACCCTCCCTGGGCTGGGCTCGGTGAGCCGTGACCGAGCTGAAGAACACGCTCGGGGAAAAGCTCCGAGTGTGAGCAATCCCACGCCAAACCGCTCCCCTGCGCCCGCCCACCGCCGTGAGGGAAAGGGCTGCTGCCGTGGGCTGGCATCTGCAGGAGCAGGGAAAGCTCTGGGAGCTGCTCTGGCTGGGAGGCAGAGCTGTTGTGCAGCGTGAAGCCACAGCAGCCCCCGAGCTCCGCGCTGCCCCGGCCCTGCGGCGTGTCCCGGGGTTGTGCTGCTGCAGTGTGGACACCCTCCCTTCCTGCAGGGCTTGTCAGCCTCCAGGGCTGTGGGAGCCTCCCGCAGGGTGGGCACTGCAGGGGACGAGCTCGTTCTTGATGGTCTCCACCACTGAAGGCTTTTCTGTGAGCCCCAGGAGTCCTCAGCTGGCTTCTCACCCACTCCCTTCTAATCCTGGATCTCTGTGGGGTGTCGGGGCGTGCAGGAGCCTGGGCCGGGCTGGAAGGAGAGACCCCAGGAATGCCTGATCCTGCCAGGCTGTTTCTTTTCCTGAGCAGCAGCACATGTTTTGTGTCTAAATATTTTTCTCGCTTTCTCCAGTGTGGAAGTTGTCTCCTGACGAGCTCCCTGGGCTTGGCTGGGAGCTGTGCTGAGACAGGGATTGCCTGCACGGTCCTGTCAGGGCTTCTGCCTCCGCAGGAGGATCTGGGGGATTTGCAGACAGGCAGGAAGCTCTGCAGAGCTTTCTACAGGCTGCAGAAATCTTCCTCTGCAAGCCTAATTCCCTTTTAACATCCTCATGCACCGTGCCGTTGGCTCCGGGGGGTTTTCCTGCGGCTTGTGGCGGAGGAGCTGATGAGAAGGGGTCGAGAGGGAGCACAGCACGGGGCTGGCTGGGAATTTCTGAGGAAGCAGCTCAGCTGTAGGACGGCAGGAACCGTCTGTGGAAGGTTCTGGTGCTTGGAGCAGCAGCCTGGTGTGTGGGTGGCTCCTCTCCTGCTGTCCCCAGGATGCCAGTGCTCCTCCAGAGGACTTTTCCTGCTGCCAGGACTAAGATGAAGTTTTTCCTGGCGCCTGGGAAGCGGGGCTGGCAGCAGAGGGGGGGCTGAGCTGCGGGAGGGCCGTGTCCCCACGGCTGCTCCACGGTGTCCCGGGCCCTTCTCCCCAGGTGCGGATGGCGCTGAAGAACGCCGAGAAGGAGCTGGAGTCGCACTGCAGCTGGGCAGCCCCCGAGGCCCTGCAGAAGTGGCTGCAGCTGACCCACGAGGTGGAGGTGCAGTACTACAACATCAAGAAGCAGAACGCAGAGAAGCAGCTGCTGGTGGCCAAGGAAGGGGTGAGAGCTGGAGCGGCCTCGTGCCGGGTCCCTGGGGGAGGTTTGGGCACTGGAGCCCGCAGAGCTGCTTCCTCTGCACCTCCTTTGTCTCGTGGAATTGTGGAATCCCGGAATGGGCTGGGTTGGGAGGGACCTTACAGTTCATCTCACACCATGGGCAGGGACACCTTTGATTATCCCAGGCTGCTCCAAGCCCCAGTGTCCAACCTGGCCTTGAGCACTGCCAGGGATCCAGGGGCAGCGACAGCTGCTCTGGGAATTCCATCCTCACCCTGCCAGGGAACAATTCCTGCCCAACATCCCACGCAGCCCTGCCCTCCCTCAGTTCAAGGGCAGTTTCCCTCTCCATGCCTTAAATTTGCATCTTGTAAAAGTGCAGCACAAGCGAGATGTGAGCAGGGGCTGAGGATGAGGATGAGGATGAGGATGAGGATGAGGATGAGGATGATGCTCCTGAGCCGTGGGCTCTCAGGGTGGGCTGGCCCCAGCCTGGGTGCTGTTGGAGCCTGGAGCCCTGGGAATGTGAGCAGGAGCCTTCGCACCTCCCAGCACAGCCCCTGCTCCAGGTGAGGAGGTGCACAGGCAGTGGGATCCCGAGATGGGGCGGTGAATCATCGCTGCATTCCCAGTCTGGGATTTTGTGTGCCAGCCCTGGGGGACGAGCCCAGGGAGCTGTTGTGACTCGTCCTCGTCCCCATGGCCATACAGAGCCAGCAGAGCTGGCAGGAGGGAAAACTCTGCCTGCCTTAATCTGCTTTGATTGGGAACATTTTAATGTTCCAACAGTTTTCCTTTGGCTGTGTCAGTTCTTGCATCCTCATCCTTGGCTTTCCTAAGTCCCAGCTTCACGCCACTGGAGCTTGGGAATGGAAGAGCTGTGGGAGGAGGCTTTAATTTTTGATGCAACACCAGAAATTCAACCTCAAACCAAAAATCTTCCCCAGCCCAACATCCCTTGGGCATTGCTGGGGTGCGTTTGGTGGTTATTCACGGGGGAGATGAGCCAGTGTGTGAGAGCCCTTCACTGAGTGACATGCCTGGTTCGTGGAACCACGGGATGGTTTGGGTTGGAGACCTTCAAGTCCACCTACTCCCCGAGCAGTGCCAAGGCCACCACTGCCCCAGGTCCCCAGGTGCCACATCCACAGGGCTGTGAGATCCCTCCAGGGATGGGGACTCCAACTTGGCCCTAAAAGCTCAGCCTTTTCACTTCAGTTCCCTCTGATTTTTGGGAATCTGGGAGAAGGGAGAACAAAATCCCCAACCTGCTACTTGCTGCTGGTGGATTCCTCACCCCAGTGTCAGGGAGAACAACATTCCTCAGTAACGACACCATTCCCACATGTGCAGGCAGCTGCAGGGACTGTTCCTGTCTCAACCCATCCAGGATGTCCATGGCCTGGGGGAAACATCAGGCTGTCTTCCCCCTGTGACTTTTCTCCGTTGATATTCCAGGCTGAGAAGATCAAAAAGAAGCGAAACACCCTTTTTGGGACGTTCCACGTTGCTCATAGTTCCTCTCTGGACGATGTGGATCATAAAATCTTAACGGCAAAGTGAGTGTCTGCTCAGCACCTCCCTCGTCCCTGCTTCCCTCTTCCTCCCTGCCCTGGCCCAGGCAGGGGTGTCCTCACCTCCACAGGGGCTTCGGGGCTCGTTTTACTGAACTCTTCTTGTCCTCAATGACCTGGGGTTGGACTTGCTCCTCTTCATCAATAACCTTCTCATCTTACCTGTGGGAAACAAGGGATCACAGTTACGTGGAACGATTAAAAATCCTGCCAAAACGAGGTTCCAGGAGGCTGCAGGGTGCTTAGGGGATTCTCATGGAATGGCTTGAGTTGGGAGGGACCTTAAATCCCACCCAGTGCCAGCCCAGCCGTGGCAGGGACACCTCCCGCTGTCCCCAGTGTCCAACCTGGCCTTGGGCACTGCCAGGGATCCAGGGGCAGCCACAGCTGTGCCAGGGCCTGCCCGCCCTGCCAGGGAACAATTCCTGCCCAGGATCCCACCCAGCCCTGCCCTCTGGCCCTGGGGAGCCATTCCTCCTTGTTATTAACCCCGGGTACTTCAGCTGCCGCTGCGTTTTCTAATTTCTGCATTCCCGGAGTTGGAATGAAAAGCGTTTCCGATTTCAGGATACACAGCTCACCCCGGGGACTCCACTGCAGGTGATTTAGATGTGGGGGGTGTTTTCCCTTCATTGTCCCTGCGTGTCCCTGTCCCCAGACAAGCCCTGAGCGAGGTGACGGCGGCGCTGCGGGAGCGGCTGCACCGCTGGCAGCAGATCGAGCTGCTCTGCGGCTTCCAGATCGTCAACAACCCCGGGATCCACTCGCTGGCCTCGGCCCTCAACATCGACCCCGGCTGGATGGGCACGCCCCGGCCCAACCCCTCGCACTTCATCATGACCGACGATGTGGACGACCTGGACGAGGAGCTGGTGTCCCCCATGTCCATCCAGTGTACGTCAGCCCTGGGAACGGGGGGGCCTGGGGATGGGGATCCCTGGGGATGGGGATCCCTGGGGATGGGGATCCCTGGGGATGGGGATTCCTGGGAATGGGGGATCCCTGGGAATGGGGATCCCTGGGATTGGGGATCCCTGGGAATGGGGGATCCCTGGGGATGGGGATCCCTGGGAATGGGGCTCCCTGGGATTGCGGGCTGTGGCTGCTGGGGTTGGTGGCTGTGACACAGAGCAGACCCGGATCTATAGTTCACCTACAGCAGGAGGGATTCATCGATCCAAGCTGGGGTTTCCATGCCCAAAGACCACAGCTGGCCCATCAGGGTCAGGAGCATCCCTAACTGGCCAGGCCTTACTGCTGGGGTTCTTTGGAGCCGGTTCATTCCAGCAGAACTGGTAATTTAGAAATTGCTCGTTATCGTTTCATTCTGTCTGTGCTGCTCTGGTCAGCTCAGTGATTTAAGCGTTTCCCAAAAAACCCCAACCAAAGGCGTGGGTAGACATGGCAGCGAGACAGGAAGAGGGGTCATCCCGAGTTCCCCTTGGCCTGAGCACTTTTTTGGGATTTAAAGGACTCAAAGCTGCCCTTTCCTGAGGCCCAGCTGGACCTGCATCCTGCGCCATTCCGGGTGGGAGCAGCAGTCTGCCAGCCTAGGGGCCTGTTGAACATTCCCTGGAGCAGAGCCTGGATCCCCAGCCCTGTGCAGGGCTTGGGGTCACCCAGGGGGCCCTCCTGTCCCTCCTTGTCAGTGACAAAGAGCATCAGCTCCCAGGCTGGCTGGCCCTGCTCTGCCAAGCCCATATCCCATGGAGGGAGGGCTGAGCGTGGATCACCCCGTGCCTGTGACCCCCCAGGTGCTGAGCCCCCGGGCTGGGTGACACTGTCACCTCCTCTGCAGCTGCTGGGCGTCAGCCCTGGCTGCTGTTCCTGCCTTTGGCTGGCCCAGATCCTGCCTTGCCTCTCCCAAAAGTGCATTCTCCAAATCGATTCCCATCAGGGATTGCACTGAGAGAGCTGAAGAGCACTGACAGGGGCCTGGGGGCACAGGAGCAGCACCTGGCCAGGGCACAGCACCCTGATCCAGGCATGGAATCATGGAATCACAGAGTGCATTGGGTGGGAAGGACCTTGGAGCTCATCCAGTTCCTGCCCTGGGCAGGGACGCCTTCCACTGTCCCAGGCTGCTCCAAGGCCCTGGCCTTGGGCACTTCCAGGGATCCAGGGGCAGCCACAGCTGCTCTGGGCCACTCTGGATGGTTGAATCCAAGGCAGGGCTGTCTGGGGGAGCAGGAGGGTCCCAGGGCTGGCACCCTGTGCTGCAGGAGGTGCCCTGAGTGCCAGGGCCACGTCCCCTCGGCTGTGCTGCTGGGGAGGGACGGGGGCAGGTGCTGAGGGGGCTCAGGGCAGGGCCAGGGGGAGGCAGAGCTTGCAGGCTTTGGGTAGTGCAGGAGGAGCAGAGGTACCTGCGTGTTCCCAGGGCTCTGGGCTTGGATCCCACAGTCTGGGGGATCAGGTGTGCTAAGGGGACATTGAAGCTTCAGGGAACGGAGACCTCCTGCTCTTTGTCACTAGCAGTCACCATCAGAACCCAGCTGCACATCTCTGATGGAGCCCCGGCACAGCCCCAGCCGGGCACTGATGGCAGGGAGGCTTGGGACAGTCCCAGGTGACACCTGAGGACCTCAGCTGGGCCAGGTGCGGGCCTTCAGCCCTGATTTCAGCCTCAGCTTCCTCGCACTTGAGACGCCTCGAGTGAGACATTTCCAGGGAGCGCTGGCAGTTCCATCATCCTGGAGCTGGGCAGAGAGCCTGCCCCCCTCCTGCCCCCCTCCTGCCCCCCTCCTCCCTGCAGGTGATACACCCCGTAGCAAGCACTGGGCACTCCAGTTCCCAAAGCAAGGGAGCCTTTCCCTGTAGGACTTTTTCCCTTTGTGTACAAACCCTGCCTCGGGAGAGCAGTGCCAAGTTTCTCCTGCCCAGACGTGTTGCTGAGGGCCCGTGGTGCTTCTCCCAGTAAATCCCATCTCTCTCTTTCCTCTTCCCACCTGGCTGCCTCCCCAGATGCAGCCTGGCTTTTCGGGCGCAGGTTCAGCGACCGCTCCTCGCTGTCCTTGGAGGATCAGTCCCTCTGGAAATACCCTGGTTTGGCTCTCTTCAATTATATTTTCATTTTTTTATTCTGCCCTCTGGCCTTTTTCTGGACTAAAATACATCCACCGATTTTCCATCTTTCTGGCACGGGAACTAATGAATGTCTCTCTCCTCACTGAGCCATCGCCACCTCTACTAACCCCGGGAAGAGTCTGGTGGGATGAAGAAGAATCTCAGCTGCAGCTCCCGCGAGCTCCTGGGTGCAATTAGGGAATCTGGAGGGTTGGACTCACTCCATTTTAGCCCTGAGGTGGAGACGAAGGACCTAGTGAGGCCAGGAGGAGGTGGCAGCATTCCCTGTCCCATCCCACCTCCTTCCCTGCTGCCCCATCCCTCCCCACAGGGGCTGCTGGTGCCAGAATCCCTAAACGAACTGAGCAGTGCCACCTCCTAGGGAACCCTGTCCCCTGGAGCCCCGGTGCCACGGGGGTGGCACACAGGCTCCTGGCCTTGGCTTCCTTTGGAAGCCTTCCCTCGGGGAGCATGGCCAAGCGCTGGCTGTCGTGGGACAGAGGAGGGGGACGTGCCAGCCTGCTGCAGGGAGGGCTTTTCCTTGGCATGCTGGGCAGGTAATCTGGGGAATGTTGGCAAAACGTGTGTCTGGAGGGAAGTGGTGGGGCTGGGATGGGAAGTCCCAGCCTGTGCTCCGGGGCTTTTCACAGTGTAAGTCTTAGAGACGGAGAGCACAAAGCTGGGGAGCACTGAGTTGGGAAAGGAGGACTGGAACACCAGGAAAAAAACAACAGGGAATCCTTAGGGAAAGAAGTGTGGCCCCATGGGAAAAGAAACCTGTACAAGAAACCCGTCACCCCAGTGAGCCGCTTTGCAGTCGGCTCCCTGCGAGCCCTCCACAAGAAGATTCCCAAATTGGAATTGCAGGTCTGGAGCAGAAAAAAAAATGTCTTGCAATAAAAGGTGGATGGTGTAAAATTCCAGGTTCATGGATGGGCACTGTAGAGAGCGAGGACCAGCAAACCTGAGCAGTGGGAAAGACTGGGATTCACCTTGGGGCTGTGGAAACAGCCAAGCTGCCAGAATTATTCCTCCTTATTCCTCCTTCCACTGGAAATACATCCCTGTGGATCCTCCAGTCCTGAGTCATTCTGCCAGAGGGGCCCTGTGTGTCCAGCTGGGAGTTTCCAGAGCAGGGATTGCTGGTTCTTCCATTCCCAAAGGAGCTCTCCTCCTCCTCCTCCATTTCTGAGCTTTCCTATCTCTGCATCTTTTTAACCCATTTGTACATTAATTTCTTATGCACATAAGAAATCCTGAGCGATCCTGAACACCTTATCAAAGGAGGAACATCTTGTATGGAATGGCAGCTAGGGGATGGAATAAAGCCAGCCTGGTTGCCTTGGGATGGGTCTGCAGCCCTTGGATCCTGCTTTCCATGATGGAGGGGAGCATTCCCAAGGCTCCAGGCAGGTGAAGGGGCCTCCCCTGGCTCTGGGGGTGACCCTGGGGACAGGTGTGGGGCACAGGCAGCTGCTCAGGGATTGCTGGGCTCCAGCTCCAGCCAGGTGTGACCACAGGGCTGGAGACATCCCGAGGAGCGTTGAAGGCAGTTCAGGAGCTGGTGCTGGGGCTCCAAAGGGCATTCCCACGTGGCTCCCCAAAGCAAGGGGAATTGGCAGCCAGAGGAGAATGTTTCTCTGGTTGAGAGTCTCTGATCAGTCACAGCGGTCATGGAACAGGCTGGGAGCAGGTGAGGCCACTCTGGGGCCAGAGTCACCAGCTCAGGCATGGAGGAGTCAGGCACGAATCCCAGAAAGTCTGGGCTGGGAAGGACCTTAAAGCTCATCCCATCCCACCCCTGCCATGGCAGGGACACCTCCCACTGTCCCCAGTGTCCAACCTGGCCTTGGGCACTGCCAGGGATCCAGGGGCAGCCACAGCTGCTCTGGGAATTCTATTCCAGGGCCTGCCCACCCTGTCAGGGAACAATTCCTGCCCAAGATCCTCAACCCCAGTGTTTTCAGCCAACCAGGGAGCTGCCCCATCCCTCTAAGTGCCCAAGGCCAGGTGGACACTGGGGCTTGGAGCAGCCTGGGGCAGTGGAAGGTGTCCCTGCCATGGCAGGGGTGGGGAGAGATGAAATTTAGGGTCCCTCCCAACCCAATCCCCTGCATGATTCCATGCTGCTTTGCTCCTGGTGCTGCCCCTGCACAGCAGTGCCAGAACAGAGCAGAGCTGAGCTCTGGGAGTGGAGCTTCAGGTGCCAACATCAACCTGCTTGCCTGTGGGCTGTGCAGGTCCCAGCCAGGCAGCAGGGCTGGAGCCATGAGATGTCTGTGAGGGTGGAAGGGCCCTGGAAGTGCCCGGTTCTTGGCTCTCCGGGAGCCGGGTGGTGGCTCCAGCTGGCATGAATCACGCAGGCACTCTCTGCGTCAGGCAAGATGCTCAGATAAGGTGTTCAGAGGCACCTACATCAGCAGTGTTGGACTTTTCCATGGGCTGGGCATTAATCCAGCATGTTCAGCACCAGCTTAAAGCTGCTTCTGCATTAAACGGGCCTTAACTGCTGGGACAGTGCTGGTGGCACAGCGACACTGGGACGGGGCTGTTGGGATGGTGCCAGTGGGACGGGGCACTGGGGTGGCGATGGTGGGATGGCGATGGTGGGATGGGGATGGTGCCAGTGGGACAGGGATGGTGGGGTGGTGCCAGTGGGATGGTGCCAGTGGGACAGGGATGGTGATGGTGCCAGTGGGACAGGGGTAGTGGCATGGTGCCAGCAGGACAGGGATGGTGGGATGGTGGGATGATGCCAGTGGGATGGTGCCAGCAGGACAGGGATGGTGATGGTGCCGGTGGGACAGGGATAGTGGGATGGTGCCAGCAGGACAGGGATGGTGGGATGGTGCCGGTGGGATGGTGCCAGCAAGACAGGGATGGTGGGATGGTGCCAGTGGGATGGTGCCATCAGGACAGGGATGGTGGGATGGTGCCAGTGGGATGGTACCGTCAGGACTGGGATGGTGGGATGGTGCCAGCAGGACAGGGATGGCGGGATGGTGCTGGTGGGATGGTGCCATCAGGACAGGGATGGCGGGATGGTGCCGGTGGGATGGTGCCATCAGGACAGGGATGGCGGGATGGTGCCAGTGGGATGGTCCCATCAGGACAGGGATGGTGGGATGGTGGGATGGTGCCGTCAGGGCGCTGGCGGAGCTCCGTGGGCCGGGCCGCCCCTCACTCCCCCCGTGTGTCGTTGCAGCTCCGGCCTTGCCCAGCACAGTCCGGCAGCGCCTGGTGGAGCCGCAGCACGGCCACGGATCGCAGAGGTTGGTAGAGAGTCTCGTGCCGGGGCAGCCCGAGGCGGGCCCCGTGGCCCCTCTGCGGGCGGGCCGAGTGTCCCTGCGCCGAATGCACAGCCTCACCTCCGGACAGGCCTTCAGCTCCGACCCGCCCGGCTCCGGCCCATCGCCTGCCTCCACCTCCTCCACCTCCTGCTCCTCATCCACCACCACCGCACCTGCTCCTGCTTGCCATGTCCACCCTATCTATTACCATCACACCACCTCTTATTTCCTCCAGATGGATTCCATCCCCGACCTGCCCCCTCCTGATGTCACCTCTGGAGTTCGCTGTCGCACTGGGAGCTTTGGGTATATTGCTGTTTCTTTTCTAGCTGCCTCCTGCCTGCTGTGCCTCACAGCTGATGCTTGCTGGGGTGCTCTTTCTCTCACATTCCTCCTGCCCTTTTCTTTCGGGCCTTTATTCCATGGGTTTTTTTCCACTTTCGTTCTTTCCACTGCTCTCCCAAGCCGCTGGAGCCTCCAAGGAGGATTCCATGGGCCATCCCCATGCCCACGAGCTCAGTGGGGGCATTCCCAAGGGGCTCTGCTGTTGTTTCACTGTAGCTGAGCAAATGAGAATTCCCAGGTGCTCGGCATCCCCTAAACAACGGGATGTGAGGAGGTAACAGAACTCACCACCAAACCCGACCTGATTTGAAGCCTGGGCCTCCTTGGGGTCCTCACAAAGGGAACATGAGGGGTGGGGACCGCGAGGCAGCAGCTGGAGATATCGGGGATGGTTTTCAGAGGCGCTGGAGTGGCAGTTCAGGGATGAGTTGTGGAGTGACTCTGCCTCTGGTCTGGTAGGGATGAGGAATGGGGGTGTTCTGGCTAAGGAATGTCATAGGAAGGAGTCGGAGCTTCTTTTGTTGGCTTTGGCTTGGTCCCTTTCAGTCGGCTCTTTGGAGAGCTGGCCCGTCCTAGGGACCGGTTATCCTCCATCCCTAAATCCCAGAGCTGTCCCAGCTCACTGTGCTGCTGACAGGGAGGAGCAGGAACCCTGCCTGGTGCTCCAGGGGCCCTGACAGGAATCTGTGTGTGCCAAGCACAGGGCCAGCTTCCTCGGGTGCCTTTCACCTGAGAGAGGTCCCGGTTGTCCTCATCCCAGGGGGTCATGGATGCAGCCAGTCCCGAGGTGTGGCGTGGGATCCCCCAGGGGTCAGGGGCAGTGGGATGTGTGCTCCTGGCCTCAGGTGTCCCAGGCACTCGATGCAGGCAGTGGCAAGGCTGTGATGGACCAGGGAATCCTGTCCCTGCCGGGTGCTGCCTGCGGCCCTGGACAGGTCATCCCATCTCTGTTCCATGCTTTTCCCGTGGCAAAATTCAAAAACAGTCTCATAATCCTCAGTATTGGGGAGCAGACTGCTGGGAGAAGGCTGGAAGTCTCTGGGTGAGGCAGAGGATGGGGGAAATGTCCTTCCACCGTTATTTCTCCAGGCAGGGAAACATTCCCAGTCACCACATCTTCACCCATCCCAGCACGTTGTCCCGTTGTCCCCTTGCCTGTGGGTCCCTCTGCCCTCAGGTGCTGGGATCTCTGCTGGCCTTGTTCACAGTCTCTGGTTTGGATGTTCCACCCCCTCCCTGCCCCGAGTGTCTCAAAGCTGAGCAGCCCCAGGCACATCCCGGAGTCTGAAATGCCAAGGGGAAAATTCCTGCACCTGCTCCACCATGGAGAACTAAAGAGCAGCATCTCAGTTAATTCAGCAATGGCTGGTTGGGGATGATGAGAAGCAGTGTAATTAATTAACTCCTATCAGTGGGAGCTCAACTGCAGCTGTCCCATTTCGACTGGTAAAAGCTGGGAATGCTGCTGCTCCCTGCTTCCATTGCCTCCCTGACTGTGCAGGAGGGAGGGCTCATCCTGGCAGCCTGGGGCTGGTGTCCTGTGTCCAGAATAGCTGTTTATGATGATTTATTCCCACCTGAGGCCTGTGACACGTGGGATTCCTGCCCAGGACAAAGCCTGAGTCCCTGCAGAGCCCCTGAGAGTGGCAGAGAGAAACGGGATCCAGTGTGGGGACCCCAGGGAGGGGAGGGGACGATGCCAGAGGTCGTTAGGAGGGCACGAGTGGGGCCTCCCCTGGTCAGAGCCCAGCTGGTCACCACTGGGCGCCAGCAGGACTGTGCTCTCCCTGCTCCCACGTCAAAGCCTGGTCGGTGATGCAGGAGAATCCATGGAGCCAGAACCTCCCACCTGGGATTTGCTCCAGCTGCACCGCAGCAGGGAACCCCCCTCCCACCCCGCCTCATCCATCCCTGCTGAGCCCAGCAGCAGAAATGAGGAGCTGCGTGCCCAGAGATGCGGGTTTGTCGCTGTTAATTGTTTTATCCCACCGCATCATTAGCAGATCCTGCTTTGATGCATCCCCAAAGGCGCCGCTGCCGGGCCCATGGATTGCTGCTCCTCCCTGAGATCCCGTCCCCGAGGCCTTCCCATCCATCCCTCCCTCCCTCCCTCCCTCCCTCCTTCCCAGGGAGTCACGGCAAGGAGCAGAGCAGAACCCCAAAGATTGCTGGCTCCCTGGGTAGAAGGAATGTGTCCCCCCGACGGCGGGGGCTCTCCCACATCCAGCAGATGCCAAGGCTGGGCACAGCTCCCGGGAGAAACGTCTCCAAGGAGCTGCCCCCCCCCTGAGCAAGGCTGGGGATCGCTGTCTCCGGAATCCTGCTGGGGTTATCCCGGCAGGGAGCCGCTCCCTCAACTCCTCACTCTTTGCTTCTCTTTTGCAATTGGCTTCAGAGGATCCGGCGCCGATAAGGTCAGAGCGGTTCCGGGCCGGAGGCGGCTGCGGGATCGGGCGGGAGAGGGGCTGGAGGGGCTGTGTGTGCACAGAGGTTTCTGCTGCCGGTGCCTGCCTCAGGTGGGGAAAGCCGATGGAGATGGGAGCGTGGCACCAAATCCCCGTGCCCGGCCCCGTCTCCGACCAGGAAGGGAGGCGGCAGCCAAAGCTCAGGGCAGGGAGAGGCTCAGGAATCCAGGGAAATGAGGAATTCACAGCTCTCGCAGGCTGGAAGGGAGGAAGCCGCCGTTGGGTTTGCGCTGAGGCTGCGCCAAGCTCAGCCCCACGGCAAACTGGGGGATTGGCCTTGAGAAAAGCCTCGGTGCTACACGCACAGAGCCCGGCAGCCGAGGGCGCTCCGGGAGCCAGACGGAGGGATGAGGCAGCGAGGGCTCTGTGGCTGCTGGAGCGCACCCAGGGCAGCTCCTGGGCCGGGCTGGACCCAGAGAAATCAAATCCCTCGTGGGCTGCAGGGCTGGGGGAAAAATAGGTGTTTGTTCTCCATCCTCCTCCTGCTCCTCCTCCACTCCCAGCCTTCCTGTCCTCCAGGCTTTCCTTATTCCATGCTTCGCTCTCTGCTTCTTTTGTTTGCCATCCCCATCTCCTCGCCCTCCCTCCCGGCTCGGGTGGGTCCTGGTGGGCTGGGAGGAGGCCAGGAGGAAGCAGATCCATCCTGCCTCAGGCAGGTGAGCGCTGGCAGGGCCGCTCTGTGGAGGTGGGGAGTGCCTGGATCCGTGGAAAAGAGCAGGGAGCACTGCTGGCATGGAGGAAGGTTCCCAGGTATTCCCCTGTCCAGTTGGTGCTCCGTGGTTTCCAGGGGGGCTGAGCTGTCCGGGGCTCCTGCTGCTCCACAGGAACACTTCCTCTGATCCCTTCCTGGGATCCCATCAAGGCCAGCCGTGTCCTGGGATAGCTTTTCCTCTTGAAAATGTGCCGTAACAGTTCCGGAGTACAATCCTCATGGAAATCAGTGGGATATAGGCCAGGCCCTGGCTGAGCCTCATCCACGACGATGGCAGTATCCTGGGAATGCTCTTCCCTCCCTCTTGTCCTGGCCTGGACTCAGGAGTGTCCTCTCCTCTTGCTGTCTCTGACCCAGCCAGCGTGATCCCAGGAATCCTGTCCCTGCTGTTGTGCACTTCCTTGTGGGAACCACCAGGAAAAGGCTCATTTGGAGCTCAAGGAAATCCCACAAGTTCCTGGCCGTCGGTGTTCAGCTCCCAAAATCAGCCCGCGGGTGCCACACCAGGACCAGATGTCCTGGTCTGTCGGGTGTCCCCTGGATTGTTCCTGGCATGGTGGCTGTGTCCCGTGTGCCAGGACGTCCCTGGAGCCTGGCACAGCAGGGTGGGCACTGCTGCTGCTCTGGTGGCTGCTGCTGTCACCAGCTCTTCCCTGTGTCCTTCAGGAATATATTCCTGAGTTACAGCCGGAGGGATTGCGCGTGAGCAGGGTTAGCTTGGACCACTGGAATATTTGGGAATTGCGTGCTCTTGGGCATCGGCTCCTTCAGTCCCCCTGGACGAGCCCAGAGGGATGAACTGGGGCTCCAGCGAGGTGGAACCCCCGTGGTGCCTCCAGTCCAGGGCCAAGGATCCCAGAGAACAGCCGCACCAGGAGTGGGAACATGGATCCCCGGGCCCTGTGCTGCGGGGAGAGGTGCCAGGAGGTGACACGGTGGCCGTGGTGTCACCGAGCCCCTCCCCTGGCCTTGCCCAGCTCCCGCCGTGCGGGACCAGCTGTCCTGGGATCGGGTTCCCAGCGCCTGCCCTCCGGGAGGAGAATCCTGCTGGAGCAGAGCGCGGCTCTCCATCTGCTGTCGTCACTTTGTCCACGCGCTGCAGGAGCGCTCTGGTCCCTGCAGGAGAGGGAACAGCTCTCGGAGCCCAGCGAGGAACACTCGCCCTCCTCACACGTCCTCGAAGCCAGGCTGCTTGGTTTTCCTGGAAAAGGGGCACTTCCCAGGGATTTGTGGGGGAAATAAACCTCTGCAAGTGAGTGTTGTGCCATGGTGGCGCCTCCGCATGTGCAGGTGGGGGCTTCTGCCGCCTTCCCTGGGAGAGGAGTGTCCAGGCAGGCATTCCCAGCAGAAATTCCCCTTTGCAGGAGTGGTAAGCCATGAACAGGAAAGACTTGGGAAGAGCAGGAGGTTCCTGAGTTCCTTGAAGGAGCTGGAGGTTGTGATGGCCGTGACATTCCAGGTGCAGGCGGTGGCAGCATCCCGAGGTGTCCCAGCCCAGGTGTGTGGGTGTGTCCGTGTTTAGGGAGTCAGCTCCAACACCCCGTGGGCAGCCCCGCTGTTCCATGGCTGCCGCTGTTCCCAAGGCCCAGTGATCCCAGTTATCCCAGTGACAGCCGTGACGGTGACCTCCTGCAGTATCTGCTGGTGGCCCTGGGAGCTCGGTGGCTCCACAGGTGTGATCCATGGCAGGTGTGTCCCTTGGAGGGGCTCGGTGACTCCAGAGGTGATCCATGGCAGGTGTGTCCCTTGGAGGGGCTCGGTGACTCCACAGGTGTGATCCATGGCAGGTGTGTCCCTTGGAGGGGCTCGGTGACTCCACAGGTGTGATCCATGGCAGGTGTGTCCCTTGGAGGGGCTCGGTGACTCCACAGGTGATCCATGGCAGGTGTGTCCCTTGGAGGGGCTCGGTGACTCCAGAGGTGATCCATGGCAGGTGTGTCCCTTGGAGGGGCTCGGTGACTCCACAGGTGTGATCCATGGCAGGTGTGTCCCTTGGAGGGGCTCGGTGACTCCACAGGTGTGATCCATGGCAGGTGTGTCCCTTGGAGGGGCTCGGTGACTCCCCAGGTGTGATCCATGGCAGGTGTGTCCCTTGGAGGGGCTCGGTGACTCCACAGGTGTGATCCATGGCAGGTGTGTCCCTTGGAGGGGCTCGGTGACTCCCCAGGTGTGATCCATGGCAGGTGTGTCCCTTGGAGGGGCTCGGTGGCTCCACAGGTGTGATCCATGGCAGGTGTGTCCCTTGGAGGGGCTCGGTGACTCCACAGGTGTGATCCATGGCAGGTGTGTCCCTTGGAGGGGCTCGGTGACTCCCCAGGTGTGATCCATGGCAGGTGTGTCCCTTGGAGGGGCTCGGTGACTCCCCAGGTGTGATCCATGGCAGGTGTGTCCCTTGGAGGGGCTCGGTGGCTCCCCAGGTGTGATCCATGGCAGGTGTGTCCCTTGGAGGGGCTCCAGCTGCTCACTCAGGTTCCCTGGGGATTTTCACCATCCGGATTGTCCCGTTCTCCCGGGACAGGCTCCATGTGCCAGGACGCGGACGATGCCAGCCGTGCCCAGGGAGGGCTCCTTGCCGCTGGGGAAGAGAAGAGCTGCGGTGTTCTCCGTGGCTGAGCCCCAGCCCCCCGGGGGCTCTGGTGATCCCCTTTTCCTGTGTGTGTCCCCGTGGAGCTGCTGAACAACGGCCCCGCTGAATGGACGACTTCATTCCGTGGCTTTTGTTACGGACGTGCGCTTGTTCCCGTCTGAGGAGAACGTTCTGGGCCTGTCCGTGCTGAGACTCCAGCGGCTGCCGTCACTTCTGTGGAGAGCAGTGAGGAGCGGCTGCCTCAGGGGCCGGGATCGGGACCAGTGCTGGGAAACGTCATCAGTGACGGGGACGCGGATCCAGGGCGGCCCCGCACACTGCCAGGGACACCGAGCTGCGTGCTGCGGGCACACACTGCAGGGAAGGGATGGGACATCCACAGGCACCTGGACAGGCTGGAGAGCTGGGACTGTGCCAGCCTCACGGAGCTCAGCCAGGACCAGGGGCAAGGTCCTGCTCCCGTGTGGGGGCAGCCCCGGCACAAACACAGCCTGGGGAGTGGACTGGGAGCAGCCCTGGGGAGAAGGAGCTGGGCATTGGTGGGAGAAGCTCCACAGGCCCTGGCCATGAGCACTGGGACCTTAAATCCCTGTGCCCTGGGCTGATCCCACAGTGTGGGCAGCAGGGAAGGGATTGGGACTGTGCCCCTCTGCCCCGCTCAGGTGAGACCCCACCTGCAGAGCTGCCCCAGCCCTGGGGCCCAGCACACAGAGACCTGGAGCTGCTGGAGAGATCCAGAGGAGACCATGGGGATGCTCTGAGGGCTGGAGCCCCTCTGGAGCCAGGCTGGGAGAGCTGGGGGTGCTCCCATGGAGAGAAGCTCCAGGGAGAGCTCAGAGCACCTAAAGGGGCTCCAAGAGAGCTGCAGAGGGACTGGGGACAAGGCCTGCAGGGACAGGACACAGGGAATGGCTTCAAAGTAGGGTTTGATGGGATCCTGGGAATCAGGAATTGTTCCCTGGCAGGGTGGGGATGGAATTCCCAGAGCAGCTGTGGCTGCCCCTAGATCCCTGGCAGTGCCCAAGGCCAGGTTGGACACTGGGGACAGTGGGAGGTGTCCCTGCCGTGGCAGGGGTGGCCCTGGGTGGTCCTCAAGGTACCTTCTCACCCAAACCGTTCCCTGATTCCCGAACATCTCCCCAGTTCTGCCTGGACCTCTCCCAGGTGCCAGCTCTGTTGCGGATTTCCCGTGTCTTGCCGCTCTCTTCAGCTGCCTCCAGGCTGCTGTTGATGGTGGCTCTGCAGGAGATGGTCTGGGGCTCCTCGTGCAGTGCCAGGCAGGTTGGGTGAGCCCTGTGCAGGGTCTGCGCCCGGAGCAGAGATCGGGGGGCTCCAGGGCGAGGGTCAGGTCAGCACCTCCACCTCCTCTCACCCCCTTCCGCTCCTCTTCCTCCTCGCTCGTTCCCTTTCCATTTGCCTCCCATTCCGCAGCCCCTGCTGTGCCTGGGCAGGGCGGGGCCCCTCACCGCATCCCGCGGCGCTGCCCTGGGCTCCGTGGGCAGCCCCGGGAGCTCCCCGGGGCCGTGGGGCCGGCAGCCAGCCAGCCAGCCAGCCATCCCTCCAGCCGGGAGGAGCGAGCTGTGACTTGTCATTTCCCCCCTCCTGCCTCCCAGTCTCCGGAGGGGCTCCGGGAGCCCCCCGGCCCCGCCAGCGGCAGGCACAGGCTGGGCACAAACCCCGTGCAGCGGCGGGGCTGGGCATGGCTTCGCGCGGGGACGCCCGGCCTCTGATTCCTGCCGCCGGGATTCGAGGCTGAGCCGGGCACGGGGCGGGGGGGCACACACGGCTGTGGCGGGGGCTGAGGGACCCTCCGGGGCATCGGGGGACACGCCGGCCTTGCGGCCAGCTGGGAGCGCCGCCGGGATCCGGGCGGGGAGGAATGAGCCTCCATCCCGGCTGCGTGGCTCCCCGCCGGCTGCTCGGGGTGCCCGGGGGTCCCTGACCCTGGGGGCACAGAGCGGGGCAGAGCCGGGGGCAGGGCGGGCGGGGGGGGGGGGGGATCACTGCCGGCCCCTCTCCGGGGTCACCGGGGGGGTCCCCGCGGCCCCTCCGCCGCCGCCGCCCTCCGTGTGTGCGGGGCCGGGCCGGGCCGGGCCGGGCCGGCGCTGACTGCCCTCCTCTCCCCGCCCTCTCACCGCAGAGATTTAACTCGCTGCGACTCCGACTCCTCCATCCCGCACCTGAGCGACCACCAGCGTATCCCCAGCTCGGCGCCCAAGCTGCTGGCTGCCCGGCCCACGCTGCTGACCCGGTCCATGGAGGAGGCTGTCCCCGGGCCCCCGGGCCCCGGCGCGCCCACGCCCAACGGCGGCAGCCGGCACGGGGAGCCCTCCGCCCTGGCGGCTTTGCCGGAGCGGCTGCCCGAGAGCCCCATGGTGATGAAGAAGATGATGATGGTGAACCACGGCATGGAGAAGTCCTCCAGCCTGGGGGAGATCAGCCACCCGACGGCCGGCAAGCCCAGCCACTCGGATTCGTCCCGGTCGCACAGCCCCAGCTCCACCGAGCCCGACACACCCTCCCCCATCTCTGACTGCCGGCCCAGCGGCGCCAGGAACACCCGCATCCCGCAGCTGGCCGCCAAGAAGAGCCCGGGGGACGAGGACAGCAGCCTGACGGGCGACGAGGTTGACCTCGGCCAGAGCAAGAAAAAGTTCCCCCTAAAGATCTTCAAGAAGCCCAAGAAGTAGGGGGAGGACACCCCCGGACGCGTCCCGCCCGCCGGGCCCGGGGCCGGCCGTGCACCGGGAAGGCAGCGCGGCCCCGGCACCCTCCGCACCCCGAGTCACCCCCAGCGCCGGCACGGGAGGAGCTATTTAAACTTATTTATTTCCTCATCTCCGAGACGAAAAAACCGCGACGCCGCCGGCTCGCCCGGGAGAAGAGCCGCCCCTGCCCTCCCCTCCGACCGCTGCGCTCCCGGCTTTGCTGTGCATGGCTTCCAGTTACTCCTGCTCTGCTCAGCCACGCGGCCTTTGGGTTTGGTTTCAATGTGGTTTCATTTTTTTTAAGTTTTTTTTTTTTTTAATCGTTGTTATTAATTTGTTTTCCTGCCTCCTCCAACTTTTGCACAGGCTGATGGAGGGTCGGGGCGGCGCCGGCCGCTCCGCGCTCCCCCCGGGGTGACTCAGCTCGCGGCGGTTCTCCCTCATTTCTCCCAGTCATTTTCGCACCCCTGGGAAGGGGATCCCCTCCTGAGCAGCTCTGGCTGCGCAGGGGCGGGGGAGGACTCTGCCCTCGCCGGTACTTGTGTGTCCCCAGCGTGTCCCCGGGCACCCTCCGCAGCCCCCCGGACTCCTCCGTGCCCCGGGGACCCGCCTGAGGACATGGTGACAAGGGACCGCGAGGGTGGGGCCACCCCGAGGGGAGCTGCTGCACAGCCGGGGCCGGCCGCCGCATGCACACGAAGAGGAGGGGGCTCCCGGGAGCCGCGCCCGTCCCCTGTCCCCGTGTCCCCTGGGCTGGCCGGGCAGCGCCCGAGGGAGGGACCAGGACACAGCGGGGCTCTCCAGGCAGGGGACAGGCCGTGCCTGGGTGGCAGGGCCGTGCCGGAGTCCTCCCTCCCCTGGAGCCGGCCGGGTGCCGGGGCTCGGTGCCGTGCCGAGGGCCGCAGGAGGCTCACACAGGCAGTGTCCCCCTGCCCTGGCTGTCCCTGGCTGTGCCGGCCCGTGCCCGCCGCCGGCACAGCCTGACCCGGCCTCAGTCCGTCCTGAGCCGCTCCCTGGGGCTCTCCCGTCCTCCCTCAGCACACCGGGGCTCACATCCTGCTGCTCACAGCCCCCGGCTCGCCTCGGGCTGTCCCCATCACAGCCCCGGCCACTGAGGGGTCCCCACTCAGGGCAGCAACTGCGGCTGAGTCCCCTCCCTGCGAGGGCTGGGCCTGTCCCCAGGGATGAGCCCTGCCCCATGCCCAGGGCTGAGCACAGCTCCATCCCCAGGGATGAGCCCTGCCCCATCCCCGGATCCTGCCTTATCCCCAGGGATGAGCCCTGCCCCATCCTCAGATCCTGCCCCATCCCCAGGGATGAGCCCTGCCCCATGCCCAGGGATGAGCCCTGCCCCATTGCCGGATCCTGCCCCGTCCCCAGGGCTGAGCACAGCTCCATCCCCAGGGATGAGCCCTGCTCTGTCCCTGCCCCTGCTCCGTCCCCTTGCCGCCCTCTCCCAGCTCCTCCAGGAGCATCCCCCAGCCCCGGGGCTGCCAGGGGAACCCCAAGCCCCCTCCCACCCCACTGGAGGGGCACCACACGACCCCCGAGCCCAGGGTCCCTGTCCTCAGCACCCCTCTGTCCCCAGACCACCATCCCACACGTGCCGGGGGCTGCTCCTGCCGAGGCAGAGGAGGATGCACGATGGGGGGAGGAAGAGGAGGCCAGGCTGGATGCCAAGGGGCCCCGGGGCCTTGCTTTATGCCAGAGTAATATATTTGTGTCTTGACAATTCAGGAAGGGCTACAAAGGTGTTTTTTTGTTCCGTAGGTGAGAGTTAAACAATTTCACTGTTGCTTTGGGATAAGTTTCAAATTTCCTCTCAATGACTTCAAGTGCCTGCATTTCCCTGGGGACGGGGGGACGTGCTCGGCCCTGCAGCCGGGGCTGCTGCCTGGGCACCCCGATTCCATGGGAACCCCGGTTCATGGGCACCCCGATTCCATGGGCACCCCAATTCATGGGCACCCCGGTTCCGTGGGCACCCCAGTTCTGTGGACACCCCGATTCCATGGACACCCCGGTTCATGGGCTCCCCAATTCCATGGACACCCCGGTTCATGGGCGCCCCGGTTCCGTGGGCACGCCACTGTCCTGGGCAGGGCCCCCGGGATCGGGGTCGGGGCCGGAGCTGCCCGTGGTGGCAGAGACCTGTGGATGCTTCTGGAGAAGGGGTTGGGGATCCACCAAATGGCAACTGTTGACGCATCTGCCAACTCTTGATTTAAGGTGGGGTTGTTTTTGTTTTTTTGTTTTGTTTTTGTTTTTGTTTTTTTGTCATTTCATAAAACTTTTCAATCCAATAAAGCATGTAGTCTATTTTACGAGCCTCTGGCTGCTGCTCTTCTCTTCCAGCCCTCCCCAGGCCTCCAGCACAGTGGGATCGGGGCACTGGGGAGGTGTTCCTGGCCACATCAGTGGGGACACGGGGACACCCCAGTCCCCCTGCGCCAGGGCCCTGCCATCGTCCTCTCCGTGGGATCTGGATCCCAGCTCCACAGCGGGCGCGGGGCTGGACCCACCCCGGGCTCACCCTGTCATTGCCACTGCCATGGGGACAGGGACAGGCAGCCGCCCCCAAACTGCTTCAAGAGATGTGACAACTCCCTGGGCAGCGGGTCCCGCTCAGAGTCCCCAGAAACGCCTCAGAGGCACAGGACGTTACCAGGAGGAATAATCGGGGATCAGTGGTTGGCATCTGCCGGGCCGTGGGGTGCAGCCAGCAGCCATCCCGTGGGATGTGCAGATCCCGCTGTTTCCTCTCCAGTGCGCTGGCATCTCCACCTCCACACACCTTGTCTCACCAACGCCCCTCCTGGAGGAGATCCTGCAGCCTCTACCTGCGCGTATTTACACTGGAAAAAGACATTTTCCGGGGGGGAAAATCAGTGTTTCCCGAGCCTTCCCAAGCCTCTCCAGGTGCCACAGCTCCCCCCACAGCCCCTGGGGCTGGCTCCTCGTTAGCCTGGCTCTCATTAGCGCTCATTAACACTCATTAGTGCCGGCTGCCTCCACGTGTGCATCCAGGCAATCTCTGGCAGGGCTCAGGACGCTCAGGACTGGGGTGTCCCTGCTCTGCGCTTGGTGCTGGGAAGGGCTCTGGCCCCAGCCCTCCTGCCAGGGAGCTGTGGGCAGGGGTAAAGTCTCCATTTCCCAATGGGAACAGGAATAATGTGTCCATTTCCCTGGGGGAGCAGGGATAAAGTCTCCATTTCCCAATGGGAACAGGGATAAAGTCTCCATTTCCCTGGGGGAGCAGGGATAAAGTCTCCATTTCCCAATGGGAACAGGAATAATGTGTCCATTTCCCTGGGGGAGCAGGGATAAAGTCTCCATTTCCCAATGGGAACAGGGATAAAGTCTCCATTTCCCTGGGGGAGCAGGGATAAAGTCTCCATTTCCCAATGGGAACAGGAATAATGTGTCCATTTCCCTGGGGGAGCAGGGATAAAGTCTCCATTTCCCAATGGGAACAGGGATAAAGTCTCCATTTCCCTGGGGGAGAGGGATAAAGTCTCCATTTCCCAATGGGAACAGGGATAATGTGTCCATTTCCCTGGGGGAGCAGGGATAAAGTCTCCATTTCCCATGGGGAACAGGAATGTCTCCGTTTCCCAAAGGGAACAGGGCCCAGGGCTCCCCTCCGCAGGGCTGGGGCAGGTGAATCCTGGCAGGCCCTTGATGCCGAGAGCTTTGGGCGTCCGCATTGAAGGCTAAAAGCTGGGTGGTTGTAAAAGCCGAGTCCTTTAGCGCATCCTTACATCAGTGCCATGAAGGCAAAGTTGTCAGAGCCCGCAGCAGTTTGCAGAAACCTTCTAACGTAAAGCTTTTAAGCAGAGGCCTCAGAAGTCCGTGTCTGTAGCAGCCACAACAGCAGCAGCAACAGCAGCATCGGCGTTTTCGTGAGTCCTGTGTGTGTGTGCTCTCAAAGAAGTTCATTTTTGTTCCATTTTTTGCCAGTCAGGTCTATACACGGATTTTCTACGTCCTTGCTGGGCCTATCCTAAGTTCAGATTGATGTGCAAAGGTAAACGCCAATCCTTACACAAATTCTGTGTATATATTTCCATCTGTTCTATCAAGCAAGGCTACGTTATTTGTGTTATGACCGGAATTTAACCGACTTTGCAAAAGGCAAAATGCTACTTGGACTTTGGGCTTTAGGGCTCCTCTTACTACCTGATCCAGGCACTTAAAAGCCTCTATTTATTTCAAACTACACTTGCATTTCCACCTCATTATCTGTGTGGATTTATGTATTTTAGTTCCTCTGAAGGTTCTAATCCAATCCTCCCGTTTCTGGGCACCCCTGGGCCTGGGTGGGTTTGTTCTCAGACCTGGGTGTCACCTCCGTGTGCTGCCCTGGCCCTGTGGGAGCTGCTCTGGGGCAGGTTCTCCTCTGCACCCCCGGCCTTGAAAATCAAACAACTGCTGCTCCTGCTTTCTGAAGATGCTGTTCACTTTCCTTAAAATTTTAACAGTTCAGTAATAAAAAAATAAGACAATGAGAGACATAAGGAAGGAAAATGACAGACGTCTGGGTGCCTGGCGTTCCCAGCCAAGGCACAGCTTGCTAACAAAAGATCTTGCCTTTAAATACCAGAGGTTATTGCATATTCATAAATTTCATACGTGATTGAAACATTCCTTTTGGCTTCAGGTGTTTCTGCTTCATTGCAACTTCTCTCCCCACCATTCTTTCTTGCACACAGATTTTTCGTGGCTCCACAAAGTCGCAAATCTTTTGATAACGAAGGCAATAAATTCTTCTTCTTGGAGTCCTTGGTGCCCTTGCTGTTATCTCTATTTAGACAGGATGATGTGAAGAATTTCTGAGTTGTCTTTCTCATTTCTTGAGCTGGTTCAGATGTCACTAGAAAGCGTCTTATATCACATCGTTTCTATTTTAATATTACGCTACAGCCTAAAACATATTTTTCACACTATTATTAAAAAAATATATATATTATTACAGCATAACTTTCTACCATAACACATATAGTATTCATTTTAATATTTGGAAAAAGCCAGTCATGTGATATGTGTTTTTAACAGGGTGAGTAAAACTCAGAGGGGAAGAACTTAGGGGCAAACATCTGTGAGTGCAGCTCGGGCTCCAGTCAGACTGAAATGCCATTTGGGATTGTTTTCCTTCTGTAGCCCCTTTTCCAATAGAACAGAGGCACCACGCCAACCTTATTCCCATTTCCTGCTCAGCTCCAGGCACTCCCTGTGTCCCAGCTTTGAGGGGAGGCTCTGTCTGAGCAGGACCAGGCTCACCTGGCGCAGTGGGCACCTTCCCAACCCCAGTGGCATCTGCCTTGGAACCGTCATCACCTCAGGGGGGACAGTGGCCCGTCCACAGGCAATAGAAACCTCAATTTCCAGCCCCCCTGCGCCCTGGGATGTCCCTCCGAGCCTCCGAGGACCAGCCTCAGCCCGAGGGTCACCTACCCCAGAGGCTGCAAACCACAGACAGGAGATGTTCTCCCGCCTGTCTGGGCTCCCAGGGGCCACGGCTCCTGCCTCCTGAGACACCCAGAGCGGGACTGGAGAGGAGCTGATGGGGTTTGGGCTTGGATCCTGCACAGGAACCTCCGCAGTGCCCTGAGGCCTCACGGCACTCGCAGATCCGTGGAAAGGTTTGGGTTGGGAGGGACCTCAAATCCCACCCAGTGTCACCCCTGGACACCTCCCACTGTCCCCAGTGTCCAGCCTGGCCTTGGGCACTGCCAGGGATCCAGGGGCAGCCACAGCTGTTCTGGGAATTCCATCCCCACCCTGCCAGGGAACAATTCCTGATTCCCAAGATTCCATCAAGTCCTACTTTGAAGCCATTCCCTGTGTCCTGTCCCTGCAGGCCTTGTCCCCAGTCCCTCTGCAGCTCTCCTGGAGCCCCTTCAGGCCCTGCCAGGGGCTCGGAGCTCTCCCTGGAGCTTCTCCTCTCCAGGGGAGCACCCCCAGCTCTCCCAGCCCGGCTCCAGAGGGCTCCAGTGGCTCCTCTGGGCTCTCTCCAGCAGCTCCAGGTGCTGCTGTTGGATCTCAGGGCTGGATTCTCTGCAGGTGCAGCTTTGCTGTCTGAACTTGGGACAGAACTTTCTGTCATTTCAGCTCTTTCCCTGCTGCTCCTCTGCCCTGGGCCGGACCGCGGGCACCGCGGGAGCCTCAGATTGTTCCTGTGTTCCTTGGACACCTCCAGGGACGGTGACTCCCCCACCTCTCTGGGCAGCGGGATCCAAAGTTGCATCGCACGTCTCACGCCTGGGCCTTGATTTGGGATAATTAAAATTACCACAGTTATTGGTTTGGCGATCTAGCACGAGGGTGTTTTGTCCCTTCGCGGGATCCGTGTTGGGCGCCCTCAGCCCCGGCCTGTCCCTCCGGCCCCGCCCCCGGCGGGGGGGGAGCGCTGGCGCCGCCATCTTTGAAGCGGGCAGGACTCGCGGTGTTCCCCGGCGGGGCGGCGATTCCCGGGGGGAAGCGGGGAGAAAACCGGCATGAGGGGCGGGATGAAAGTCCGCCAGCGGCCTCAGGCGGCGCCGGGAGCGGAGCGGTGCGGGGAGGGACGAGGCAGGGAGCGGTGCCCGGAGGGAAGATGGCGGCGGCGGCCTCAGCGGGGCGGGGCGCGCGCGGCGGGCGCGGGAAGCGGCGGGCGAGGAGCTGCCGGAGGGACGGAGGGGACCGAGATTGTCTGAGGGGTTTGAGGGGACCGAGAGGGTCTGAGGGGCACCCGCCGCCGCCATGCACGTCGTGAAGCGAGGTGAGCGCCGCCCCGGTACCGGGGATGGCGGGCACCGTCCTGCCCTGGGCACCCCGGGGTGGGGTGCGACCCCCCGGCCTTAGGGGCTCCTCGTGACACCTGAAGGGAAATCCCTCCCCCGTTCTGGGCTCCCCTCGTGGCACACGGAAGGATGGGGGTCCCTCTGCTCTGTGGGCTCCCTTGCATGGCGCCCAGGGTGAGCAGGTGGCAATGGCGCCCTTTTGGAAGGGGGCACACCTCCTGTTCCCCCCTCAGCTTTGCGGGCACCTGATGGCGCACGGCGTGAGGGGATGAGGCGCCCTTTGGCTCTGTGGCGCCCACAGAGAGCACAGGGCTGCCCCGCTCTCTCTGAGGAGAGTCCTGCGTGGGAGGATGGGTCCCCTCGGCTCTGAGAGAGGAGGGGATGGGCTCCCCTCGGCCTTGGGGGGGCACGGAGCGAGAGAGCCCCCCCAGACCCCGGGAGTGAGGGGCGAGAGCTCTCCGTTTGTTTTGGGAGCTTTGGGGTCCCCAGGCTGAGCTGGGGGTGACCCTCGGCCGGGTCCCCACCCTGGGAATTGGGTCTGGGCAGATTTCGGTGGGAATCCTGGGGGTGGAGGGCGAACCTCCCCTTTCCTTGTAGCCCAGCCAAGCGGGCTGTCCCTGGGGATCCCGCACCCACGGGAGGGGCTGGGCGGGAGCGTTCTGTGCTGAGCTGGGCCTTACTGGGGAGCACTGGTGTGACTGGGCAGGGCTGCACCGTTACTGTACTGGTCCTCACTGGCCCTGGCTGGTGTGCGTGTGTCCCCAGACGGGCGCCAGGAGCGGGTCATGTTCGACAAGATCACGTCGCGCATCCAGAAGCTCTGCTACGGCCTCAACGGCGACTTCGTGGACCCCGTGAGTGCCCCCCTGCCCTGAGCCCGGCCTCTCCTGGGGAAAAGACCCAGGGGAACCCCAGGCCGGAGTTCCTGCTGTGCCCTGTGCTGGTTTGGGGGTTCCTGGGGGTCCCTCCCCGCTCAGGATATTCTGGGATTCCCTGAACTCTTGGCAAGCGCATCCGCAGTGTGTTGGTTGTTTCCTTCCCGGGTGCAGAGACTGTGGAGGGGAAAAATCCCCTTTCCCTGCCATAGATCCCTTTTCCCTCAAACCTTGGGGAAGCTGTTGAGCCCCTGGTACTTTAAAAAGAAAAAGTAGTTTTGTTGCTCCAGTTCCCATGTTTTGGATCTGGTAGGTTGCTCCCAGTGTCAGCCTGCAAAGCTGGAGCAATGCCACGGGGAAGTAGCTCTGGATCCCCCTCCTGGGCAAACACCAGGACAGAATTCCCTGCCATTGCCACATCCCTGCTTGGTCTTCTGAGCTGATCTGGGGTGGGCGTTGGTCCCACTCATGGAAGCTTCCCCTTCCAAAGGCTGTGCCCAGGATGGCTCCCCATTGGACCCACTGGTGTCTGGGAGAATTTTATCTCAGACCCAGTCTGGCCATTTGGAGTCACCAGTTGAGGCTCTTCCCATCTCCCAGGTTCCCACGATCCGTTCTGCTGCCTGAATGCCACCTGTCAAACAGTTGCCACTGGTCCTGTCCCCAGAAGTCTCTGGGATGGACAGCAGGAGGAGGGCACTGGTGACTTGGTGACCACAGCATGACGTGTCCTGACATGCCCCCAGTGACTGGGCCTTGATGCTGAGGACATCAAGTGAAGTTCCAAGTCCTCCTGCCTCCTTGTGCCCTTGGATTCTTATTTACTCTGCAGTCCTGCGTGACCTCTTTTCCTGGAGCTCAGTTTCTCCTTTGGGACTTGGATCTGCTTGTGCCAGAAGCTTCCCATGCCAGCAGTAACCTTCCCAAACCCTGTGCCAATGTCCCCAGGGGGGCTGGAAGTCTCACCAGTCGTGCAAAAGTAGCAACAGTTCACAAAGGTTTGGTAGAGACTGGTCAATCCTATTGAGAATAGGGTCCCAGAAGGGTTTGGGTTGGGAAGAGACCTCACAGCCCACCCAGTGCCACCCCTGCCATGGCAGGGACACCTCCCACTGTCCCCAGTGTCCAGCCTGGCCTTGGGCACTGCCAGGGATCCAGGGCCAGCCACAGCTGCTCTGGGAATTCCATCCCCACCCTGCCAGGGAACAATTCCTGATTCCCAAGATCCCACCCAGCCCTGCCCTCTGGCCCTGGGAAGCCATTCCCTGTGTCCTGTCCCTTGTCCCCAGTCCCTCTCCAGGAGCATTCCCAGCTCTCCCAGTCTGCGGTTCCAGTTTGCTTCCCTCCTCCCGCACATCCAGCGGTGCTGTGGGCTCTAGGATCCCTCTGAGCCGGGATCCCTGTGGCTCCTGACCCTGGGCATCCCCTCCTGCAGGCACAGATCACCATGAAGGTGATCCAGGGGCTGTACAGCGGGGTCACCACGGTGGAGCTGGACACTCTGGCCGCGGAGACGGCGGCCACGCTGACCACCAAGCACCCCGACTACGCCATCCTGGCCGCCCGCATCGCCGTCTCCAACCTGCACAAGGAGACCAAGAAAGTCTTCAGTGGTGGGTGAAGGTCCCCAGCTGCCGGGGGGAGAGGCACAGGGAGGGGTTTGGGGCACAGAGATGTGGGAATCTCTCCGGTTGGGGCCTCCTGAGGGCCCAGGCTGGCTGGAAATGGCGCGGGGAGGAAACCCGCGAGTTTCCCCAGGCGCATGGAATTGCCTGCTTGGTGAAAAGCAGCTGTGGGAATGGAATGGTGCGAATTGTGATGGATTGAGGTCAGCTTGTGCCCACTTGCCTCCCTGTTTGTTTGTTTGTTTGTTTGTTTGTTCAGTGGGGTTTTGACAGAATTTGTGAGAGAAGTGGACTGTTCAGGCTGGCAGTGCTGAGCACTTGTGTGTTTGAGGGGCTGCAGGGGTTATTTCCAAGGACAGGCATTCCTGCCTGGTCCATCCCTGAATCCCAGTGCCAGGGGCTGCAGGGCCAGGCCTGGACATGTCCTCTTCACATCCCCTTCCCTCACAGATGTGATGGAGGATCTCTACACCTACATCAACCCCCACAACGGGAAGCACTCCCCGATGATCTCCAAAGAGACTCTGGACATAGTTCTGGCCAACAAAGATGTAAGTAGTGGGGATTTTTCACTTCTGAACTATTGCACTGAGTTTTGAAAACTTAAATAATTCACTTTTCTTATTTTTTTAAGCAAGCCATGTTTGTTTTAGGGTAAAAAGCCAACACAGAGACCAGTGCAGGGTGTGAGTGGAGAGTGTAAGAGGAGATGTAGGAGTTTTCTTCCTTCATGGATGTTTTTGTAGTAAAATATGTTGTCTTGGATGTTCCATTACCATAATCAGCACAAATAATTAATTTTAGAATAAAGTACCTTGTGCTGGAGCAAAGTGAGGCAGCACAGGAGGGAGAGAAGAGATTTGGGTTCACTTTCCAGGTCTGTGTTCTGACCAGGAAGTTCCTTTTGTCCTTTGGTTCTGTGTTTTGTTTCTTGTTGTCCCATTAGTTTTCAGTAAATCCAGCCCAAAACTGAGTGAAAAAAGGTTGTTGGGGCTGTGCTTTCAGGGTTTGGGGGAAGTGGTGTTCCTGCTTCATTCCTGTGCTCTGGTGCCCCTCACACAGCAGAGCTTTGGGGCCAGGAATGCCAACAGGGATGATAATAATAACATTGTGACACCTTGTAAATTTTGTTATTTCCTGCCAGCGCCTGAACTCTGCCATCATCTACGACAGAGACTTCTCCTACAACTACTTTGGCTTTAAGGTAAAGGGCACGTTGCTCCTGGCTCTGTTGGGAGGGAGGAAATGCTTGTGGAATCCTCTGGACTGGGGCAAAGGGAGGAGCTGGGACATCAGCAGGGCTGTGAAGATGAAGGGGCCCTGCACTAACCCCACTGGGATAAGTCATGGAGTTCCCTTGCTGCTGGAATATTCTACCTGTTGGGCTCAGTTTCACAGCAGATCACACTGAGTGTTGTTGGATGCCATTCCCAAAGGAATTACTCTAATCCTTAATAAGCCAAAGAAGGAAATTTTGCTTTTCTCATCGTTTAGTGGAGCAGTTCTCTCAGAGTGTCGCCCTGGGATTCATTTATCCTGTCCCCACAGTTCATTTATGCTGCCCTCACCCCCAGCCCAGCTGGGCACCTTTGGCTCTGACTGGGGTTTGGGGCTCTGCAGGGCTCCACTGTCCCATGGCTCTGGGGAATCCAGAGGGATCCTGTGGGTTCAGGGCAGTGAGGAACCTCCTGCCAGTGCTCCACGCTCTGCAATCCAAAGCACTGCTGGAGTCTTCCAGTGGACGCGTGTATTTTAATCACCTCATTAAGCTAATAAAGAGAGGAGGAGCAGAGTGCAAGGGTGGTGAAGCCTGGGATGAGGGGTGTGCAGATGTCTGAGTTTGGAGTTAACAGGGTTTTGAAAAAAATTCAAATCTGCCTGTCTGCTGACATCCGTCCTCTCTTTTCAAGACTCTGGAACGCTCCTACTTGCTGAAAATCAACTCCAAAGGTAAGGGCTCTTCCTAGTGCTGAAAACTTCTTAAAAAATACGAGTTAATTTAAATGAAATTAAAGCTAAGTTTGGGTACTGTGCTGTCAGTGATGCAGGCCCTTGGCTTGGATATCCTGGGACACCAGGAGGGTCAGAGATTAATTATAATATCATAAAGCTGAAACTTAATTGGATTCTGGAGCGCATATTTGGTTGGATTTAACTTAATACCAGGTGGGTTTTTTTCCCTCCTCTGTGAGAGCAGTTGAGCACTGGAGCACATTGTTCCTTGGGTTTTTCAAAGCCTGGTGGGATGAAGTCCTGACTAAACAGGCCTGGTGCTCTTTGAGCAGGAGTTGGGCTGGAGAGCTCAAGTTCCTTCCAACCCCAATCACTCCGTGATTCCATGAGAACTCTGGCTCTCAGGTGTCCCACTGCAGCGTTTGGAGCTTGCTGCTGGGACCTCTGTGACTGTCACATGGAGTCTCCTTTCTCCCTGGCTGTGCTGGGTGGGTGAGAGGCTGGGCATGCCCCAGCCACGTGCCTTGGCATCCCAAAATCCCCGTGCCCTGGGCTCATCCCCAGTGTGGGCAGCAGGAAAAGGGGGGTTGGGATTGTGCCTCCTCAGGTGAGACCCCAGCCCTGGGGCCCGGCACAGGGAGGACGTGGAGCTGCTGGAGAGAGCCCAGAGGAGGCTCCAGGATGAGCAGAGGGATGGAGCAGCTCTGCTGGGAGGAAAGGCTGGCACAGCTGGGATTGTTCAGCCTGGACAGGAGAAGCTTTGGGCTGAGCTCAGGGTGGCCTTGCAGGGCCTGAAGGAGCCCCAGGAAACCTGGAGAGAGACAATTCCCAAGGCATGGAGGGACAGGACACAGGGAATGGCTTCACCCTGAAGGAAGGCAGGGTGTGGAGGTTTAAGGCAGATTTGGGAGGAAACCTCCTAAGTGGCCCTCCCTCCCGCAACCAGTTCAGAAAAAAAATCTTCCTCAGAGAGAAGTGGAAAGAAGCCTGTTTGTTAAACAGGCAAAGCGCTCCCCAGCACAATAAACTGGACAATACCCGGTGACAAGAACTTGGTGCCGCTCTGGAGAGATGACAGATTTAGAACAGAAGTCCCTCCTGGAGGTGGTTGCTCTGTCTCAGTCCCTCTGGCGCTGGGATACGTTGCTGCACAGGATGGATCTCGGTGGGTTCCAGGTGTGAGCCCCCACGGCGCTGCCCCGGCTCCTCAGTCCAGAGAGATTGTGACAGTTCCAAGGGAAGGCGAAAAAAAAGGAGGAAAAAAAACAGGAGGAGAAGAAAAACAACGAAGCTTCTCCCCTCTGCTAGCTATTCACTAACTAACCAACTAACTACTGAGAGGAAAAACCAAAACAAAAACACGAAGAAAATAAAGATCTCTCCGTCTCTCGCTGTGTGTTGCTGAATCCCAACTCTCAAGGCAGCCGGCGGAGGAAAGTTTCTGAAAACAAACCCTCGCCTCTCCCTTCCCTCTGCTCCCAGACCCAACAGACAACTGGGGATACAAACCTCACAATGTCACCCCAGGACATTCCACCCCTTATCCCCACATCGTCAGCATACGACCAAAACCAACATATATTCTACATCATTCATTTATCCACAGAAAGCTTCCATTCGTTCCCCCCACGGAAATGCAAGCAATACCCATCATGTCCCTGTCACATCCCGCACCGAGCCACCGAACCCAGGCCCTGGGCTGCAGGGCTGCAGGATTCCCCACTCTTGTATTTTGCTCACCCAAACTCCCTCTTTCACTCACTCACACCTTCAACACTTGCTCATACCTTCAATACTTACACATACCCTTTCACTGACGCATTTCCTTCTGTTTCATGTCTGGTGGTTTAATGTACAGACAATGGCAGTAGCATCCAGCAGACAGCAATATTTGCATATCATTCTCACCCAACAAGCAGATCTCCCTGAGGTACACATCGTGTTGTTCCATCTCTCTGTATTACCCACCATGTGCAACCGGGTCCCTGAGCAAAGACAACCCCACGAATGAATTTGTCCGTACTGGAGGCAGACTTGATCCACGCTGCCTTCCCTAACAAACCTCTGACATGCACCATGGGGACTTTATCTCCGTCTGTTGTTTGCAGAGGATTTTATTTCCTTCAAATATCAAACTGTATTTCTGTCCCTTCTCAGACCTGTCCCTTGTGTGTTTGAAGGACAACCTGTTTAAAAAAAAAAAAAAAAAAAAGAGTTGCTATTTGGTGTCCCGTTCACATTCACCAAGCTGTGCTCCTGCCTCTCTCCCCTGGGCACAGCTTGAACCTCCTTTTGCAGGCAGACACTGCTGAGCTCTCTGCAGTCACACACGTTCCTCACTTCCCGACGCTTTCCTGCACATTATGCAGAAGGCAATTTTCTGAACGTCTGCAAAGCAAATGCTTCGTGGTCAACAGCTGAACTCTTTCCCTATCTTTGTGGGTTTTTCTGAAGTCTGCAGAAATGAACCAGGTAGTGGATCCATCTAGTCCCAGCTTTAAGAGCACAGACATAAGGACTTTATCTAACGTGTCTTTACAAACTCTCTTAACTCTTCATTCTCTGGCTAACGAGATCTTGAGATTTCTCCACTGTACCTACCCAGCACATGGATCTTCAGGACACTGCGTCTATTAAAGACTTGAAAAGTTCAGCATCTGTCCCTCCTCATGGAGTAACACCTTCAAATATGCCATCAGGAGTCCTTTTTGCTGTTTGAGCTGACCCTGCCTGCAGCCTGATGTTTACTCAGCTGTCACTTCAGGCACGTTGGGCTATCCATTGTCTGGCAGTACCTGTTCCCCCTGAGGCCGATCCATCCCTCTGGAATCCCACAGGCTAGCAGGGATTGCTGCCCCTGCAGCAGCCGTGTGCACCCCACGGGGTGGATGGCTTGGCCACGTTTCCTGCTCTCCATCTCTTCCTTGCAGGTGTGCACGTCGGTCGTGGTCTCGCACCTCCTGCAGCGCACGTGGCAGCACCAGACAAACTTGCAGTTCCACCTCTCCACGTGCTGGACCACACGGGTGTTGTTGCCGCAGCGCAGCAGGTTACAGCCCTCAGGCCCTGCCACGTGCAGTTACATTCCCTGCCCTGAGTCCCGGGGATCCCCAGTTTTTGGTCTCCAACACAGTAATTGGGCAATTTGTTCACGTACAGCAGGTCCCCTTTTCCAGTTGGGATTTTTCCCTGGCTTTTCTCTTCCCTGCGTGTCTTTTTTTTCAGTCTGTCTGATAGTTGTATGCTGTTCTCCTACTTATCCTTTAAAAACCGGCCAATCTTTCCAAAGGATGACGTGGTTTTCCAACAAGTTTTCACAGGACAAGACCCCGAAACGCCATGACAACGGCAACCCACAGTCATCAGCTTTGCTACAGCCTGCCTCCCAGCCTCGTTGTTGCGCAGGTTCATCGCCACCGGCCACTCCCCCTCTTGCCTGTCAGGTTCTTGAAAGGCACGTCCAGGAACTTCCTGCTGAAGGCCATTCCATAGTGGATATCGTCGGAGCAGCCGCCCCAGTGCCAGCCGTGGCGCAGGGTGATGTCGCAGGAGCACTCTGTCACCTTCCCCGCTCAGTCCGTAGAGCATGGGACTCAATCCCAGGGTCGTGGGTTCATGCCCCACATTGGGCGCCAGAAAACATGCAGAGGTTTAAGGCAGATTTGGGGGGAAACCTCCTAAAGGGCCCTCCCTCCCCTCCCCTAACTGGTTCGGAAAAAAAAACTCCTCAGAGAGAAGTGGAAAGAAGCCTGTTTGTTAAACAGGCAAAGCGCTCCCCAGCACAATAAACTGGACAATACCCGGTGACAAGAACTTGGTGCCGCTCTGGAGAGATGACAGATTTAGAACAGAAGTCCCTCCTGGAGGTGGTTGCTCTGTCTCAGTCCCTCTGGCGCTGGGATACGTTGCTGCACAGGATGGATCTCGGTGGGTTCCAGGTGCGAGCCCCCACGGCGCTGCCCCGGCTCCTCAGTCCAGAGAGATTGTGACAGTTCCAAGGGAAGGCAAAAAAAAGGAGGAAAAAAAACAGGAAAGAAAAAAAGAAAAAAACAGGAGGAGAAGAAAAAAAACCCCAAAGCTTCTCCCCCTCTGCTAGCTGCTCACTAACTAACTACTGAGAGGGGAAAAAAAAAAATTAAGAAAATAAAAAAGATCTCTCCATCCCTCACCGTGTGTTGCTGAATCTGACTCTCAAGGCAGCCGGCGGAGGAAAGTTTCCGAAAACAAACCCTCGCCTCTCCCTTCCCTCTGCTCCCAGACCCAACAGACAACTGGGGATACAAACCTCACCACGTCACCCCAGGACACAGGGTTAAATGGATCTTGGGCAGGAATTGTTCCCTCCAGGGTGGGGATGGAATTCCCAGAGCAGCTGTGGCTGCCCCTGGATCCCTGGCAGTGCCCGAGGCCAGGTGGGACACTGGGGACAGTGGGAGGTGTCCCTGCCATGGCAGGAGTGGCACCGGGTGGGCTGTGGGATCCCTCCCAGGCCATCCCATGGAATCCCTGTGTGTCTGTGTGTCCCTGCAGTGGCAGAACGCCCCCAGCACATGCTGATGAGGGTGTCCGTGGGCATCCACAAGGCCGACATCGACGCCGCCATCCAGACCTACAACCTGCTGTCGGAGCGCTGGTTCACACACGCCTCGCCCACGCTCTTCAACGCGGGCACCAACCGCCCCCAGCTCTCCAGGTGCTGCCCCTCTCCTCGCTGCACCCCGGGCAGGGCTCAGGGGACACTGCTGCTCCTGCACAGCCTCTGAAATGGGCAGCTCTGGGTGTTCTGTGATCTTTTCAGGAGCTGCTGGCCTGGGGGGAAAACAGCCAGGTTTCTGTAAACTCCAGAGATAATGGAAACCTTGGCATGGCTGTGTTGTATTGGAAAGTCACTGATGTGCGTAGTCTGCTGCAGGTTACCAAAGGGATCCTGGGAATTGTTTTCTAAAAGCAGCAAGCATGGCTGATAGGTGTTTGCTATCATGTATATCAGGAGAAGGATTATATTTTATGAAGGTTTGTCTCAGTGTATTGGGAAAAGATTCTTCCCCCAGAGGTTCTTCCCAGGCTCCCCAGGGAATGGGCAGGGCCCCGAGGCTGCCAGAGCTCCAGGAGCAGTTGGGATGCCCAGGGTGGGATTGTGCAGGACCAGAAACTGGACTCTGGTCCTTGTGGGTCCCTTCCAGCTCAGGATATTCCACGACTCTGTGATTAAAAATGTTTGACAGCTGAGGTATCAGCAGTACCAGTACTGCTGCTGATGTTTTCTGTTCTGTCCTTTATTCCACACCTGTGCGGTTGCTTTGTGGAGCACGCTAAAGGTCCCATGTTTGCCCTGGTTTTTGCAGCCTGGTGAAACACTTAGAACTTTTCCCTTCCCATCTCTGCCTGCTGAAACCATTTGTCTCCTGCAGCTGCTTCCTGCTGTGCATGAAGGACGACAGCATCGAGGGCATCTACGACACCCTGAAGCAGTGTGCCCTCATCTCCAAGTCTGCCGGGGGCATCGGCCTCGCCGTGAGCTGCATCCGAGCCACGGGCAGCTACATTGCTGGGGTGAGTGCCAGCCCTGGGACACTCCTGCTGCTCCCAGGGGATGCCTTCCCTGCTGCCAAACCAGGGCTGCCTCTCACTGCACACAGCACTCAGCCTCCCTCAGTGCTCCCTGGGCCTGAGGCAGGAAGGTTGGTTTTCCTCGGTGTTTTGGCTTCCTAATAGAAGCCCTTCCAAAAAGAGGATCTTGCTCCACTGCTTGGTCAGACAATTCCAGTGTCTATTGGCAAAGACTTGTGCACCAGCCCTTTGCCTTTCTGTGTCTGTAACTGCCCCAGACCATCCGTGGATGTGTGTTTGGGGTTTCTTGTCACAGTGTGTGTAAACCCTGCCAGCCTTTAGGTGACATAATGTAGGGGAAAGGAGTTAGGAGGAAGATTTTATTAACTCTGGGACACAGCTGATATACACGTTCTTGTCAGAAAAAGCGTGGGGAAGGGACTAGAAATAATTGGTGGTGATCAAATCAATACAAGAGCTCTGCAGACTGAGAAAAGACCCAGAGGAAGTGCAGGCCAGCCCCTGCAGGGAGCTGCTCTCCGTGATGGTTTTCCTGTGCCTCTGCAGACAAACGGGAATTCCAACGGACTCGTTCCCATGCTGAGGGTCTACAACAACACCGCCCGCTACGTGGATCAGGGTGGAAACAAGGTACCTTAACGGGTCCAGAGGGAACCTCAGGGAATGGGAGAGCTTCCATGTGGGAAGGGTTGTCCCATGAACACCAGGGAGTGGTTGTGGGTGACACATGGTCATAAAAGGGCATTTTCCCCTTGTGTTGGTATCTGGTGTTGACCCCCAGTTCCCAGCTGGTTTGGGGTGTTGTGGGCACTCGGGAGCAGGGCAGGAGGTTTCTCTCCAAGGACAGTTTGTTCTGATCTGGATTGTGTTCCCTGTCCCAGAGGCCTGGGGCTTTTGCCATCTACCTGGAGCCGTGGCACTTGGACATCTTTGAGTTCCTGGACTTGAAGAAGAACACCGGGAAAGAAGAGCAGCGAGCCAGGGACCTGTTCTTTGCACTCTGGATCCCTGATCTCTTCATGAAGAGAGTAGAAACCAACCAGGTGAGAGCTTGGCTGGTGCAGAAAAGGTCTGGTAGTGGAGGAGCAGGAAGGGCTGGAGCTGCTTTGCTCCTTGCTCCTTCCGGGATCTTCCTGGAAAGAGCTGCTGCACCTTGTTTGAGAAGTCGGCTGTGCAACTGGAGAGTGGGGCTTGGCAACTCCAGCTCAGTGTTTTGCTTCAGGGCTTGATCTTACAGCCCGTGACTTGTTCTTGGACTCTTGGGCTGTTTTGACTCCGGGGTTTCCTTAAAGCATCAACATTTTCTCAGTAAATTGTTCTTGTGCCTGCTTGTATTTCACAGAATCCTGGACTGGTATGACTTGGGAGGGACCTTAAAACTCATCCAGTCCCACCTCTGCCATGGGCAGGGACATCTTCCGCTGTCACAGGCTGCTCCAAGCCCCAGTGTCCAACCTGGCCTTGGGCACTGCCACAGCTTTAGTTAACAGAACGCCTAAAGGTTTCCTCTGAATATTTTTACAGGACTGGTCCTTAATGTGCCCAAATGAGTGTCCTGGCCTGGATGACGTCTGGGGAGAGGAGTTTGAGAAGCTCTATGAGAGGTGAGAAGAGTGAGCAGAGCTGTAAGTGGTGCCATGCCCTCCCAGAGCTGCCTGTGTCCCCTGGGATCCGGGGCTGTGGCACAGGTTTGTGGGGGGCTCAGAGGTGCCCACCGGGCTCATTGTCACCTGGATAACAATGTGAGGATGGGGCTGTGTCCTTCACACAGGGGCCTGTCAGGGTGCAGCACTGTGTGAGTGACCATTTTAGCCTCTTGGAGGGACAGTGTCCCTGTTGGAGGGACACCCTGGAGCGATCCCCACTCGGAGCTCTCCGTGCCTTTGTGTGGAATTGCTGTGGTGAAAGATTTATTTCCCTTAAACAGCACAGTGCTGCTGCCCTGCTGTGAGGGCTCCCTGTGCGGAGCTCAGCAGTGAGGAGGGTCCTGGCTGCCCCCAGGAGTTAAAAGGACTTTGCTGTTCGGGGCTGTGGGGCTGACAGGACCCCGTGTGTGTTGCAGCTACGAGCAGCAGGGCCGCGTGCGCAGGGTGGTGAAGGCCCAGCAGCTCTGGTACGCCATCATCGAGTCCCAGACTGAGACTGGCACCCCCTACATGCTCTACAAGGACTCCTGCAACAGGAAGAGCAACCAGCAGAACCTGGGCACCATCAAGTGCAGCAACCTGTGCACCGAGATCGTGGAGTACACCAGCAAGGAGGAGGTGGGTGTGCAACGGGAGCTGGGAGTGGAGTGGGGCAGCTCTCTGGGATATGTCTGACTGCTGCCTGGGGAGCTTCTGATCTGGGTACTCACAGCTCTTCCACTGGCTCTGGGTTCCCCTCCCGCTCCTCTGGGGGATTTGGGATGACACAAAACACCCTTCAAAGGGAAAGCCACAAGGAACAAATGGGGCTTGAAAATTCCTTCCAACCCAGCCCCTTCTGGGATTCTGTATAAGGAGGGTTTCCAGGCAGCAGGACTTAGCAGGGCAGGATTTTTCTGCTCCCGCCAATTTCTGCTGAACTTTCCTGAACTGTTGTTACCTTTTGCACAACTTGTGAGGTGCCAGAGGACCGAGGGGTGCCCTTGGCAGGTTCCCTGGCGGGTTGTTTCCGTGCAGTTGGGGGCGGACCTGTGTCCAGTGATTCCCTGTGCGTGCCCACAGGTGGCTGTGTGTAACCTGGCCTCCATTGCCCTGAACATGTACGTGACCCCTGAGCACACCTACGACTTCAAGAAGCTGGCGGAGGTCACCAAGGTCATCGTCAGAAACCTCAACAAAATCATTGATATCAACTACTACCCTGTGCCAGAGGTGAGTGCTGGCCTGGGGTAGGCCTGAATCCTGCCCAGAGCAATCCCACAGCAGTCTGGGGCACGGGGAACCACAGGGGAACTCCACAGACCTGTTGGGAGCTCCGTGAACCACCTGTTCCCAGGTGGGACCTGTCAGTGCCTGCCTGAGCTTCAACCCAGAGCAGCTCTGTAGTGAAGCAGTTGTAGGAAACCTTCCCACTCCGGTTCTGCCACTGGAATCTTTTCATGTGTGAGGATTTCCATGAAGCACAGAGCAGAACTAGGAACAGAGTGGGAAGTGGAACAGAGAGAAGGATCCTGGGAAGATCCTGAGAAAGAATAACTTTTTGGTTGGTTTCACAACTCCCTGACAGGAGAGGGCAGCCAGGTGGGGGTCAGGCTCTGCTCCCAGAGAGCAAGGAAAAGGACAGGAAGAAATGTGCCAGGGGAGGTTTAAATTGAACATTAGGATAAATTTATTAATGGAAAGGGCTGTCCAGCCCTGGCACAGACTGCCCAGGGCAGTGGTGAAGTCCTCATCCCTGGAGGGGATTTAATATCCGTGTGGATGTGGCACCTGGGGACATGGTCAGTGGTGACCTTGGCACTGCTAGGGCACAGTTGGACTTGTTGGGCTCACAGGGATTTTCCAGCCTCAGTGATTCTGTGGTTCTGCTCTGTTAAATGTCTTCACTTATCAGAATGTGCTGAGTGTTCCTCCTGGCTCCCTTTGCTGGGGTAAGCAATCACAATCTGTGCTGCGGTCTGACACTCAGTCTGTGCCTCAGCAGACAGTGGCAGGATGGAAGGTGTGTGGATGCAGAGCTCGTGGCATCCTGCAGCAGGAGGTTTTGGGGCCCTGCAGGCTGGTTTCCCCAGCTGTGCAGGGTGTCCCCAGCTGTGCAGAGTGTCCCCAGCCGTGCTGTCCCCAGCTGTGCAGGGTGTCCCCAGCTGTGCAGAGTGTCCCCAGCTGTGCTGTCCCCAGCTCTGCAGGGTGCCCCCAGCTGTGCAGAGTGTCCCCAGCTGTGCAGGGTGTCCCCAGCTGTGCAGAGTGTCCCCAGCCGTGCTGTCCCCAGCTGTGCAGGGTGTCCCCAGCTGTGCTGTCCCCGCAGGCCGAGCGCTCCAACCGGCGGCACCGGCCCATCGGCATCGGCGTGCAGGGCCTGGCCGACGCCTTCATCCTCATGAGGTTCCCCTTCGAGAGCCCCCAGGCCCAGCTGCTCAACCAGCACATCTTTGAGACCATCTACTACGGGGCCCTGGAGGCCAGCTGTGAGCTGGCCCAGGAGCAGGGCCCCTACGACACCTACGAGGGCTCTCCGGTCAGCAAGGGGGTGAGTGCCAGGGGCTGGGGCAGGGAAAGCTCTGCACAGCTCATCCTGTGTTCCCTGGGCTGCTGCAGGGATCTGCTTCGTGGCAAATGGGACCTGAGTGAGCCGTGCCCTGGAGCCAGGAGTGACGTCCCTGTCCTGGGGACACCAGGGCCACCATCACTGGCCAGGGATTGTCCCGCTCTGGGCTGGGGCCGCCTCACCCCCAGTGCTGGGGACTGTTCTGGGTGTCTCAGGAAAAGATCAGAAGCTGCTGGAAAGTGTCCAGAGGAGGGACACGGGGCTGGGGAAGGGTGTGGAGGGGCCCCACGAGGTCACTGGGTCACCTGAGCCTGGAGGAGCCCGAGGTCAGAGCTCCCCGGGGCTGCAGCTCCTCCCGAGGGGCAGCGCAGGGACAGCTCCGGGCTCTGCTCCTGCCACAGGGACAGCGCCCAGGGAGCGCCCGCAGCTGGGCCAGCAGGGATTGAGGGGGGATTGTAGGGCGAGGCTCTTCCCCCAGAGGGTGCCGGGCACTGCCCAGGCTCCCCAGGGAATGGGCACGGCCCCGAGGCTGCCAGAGCTCCAGGAGCCTTTGGACAGCGCTGCCAGGGATGCCCAGGGGGATTGTTGGGGCTCTGGGCAGGGTGGGGCTGGATCAATGGTCCCTGTGGGTCCCTTCCCACCTTCAGGATATTCTGTGATTCTCTGATTTGAAAAGCCAAGCAGGCTCAGCCTGTGCTGGCTGTGCCCTGGATCAGTCACAAGGTGGAGTGTTTGTTAGGTCATACCAGAGCTTCACTGAGATCTAACTGGAGGGAAGAATTAAGAGGACTAACAGGTCCATTTTCAGTGGGATTTATAAAACGTGGAGAAAAGAGTGCCCTCTCTAATTTGGACCAAACTGTGTTCCTCAGATCCTTCAGTATGACATGTGGAATGTCACCCCCACTGACCTTTGGGACTGGAAAGCTTTGAAGGAGAAGATTGCCAAGTGAGTAACCCTGCATGGTTTGGAGTAGATGTCAGGTAAAACCCAGACTGGGTTGGGTGGGAGTGACCTCAAAACCCACCCAGTGCCACCTCTGCCATGGGCAGGGACACCTTCCACTGTCCCAGGCTGCTCCAAGCCCCAATGTCCAGCCTGGCCTTGGATATGAATTTGTTAAGTTCTGTCTACTGAGAACTAAAGGCAGGGTCTGAGTGTGAAAACAGCCCCATGTGTTTCCCCCACCCCAGCAGATCTTTCCTCTGAGCTCTTTTTTGGGTGGCTTTCTTTCATTTTTGGCCTTCCAAGGCCAAGGAGCCCACCCTCACTGCTTTGCTTTAGCTGAGCTCTAATTCTGTTTTGGATGCATCCAGCAGAGGATTTGTGTTCCCATTAAACAAACGTAGTGAGGAGTGAGCCATGAGCTGGCCTTGGGGGCTCTTCCTGCTGCCAGGGAACATCCTGGAGACAGGAATCACTGAAGTGTGAAGTGCCTGCCATGGACTCTGTTTGGCTCTAATTTTTAAATGTGGTAAATCTGTCCCCTGTCCTGTGTGTGGACAGGTTTCAGCCTCTTCACGGGCTGCTGGTTCAGTTGTGCCTCAGGGCTGTGGATTGTGCAGTGCCTGGCAGATTGTCTTCCCTGCACCCCATCCTGTGAATCATTTGGGAAAGCCTCTGATGAGAGATGAGAACATCAAAGCCCCTAATTCCACTTCCACTTGACCCACAGTTCAGTGGTGCCTCCCTTTTCCCTGTGAGGCTTTGCACGTTAGCCTGGATTTCCCAGTTCCTGCTGTTCTCTGTTCTCTCTGCTCTTCTCTGGGCTGTCTCCCTTGGCTGCAGCTCCCTAACTGTGCCCGTTGTCCCCAGGTATGGTGTCAGGAACAGCCTCCTCATTTCCCCCATGCCCACAGCCTCCACTGCCCAGATCCTGGGCAACAACGAGTCCATCGAGCCCTACACCAGCAACATCTACACGCGCAGGGTCCTCTCAGGGGAGTTCCAGGTGAGCTCTGGGGGAAGAGCTTTGCTCTTTGCTGGTGTTTTATGGCTGAGGAGCACAGGGGGAGGCCTCACACCTGGGGGCTCAGTTCAGCTGGGTGTTTGTGCCTGAGCACCAAGGGCACCTGGAGTGTTGGGTGCTGCAGGAGTGCAGCTCTGTGTGTTCCACAGTCACCCTGGAATAGGTGAAATGATAAACAGCCGCTGCTTTTGCCTGGGAAAAACCTCTGTGGGGCCTCAGGGTGGGCTGCAGGGATAACTGCTGAGAGGGGTTGGTGGTGGGATGGAAGGGACATGGGAAGAGTAGCTGAGACCACGGTCCTGAGAACGAGCTGTGAAGCACTCAGGGGTCTGAAGGGGCCATGGGAGAGCCCCACAGGCTCAGAGAGGTCTGTCAGTTAGGAAAGGGAGTGGAAAGAGTTGAGTTCTGGAGGCTGGGGTTAGCAAAGAGCCCTCTGGAGACAAGGGGAGGCTGTCCCTGTTAGGGAAGTGTGTCCATCCATCCATCCCCTCTGGGGTGTCTCAGTGCTCTCCATCCTTCTTGGCTGCAAGGTCACCACAGGCAGGAGTGGGGAGGTGGAACAGGAGGATCCTTGCCCTGCCTCCCTGTGTGGGGCAGGGGGACAGGGAGCCCATTCCCAGCAAGAAAAGGTGGCTGTGTTTTCTTCCCAAAGCTCAGCCTGCCCCTGTTCTGTTCTTTCCCCTTCTCACATCAGTCCTGATCATTTGCACCCTTCTTTACGAGCTCAGGTTGTGGCCAGTGGCCCTGCAACAGCAAGATCTCCCATTTTCCCATCTTTTGGTGCTCCTCATGCAGGGCAGTTCCAAACAGCCCCTTTTCTAATTTGCCATGTCCAGCAGAATCCCAGAATGGTTTGGAGGGACCTTAAAGATCGTGAATTTCCAGCCCCTGCCACGGGCATGGACTCCTTCCACCGTCCCAGGCTGCTCCAAGCCCCAGTGTCCAACCTGGAACACTTCCAGGGGTGAGAGTCTGGCAGGAGTGTGCAGAATCTTGTTCAACCATTTAAAAACCTTTGGCTTCTGCCCCTGCCAGGTTGTGAATCCCCACCTGCTGAAGGATCTCACGGAGAGGGGCCTGTGGAACGAGGAGATGAAGAACCAGATCATCGCCCACAACGGCTCCATCCAGGTGCGGGGGGGAGCAGGGCAGGGTTTCCTGCGGCCACCTCCTGCTCCTTCTGGATCCCCACTGCTCAGGAAGATGATAAAGAGAGTAGCAGGGAGTGTCCTGAGCTGTAGGGACCCACAGGGATCATTGATCCGGCCCCTGTCCCTGCCCAGAGCCCCAACAATCCCCCCTGGGCATCCCTGGGTGTCCAAAGGCTCCTGGAGCTCTGGCAGCCTCGGGGCCGTGCCCATTCCCTGGGGAGCCTGGGCAGTGCCCGGCACCCTCTGGGGGAAGCAGAACCTTGCCCTGCTCTCCAGCCTATCCACATGCGACTGCTGAGGGCAGCTGAGGGTGTTTGCACGTGTGCTTGGTGCTTGCAAAGCATGTCCAGAGGCCAAGTTTATCAGAGGGATGGAGCACCTCTCCTGCAAGGAAAGGCTGAGAGAATTGGGATTGTTCAGCCTGGAGAAGGCGCCAGGGTGACCTAATAGTGGCCTTTCAGGACCTAAAGGAGCCAACAGGGAACATGGAGAGAGACTATACAAGGGATGGAGGGACAGGACACAGGGAATGGCTTCCCAGGGCCCGAGGGCAGGGCTGGGTGGGATCCTGGGCAGGAATTGTTCCCTGGCAGGGTGGGGATGGAATTCCCAGAGCAGCTGTGGCTGCCCCTGGATCCCTGGCAGTGCCCAAGGCCAGGCTGGACACTGGGGACAGTGGGAGGTGTCCCTGCCATGGCAGGGGTGGGATGAGCTGAACTTCAGGGTCCCTCCCAAGCCAAACCATTCTGGGATTCTGTTTGGATTCAGGGACAGAGCTGTGCAGGGCTCAGTTCCAGTCAGGATTGCTGCAGCCCAGCAGTCACTGAAGAATTCCATGTTATAAATGGGGATATCTGGGCTGTCAGTGCTTCCCACACTGGAAAACCCCTCCTGTTCCTTCCAGAACATCCCTGAGATTCCCGATGACCTGAAGCAGCTCTACAAGACCGTGTGGGAGATCTCCCAAAAAACCATCCTGAAGATGGCTGCAGACAGAGGGGCCTTCATCGACCAGAGCCAGTCCCTGAACATCCACATCGCGGAGCCCAACTACGGCAAACTCACCAGCATGCACTTCTATGGCTGGAAACAGGTACAGCGGGGGCTCCTGCCACACTCCGGGGGCTTCCCCTGGGGCTGGGGGGCTTCCCCTGGGGCTGGGGGTTCTTCCCCACACACAGGGCATCACCTGGGGCTAGGGCCTTGTTCCCAAAAACATGGGCATTACCTGGGATCGGGGGCTTGTTCCCAGAAAATAGGGGCAGTACCCGGGACTTGGAGGGCTCGTTCCCAAAACACAAGAGCTGTACCTGGGACTGGGGGACTCGTTCCCAAAACACAAGAGCTGTACCTGGGGCTGGGGGGCTGTTCCCGAAACACAAGAGCTGTACCTGGGACTGGGGGACTCGTTCCCAAAACACAAGAGCTGTACCTGGGGCTGGGGGGCTGTTCCCGAAACACAAGAGCTGTACCTGGGGCTGGGGGACTCGTTCCCAAAACACAAGAGCTGTACCTGGGGCTGGGGGGCTGTTCCCGAAACACAAGAGCTGTACCTGGGGCTGGGGGAGCTGTTCCCAAAACACAAGAACTGTACCTGGGGCTGGGGGAGCTGTTCCCAAAACACAAGAACTGTACCTGGGGCTGGGGGGCTGTTCCCGAAACACAAGAGCTGTACCTGGGACTGGGGGACTCGTTCCCAAAACACAAGAGCTGTACCTGGGACTGGGGGTTTGTTCCCAAAACACAAGAACTGTACCTGGGGCTGGGGGAGCTGTTCCCAAAACACAAGAGCTGTACCTGGGGCTGGGGGTTTGTTCCCAAAACACAAGAGCTGTACCTGGGGCTGGGGGTTTGTTCCCAAAACACAAGAGCTGTACCTGGGACTGGGGGACTCGTTCCCAAAACACAAGAGCTGTCCCTGGGACTGGGGGGGCTGTTCCCGAAACACAAGAGCTGTACCTGGGGCTGGGGGAGCTGTTCCCAAAACACAAGAGCTGTACCTGGGGCTGGGGAGCTGTTCCCGAAACACAAGAGCTGTACCTGGGGCTGGGGGTTTGTTCCCAAAACACAAGAGCTGTACCTGGGGCTGGGGAGCTGTTCCCGAAACACAAGAGCTGTACCTGGGGCTGGGGAGCTGTTCCCAAAACACAAGAGCTGTACCTGGGGCTGGGGAGCTGTTCCCGAAACACAAGAGCTGTACCTGGGGCTGGGGGAGCTGTTCCCAAAACACAAGAGCTGTACCTGGGGCTGGGGGGCTGTTCCCAAAACACAAGAGCTGTACCTGGGGCTGGGGGAGCTGTTCCCGAAATACAAGAGCTGTACCTGGGGCTGGGGGGCTGTTCCCAAAACACAAGAGCTGTACCTGGGGCTGGGGGAGCTGTTCCCGAAACACAAGAGCTGTACCTGGGGCTGGGGGGCTGTTCCCAAAACACAAGAGCTGTACCTGGGGCTGGGGGAGCTGTTCCCGAAATACAAGAGCTGTACCTGGGGCTGGGGGGCTGTTCCCAAAACACAAGAACTGTACCTGGGACTGGGGGAGCTGTTCCCGAAACACAAGAACTGTACCTGGGGCTGGGGGGGCTGTTCCCAGCCAGTGGGACCTGGTAAGTTGGTAAGTTTGGCACACAGGCTGTGCTAAGTTCTGGCACAGCAAGCTGGTCTCAGCGATTCCGGGCAGGACAAAGGGCTGTTCCCTTCCCGGAATGCTGTTTTCCCCTGCGGTGCCTGCAGTGCAGCCCTGAGGCTCTGTGTGTCCCCAGGGCCTGAAGACTGGCATGTACTACCTGAGGACAAAGCCAGCTGCCAACCCCATCCAGTTCACCCTCAACAAGGAGAAGCTGCGGGAGCGGGAGAAGTCCCGGGAGGAGGAGGAGAAGGAGAGGAACAAGGCAGCCATGGTGTGCTCCCTGGAGAACAGGGAGGAGTGCCTGATGTGTGGCTCCTAAGGGCTGGCCCAGGGCTCCAGCAGAGCCATTCCACCTGCCTGGAGCTGCTGGGATAGGAGCATCTGGAATAACGTGAGGATGCCGAGGGCTGGGGCTGGGAGGGGGGTGGTGTAGCTTCCCCATCCACAGGGGTGGGGCACGTGGATGGGGTGAGCATTGCTTTAGTAGCTGGGCTTCCCAGGGATTTCAGGGCTCTGGTGTGGCCTTCCATGGAACCCTGCAGGTGGGACTGGGGACAGGGAGGTGCTGGTGCCACCCACGGGTGTGTCCTGATCACTCCAGACTGTGCCTTGCAGCCACCAAAGACTGTTCCTGGTGTCCCACAGGGAGCGGCACCCCTGGCTGTCCCTGTTCCTTGGCTGGGAACCCCTGCAGAGTAGGTGTGTGCAGTGTCTGCCAGGGCACAGGGGCAGCTGTGTCCAGCTGACGCTCCTGCAGTGTCCCCACCCTGCCAGAGCCTCCTCCCACTGCTGCTCCCTCTCCTTGTCCCCTCCTCTGGCCTTTCCAGAGAGCCTTTGGAAGGAGCAGACGGGTGGAAGGGGTGTTGCTTCCTGGGCTCTTCTCCCTCAGCTGGCCAGGGCAGAGCCTGGCACTGGCTGAATGTCCTCCAGTGGGGCCAGGAAAGGCAGAGCTGCTGCCCTGCATTTTATTCTGCATTAAATTCACTAATTTAGTCTAATTGCTCGGGCAGTTTCCTGGCAGGGGGAGCAGTACTGTCCCTGGCCACGGGTCAGGTGCCATCTTGTGAGGCCACTTGCCATTTGTGAAGGTTACCTGCCATCTCTTCAGGGAGCTCCACTTCCCCACCCCAGGTAGTTTTTAGATCTTTTAAACAATTCACTGCTCCTGTACTCCCTCCCTGCTCGTGCTCAGTGGGCCTTCAGGCAGTTCTGCAGTATTTATTGAACTCATGAACCACAACCCACCCCGAATCCAAACTCAATAAAGCGTGGAATGTTGAAGGAGTGGCTGGTGCTACCCTGGGGACACTTGGTGTGATGAAAAAGGACCTCTGTGGTGCTGTTCATGTTATGCTGCTTCCCACAGGGACATGGGGACATTGTCCCTCTGCAGAGCTCCTGGCAGGAGGGACAGGCAGGGAACTGGGCTCTGCTCCCGGGAACAGGGACAGGAGGAGAGGGAACGGCCTCAGGCCGAGCCTGGTCCTGTCCTGAGCACACGAACCCCGGTCCCGGTTCTGTTCCCAGCCCTGACCCCGGTCCCGGTTCTATTCTCAGCGCTGGCCTCGGTCCCGGTTCTGTTCCCAGCCCTGACCCCGGTCCCGGTTCTGTTCCCAGCCCTGACCCCGGTCCCGGTTCTGTTCCCAGCCCTGACCCCGGTTCTGTTCCCAGCGCTGACCCCGGTCCCGGTTCTGTTCCCAGCGCTGGCCCCGGTCCCGGTTCTGTTCCCAGCGCTGGCCCCGGTCCCGGTTCTGTTCCCAGCCCTGACCCCGGTCCCGGTTCTGTTCCCAGCGCTGACCCCGGTCCCGGTTCTGTTCCCAGCGCTGGCCCCGGTCCCGGTTCTGTTCCCAGCGCTGGCCCCGGTCCCGGTTCTGTTCCCAGCCCTGACCCCGGTCCCGGTTCTGTTCCCAGCCCTGACCCTGGACCCGGTTCTGTTCCCAGCGCTGACCCCGGTCCCGGTTCTGTTCCCAGCCCTGACCCCGGTCCCGGTTCAGTTCCCAGCGCTCGCCTCGGTCCCGGTTCTGTTCGCAGCGCTGACCCCGGTCCCGGTTCTGTTCGCAGCGCTGACCCCGGTCCCGGTTCTGTTCCCAGCGCTGACCCCGGTCCCGGTTCTGTTCCCAGCGCTGACCCCGGTCCCGGTTCTGTTCCCAGCCCTGACCCCGGTCCCGGTTCTGTTCCCAGCCCTGGCCCCGGTCCCGGTTCTGTTCCCAGCGCTGACCCCGGTGCCGGTTCTGTTCGCAGCGCTGACCCCGGTGCCGGTTCTGTTCCCTGCCCTGGCCCCGGTCCCGGTTCTGTTCCCAGCGCTGACCCCGGTCCCGGTTCTGTTCCCAGCCCTGACCCCGGTCCCGGTTCTGTTCCCAGCGCTGACCCCGGTCCCGGTTCTGTTCCCAGCGCTGACCCCGGTCCCGGTTCTGTTCCCAGCCCTGACCCCGGTCCCGGTTCTGTTCCCAGCCCTGGCCCCGGTCCCGGTTCTGTTCCCAGCGCTGACCCCGGTGCCGGTTCTGTTCGCAGCGCTGACCCCGGTGCCGGTTCTGTTCCCTGCCCTGGCCCCGGTCCCGGTTCTGTTCCCAGCCCTGGCCCCGGTCCCGGTTCTGTTCCCAGCGCTGACCCCGGTCCCGGTTCTGTTCCCAGCCCTGGCCCCGGTCCCGGTTCTGTTCCCAGCGCTGACCCCGGTCCCGGTTCTGTTCCCAGCGCTGACCCCGGTGCCGGTGCTGGTCCTGCAGTTCCTCTCGGGGCCGCCGGGGGGCGCTGGTGGCGCGGCCGCAGCGGGGTCGGGGGCATTGGGAGGGCGCCCCCCCGCCGTGTGTCCCGGGCTGCTGTCACAAATGTCCCCAAACCTCCCCAAGTGTCCCCAAACGTCCCCAAACCTTCCCTGACCTCCTCAAATGTCCCCAAACGTCCCCAGAGCTCCCGGCCCCGGGCAGGGCTCGCTGTGGGTCACTTCCCGGTTTCCTGTCGCGGGCTCTGCCATTGGGGTCGCCGATGTCCCAAAGCTGCCGGAGCTGCCGGGGACGGCGGCGGGGCTGAAGAGAAATTCCAAGCCCGAGGAAAACCGGAGCCATCCCCGTGTCCCCGCCTGTGTCCCCGCCTGTGTCCCCGCCTGGTCAGGGGAGCCGAGGGGGAGAAGGGCGGCGCTGCTCCCCCGGCACTCGAGGGGACAGACCCGGGGCACCCGCTGGGCTGGCACGGGAGATCCTCACCGGAACAGCGGGGTGGGGAATGGGACGGGAACGGGACACGGCACGGGGGAAACGGGACAGGGGGGACAGGGCAGGACAGGGGCAACGGGAAATAGGACAGGAGGGAGAGGAAGAAACAGGACAGGACAGGACAGGGCACTGTGGGGACAGCATGGGCTCTGGGAGACAGGACAGGGCGCTGGGGACAGCACAGGGGCACTGGGGGGACACCTCGGGACAGGGAGGAATGGGACAAGGACACGGGGGAAATAGGACAGGGGGGACAGGACAGGGATCCTGGAGGGACAGGACAGGGCACTGGGAGGACAGGGACACTGGGAGGACGGGACAGGGACACTGGGAGGACAGGGACACTGTGAGGACAGGACAGGGCACTGGGGGGACAGGACAGGGACACTGGGTCCTTGCTGGTGTGTCCCTGGGAGCTTTGTGCGCAGGCTCTGGAGTCGCCGGGGCTGTCCCAGCTCGGGCAGGGATTCCCTGTGCCTGGCTTGGGCTAAATGCTGAGGAGTTCCCGAGCCAGGAGCTCTCTGCAGGTTCCCCCAGGGGCCCCCAGGTTTCCCTCCCCAAGTTTTCCCTGGCACCCCTCTCCAGGTTGCCAGCGGCCGTTCCAGCAGCCCAGTGGCTCCCTATGGCCGGGATGTGGCTCGTGGTGGCCGTTAGGCTGCACTGCTGCCCGCGAATCCACTCCTGCCCTCGCTCGTTTGTTGTCCCAGGAAACGGGGCTGGGAACAGCTCCCAGCCAGGGCAAAGGGAATTTATAGCAGGGGAGGAGTGAAGGAACCTGTAACCGGTGCCCCTGGCTGAACCTTGGGAGTTACTGGCTCGGGGAAGATGCTGGCTCGGGTTGGTGTGCTTGGAAGCAACAGGGAAGGAAAATAAAATTAAAATAAAAGAAGGATTCAATGGAGACATTTCTTCAGGAGAATCACTGAGAGAGGGGCTGGAGCGAGTCCAGGGCAGGGCAGGGAGCTGGGGAAGGGGCTGGAGCCCCAGGAGGGGCTGAGGGAGCTGGGCAAGGGGCTGAGCCTGGAGAAAAGGAGGCTCAGGGGGGACCTGGTGGCTCTGCACAAGTCCCTGCCAGGAGGGGACAGCCGGGGGGTCGGGCTCTGCTCCCAGGGAACAGGGACAGGAGGAGAGGGAACGGCCTCAGGCTGGCCCAGGGGAGGCTCAGCTTGGCCAGCAGCAGGAATTTCCCCATGGAAAGGGTGCTCAGGCCTTGGCAGGGGCTGCCCAGGGAGCTTTGGAGTGCCCGTCCCTGCAGGTGGCACCTGGAGGTGGCACTCAGAGCTCCGGGCTGGGGACAAGGTGGGCACAGCTGGGACTGCCTGGGCTGGGAGGGCTTTTCCAACCCCTGGATTTTGGGACTGTGGGATCTATGTCTGCTCCTGCCACACATCCAGCAGCAAACACGGGAGGGAAAGGCTTGAAGTAACCAATTTAAGTGTCATTTCCTTTCTCTGTGTGTGTGACCATTTTTAGGCCCTTAGAGGAGCAGACTCAGGTTATTACAGTTTACTGGATCCTAAATGTGCTTCCAGCAGAGATTCCCAATCAGAGAACGAACCCTCCCACCAGGCCTCTGCTACAAACCCACCTGACACAGAAAGTGAGGAGCTGAGATACAGATGGAGAATGGGAAAATCTCCACGTTTCAGGGAGCAGGTGCAGAGAGCAGGAATGTTCCCAGCTGGAAGGGTCTCACCTCTGTGTGTCATTCCTGCAAGTCAGAGGGAACAGTTCCGGAGAAAATTCCTTCTGCAGGAGGGATAAACCACAGTAAATGAATACAAACATTGCACAAACATGGTGGGGGGCGTTCACAGAGTCTGGCAGGGGTAAAACCACTCCAAAGAAAAAGCCTCAGGACTGAACATGATCCTGTCTTTGCTACAGCTCCTGCAGAGGTGTGGAGACACACACAGAGCCTGCTGCTGCTGCGGTCCCTTATCAGCTCCTTGGACCCCATCCAGCCTCTTATCAGCTCAGCTGCTCGTTTGGACACAACCTCTCCGTTTTATTCCATCAGTTTCATTTGATGGTTTTTGGAAGACTTTTTTTCCTTTCTAAGATGAAATTTCATCTGTTCCCTGACATTTGCTTGTCAGGGGTAGATCCCAATCCAGTAGTAGGGGTTGTCACAAAACCAGTGAATTGCGAGGATTTGGGAAGAAATGGGTGAGGTTTGAGTCAGGATGGTTTTCACATTTGTTATTCTTTCAAATTATTCCCTGGGAATTGTAACCCAGGCCTGTGCCCAATGCCCACCTTGTCCCCAGCCCGGAGCTCTGAGTGCCACCTCCAGGTGCCACCTGCAGGGACGGGCACTCCAAAGCTCCCTGGGCAGCCCCTGCCAAGGCCTGAGCACCCTTTCCATGGGGAAATTCCTGCTGCTGGCCAAGCTGAGCCTCCCCTGGGCCAGCCTGAGGCCGTTCCCTCTCCTCCTGTCCCTGTTCCCTGGGAAGGTCCCCCCTGAGCCCCTTCCCTTCCCTGGACACTCTCAGCACACCAGGACTGTCCTGGTGCTTCCAGCCACTCCCATAATTGACAGTTACCACGAAGCTCCACAATTACCCCAAATGCTGCCCTGAAAAATGAACATTTGGAGAGGTGCCAGGCCCTGAGCTCCCATGTTTATGATCACACCACGCAGGCGATGCTTCCTTTCACCGAGGGGGGACAATGAGAAGCAAATGACAAAAGCATTTGATTTTATGTGTGTGGTCTTCATCAAATTAGCAAAAAAAAAAGAAAAAAAAAAATCTGGGCAGGCAGGGGGAGTTTGCAGGAGCATTAAAGAAATGGATTTTTAAAGGACCTCGAAAGAGGCTCCAGTGGGGGCAGAGCCTGGCTGGGGTTTGCAGGCAGAGCAGGGCAGGGAGGAGCAGCTGTGCTCAGCTTTGGGAACCAGCCCAAAACCTCTGGGAATCCCTGGGAAGGCTCCTGCCTGTGCAAACAGGATCTGTTTGAGAGTCCCAGAAGGGGAAGTGTCCCCACACGCTGCTGTTTACATGTGGAAACCCGTGACAGCATCCGGCCCCTGCCCTCACAGGGGTTTGGGGTTTGGTTTTTTTTTTTTCCTTCTTTTACATGAAAAGTAGCTGGGATTGGCACGTGCAACAATTCCAACCTCTCCTCTCCCCCTGAGGTGGGAGTGATCTGGCTCTGAGGCTGCCCAGGGCTGGGTTTCATGGTACTCTGTAAAGTTTTTTGCACAAGCGAAGAAGGTAAATATTGATGGATAATTTAAAAAAAAAAAAAAAAAAGATGCTACAGGTGCTCTCTGTACAAGGTCCTGCACAGCATTGCACTCTTAATCAACTCCACACATGCTAAAGCTTCTCTTTGTCGAAATTAAACCCAATTAGTTCCCTTATTCCACATGCAGAAAATGTCTAATGAACGTGGGAGCGCCTCAGGTGCCGTAAATACAAATGAAAGGTCAGGGGAGAGCAGCTCCTGGTTGTGAAATCCTCCTTTAAAAGGAGAGATGTTCCCACTGATCTTCTCCTTGTCCTTCTGGAGATCAAATTCCCAAACCAGCAGCAGCCACTCAGACCTCCCAATGGTGCAGGTGAAGTGCCAACCCCACCACTCACTAAATAAAAATGAAATTAAATCATCCACGGGCTCCAGCAGCTCTCCAGAAAAAAAAAAAAAAATGGCAGAGGAGAGGAGGATTTTTCCAGTTTCAAAGTGCACGGAACATTTCACTGTTATCCCCTTTTGTCATCTCATTAGGAGAACCAAAGGCCTCCCCCTTTTCCAGTCTCCCATTTGCATTTATAATAACGTGTTGCCATGGCAAAATCTGATAGTCCTGGACTTCTTCTAAGGGTGGCATTCACATCCTCACAGGAGTACAGGGAGGAGGGAAAAAAAAAAGCCCAACCAAACTCGGTGCATCCGGGTTTTCCAGTGGGCTGGGCCAGGTCCCTGCTGGGGCGCTCCAGGAGTGTCAGGTGTGGAGCTGGAGTGTCCTCCGGGGGGGACAAAGGCAGGCTGGATGTGTCACACACAGCCAGGGCACCGAGAGCTGCAGGAGCTGCCTTTTGTCCCCAGCTCGTGCTATGAAATGTGGGATTAAGGAGGGGACAAACCCCCCCTGCTCACTGGGGCCATTCAAGAGCAGCTTGTTCCCAAATTTCGCGACAAGGAGGCTTCACTTGAGGGCCCCACTGACGGCCCCGGCCACACAAAGGGCTCCAGGCGCTGATTAAAACCAGGTAATGGGGAGGATCCAGCAGGCACTTCCCCAAACGTCCCCACTGTCACCAGCTCCCTCAGCCCGGGGGGTTTGTGCGGTGGGACTGAACAGCAGCACTTGGTTCCCTCCTGTGACAGTCCTGGTGTCCTTATCTCTGCCGGGGTCAGGGTGGACAATGCGCGGGAAACGTAGATTTGAGCTCAGACCTCGAGGTTTGTTGTTTCTTATCTCTTTACAGACTCAGCAGCGAGCTCTGACTGGCAAGTTAGAGAACAGAAATAAAATGGAGATGTCTCTAACTCTTCCCAGGGTTATTTAAGTGTTAATTACCCAATAATGAGGTGACCCCTGTGTTATTGATACTTTTGACCCAATAATGACCACCCAAGGCCCGAAATGCAGAGCCTTTTTCACCCAATTACAGAAAATCCACCCAAACCCATGGAGAAGAAGGAAGAAGAAGGTGAAGACAACATCCAAAATCCTCCATCTTGACTTACACACACGACTATATACTAAAACCCCCAAATCCAGGTTTCCAGAATTCCAACCCCCTTCCTTCTGCTGGGAAAGGTGAGTGGGATCACTTCCCAGCCAGCCTGGCAGGGATCAGCCCCAGGGAATCCCAGAGGGTGCCCCCAAATCTCTCTGCTCCTCCTCCCCCTCATTCATCCCCAGGGTGTCAAATCAGGGATTGTCCCCTCCTCACTCCAGGACAGAAGGAAAGATTGTCCCTGGATCCCTGGCAGTGCCCAAGGCCAGGCTGGACACTGGGGACAGTGGGAGGTGTCCCTGCCGTGGCAGGAGTGGCACTGGGTGGGATTTGAGGACCCTCCCAACTGGTGATAAAGCTGGGGAGGAGCCTCGTCTCCCACCCTTGTCATTCCGCCTTGGTTGTGCTGGGGGTGAAGGGCCTGGCCCAGTGCCCGGAGGAGGGAGCTGGCATCTCTCTTTGTCCAGCGCTGGGATCTCCCCGGAGACATGAGCTGCTGTGAGTGGCGGCCCCAAACCGCAAACATTCCTGTGCTCCCGCCGTGGGGAAGCCCTGGGCTCTCCTGGGCCACCACAATTCCCTCTGTTGACACTCGGCCAGCAGCAGGAATTTCCCCATGGAAAGGGTGCTCAGGCCTTGGCAGGGGCTGCCCAGGGAGCTCTGGAGTGCCCATCCCTGCAGGTGTCACCTGGAGGTGGCACTCAGAGCTCCGGGCTGGGGACACGGTGGGCACATCTGGGATCTGATGTTCTGGGAGGGCTTTTCCAGCCTCAGGGATTTGGGGATCTGTGGCAACTGCAGGACTCTGTGACTGTCCCACCACAGCAATCCCAACCCCTCCTCCAAGAACCTTTTCCATCCACTGTCCTCCTGCAGCCACGAGCCCAGTGCAGGTGGCCACCCCACACATGCCCAAATCCCCCCACCAAAGCCCAAATCCCACCTTTTCCTCCCTTATCCTTCCACCTTTTCCTTGGACAGGGGTGCAAAGTCTCACTCCTGCTGGGATGGGGAAATTCGGAATTGCACCACGGAGCAAAGGAAAGGGGAAAGCCGAGGCCTCACCTTCGCTCCAGGGGAAAGATCATCTCCCCTGGTCCTTTTTTTTTTTTTTTTTTCCCAGCGGGTTCAGAGGAGGGAAAGGCTCTCTTGGAAGCTCTTTTTCATCGGAGAGCGAGTCGGCAATTAAAGCTGACTCTGCTTATTCATTAGCTCACATTAAAAACGGCGGCAAAAGCGGAGGGGGAACTCTCGAAACAAATTTGGGCCCCTCTCCCGTCATTGAGCGCCAGTTAGGGGCCGTCAATGCGCTCCATTTGTGCGCTAACTGCTTCTGAAGCGCGGCCATATGGCTGCGTTAAAACATCCTTTCTCGTGCTTAATTTGAGGCACTGATGGGCCCTAATCAGCCGTGTGGGGATGAGCCCCCTAATTGATGACTAATGAGTCACGTGCATCCCCGAATTAATCCCGTTAATCACTCGGCGTTGCCTGGCGGGTTTTGACGGCGCGGGTCAGGTGGAGGGGCCGCTGCCCTCCCGCTTCTCCTGGGCGCGGAAAAGGTGGAAGAGGCGCAGCCAGAACTTGGGGATCGGTGCGAGAAAGGGATTCGTGTTCCCCCGCCGGCAGCTCCTCACTGCGATCCCTGTCCGTGCTTCTCACGGGATGCTTTGGGTCGGGAGGGACCTCAGAGTGCCACGGCAGGGACACCTCCCGCTGTCCCCAGTGTCCAACCTGGCCTCGGGCACTGCCAGGGATCCAGGGGCAGCCACAGGTGCTCTGGGAATTCCATCCCCACCCTGCCGGGGAACAATTCCTGATTCCCAAGATCCCATCAGATCCTACTTTGAAGCCATTCCCTGTGTCCTGTCCCTCCAACCCTTGTCCCCAGTCCCTCTGCAGCTCTCCTGGAGCGCCTTTAGGTGCTCTGAGCTCTCCCTGGAGCCTCTCCTCTCCAGGTGAGCACTCTGGCTGAAATGCTGGCAGGAGGCTGTTCCTGATTCCACAGGAAGAAGGAAGCAGGGAAGGGATGTCTCTGCCACCACTCAGCACCTCAGGGCTCCACCTTTCCCTGGATCTGTGGTTGCTGCTCCCTGCTCTGGATTTGTGCCACGGCCCCTCGCAGGGCCAGAGGTGAAAGGAATTTTGAGGCAGCGCAGTCTGGACGTTGCCCAGCACGAGGGGAGCTCGGGTGCTGCCCTTCCCCTCCACAAGAAACCAGGGTGGGAACAGTTTTCCCGGGATCGATCTTCCTGGCAGGTCCCTGAGCAGACACCGCAGCTGCCGCGAGGAGACTTTGCTGCATTCCCAAATTAATGTCCTGGCTTGGAGCAGGACACAAACTGAACTTAGGGAAAATTCTGAAGTTCCATTTGATCAAAGCAGATACTTGTGCTCTGGCACTTAAAATAAGTTAAAAAAAAACCAGTCAATAATGACTTGTCTGGTGTTCATTAGGGCACAGAAACATCGGCACTGTGTTATTTTTCCATTGCTGCCTCTGAGCCTTTCATATGGAGGCTGGATTGATTATCCCTATCTGTCAGAAGCATCCAGCTCTGGCATTATTGACCTCACACCGTTAATTGCACAATTATCTTTCAACTCTGCAATGAAGTGCTGCTCGTTCTTATGTTTTGAATTTTAAAAATCTCACGGTTGAACTCCTGTGCACGGACTTTCAGCTGCAGCGGATAAAAATCCCCATTTCCCTTCTTCCTCACACTAATAAACATCCCTGGGCTGTGTTGCCTTTCTGTTTTTCATGGGAACAGGGCTCCAGGCTGGTTTAGCAGCACGGAAACATTCCAGGTACGGGTGCTGCTGCCTGGGGGGGTCTTGGAGAGCCACAAACAGGAAGGTAAATTTCCATCAAGGGGGTTTGAATGCCTGAAATTGAAAGGTGAAAAGCTCAACAGCATTGGCATGGAAGGTGTTGTGGTGACCAAGGCTGGAATTGTCCCCTGTGCTGAGACACCTCCAGGGCTGTGTCCAGTTCTGTGTCCTGCAGGAGAGCCCTGGAGGGGCTGGAGCGTGTCCAGGGCAGGGCAGGGAGCTGGGGAAGGGGCTGGAGCCCCAGGAGGGGCTGAGGGAGCTGGGCAAGGGGCTGAGCCTGGAGAAAAGGAGGCTCAGGGGGGACCTGGTGGCTCTGCACAAGTCCCTGCCAGGAGGGGACAGCCGGGGGGGTCGGGCTCTGCTCCCAGGGAACAGGGACAGGAGGAGAGGGAACGGCCTCTGTTTCTGAGGAGGGAATTCACTCCCACCCCAAATAAACCCCTGGGCAAGGTGCAAGGCCTGCCCTGGCATCCCACACACGTCGGGCCTTGCAGAGCCCCCGGGTGTCGGGGACGTGGAGATGTTTGATCCCAACCCCTCCAGGATTTCACAGCATTGCCCAGGGCTGCTGGAAAAAGCTGTCCCTGATCCCCCCTGTAGTCCCAGCAGTGTGAGGGGACCACACTGCACAGAAATCCCAAATCCCTGAGGGTGGAAAAGATCTCCCAGAACATCAGATCCCAGCTGTGCCCACCTTGTCCCCAGCCCGGAGCTCTGAGTGCCACCTCCAGGTGCCACCTGCAGGGACGGGCACTCCAAAGCTCCCTGGGCAGCCCCTGCCAAGGCCTGAGCACCCTTTCCATGGGGAAATTCCTGCTGCTGGCCAAGCTGAGCCTCCCCTGGGCCAGCCCGAGGCCGTTCCCTCTCCTCCTGTCCCTGTTCCCTGGGAGCAGAGCCCGACCCCCCGGCTGTCCCCTCCTGGCAGGGACTTGTGCAGAGCCACCAGGTCCCCCCTGAGCCTCCTTTTCTCCAGGCTCAGCCCCTTGCCCAGCTCCCTCAGCCCCTCCCGGGGCTCCAGCCCCTTCCCCAGCTCTGATGGGGAACAGCCAAGGCCCTGCTCTGCACACATCTCTGAGCCCTCCCAGTTTTGAGGGAATGAGGAGCCGTGGTGGGAATTTTGATGGAATGAGGGGCTGAGGTGGGAATTTTGATGGAATGAGGGGCTGTGCTGGAGAAGCTGAGCACAAGGTCCAGCCTTGTCTCTGCCCTGGCGTGGGGAAGGGGCTTTTCCAGCCCTGTCCTTGGGCGTCCAAGCCGAGCCAGGTGGGGCCGGAGCTCACAAGTTATTTCAAACACGTCCCGGGATTATCCTTGTTTGTTACTTCCAAACCATATTCAGCTGCTATTTTGGGGCTTTGTGCAATGATGGTCATTATGTGATATTGCAGCCGGCTATTATTCCTGCTCCAGGCTTTAATAAATGCCTGGCAGATTTAATAAAACTGATCCAGATTTAAAGTGTCCCTCCGGTGATAAATCACCTGGTGAAAATTCCCCAGCCCACTCTTGCTCTGGGATTTCTGCTCAGTTCAATTCATCAAGTGGAACAAGTCACTCCGCCTTCTGAAAAATCAAGCTGTTCGCATCGAGTTTGCGCTTAGCTGCCGAACAAAGGAGCTCCTAAACCTAAATAATGACAGCTAATGATTAATGCAATTAAAAACGTCAAAAAAATATTGCCCACAGTTTTAATCGGCGGGTATTAAAAGCCATCGGAATGACTGCTGCAAACCGCCGAGATCCGGGGATGAACTCGGCGTTTGAGTGCGAGGGGAGAAGCAGCTCGGGGGTTCCGGGGCAGCTCTTGCCGGTGGACGTTCTTCCCTTCTCCACCTTTTATTCAGGAAGGAAACAACTCCTAAAAAATAAAACCGACCGATTTTGGGTGGTTTTCCCCCTCTGGGCAAACAAACCCGGGTTATTCAGGGAGCCCCCGAACCCCGCTGCACAGCGCAGTAACCCTTTGTGTGCCGGGCTGTCCCCAAGGCCGGCTTTGTCCCCCGCCCGGGCCTGTATAATGACCAGACTGTTTCATTAGGAGCACAATTCCCTCGGCAAAACCCCAGCCCAAACAACTCCTGGGAGCGTTTGTGAGCGGAATGCCACCGGGGGGTGAGTGGCACACAATGGGCACGGCGACAAGTGCCCCGGGCCGGGCGGGCGCGCATGCAGAGCGGGGATTAGGGGGTCCCACCCCGGGTCAAGTGTCTCGAGGGGAGCCGATAAACACCCCAAACCTGACAACAGCTTTTCCTTTCTTCCTGCCCCACTTGTTAAGTGCCCGAGCAAATCTCCTGAATGGCGCCGGAGTTTACTCAGGGGCCTTTTTTTTTTTTTTTTTTCCCCTCGCAGGAGACACTTCTTCTCCTTCTCTCTCCGTTTTCTGAAGGCGCTTGCAGGCGCTCTCCGGAATAAATTTGCTCCGCGCCCCGCACAAAAAAAACCCATCCACCCCCCCCTGCCCTCCCTCCGCCTCTTTCCTGCGGCCTTTGTCTCAAGGTGTGTGAACAAGGGGGAAAAATCTGGGCTGAGAAAAGCGAGATCCAGTTTCCCCCCGCGGATTAAGTCGAGCACTTTGAAGGTTTGGCTGAATGACTGACTTTTCATCTTAAAGAAAAAAAAAAATTGCAGAGTTGTTTTTTTTGGTTTTTTTATTCTCCTTGGTCCTACTTTCAAATAAATATAATAAATATATTCTTCTCTGGTCGCTGGGCCGGGAGTCTGGTGGGGCATTCCCGAGGGAGGGATTCAGTGACGGAGAGCACCTGGAGCACCTCCAGCTGTCCCGTTCCGCTGGTGAGCCCAGCTCCCGCCGGGGACGAATGAAGGGCACGAAACGGATCCCCGACACCAGAACCCAACGCCGAGGTGTGCTCCGGGGGGGTCTCTGCTGGGCCAGCAGGAAATCTGCAGCTTTGCCGCTGGGCAGTCTGGAACATTGCCGGAGTGAGATGATCCTTAAGCCCCTTCCAACCCAGGCCGTTCCTTGCCTGGGGCTGGGGACAGCAGGGGACAGCAGCAGGGGACAGCAGCCTGCACGCCGCACTGCTGGTCCTTCCCTCCCTCTGTGGGATGATCCCAGGCTTTGGTTCTCCTCTGGAAAAAGAGACAGGGACACCTCCCAAACGGGGGCAGAGAGTGGCAGAGCGCTGTCCCTGTGCGAGGGGAGGTGGCACTCAGAGCTCCGGGCTGGGGACAAGGTGTGCACAGCTGGGACTGCCCGGGCTGGGAGGGCTTTTCCAGCCTCAGGGATTTGGGGGATCTGTGAATTGTTGTTGCCCCACATCCACTGGGGATGCTGCTGTGGGTGCTGTGATCTGCGCCCTGGAACTGCCCCCGTGCCTCCTGCAGCTCCTGCAGAGTTCCCTTCCCTCAACATCTCGGTCTCGGTCCATGGAATGTGTCTCCAGCTCCAGCTCCTGTGTGTGCTTCTCCTGCTCAGCAGCTTCCTTTTAAGATTTTGTGATCCCAGACTGGTTTGGGTTGGGAGGGACCTTAAATCTCACCCAGTGCCAGCCCTGCCACGGCAGGGACACCTCCCACTGTCCCCAGTGTCCAGCCTGGTCTTGGGCACTGCCAGGGATCCAGGGGCAGCCACAGCTGCTCTGGGCGTGGGAAATGGATTTGTAGAGAATTCCCAAAGTTTACATACAAATACATACTCTGTAAACCCTCTATCACGCTTCTTTAAAGCTAATTATTTAAAATTATTTTTCGTGGGTCTTCCCACAATGTATTTTTCCTAGTTTTATTTTTTTTTAAGTATTTAGTCTTACTTGCAAGGCTATCTTTTGAAACTCGTTTCTAGTTCTATTTAAAAACGAAACAAAACAAAACAAACAGCGTGTTTTATTCTATGGTATTTTTAAATTAGCATTCCTTATTTTAAAGTTTGCACGCAGATATACATAGGATGTGAGCCTTCTGTCAGGCTTTGAGAATTCTCTGCAAATCCACTTCCCCACATCTGGGGCCGCCCCTGGATCCCTGGCAGTGCCCCAGGCCAGGCTGGACGTCGGGGCTTGGAGCAGCCTGGGGTCGGGGGGGAGGCTGGATGGGCTTTAAGGTCCTTCCAGCACAAACCATTCCATGCCTCCCTGTGCGTTTCACCCGCTGCCTCTCTCTCTCAGAGGCTCGGGGTGGCTTTGGGGCTGCAGGATCAGCAGGTGGGACCAGGGTGCCAGGACGAGTCTGACGCTGCTGCTGCTGCATTCACAACCAAAATTCAGGGCGAGGCCGGGACTTGCTCTTTTCAGGGTACCCAGGGACAAAGGGAAGTGGGAGCCCCGGAGCGCAGTGGTTGCTCAGGGCCTGGTGCATAACCCGGAGCTTTATCCGGGGTTTCCAGAGTGAGATGCGGCTTCCTCTCCTCCTTATTGAATTCATTGTTCTCCCAAGGAGGGGATTATCGGCAGGTTGGTCTCACCCTGACTCCTCAAATTGTAAATCCCGTGAGGAGCAGCTGAGGGAGCTGGGCAAGGGGCTGAGCCTGGAGAAAAGGAGGCTCAGGGGGGACCTGGTGGCTCTGCACAAGTCCCTGCCAGGAGGGGACAGCCGGGGGGGTCGGGCTCTGCTCCCAGGGAACAGGGACAGCAGGAGAGGGAACGGCTCAGGCTGGCCCAGGGGAGGCTCAGCTTGGCCAGCAGCAGGAATTTCCCCATGGAAAGGGTGCTCAGGCCTTGGCAGGGGCTGCCCAGGGAGCTTTGGAGCGCCCGTCCCTGCAGGTGGCACCTGGATGTGGCACTCAGAGCTCTGGGCTGGGGACAGGGTGGGCACATCTGGGATCTGATGTTCTGGGAGATCTTTTCCAGCCTCGGGGATTTGGGGATTCCTGTTTTGCTGCAGGACGAGCAGGATCCACCGACCCCCCTGGCCAGGAGCAGCTCCCTGAGCAGGAGCTGCTCCCCCGGCTCTGGGAGGTGGCGGCTGCTCTGGGGTGGCTCCAGCAGGGCCAGGGGAGGGGTCCCTGCTCCAGAGCAAAAGTCCCCGTGCCTCTGAGTGGCCTCACCTTTCCCACTGCAGGGAAGCAGAACCATTAGAAGAGCTCAGCCTTTGATGGGGAGTGCGAGCTGCACACAGGTCAGAGCTCATAATGAGATAAACTTTCACTTGAAACTAATTCTTGAGCTTATTATGCCGTAATAGCTTTGGGAAAATCACTTTCCGCGGACATATTGCAGTCTCTGAGGTACAGCTAAGCCAAAGAGGTGATTTTCCTCTTTATTTCCAACTGCAGCAGCTTTAAAGGACGCTTTCACGGATTAGGAAAACATGTTTTGGGTAAATCGTGCTACCCACGTCGAGGCTGCAGGCAATTAAATCCTGCCATTGAGATTACCAATTATTAGATTATATATGGATTTTTTTATTTTTTTTTTTAAAGCAGCGAGCTTGGTTCTGCTCGCGGTGACAAGGGGGGCTGCACGAAGGAAAACAGCGGAATGTGCAAAGAATTGTTAAATAACCGATAAATAGGCTTAAGTTCTTTAAACTGGCAGCAGTGAGTAGCTTAAGCAGTATGGTTTGGATCATCTAAATTTCCAAATACCTGGAGTATATTTGTAAACATGGCAATCTAACATTTTGCCGAGCGGCACATTCACGTCCCAATTAGCATAAATGAGGATTTAACAGCTGATTGCACAGTGTGAATGATAGGGACTAATTGTCAGAGCAGGGGAGCTGTGGGATGATGGGGATGATGGGGAGCGGTGCTGTGGGGCGGGATGGCCGGGAGAGGCTTTGGGAACCCTCGGGGAGGAGGAGGATGAGGGAGGGACCCTGTGCTCCTTCATCTCCCCCGCCGGACCACGGGGGTCCCAGCCCCAGAAAGCCCCCAGTGTTGGGCTGAGCTCAGCCTGGCCCTCACCTGTTCCAAATATATTTTGTATGATATGAGTGGCTTTTTGCAAATATTGAGATGAATAGTGCGTGTGTCGTATTAGAAAGTTATGTTGTATTGATACAGTAATTGCTTAAGCCGTCTGTTCGGCCGGGATGACACGCGGTGAACATGCAAAGAAGACCCTGCTGTAGGCACAGCCACCATCAGCATCCACCGTCTGAAGAGAGTGGGGACCAAGGCCCAGGCTGGAGGTGATGATGAACACCCGGCCAAGAAACACAAGGGCTCTAAAAAGTCAGAGCCAAGGAGGGGCCGTGCAGGACACTTCCTGGAATATGGAAACTACCTTATGGAAAAGTATGAGTATTCAAAGACTGATTCAAGAGAAAGGGTATTTAAAGAAAGCCTCAGAAATAGCAGGTTTGTGGACTCGGCTGAATGCCGGACCTCCTTTTGCTTAATCTGCTTCCTAATTGTCTTGTTTTTGTTGTTGTTGTTAAACCTATTTCTTAAAATTTACCAGGAAAGTGAACTCTGTTTTCCACACACCCCAACCCTAACCCCAGCCCTCTAGTCTGGGCTGGACAGGGCTGTGCTCCTGCACTCCTGTTGGGGGTTATGCTGGAGGAGATGAAAATCTAACAGGAAAGTCTTACAGATACGAATGCTTAGCAGAAGGTTCATTAGAAATGAAAGCAAGTTTTGCTATAGGAGGATAAAAAAATGATGAAGTTTGAGATTGCTGAGTTAGTTGTTACTGGGCAAAGCTTAAGATGAGTTGGGAGAAGACTTTCTATGGTTAAGAGCAAAGGATAAGTCATTTGCAAACAAAAACGTGTTTTTGCCAAGTAAGGAGAAAAACCTCGGCAAATAAAAACACGTTTGTACAGTTTTTACTGACCTCGAGGGCAACTTCTAATTGGTTAACAGCTTTCTTGTTAATTATTCTGTTGGTTAATAAAAGGTATTTTACTGGTCCATCAAATCTGTTCTCGGATTGTTTACGTGTTTTCTTTACTGATTCTCATGGGACAAATCCCTGGTTCTTACAGGCGCGCTGATTTTTCACCTTTAAAACGGATTGTTGTGTCAAAGGAACTTCTCGTTCTCAGAACAGCTTCGGTGGGAATTTGCAGATTGCTCCTTAGCTGCACTCAGAGGAAACGAGGGGCTGGCCGTGCGCCTATTTTACCTGGCTGTTCCTACAGGAAGGGATTTTTAACTGGAGCAGGGAACGGCTCAGCAGCCACCCGGGGCTGGCAGGGCTCCCTCTGGGACGGGCTGGACCCTGGAGAGGCTGATCCTGCTGGGAAGAGCTCTCTGGAGTCCATGGGGGCCACTCCGCAGGGCTGCTCCCGGCTTCTCCACCTGCTCCAGCCCCTGTTCCAGCAGCAATTCCAGCGGGATGGAGCAGGAGGGGCTGCGGGACAGCGTCACCTCGGTCTGTGTCACCTGCAAAGGTGTCCCTTGGAGGGAAGGGTCATTGTCCCGCAGGCAGCCCCGAGTCATTCCCTGCAGGATCTCCCCACATGGAGCTGGAGTTTAGGGCACAGAATCCCAAAATCCCTGAGGCTGGAAAAGCCCTCCCAGCCCAGGCAGTCCCACCTTGCCCGGAGCTCTGAGTGCCACCTCCAGGTGCCACCTGCAGGGACGGGCGCTCCAAAGCTCCCTGGGCAGCCCCTGGCAGGGTTGAAGCCTCACATCCTCTTGGATTTCGTGTCCCTTTTGCTCTCCCGTGCAGAGGGGTCCCCCCTCAGCCTGAGGTGTTGGAGGATCCATCACCAGCCCCATCTCCACCTCACCCTCAGCCCCTCCCAGGAGCGAGGGGATCCCTGAGGGACATCCCCTCCTGTCCCGAGTTGCAGCTCCCAGGGAAAGGGAGGAGAGTTGACTTTGACTCTTGTGGAGCTGATGGTGCCCGCAGCAGCTCTCCCTGGGACAGCGCTTTGTCCTCCCGGCACCTGCCGTGGCCAGGCCCGTCCCCAGGGAGGAAGGAGGAGCGCTGAGGGACCACCAGGGGTGTTTTTGGGTCACTTTCCCAGTGATGGATCTGGACAGTCCCAGGGAAAGATCAGACAACATCCACAAACGTTTCCTGTCTCCAAATGCCTGCGGGAGGGCAGAGGGAAAGGAGAAGGAAGGAAGGAAACAGCCTGAGATGAATCCTTACACGGAGTCGTTCATGGAATCATGGAATCCCAGACTGGTTTGGGTTGGGAGGGAACTTAAATCCCATCCAGTGCCACCCCTGCCACGGCAGGGACACCTCCCACTGTCCCCAGTGTCCAGCCTGGCCTTGGGCACTGCCAGGGATCCAGGGGCAGCCACAGCTGCTCTGGGAATTCCATCCTCACCCTGCCAGGGCACAATTCCTGATTCCCAAGATCCCATCAAACCCTACTTTGAAGCCATTCCCTGTGTCCTGTCCCTGCAGGCCTTGTCCCCAGTCCCTGTGCAGCTCTCCTGGAGCCCCTCCAGGTCCTGGCAGGGGCGTTGACCAAAGGGTGGCTGCAGGCAAGGGACAAGAGGGTCCCAAACCCGAGCTGTGGGGACGATAAATCTCCCAGCCGTGGCACTGAACGCAGAGGAACTCGGATTCACTTCCTCTCCCCTGGGCTCACGGTGGGGTTTCAGCCTCTGGAAACCTCTCTGTGCTCCCTCCCTCTGGAACGGCTCCAAGTAACTTGGAATCTCTGCAAGGGATCTCTTGGAGACAACAACTCACCTTACCCTGGCTGGCTGCAAACTGGAGAGCTGGATGTGCCTGTGCCGCCCTCAGCATCCCGGGATTTGGTGGTTTTATCCTCTGGTGAAGCCCAGAATTCCAGCCCCAGAGCCACTTCCCAGGCTGGCTCAGCAAGGGAGGGAATTCTGGATACACTGGAGGTTTCTCTTTTTAACCAAGACCTCCAGGAGAACTCCGTGATAATTATCCAGGCATTATCCAGCCTGGCCAGTGCCAGGGTGGCTTTTATTGGGAGTCATCCCTCGGGGAGATCTAGAGACCAAAACAAAATAACCGCTGGGGCCAAAAATCTTCAGGAGGTCTCCAGTTTCTAACAAAGACGTTTTTTCCTACATCAAATATCCAGCCGAACGGGCGGGATCCTTTCCACGAAATGAAATGCTTCATTCAAAGAAGCAGCAAAATGAGGTCCAAAATGTCACGGAAAGGAATTTTGAGGGAGGCCTGACTGCCTGTGTCTCCAAACAGCAGCAGTGCCAGCCTGGTGTTTTCACCTGGAAACAGAGCACATTTGGCTTCTTCCTTAAATTCCAAATCTGTACCTGGAGTGTGGCCACGGGCACCTCCAGGGTGGGCTCAGCTTGGCCAGCAGCAGGAATTTCCCCATGGAAAGGGTGCTCAGGCCTTGGCAGGGGCTGCCCAGGGAGCTTTGGAGTGCCCGTCCCTGCAGGTGGCACCTGGAGGTGGCACTCGGAGCTGGGGACAAGGTGGGCACTGGGGCTTCACAGATTGCTGCCACTTCCTTTCTCCCAGGTAACATCCAAAGCCGGTGGAGCCTGTCTGTTCCTTCTCCCTGGGTACAGGAATTGGAAGAACAATCTCAGGCTGATAATCTCCTGAGAGGAGTTCTGGGCAGGAGCCCTCATCGCTGGTGACGCGGCCCTGGCAGCAGGGCAGGGCTCAGGGCCGCCTGCCCTGGCTGCTGGTGACATCTGCTGTCCCCAGTGCCACCCCGGGAGCGGGACAAGGGCTGCTAATGGCTGCAGGGGCATTTCCAGCCCTGCCTCCTCGGCGGGGTCACTGTGGGGTGCACTCACAGCCAAACCCAAATGCGTGACCCGGGCAAAGATCAGAGCCGAGAGGAGACCCGGCCTGCCCTCGGGAACGGCCCGGCCTGTTCTGCAGGACACGAGGGCGTAGAATGACCTTTTGGGATAAGGTTTCCATCTTCGGAAGGGACGGCCCCGTGGAGCGGCAGCTGCTGCTGGGGAGGAGCGGGAAGCTCCTGTGGGATTCCCGTGCAGATTGTTGGGGATGAGGGATTTTCCACCTGCAGGCAGCAGCAGGACGGGGGCTCAGCTGGGACGGCCCTGCTGCCACATCCAGGGGGTCAGGGAGGCACAGAGGGACAGGAAAAGGACTTCTGGGGGTGGAACAACCCCTGGGGGGGACGAGGCCTTGAAAGGTGTCGGAGTTCAGGGGATGGAGGTGAGGGCAGTGATGGACACAGAGGGGCCGCCCTGCCTGGCCCTGCTGCCACCAGAGCAAGGCACTGCAGCAGACACAGGAGCTGCCCGGCTGGGACCTGTTGGGTTTTATCTTCTTATTTACCCCTGTGGGGTTTTATCTTCTTTTGCTGCCAGAGTGGGGACGAAAAGCTCCAGACTTTATCTTGTGTTCAGGCTCAGACTTTTACTAATTCTCATCTATGTTACGGTCTCACGTGTTGTGAGTTCTGCAGCACTTCAAACTAAGAAATAAAAAAACTGAGCCCCAGCTCTCTCTCTCCAAGGCCTTTTAAGGATAAACTGTCCAATTAAGAGATGACACCTGAATGATTTTGACTTTTAACCCAATAACCAACCACCCCTGGCCCGCAGTGGGGACTTTTCTACCCCATTCCAAACCCCCACCCAGACCATGGAGAAGAAGGTGAAAAAGAAGGACTCAGCCTCTGCCCTAAACCCTCCATCCTGCTTTCTCTCCATATTCCTGTATTCTAAACCCTCCAGCTCTGAGTTTCCCACCCTGTGCTATCACACCCTTCTATCCAAACCCCACAGCCACAATCCCAGAGCTGACACTCCATTTTGGGAGCCTTTTCCACGGCCTCAGGTGCGATGCAGTGTTTGCCTGGGGCTCGGTGCCTGCCAGCGCAGAGAGTCTGGAATTCTCAGGGTTCCAGCAGCAGTGACACTTCCAGGTGCTCTCTGGGGTTGGTAAATAAAGCCGGGGTGGGAAGCCTGGAGGTGTCCCTTGGGAATGGCAGCACTCGGGGACACGCTCTGCCCTCCTCCCCAGGGCTGTCTGGGGGGATGGTGGCCTGAAAGGTCCCTTCCAGCTCGGGATATTCTGTGATTCCCTGACTGCAGAATGAAAGGGAGAGCTGGGAAGTTCCCAGGGGCAGGTCCTGGTGGAAGGGAGAGTGAAGTTCCCTGTGGGAATGACCAGGGAGTACATCGGATCAAAGGGAAAAAGAGCCAGGAATGGAAAGACAAGAGCAGAGACGGGCTGTGTGCAACCCTGGGGACAAAAGGGACAGCAGAGACCCCAAACACATTGTCCCTCTAAGGAAGGTCAGGGATTGTCCTAAAATCAAGCAGGAAAACCCTGCCATGGGTGAAAAGTTGCTGTTTGGTCTGGGAGAAGGATTTTCCTTCAGCTCTGGACCACAGCAAGGATCCAACCCTGTTTGGGGCACCATTTCCTATATCCCCCATACCCTATATCCCCCATATCCCCCAAATCCCAAATCCTATATCCCCCATCCCCCATATCCCATACCCCCCCATCCCATATCCCCCATCCCCCATATCCCCCATATCCCATATCACCCCCATCCCATATCCCCCACATCCTATATCCCCCAAATCCCATATCCTCCAAATTCCATATCCCCCAAATCCCATATCCCTCATATCCCATACCCCATATCCCCCAAATCCCAAATCCCATATCCCCAATATCCCCCATATCCCTCAAATCCCATATCTCTTAAATCCCAAATCTCATATCCCCCAAATCCAAAATTCCATATCCCACATCTCCTATATCCCATATCCCCCATATCCCAAATCCCATATCCCCCAAATCTCAAATCCCATATCCCCCAAATGCCATATCCCATATTCCATATCCGTCAAATCCCAAATCCCATATCCCTCAAATCCCCCAAATCCCATATCCCCTATGTCCCGTATCCCCCACATCCCATATCCCCCACGTCCCATATCCCCCATATCCCCCAAATGCCATATCCCAAATCCCATATCTTCCAAATCCCATATCCCCCATATCCCATACCCTACATCTCCCACATCCCATATCCCCCAAATCCCAAATCCCACATCCCCCCATCCCAGAGGAACAGCTGCTCCCACGGGGAATGGAGGCCCCAATTCCAGCCAACATTTCCCAGGGATTTCTCACCCCTGTGACTCCTTCAGCCCCTTGCCCAGGCCTGGTTTTACCCAAGTTTCATTATGTTGGAAATATGAAAAATTGGAATATGAAATATTTGGAAACAAAATATTCGCAAATATATCCAAATATTTGGAAATATTTCCAAAAAGGGTCTGCTCCGGCGCCATCAGCAGCTCCGCAGTTCTGGGTTTTGTCGGGTTTCTGGTGCTGGGCAAAGTGGGGCTGGGTGTCCCCAGGGTTCCCTCCCCGCCCTGCTCACTCTGGGATGAAAGTGCTGGATGCTGTATCCGACAAATGGCAAACCCCAGCCGGGCTCCAGGAGCCGCTCCGGTGGGTTTGGCCGCACTTTTCCTCCAGGAAGGGAAAATCCCAGCAGCGTTGGGTGGTTTGGCCTTTTGGAAAATGAACATTCTCGGGTTTTGTTGGGCTCCCAGCGAGGTCCTGTGTGAAATTCCGTGGATTCTGTGTGATAGTGAACATTGCAATACACACGTGGGTGAAAGGAGATGAAGCAGGAGGGAGCAGCTTGATCGGAATTTTCATTTTTATTTCCTCTATCAATTATTTTGTTGTTCGTTTCTTTTAAACGGCCTCAAAAATCAAGGCTTGTTTGGATCCTTCCTTTTAATGGAATTGCCACTGCCTGTACAAAAACTCTGGAACAGAAACTCTGCTCCCAGCACTGTGATCTCTCTGATTTATTAAATTTTATTAAACTTTATTAAATTTTAATAAATTTCAATAAAATTTAATAAATTTTTAATTTTTAAATGAATTTTAGCATCTCCTGCTGTATCTGCACCCACCCCTGCTCCTTCTTTCCCTCTCCACAGGCAGGAAGGAGGTGCCACATCCCCATTTCCTACAAAGTCCTTCAGGACTGGATTTTTAAAAGCAACAAAAATTATCCTTTTGCTGACAGCCAGCCTGATGAACTTAATTCTGATTTAATTCCCGCCTGTGCAGGGCTGATCCCTCCCAGCCCAGGCTCTGGGGCTTTGCAGGACCCACATCACACATTTTTGGGGCACCAGTGCCAGGGAGGAGAAGGCGGATCCTGTGGAAAACAACTCTGGGTGTTTTTGGAAATATTTCCTGTGGATATATTTGGAAACATTTCGTTATTTCCAAAAGAATGAGACTTGGGTAAAACAACCTGTGGGACAAGGTTCCTGGGCTGCTGGAGGAGCTCTCCTGCTGCTCCTGGCAGGAATAGTTTGGCTCAGGAGGGAGGTTTGGGGCAATTCCTCATCCCTCTGTCTCCAGCAGCTCCTCCTCCTGCCCAGCTGCTGACATCTGGCAGCTCGGGAGCGTAGCTGCCATTTTTTTTTTTTTTGGGATAAACTAGGCCTGGAATTCATTTCTTTCCCCCTAATTTCGTTCATTCCCTTCATTCCTCCTGCACTGTCCTTGATGCCCTTCCCATGGCTGCTCTCCCAGGGAGGGCAGAGCTGCCCACCTGCACCCAGGTGCGTCCTTGGGCTCTGCAGCCAGCCCTGCAGGGAGTGCTGGTGCTTTGGGGGGCGAAGGCTTTGTCTGGGGTCCTCCTGATTCCAGCCAGAAATCAGGCAGATGGTGGAGAATTCATAAAGGCTCTTTGTTCTTTTCCCACAAAATGTCTGGGGTTTTTTTTCAGTTCCTGCAGAGGCAACTAGAGTCCTGTCCAATTCAGCTGGGGAAGGGGAAATTTAGGGGAGATGTAGGGCAGGAATTGTTCCCTGGCAGGGTGGGGATGGAATTCCCAGAGCAGCTGTGGCTGCCCCTGGATCCCTGGCAGTGCCCAAGGCCAGGTTGGACACTGGGGACAGTGGGAGGTGTCCCTGCCGTGGCAGGGGTGGCACTGAGGTCCCTCCCGACCCAAACCAGTCTGGGATTCCCTGGTTCTGAATGTGAGTGTGTGTCACTGATGCCTTGGGAAGGCTGAGCTGGAACAGAGACTGGACAGAGCTGGAGAATAATACAGATATTTATTAAAAGGCCTTTAAGGATCCACCGTGGGCAGGACAAGAGCCTGACCAGGGCTGCACCCAAGGTGGACCCAAAATGGTCACAAAATGGACACAAAATGGTCACAAAATGGCTGACTGGTCACAAGATCTTACATTTTTATAAGTTTTGGTCCATTTGCACGTTGGGGTTGAATTGTCCAGTCCCAGCTGCAGGTGATGCAGTCCCATCCTTCTTGTTTCCTCCCCTCAGCCCACCCTTGTTTGTGCTTTGGGGCCTGAACACTTGTCCCAGTTGTCCTTGGTGTGCAGCAGGAGAAGGATTTGTTTTGTGTCCCTGCTGTGTGCAGAGCTGAGTGACGCTGACTGTGAGCTCAGAGCTGCACCCCTGGGCACCGCAGGACCTGAAATACAGCAAAGATAAAACTTAAAGCATCATCCCAAAACAAAGCTTTTTAATCAATACCAGCCCCAAACCCTTCATCCAAGCCATGGCAGGGCAGAGCCTTTGCCTGCATATCCCTGAGCCCCCAGTCCATGGCAGATCCTCTCTCCAGAGCCTCGTTCAGCAATGCAGAACCTCCAGTGGCCCTGGGGGAGCAGGGAAGGACCTTCCTGAGCATTTGGAGAAGCTGAATGTCCGTGGTGCGTTGGGGAAGGATGGGAAGCCCTTTGTTATGAGGAATTGTCATGGAAGAATGGGATTTCTCTTTAACTTCTTATTTCCAGACTTTTCCTGTGCTCAGCCACATCCAGGTTCATCTGGACATTCCCCAAAGTGTCAGGAAATCCAGGCTTGTGCCCATCCCACCATCTGTGGGAAGGTGTTTGTGCTCTGGGGTGTCTCTGGTTCTCTCTCTGACACAGGGGTACAGAGGCTCAGCTGCAGCAAAATCCCTGTTTTTTCAGTGGAAAAGAGGCTGTGGAGTCGGATCCACCATTTCCCAACAGAAACCACCCAGAGAAAAAGTGCAGTGAGCTCCAGCAAGGTTTGGCTTTGCTGAGGGGAGGGTGACTCCTCACATTCCCTCAGCTGGGGATCCAAAGGAAACAGACATCTCTTTCCCATGAGGAATCCTGGGAATTGTGAAATCATGCGAGTGTTTCATCCTAAGAACATCCCACTGCCACGGCACCAACAGGCCCTGGGTGCCACTTTCCGGAGGCTCAGGGGCGCTGCCAGTGCCTGTCCCTGCTCCAGGACATGGGACAAGGCGTCCCTCAGTGTCCTTTGGGTTTGGGCTCCTGTTCCTGGCACAGGGAATCCCTCAGGGTCCCCAGTTTGGGCTCCTGTTCCTGGCACAGGGAATCCCTCAGGATCCCCAGTTTGGGCTCCTGTTCCTGGCACAGGGAATCCCTCAGGATCCCCAGTTTGGGCTCCTGTTCCTGGCACAGGGAATCCCTCAGGATCCCCAGTTTGGGCTCCTGTTCCTGGCACAGGGAATCCCTCAGGATCCCCAGTTTGGGCTCCTGTCCCTGGCACAGGGAATCCCTCAGGATCCCCAGTTTGGGCTCCTGTTCCTGGCACAGGGAATCCCTCAGGATCCCCAGTTTGGGCTCCTGTCCCTGGCACAGGGAATCCCTCAGGGTCCCCAGTTTGGGCTCCTGTTCCTGGCACAGGGAATCCCTCAGGATCCCCAGTTTGGGCTCCTGTTCCTGGCACAGGGAATCCCTCAGGATCCCCAGTTTGGGCTCCTGTTCCTGGCACAGGGAATCCCTCAGTGTCCCCAGGTTTGGGCTCCTGTTCCTGGCACAGGGAATCCCTCAGGATCCCCAGTTTGGGCTCCTGTTCCTGGCACAGGGAATCCCTCAGGATCCCCAGTTTGGGCTCCTGTTCCTGGCACAGGGAATCCCTCAGGATCCCCAGGTTTGGGCTCCTGTTCCTGGCACAGGGAATCCCTCAGGATCCCCAGTTTGGGCTCCTGTTCCTGGCACAGGGAATCCCTCAGGGTCTCTGTCTTGGGTTGCAGTGCAGGATGTAACCAGCAGTCTGTATTCTGTTTCCCAGCTGTTAAACCAGCTGGGGCCGTGTTCTTTATCCCTTCCAGGCCCCATCCTCCCTCCAGGGGATATCTGCTGTCCATGGGCCATCCAGGCTCACTGCAGGGCTGATACAATCCCATCATCCCACGGGGAGAGGCTCCACCCAGGGGGAGGAGCCCAGCATTCCCGCCTGGATCAAAGCTGGCATTCAGAACAGCAGCACAGCCTGTGTGCACTGGATTCCCAGAGGGAGCCCAGCGGGGCTCCAGCCCTGCAGCAGCTCCGTGGCTCCTCTGGACTGGCTCCAGCAGCTCCAGGTCCGTCCTGTGCTGGGATCCCAGACCTGGCTGCAGGAGGGATCTCGTGAGGGCAGAGCAGGGGGGCAGGATCCCCCCTTCACCTGCTGCCCACCCCAGTTAAACAGAGGTGTTAGTGGTGACACTCAGGTGCTCCTGGGGCTGAGGTGCTTCCCAAGCCCTTCTCCAGCGGGATCCCTGTTTCCCCACAGGACCCTGCTCTCCTTGCCCCACATCCCAGCTCCTCACAGGGTCCCAGGAGGGTGATGCAGGGCTGGGACCGGCCCTGCTGTGTTGTCGCTTTTCTTTTTCTGCCAGCACTGGAATTAAATGCACAAGACCATATTTCATGTTCGGACTCAGATGTTTATTAATTCTCATCTCTGTTACAGTCTCACAAACTGTGAGTGCTACAGCACTTCGAGCTAACAAACTAAAAATGGCTCCTATTTCTCTCTTTCTCCAAGGCCTTTTAAGGACAAACTGTCCAATTAAGAGATGACACCTGAATGATTTTGACTTTTAACCCAATAACCAACCACCCCTGGCCCGCAGTGGGGACTTTTCTACCCAATTCCAAACCCCCACCCAGAGCATGGAGAAGAAGGTGCAAAAGAAGGACTCAGCCTCTGCCCTAAACCCTCCATCCTGCTTTGTCTCCATATTACTGTATTCTAAACCCTCCAGCTCTGAGTTTCCCACCCTGTGCTATCACACCCTTCTATCCAAACCCCACAGCCACAATCCCAGAGCTGTCACTCCATTTTGGGAGCCTTTTCCACGGCCTCAGGTGCGATGCAGTGTTTGCCTGGGGCTCAGTGCCTGCCAGTGCAGAGAGTCTGGAATTCTCCGTGCCCGGGGTTCCAGCTCTGCGTGTGGGTCCTGGTGCTCATCACCAAACTGTTCCTCAGGGTTCCCCTTCACCCCGGGATCTCCGTCCCCTGTGGATCCTGCAACACCCAGCTCCCAGGATGAACCCCAGCACCCACACCCACGGCCTGCCCACGAGGTGGATTTAGTGCCGGGCTGGGCTTCGGGCCGCCCCATCTGGATGTGGGATCTGCTGCAAAGCCGAGCTTTGCCGTGACAGAAGGTCGGCTTCTCCGGGGCCGGGGGAAAAACCCACCCAACAACAACAACCACCAGAAGCAAGCCAAGCAAAACAAGTGTTTTTATTAAACTTGCATGCACTTAAGGCAACTCCTTTGAACCTTTAGAGCCCGGCCCAGTGTGCGCTGGCGATGAATGTCCTCATCTGGCTTTAAAAGGTGGGGGGACAATGTCGTGCACTTAAATCCCTTCACTGGAAATTTCGTGCCTTTCATTTGTTTAGCCACAGTGGAGAAAAGCCCAGTCACAAAACTTTCCTGTGGGCTTAAGGAGATTTCTCCTTTGAAGCAGCCCCAACAATAATACTGTAATAGAAGTAAAGCCCGCTCCTCTTACCCCAAGCAGATTTTCCCCTGCACAAACGTGCTGCAATCGATGACAAAGTGGCTCTGGCTAAGCAGGGCCGTTCCCCCCCTCCCTCCCCGGCTACTTTGTGTTGAACTTTTTTTTTTTTTTTTTCTTTTTTTTTTTTTTTTCCCCCGGAGCCAGCCATAAATACAGAGATACCAAAGAGTTAATTTGCGTTTTTAAACCTCCTTCCCAATATCCTCTCTCATTCCTGCATAAAATCCCCATGTCCAGACATCAAATCAGTAAACCCTGTTGCCTGTCAGCGAGGACAATGTCAGGCCATTAGTATGTTAATAAGTCCGGAGGGTGACAGGTGGCCTAGTAGACAGCTCAATTAAGCTGCTCATTAAACACACGCTAACGAACAGCCAAGGCAGGGCCTGAACAGCACCATTCTGTAATGACATGATGTCAGAGCGAACAAATGAGGAAAAATAACAAAAACATTACAGCAGTGACAGACGCCACTAATAGGGACCCCTTGCACTACATCAGCCCTCAAATCAATGAGCAACAGGGATCAAAAAACTCGACCCAACATTCTCAGGGGACTGAATGCAGCGAGATTTTTTTGGTTGGGTTTTTTTTCCTCTCTCTCTCTTTTTTTTTTTTTTTTTCCCCTTCTCCCCCTCGACTGAAATGATCACAAAATATCAGGAATTAATAATGGGCGGGAAAGGGAGGGCAGAGTTTGTTTCCTGTGGGTTTTAACCATAAAACCGGGAACGCTGTGGAAGGTGAGGCCTGAATGAAAATCATTCTTTAATGGGCTCATCATTTCAATTTGATTGGCATTTTTTTGCCTTTATCCTGCCTTTCCCCCCCCCCCTTTTCCTGGAGGCTGCAGGTTCCGTGATCTGCCGTACCTGCTCGGCCTCCTCGTTCACCGCAGGTCACCCCACCCCAGCTAAGAACTTTGAAAGCGCACATTTGTCGCTATTATTTAAAAAAAAAAAAAAAGGGGGGGGGACTTCCAGCAGCTGGTGGAGAAGAAATCCTATCGTTTTCAAGTCGGGAGCTTCCTGGGTAATAAATTCAAGCATCCGGCGGGCGCTGAAATGACATTTGAGCCCGGCTTTGCTAAACTAATAGGCTGGTTGGCCATTATAGGGTCACGACCTGAGCTCTCAGCCCCGCTGCAGAGCTGTGTTAAGTTAACAACTGACACCTCGCTGCCTTGCCCTAAAGATCCAACTCGAGATTCCCGCTAATAACCGGGATAATCGAGTCCTGCTGCACGGTGGGGCTGCGGCAGCGGCGTCGGGCGGGAGAAGGGGAAAGAAACAGAGGTGAAAAAGAAGCAGAACTAAAAGAAGAAGCAGAACTAAAAGAAGCTTTGCAGGCTGCTCCTGGCCAGGCGTGGCAGCGGCTGTGAGCAGGTTGTACAAGCAAAGCTGCCACAATATTTTGGGAGCCGCCAAAGCACTCGCCCAGTTCAACTCACTGGTTTAACTGGTCAGACTCAGCCCCCCACGTGCCAAGGGGCAGCAGCACCGTCCCCACGCTGCTCCCTGTCGTACCTGCCCGTGCAAAGCGGGTGCCAAGGGCTGTTGCAGCAATAATTGATTTTCCCCAGCCCCTTTTGGCCTCCCACAAACGAGGCCCCGAGCGCTGGGAAATGAGAATTAAAGGGTGCAAGTGCGGTGGGTGTTGCTGGGCTGGATCCAGCTGTGCCCCAGACAATGATGCGAGGCAGACATCAGATGTCAGATTAGCGTGGAGTGACAAAACAGCCCGGCTTGCCCCAATATGGTGACAAAAAAATGAGCACAGCTGAGGGCGAGCTGAAAGGGCCCAACGGCGCTGGCAGCCGGATTTCCACGGCGCTGCTTGAGCTGCTCCAGCTCCAGCCTGCGGGGCTGGAATCAGGGAACGCTCAGGCACGGGGCGGGGGCTGAATGAAACGTGCGCAGCTCCAGAGCGGGGCCAGGCAAAACGTGGGATGAGCAGCCCCTTCCTCCACGCGGAGCAGAACGAGGGCAAGGCAGCTGCACTGCCAAAGGGAACATCACTTCAGCACTCGGTGCCTCCTTCCGGGGGAAAATCATCCTGCTCCATCTCCCGGTGTCTCCACACCTGTTCTGCACACACAGAGCATTGGCTGCAGGGCCCAGCTCAGCTTTAACATGCAGAGGTGCCTTTGTTTGGCACCCACCCCGACTCTGCAGAGCTGCTTTGGGTCTTCCAGCTCTTTGCTGCAGCTTGGTTGGGATTTAGGGCTGAAAAAAAACCCCAAAAGCAGCTTTGCCCTGGAGAAAGCAGCTGAAGTTTCTGTGGGTGCTGCGGCAGTTTTGGGTAGCACCAGGGTATGACAAAGATCTAAAACTCTCAGAGGGTGTCCAGAGGGGGGACTGGGTGGTCCCTGTGAGTCCCTCCAGCTCAGGATGTTCTGTGATTCCATGGAATGTCTTCCTGGTGTAACACAAGCAGCGCTGAACGCTCTGGGAGTGCAAAGCCAGCACGGTGAAAACGTGTGTTGGGAGGAGTCAGAGCATGGGGATTCCTGGAGCCTAAAGGGCTTTGAAGGGTTTTAAGGTGAGGAAATCCCAGAATCCAGAGTCTTCAGTGTTGGGAGAGACCCTCAGGATCATTTATTCTGCCTGGAGTCCAGCCCCGCACCCCCAACACCATCGCCAGGCCGTGTCCCCAGGGGTCACATCTGTACACCTCTGGAACATTCCCAGAGACAGCGATTCCACCTCATGAACCTGATGGTGCCTCACGCCCCCAGACTGTGAGAGCTGGGGAAATCCAGGCCCCTGTGTGGTGGCAGCAAGGTCCAGCATCAGGGCAGAGCTGCAGCTGCTGCCTCAGACACAACCACAGCCCTGGACAAGAACCAGGGTGAGGAGCAGCCCTGGGCTGAAGGAAACTCCCCAGTGCCAGCCCTGCTCTGTTCGCTGTAGGACACGGAAGAAAGGTGAGAGACTCCAAATATTTCAGAAGGCAAAGAGCATAGAAAAAAAGGCTTTACTGTCTGATTCTCACCACCTTTTATAAGGTGTTCCCATACAGACTGAACATGGCTGGTGAATAGGAACGACACCTCTTAATCTCATTGGTTAAACCAGAGAAACAGCAAACACCTGCTGGAGAAAGATTGCTTGGAGGAAGGAGAGTTGTTTGCCAAGATTGTTTTGAGAAGAAGCTTTCCTGAGAAATTTTTCCTTGGGGAAAAAGTCAGCAGCCGCCAGCAGGTTGAAATCTCTCAGAGCCAGAAATATCAGGCCCACAGTGCTCTTCTCCCCAGTGCCCTGCCAGCCTCGGGGGGGCTGTCCCAAACAGGGGACAACAACCGCCCAGCACGACCACGCCTGACTGAGATTAGCCTTGGAGAGGAAAAAGCAGCGCAGAGCACCAAGGTGTGTGACAGAGCAGGGAGGAGCTCTGGGGACGTGCTCGCCCTGTTCCCTGCCAACCTCCCCTCACCAAAGGGCTCTGCAGCCCAATTCCACCCAGGAAACGGGAAAAGTTCCGTGCACAGACTTCGCGAACTGCCGGTGCAGGGCAGTGCCAACGTGAGCCGGAAGCAAAGCTGAGGCTGGGAAACCAACGCTCCCAAAGGCTCAGGAGAGGAAGGGCCCTCCCAGGCACAAAACCCCTCTGAGCACTCACTGGAGCTGGAGGGAGATCTCCTCCATGGTCCTGAGCTTCCCTGAGGGGCACTTCCCTGGCTCCTGGAAAGGGCTCCGAGAGCTGCGGGCACCAGGGTTTGCCCTCCATAATTGCTCACAAAATTCCTTTCACCTGGAGGGACTGAAAAGATGTTGCTGGAGTGAGCTGAGGCCTCAGGCCACAGGCAAAAGTAGGAAATCTCCAGGGATTTTGGGGCATTACCTGTGCCCAAATCACCCCCACCAACACCAACAGCAGCTGAGATGTCCTGCAGCTCTGGCACCACATTTCCAGGATCTGTCCCCAAACCCAGAGGGCAGGGCTGGGTGGGATCCTGGGCAGGAATTGTTCCCTGGCAGGGTGGGGATGGAATTCCCAGAGCAGCTGTGGCTGCCCCTGGATCCCTGGCAGTGCCCAAGGCCAGGCTGGACACTGGGGACAGTGGGAGGTGTCCCTGCCATGGCAGGGGTGGCCCTGGGTGGGATTTCAGGTTTTTCCAAGCCCAACAGGTCAGTGAGAAAACGACACAAGGCTTGAAGCGAGCCCTGGCTTTGCTCCCAGCCTGGCTCTGAGCTGAGCTTTGCCAGTCCCAGTCTGTGCCAGCCTGGAGCCGGAGCCATCACCAGGAGTGAGACGGCCCCGGGCTGGGATGGGCTGTGTGGGCTCAGGGATGACACGTATCAAGTTTCACAGCTCCGCTGGGAATTCTCTGCCTGCTGAAATTAAATAAGCAGCCGAGCCTTTCAAACCCGCTGCTCCATAATGGGTAAAATATTCCGTGTGATTAGAGCCTGGGAAATCAATACGACCTTTGCAGCATCATTAAAAGGGGGTGGTCAGTGAGGGCTGGGGGAGCTGCCTGGACACGGGGACACCAGGTCACTTCTCCTGCCCTGGAACAGCAGCTGGAGTGGCCCGGGGACACTGGCTGTCCCCAGAGAGGCTGGAGCCCCAGGAGGGGCTGAGGGAGCTGGGCAAGGGGCTGAGCCTGGAGAAAAGGAGGCTCAGGGGGGACCTGGTGGCTCTGCACAAGTCCCTGCCAGGAGGGGACAGCCGGGGGGGTCGGGCTCTGCTCCCAGGGAACAGGGACAGGAGGAGAGGGAACGGCCTCAGGCTGGCCCAGGGGAGGCTCAGCTTGGCCAGCAGCAGGAATTTCCCCATGGAAAGGGTGCTCAGGCCTTGGCAGGGGCTGCCCAGGGAGCTTTGGAGTGCCCGTCCCTGCAGGTGTCACCTGGAGGTGGCACTCAGAGCTCCGGGCTGGGGACAAGGTGGGCACAGCTGGGATCTGATGTTCTGGGAGATATTTTCCAGCCTCGGGGATTTGGGGATTTTGGGATTTCAGTGAACCTGGAGAACACTGTTATTTCCTGCAAAAGCAGATGGAGAGTTCTGCCAGGTTTTCCTCGTACACAGGAAGTCCCTCAGCTCCACCAGGCAGATCCTGAATTCAGGAATTCCTTCCTAAAGTTGAGGAATTGAGATTTGGGGAGTTTTAGACCAATTCACTCTTACAGTGACTCAGACTCAGGTTTGTGCAGCTCGGGGACCCAGCAGCTTGGTGGCACCTCAGGAAGGGGAGATGTGGAGGCTCCAAAACCTTCCCTCCCCCGGGCCTGGGAAGCAGCAGCGCGTACCAGGATAGCGCCTTTCCCTCCTCATCCTCGGGGTGAATCCACCTTGTCCACGGCAGGGAACGTGGGCACCCCTTCTGCCTTTGAGGACCACGAGGAAGGAGAGTCCCCGCGGTGTCCACGACACAACTTCGGGGGAATGGCAGCAGATCCCAAAGCTGAATGTGTCAGGCACAGCTCTCCTGGAGAAAATGGAGCCTCTCCCGTTAAGACTGTGACGTAAAACTCTTCCAGAAGATCTCTCCTGGTGGCTGCTGCCTTCCTGGGACGAGGTTCCTTTGCTTCCTGCCGGGTACAGACAGGGCTTGTCTGGGTCCTCTCCCTTCACTGACACAGACTGAACATGTCTGGTTCCTCTCAGACTGAGCTTGTCTGGTTCTTCGCTTTTCATAGACTCAGACTGGGCTTGTCTGGTTCCTCACCTCTCACAGATGGAATTTTTCTGGTTCTTCCCCTCTCACAGACATAGAGCTTGCCTGGTTCCTTCAGGGCCTGTCTGGTTCTTCACCTTTCAGACAGGACTAGTCTGGTTCCTCACCTCTCACAGACACAGACAGGACTTGTCTGGTTCCTCTCACAGATGGGGCTTGTCTGGTTCCTTCAGGGCCTGTCTGGTTCCTCACTTCTCACAGCAGAACTTTTCTGGTTCTTCACCTCTTACAGACAGGACTTGTCTGGCTCCTCTCACAGACAGGGTTTCTCTGGTTCCTCATCTCTCACAGCAGAATTTGTCTGGTTCCTCACCTTTCACAGACAGGGCTTGTCTGGTTCTTCACCTTTCACAGACTCAGGCAGGGCTTGTCTGGTTCCTCACCTCTCACAGACAGGGTTTCTCTGGTTCCTCACCTCTCACAGACACAGACAGGGTTTCTCTGGTTCCTCACCTCTCACAGACAGGGTTTCTCTGGTTCCTCACCTCTCACAGACACAGACAGGGTTTCTCTGGTTCCTCACCTCTCACAGACACAGACAGGGTTTCTCTGGTTCCTCACCTCTCACAGACACAGACAGGGTTTCTCTGGTTCCTCACCTCTCACAGACACAGACAGGGTTTCTCTGGTTCCTCACCTCTCACAGACACAGACAGGGTTTCTCTGGTTCCTCACCTCTCACAGACACAGACAGGGTTTCTCTGGTTCCTCACTGCTCACAGACACAGACAGGGTTTCTCTGGTTCCTCACTGCTCACAGACACAGACAGGGTTTCTCTGGTTCCTCACTGCTCACAGACACAGACAGGGTTTCTCTGGTTCCTCACTGCTCACAGACACAGACAGGGTTTCTCTGGTTCCTCACTGCTCACAGACACAGACAGGGTTTCTCTGGTTCCTCACCTCTCACAGGTGCCCCTGCTTGGGGCACTGGGGGTGGGAACGTGTCAGGACTTTAAAGAGTTTTAAAACATTTCAAGACGTTTTAAAGCATTATTTATTGCCTCAATCTCATCGAAGGGTGGGGACGTCTTCACCACATGCCCAAAGCCCGTGGTGGTCAGTCGTGAAAGTCACAGGTTACCAGGTCTCTTAAAGGTTAATTAACCAATTATAATTAACTAATACTTGGTTAATTTACCAACAACCTATGAACTACTGCCTCAGGGAATGTTTTTGCTTTCACACGAGTCCCTAATTAATTTGTCTCTGCCTCAGTGTGGACTCTCTTGACCAATCACCGAATGACACACAAACTTACAGTACTGCACCTTAAAACTTCTTATTACATTTATAATTATTTCTGTATCTTAAACTTTACACTCTAACACTTTCCACAACTTGGCTCAATGTGTTTCTATCTATACTACAAACTCACATTTGTACTTACGGCCAAGGTCTCAGGTCGGACCCTGTATTCTTGTTTTTTGCATTTGTGCCTGCATGCGCAAGATTCTGAGAATTTCCTGGGCCTGGAATTCCCACAGGAATGGTCCCATTCCCCATGGTGGAAGCCTGGAGTTACTGGGAGGGTCTTTGTTGGCACTGGGGGCAGTGAACAGCTCCGTGCCTGATGCCAGGTGTGGAATGTGTCCCCTGGGAAGGTCTGTGTCACCTGTGTCACCTGCAGGGAGGGAGGGAAGGATAACACCCAGGAGCAGCAGGCTGAGGACCAGCCCAGGCACCTGCAGCCTCCAATCTGTCCTTGGATTTAATGGAGAATTGTGACTTAATGAGTTGCCACTCAATCCACGGTGCTGGAAAAATTTCCAGATGCACAAGCAGGGGAAGCACAAATAAAACTGCAAAAGTTGGGAAATCAACTGCAGGACAAAAACACCGTAAATTCAATGTTTGGAGGGGCCTGGATTGGGCAGCCTGGAAAGCAGCAGGAATCCAGGGAGCTGCAGCAGGAGCCTGGGCACCCCCTGCACCCCCGGGGGTGATGCTTCCTCCCCGTTCCCTTGGAGGAGGAAGAGGAGCAGAAGGAAATCGGGATAAAAGGCCGAGGCACAGAGCCCTGCCCTCCTCGGGAGGAACACTTGCACCTCCATGAGTTTGGAGTTTGGTTTTTCCAGGCCTGGGTTTGGCACGGGGAGAGGCCATGGGAGAAACTGGGATTTCCTGCTCCGGTTCTAAATCCTGAACCTGAATCCGCGGGGAAGGAGGCCAAACTGAGCCTGGTTTAATGGTGCAGAGCACCACGGCAGCCTTCGTTTGGGCTGAGGCCGAGCTGGAGTTTCTGCTCTGGTTCCAGATTTTATGTCCAAACCCACGCGAAAGGAGACAAAAAAGGAGCCAGGCTTGGTGGAGGTTAAACCAGCGGCAGTTTGCGGTGTGGCTCCTCATAGCGGGATGAGAAAAGGGGAAATTAACTGGTAAAATAAATTGGGGGATTTAACCGGGGAAATTAACTGGGGAAATAAACTGGGGAAATAAACTGGTAAAATAAACTGGTAAAATAAAGTGGTGAAATAAAGTGGTGAAATAAAGTGGTGAAATAAACCGAGGAAATAAACTGGTTAAATAAAGTGGGGAAATAAACTGGGGAAATAACCTGGTGAAATAAACTGGGGAAATAAACTGGTAAAATTAACTGGTGAAACAAACTGGTAAAATAAAGTGGTGAAATAAACTGGGGAAGTAACCTGGTGAAATAAACTGGGGAAATGAACTGGTAAAATAAAGTGGTGAAATAAACTGGGGAAGTAACCTGGTGAAATAAACTGGGGAAATGAACTGGTTTGTCTTATTCAGGCCGCTGATTTTGGTCAGTTTTGGAAATGTTGCCGGAATGGTGAAATTCAGGGGTAAACATCAAATGCAGCAACTTCAGCCCAAGCATTGCCACCACCACCCAAAGAGGGCCCCCGGGGTTGGTGGTGAAATTTCTCCAGATCAAATTGACACGTTTTGACCTTCTGGCATTGAAGAGTTGCAATTGAAATTTAAATCTTTATTTTGTTTTAAAAGGGGATAATTTCTTCGCAGGACCATATATCTAATTGTACTATTTAAGACATATTTAATATATTTAATTTTCCAGTCAGTAACTAGAAAGGTTTTTGTTCGGCTCCTTAGAGGGATTAATCCTTAAAATCCTTTTGTGGGGAGGCAGGGGGATATTTTAAAAAATACTGCCGGGATTTTTAAACCCACTTCATTTTCTTTTCAATCAAAATATACTAAGCAGACACAGGAGGTGAATTTTTTTTTCCCTTATTTTTTAGGCTGCCAGCGTTTAACAGGGGACAGCTGAGAGCCACCCATGCACACAGGACGTGTCAGAACGCCTTTGGTGCCAGGCAGGAGGAATTGTTGTTTCCCTGCTCGGAGAAACTTATTTTTATTTTTTCAAACGGAGAAAATTTATTCCGTGAAATCTTATTGGATTAAATCTTTAAAAAAAAAAAAAAAACCAAAAAAACCCTAAACTGAGGGGAAATTCTTTCAAACGTGGAGGGTTTGCTGTGGGGTTTGGTGGGACACAGAAGTCACCGAAGGAAACTCTTTTTTTGCCCCGGGCACCTCCGAGAATTCCCCGCTGCTGCTGGGAATGGCAAATCCGCCTTTCCCGGCGCTGGGAGAGGATGTGCTGAGCACCGAGCAGCAGCGCAGCTGACCCACCAGGCTCTGAAGTTGCAGCCCTTTGTGTTTATACTTTTGAAATATCTCCATTGTCATGCAAATGCTGATTTTCAATCCGGAAAAAAAAAAAAAAAAAAGAAAGAAAAAAAAAAAGAAAAAAAAAAATTATCTCTTTCTCCCCCGTGCAAACTGTTGTAGGAAGTGAGCTTAACTCCAAATGTTCCCATTGAGGGTTTCTCTCCCTCCCTGTTTTGTGTCAGGCCCCGCGAACGGCCGCTCTCAAACGAGCTGCTTTTCTATTTATCCACGCCTTGACACTTCCAGCCTCCCGTCCTTCGGGCACAAACGCCTGAATTTTAAAAATATCTCTCAACTCGTCGTCGGGCGCGCTCGAGGGGAGCGTTTGTGGGCAGCGGGGGTAAAGGAAACTTCAGCGCTCGGTGCTTTTATTCTCCTTTTAAAACCTGAAATCCCCTCTCCGAGTCGCATCAAAGGCTCCCCTCATTAGCGGATGTTCATGGAAATTATATCTCGAGAGGAGGAATAACTGAATGAAACAAACGGAATAAATTCGGGGCCGATATTGCCGGGCTTTCGCGAGGGTGGGGGGGGTTTATTGTCCGAATTCTGCGGGTTCTTCACCGGCAGCGCCCCAAAATCCGTGCGGGGCTCGGGGCGGGGCGGGCGTTGTGCTGCCGCCTGACAATTTTGATGCCTTTCATGTGGATCGGGTTAAAAGTGTTTTTACTGTATCCCTCTGGATGCAGTTCTGAAGAAACATTTCTCCTGCCAAAATACACACACAGGCTGGGATTAAAAGGGCTGAAACCTACCACCAAGTTCTTACCGCCCTCCCACCATCATTAGACTAAATCCGCCGTCATTCCAGATTCATTTTTCCCTTATTCATCTGTCCAACTAATTCCTGCTGCATTCACCGGGCTTACATCTTAATCTTTTCTGTTACATAGAGAATACATAATGAAAAGCTGCATTTTCTGGGTACATGCACACATTTGGAGCGGATGAACCATATGTGAAGTGACATACAATGCTGAATGGGGGCTGAATGGTGTCCAGTGCTAAAAACAGTGCAAGTCCAGGAACAAAAAGCAGGAGAACAAGAGCCCTGCGCTGGGCTTGCCTCGCTCGAACACCAGGGGATTCGCCGCTAAAACATGGGTATAATTTCACTGTTTTCACTCACACAAGCTGTGGGAAAGGAGTCACCATCTGATGTTTGATTGTGCTGGATATGTTTTTGGCAGTAGCCTTGTAGCCCGCATTGAGGGAAGAAAAAGGGGGGAAGAAGAATGGGGCTGCATTTGCCGGCTCGGATTTGGCGTCTGGCGGGAGGCAGGGCTGGAGCAGCCACCTGAGAGCCCCTCGGCGCTGCCCTTTCCCCTTTTCCCGGGGCTCGGCCTCCCCCCGGGGGGATTCCCGTCCTCCCGGCACTGCCTGGGGCGGGGGGGACACGAGCGAGAGGTGGCCCCGGCTCTCATCCCTTGTCACCGACACCCGGGGGGTGCCCGGAGCATCCCTGAGGGTCCCCGGGACATCCTGAGCTTCCAGGATCCTGGAAGGGCTCATGGATCCCACCAAGGCCTGGAGGGATCTGTGGGCACCACCCCAAACCCCAGAGCCCTCCCCACCCCCAGACTCTGCTTCAGGCAGCTCCTGCAAAAGTTGGTCGGGAATGGAATTGGAGAAACGTGGGAAAAAAAGTGGAAAAAACGCCGGGAAGGGGAAGGGGAAGGGGAAGGGGAAGGGGAAGGGAGCGGCTCCTGCAGCTGCCCCCGCCCTCGGCAGCTCCGCAGCCCTTCAGGGGGCTTAAGCCCGGGCTTAGGGAGAGAGGGGCATCTGCTTAAATCCTCTCAACTTCAGACGGGCTTAGCTGAGCGCTCCCGAGCTGGGGATGCACTTAAAGGCTCTGCCTGACGAGAGGAGGACCCAGCAGCTGTTTGGCTGCGCTGGGATCTGAGGCGGCTGCTCCCCTTCCCGAGTTAACAGCAAACCCCACTCGTGACCTCTCTGTCCTTTCTGTGGGGTCGGGGAGGATGAGGCCGCGCTGGTGTGCCTGGGGCAGGATCCCCGCAGCATCCCGGGATTCTCAGCCCCAGCTTTGCCTTGGGGCAGTGACATTCCCGGTCCTTCCCTCAGGGGAGGCACCGGCCCTCATGATGGGGTTTGGATAGAGGTGCAGACTCCCAGCTTTTTCTCCTGTTAAAAATGTTCGTGATTCCCAGAATTCCAGAAGTGATTTGGGCTGGAAGGGACCTTAAAGCACATCCAGCTCCAGCCCCCTGCCGCTCTCCCAGGTTTAGCAGAGCAAGAAAATTGGGAGGGTACCCCAGAACAGAAACATCTCCAGATTCTCCCGTGTGACCCGTGGAGGGCTTGGGCCTCTCCTGCCCGGAGCAGCGAATCCCAAAGTGCCAAAACCCACCTGGGAAGGGCCAGAGCTGCAGGTGGGGATGCCTTGGGAAGGCTGAGCTGGAGCAGAGACAGAGCTGGAGAATAAAGTAGATATTTATTAAAAGGCCTTTAAGGATCCACATTGGGCAGGACAAGAGCCTGGCCAGGGCTACGCCCAAGGTGGATCCAAAATGGTCACAAAATGGTCACAAAATGATCATAACATGGACAAACGGTCACGAGGTCTCACGCTTCTGTAAGTTTTGGTCCATTTGCACGTTGGGGTTGAATTGTCCAGTCCCAGCTGCAGGTGATGCAGTCCCATCCTTCTTGTTTCCTCCCCTCAGCCCACCCTTGTTTGTGCTTTGGGGCCTGAACACTTGTCCCAGCTGTCCTTGGTGTGCAGCAGGAGAAGGATTTGTTTTGTGTCCCTGCTGTGTGCAGAGCTGAGTGACACTGACTGTGAGCTCAGAGCTGCACCCCGGGCACCGCAGAACCTGAAATATACCAAAGATAAAACTTGAGGCATCACTGGGACAGGTGGGAAACGCCTCTTCCTGCCCGGCCGGGGCGGCTCTGCCGAGGAGGAGGAGGATGAAGAGGAGGAGAAGCAGATTTGGCCGCGGAGGAGCCGGAGTTTTCCCGGAGCTCCTTTGTGCGTGCTGGGATCTCTCCAGCAGGTGGAGATCTCAAAGCAGGGTTGTGCGCCCGAGGAAACGCTTCCCAAAACAAAGCCCAAACGGACAAATCCCGGCAATAAAAAGTTTAAAGAAAGCGGCTGGGGAGGAAAACGCCCGGGGAAGGGGTCGCTTTTCCAGCTGCCACCTGAGCTTCTCTTCCCGGCGAGGGATCCATACCTCGGCTGGAGGAGAGATACATCGTGTGCAGGAATTAATCTTCGTTTTCCCGGGTTTTTTTTCCCCCCTTCCATAGGGTGTAGTGGGCTAATGGAAGCATATAATTACCGCGTTAGTATTAGGGAGCAATATAGGCGCAATAAATTAAGGCTGCTTTGCAATTAGAACGATGAACACAGCTGCGGAGACAAATGGCATATGTGCTAATTAAATAATTTGTCACTTGACTGTTAAGCAAACAATACGGGCTCTTTCCATCACAAACTCCGTCCCCGGCTGCGGGATGGGCATTAACGGCCCCGGGGAACAGATTGTGCCGCTGCCCGGGCTGAGAGCGGGTGGAGCGGGACAGGAACCAGCCCTGCACTGGGAATTATCCCGGGCTTTCGTCCTGGAGAGGGCAGGGATCCCAAAATTCCCCAGTCAGGGTTTGGGAGGGACCTCTGGATGTCCCCCTGCCCAGGAAGGGCCACCTGCAGCAGTGACACAGGAACATGTCCAGGGGGCTTTGGGATGTCTCCGCACAGGGAGACTCCAGCCCCTCCCTGGGCAGCTGCTGCAGGGCTCTGCCCCTCCAGGGAAGGAAGTTCTTCCTCAGGCTGGGCTGGAATTGTTGTGTTTTAGTTCCTGGCCAGGGCTCCTTGTGCTGACACTGGCACCACTGAGAGTCTGGGACACCCTGACACCCTTGGAGAGACGGGATGGGATGTCTGGATGGACTGATGGGATGGGATGTCTGGATGGACTGATGGATCCCCCCTCAGCCTTCCCTTCCCCAGAGTGACCAGGCCCAGCTCGCACAGTCTCTCCTCCCCAGAGATGCCCCAGACCCCAGATCATCTCTGAGGCCTTCCCTGGACCCCCTCCTGCGGCTCCTGGCCTTCCTTGGACTGGGGAGCCCAGAACTGAGCAGGACACCCCAGATGAGCCTCCCTGGAGCTGAGCAGAGGGGCAGGATCCCCTCCCTGACCTGCTGGGAATGCCCTTCCCAATGCTCCCCACGATCCCAGGGGCTCTCCTGGCCACCCCATGGTCAGTTAATCCACCAAGAATCCCAGATCCTGCAAATAACCCTGTTCATGCACAAACGTAGGATACAATAATGTAAATAAACCAACTAAATAAATAAATAAAATAATAATAAATAAAAAAGTTAATATGTTAATAGGTGTTAATATAAATATCAATATCAATATAGAATAATATAATATAATTATAATTATATAATTGATATAAATTAATAGAAATAGAATGTAAATAAATATTAATGTATTTATTGTTAAGGAAGACATACTTATATAAAAATATAACTGTATAATATAAAATATAACTGTTTAAATACTATTAATATAAATATTAGTATAATTATTGATAAACAATAATAGAAATAAATAAAAATTTTAATAGATACCAAAAAAATCGAATCAATAAATTAAAATATAACTATATAATATAAATATAACTGTTTTAAAGATATTAATATTAATGTTAGTATAAGTATTAATAAACAATGATATAACTAAATTAACATTAAAATAGATATAAAAACAACTGAATCAATAAATACCGGATCACCAAAGTGACAAAAAAAAACCAACCTAAAAGGCCCCAGGAATTCAGAGTTCAGTATCGATCCCGTCCTCCTTTTAAGCAGAAATTCTTCTGCTCTGGAGATTTTGAGCTGTGCAGTTTCCTCTTGTTTTAATGACTGGCTGTGAAAACACCAGGTTGGGTCCAGGTCCACTGGGAAAAGGGACCCAACATCAAAATTGAGAGAAAAAACCAAGGAGGACACCAAGGTACCAAAGGAGAGCCAAATGCCCAAAGGCAGAAATCCAGTGGTATTTAAAGACCTTTGCAGGAGGGAAATGGGACAGAATTATTAGAGGATGCCAGTAATTGCACAGAGAACCGTTCCACAATAAACCGTTGGTACCTCCTGGCACCTGGAGGGATTTTGTTCCGTCAGAAGGTTCAATGCTGGGAGTTTCAGGCAGAAAACCTCCCAAGTTCATCAAGTTTCTCCTGAGTGCTTCATTAATTTGTTTGTTCCTCAGCTGATGGCAGGAGCTGGGTGAACCCTTGGCGCTGGAACCCCGGGCACGGAGAATTCCAGACTCTCTGCACTGGCAGGCACCGAGCCCCAGGCAAACACTGCATTGCACCTGAGGCCGTGGAAAAGGCTCCCAAAATGGAGTGACAGCTCTGGGATTGTGGCTGTGGGGTTTGGATAGAAGGGTGTGATAGCACAGGGTGGGAAACTCAGAGCTGGAGGGTTTAGAATACAGGAATATGGAGAGAAAGCAGGATGGAGGGTTTAGGGCAGAGGCTGAGTCCTTCTTTTTCACCTTCTTCTCCATGCTCTGGGTGGGGGTTTGGAATTGGGTAGAAAAGTCCACACTGTGGGCCAGGGGTGGTTGGTTATTGGGTTAAAAGTCAAAATCATTCAGGTGTCATCTCTTAATTGGACAGTTTATCCTCAAGAGGCCTTGGAGAGAGAGAGATGGGGCCATTTTTAGTTTGTTAGCTTGAAGTGCTGTAGCACTCACAGCTTGTGAGACTGTAACGTGGATAAAAATTAATAAACATCTGAGTCCGAACATGAAATACAGTCTCACACATTTAATCCCAACTCTGACAAAAAAAGAAGATAAAACAAACTGCCTTTCAAAGGATAAAAAAGTGTTGGGATGGTTGGGATGTCTGTGCAGGGCTGGGCTGATCCCTGGGCTCGTTCCGTGGTTCTCTGATTCCAGGATTCCCGGACTGGGGAATGCTGTGAGCTCTGCTCCACTCCTCCGGGGAAGGAAATGGGAGAAAAGCAGAAGGAAAGAGGAACCCCCCCACCTGCAGGCTATCTTAATTATTTTACCTGCAGGGTACTTTATTACACTCCTCCTGTGGCACAACATCACAGCTGTACCACCGCGGGGAAAAACAGGGAAAAGTGGCATTTCCCAGACCCACTCCAGTGGGTAATTGGCCCCTGTGATGTTGGCAGGGCTGAGAGAACGAGCAGGGTTTGCTCCCGGGCTGCCCTGGGGGCCCTGGCACCACCCAGGGGCTGGGAGGCGCAGGTTGAAGCCCCTGGGGACAGTTTTGGGGAGCGGGGCGGTGACAGCAGCAGGAGCAGCAGCACGGGCTGGGCCGAGGTGCCAGTTCAGTGACGGGCAGCTCCGGGGCCCTGCAGGTCACTGCAAAGATTGCCCCGGGCCGGCCTCGACACTTTCTGCATCACTGCCCGCAGCTGGGCACCTTTTAGCGGCGTTAATTAATCAGTTAATTCCCGTCTGTAATCAGCAAACCGTGTCCGTGCAGCTCCACCCCCTCTGCCTCCTGCGGCCGCCTCGGGCAGGTGGGGAAATCACCTGGAACTGCTCAATAAATGCCTGGAGGTGGCACTCAGAGCTCCGGGCTGGGGACAGGGTGGGCACAGCTGGGACTGCCCGGGCTGGGAGGGCTTTTCCAGCCTCAGGGATTTGGGGATTCTGTGTGTGTGTGGGGCTGTGGGAATTCTCGGTGTCATCCTGTGGAGATGCTCAGGGGCTGAAGTCCCTCGGGGAGGACGCTGGAGTGAAAGGGGCAAAATTCCACACAACCCCAAAATTCCAGGGGTTGGAAAAGCCCCCCCAGCCCAGGCAGTCCCAGCTGTGCCCACCCTGTCCCCAGCCCAGAGCTCTGAGTGCCACCTCCAGGTGCCACCTGCAGGGACGGGCACTCCAAAGCTCCCTGGGCAGCCCCTGCCAAGGCCTGAGCACCCTTTCCATGGGGAAATTCCTGCTGCTGGCCAAGCTGAGCCTCCCCTGGGCCAGCCTGAGGCCGTTCCCTCTCCTCCTGTCCCTGTTCCCTGGGAGCAGAGCCCGACCCCCCCGGCTGTCCCCTCCTGGCAGGGACTTGTGCAGAGCCACCAGGTCCCCCCTGAGCCTCCTTTTCTCCAGGCTCAGCCCCTTGCCCAGCTCCTTCAGCCCCTCCTGGGGCTCCAGCCCCTTCCCCAGCTCCCTCGGCCTCTTCCTTGCTGTGATTCGGACAGGAACTGAGCAGTTAAACACGGATGCAGAGAAAACACCTCCCGGTTCGTGCCCTGCGCCCGCCGCGCTCCGGCTCCTCCGGGAGGGAAATCCCGGCTCTGGGGGCATCTGTGGCGAAATTCCCGCTGCCCAGCACAAAACCATTTCCCCCGCTGCTCCCGCTGGGAATCCCTGCGCCTATTCAGAGCCGGGCTGGGGCGAACAAGAGCCCCGCGACCATCTGGGGACGGAGCCGGGGCTGCCACCCGAGCGGGGGCCGCGCTCGCCCGGCGGGAGCAGAAGGAGCGAGGGGCCGGGCTGGGAGCGCAGCCCTTAGAAAAGACATTTTTCTGATGATTATTTTGGGAAACCTTCTGGTAATCCCCAGTCAATCTGGATGCTAATAGAGGTCATTTACCAAAGCGGAGTACTGGGGGGAAGCTTTGCATAATAACGAACGCGAGTTTGATTTGATACTAAAACTTTTCAACTGTTCCGTCAAAGGCAGGGCTGAATTTCTGGGGATGTGAGGGGGGGGACAAAAAAAAAAAAATGGCATTGAATGCCGGGAGTGAATCTGGCCACAGTTAAAGGGAGCTCTTTTTGATCAATTAGACCTCTCCGTGATGTCATCTTTATTACTTATTCTAATGAGATGGGTGTTGTAAAAAGGATTGGGGAGTGAAATCCATTGATAATCTCCTTAGCACCGGGGATAATATCCGAGGTTTCTCCCCCACATCGAGAGCTCGAAGCTGCTCCAATACACTTTAAGGCTCCTCGGTATCTCCCCTCTCTTAAGGGAGATGATTTTTTTCTCTCTCTCTCTCGGATGGGCGCAGGTTTGTTCCCTCCCCGAGTCCTTCCTCCGCCGAGAGGTTTCCAGCTGCACTCGTTTTTTATTCAGCGCCGGTTTTTGTGCACAAAGGGCCGGCTTTAACCCCGCTGTCTGCTGCAGGCCCTGCCCAGGGTGCTGCTCCAGGGGCCGGGGCAGCTGCAGACGCCCTGCCCGAGCCTCGGAGCCCCGCTAAAGTCGCTCAGGGACCTCGGCAAAGCCGGGGAATCCCTTCGGCCCGCTCGGGGGAAGGGGAAATGCTGGAGCATCTCCCGGCGCTGGGTTCAGAACGGGCGCTCAGAGACACAGCCGCGGCTGCCGGGCACCCCTCACGCCTGCAGCCGGTTTAAAAAGTGCACAGTGAAGTGATAAAATCGCTGAAAGGAGAAAATTCACCGCGCTCGAGTGGGGATCTGTGCTCCCTGTGCTGGTGTCGGATCTTCCCGAGTGTCAGCAGTGTAAAAAGTGCACAGTGAAGTGATAAAAATCACTAAAAGGAGAAAATTCACGGCGCTTGAGTGGGGATCTCCCTGAGTGTCACCAGGAGAGAGGAACGCGGCGGGGTCCCCAAACCCTCCGGAAAAACACCGAGCAAAAGGATCCGGGCTTGCGTGGAATAAAGGGGAATCCAAACTGCTGGGACACGGTTCCAGGCGTTGTTTGGGTGTGTTTGAGAGAGAAAGAGGCAAGGAGATTTTTATATATATATATATATATATTAAAAAAAAAAAAAAAAAAGGAGTTGAGGAGAAAGAAAGGAAGAAAAGCTGAGAGAATAAAGACTCAAAAAAGAAGACAGAGAAGGAAAGTGGAAGAAGGAAGAAGGAGAGTCAGAAAAAAAGAAATAGAGAAAAAAAGAAAGGAAAAAGAAAGTGCGAAAGCAAGAGAAAAAATAAAAGAAATGCAAAGAGAACTGGAGAAGGGGCAAGCGATGGGGAAGGAAGGAAGGAAGGAAGGAAGGAAGGAAGGGGCATTTGAGGGGTGGCTTCCAGGAAGAGATTAAAGATGATACAAAGAGATAGTGATAAAGAAAAAAAATCTAAAAACCCAACCAAACAGAAGATAATTTATGAAAAAAATACGGAAGAGGATTTGTTTTTTTTTTTTTTTTCTGAACTTGGAGTTTCTTCTTGACACTAAGGGGGTTTTTTGGGTTTTTTTCCGAAGGGAAAAATTCGCATGTTCCTGAAGAAACGGGAATAGAGAAATGGATGGACTTGGCAAAGAGAACTGGAGAGTAAAGCCTTGTTCAGGCCAGCCCAGCCGTGTGATATCCCGATAACCCAGCAGGGAGCTGAGCGCTCCTCTCCCGGAATTCCCGAGGCTGGAAAAGCCCTCCCAGCCCAGGCAGTCCCCGCTGTGCCCACCTTGTCCCCAGCCCAGAGCTCTGAGTGCCACCTCCAGGTGACACCTGCAGGGATGGGGACCCACCACGGGAACCACCCAGCGCCTCCAGGTGCCTGAGAAACAAGGGAGGATGAGGAGAGAGCGGCCCGGGATGGAGCAGAGGAGCTCCAGAGGGAATTCCCGGCTTTGTGTGGGACACACATCCCGCGTCCGGTCCTTACGGAGGAGAACAAAGCCAGAGGGGCCAAACCCGCGCCTCGGCTGTGAGGAGGTGTCTTTGGGAATTCCCATTCCCGAGGCGGTGTCCGGAGGCAGCTCCTGCCCGCAGCCACCCCGCGGCCAGCTGGGGACACTCGCTGCTGTCCCCTGGCCCGTGGTGCTGTCACGGCTCGGCCGGGAGGTGACTCTGCCCGGGGTGTCCCCATGGAGAGGAGCCTGTCCCCCCCGACAGCCCCAGATCTCCAGACATCGCCTCGGCAGCTCCGGCTCCTCGGGGGGCCGGCGGGACCCGTCCCCTCCTTTCCCCTCTTATCCCCTCCTGCCCCGTCCTGTCCCCTCCCGTTCCCTTCTCGTCCCCTGCTGTCCCCTCCCCGGCCCAGGTGGCTCTCCCGGGCTCCGTCCCGTCCCATTTCCATCCAGCTCCTGGCAGGGAGGCCGAGGATGACGCGGTGTCCTGACCCTGTCTCTCACAAATGTCGAGCTGTCCCCGCCGGTCCCCCCCCCCGCGGCTTGATGGCACTCGAGTGTCCTCTCCGGAGGGACAAGCGGCGGCTCGGCTGTGCCTGCACGTGTGGGGACAGCCCGGAGTGGGGACAGCCAGGAGTGGGGACACAGCCTGGGTGACACAGCAGTGCCAGCACGGGGCTGCACTCCTGCAGTGCCCCAGGGATCGCCAGTGTGGGATCACAGCCCCAGCTCCCCAGCAGGGCAGGAGTCCCTGTCCCATCCCTGTCCCTGTCCCCATCCCTGTCCCCATCCTTGTCCCATCCATGTCCCTGTCCCATCCATGTCCCTGTCCCATCCCCATCCCTGTCCCATCCCCATCCCTGTCCCATCCCTGTCTCGTCTCTGTCCCTGTTCCATCCTATCCCTGTCCCATCCCTGTCCTTGTCCCATCCCCATCCCTGTCCCATCCCTGTTCCCATGCCATCCCTGTCCCGTTCCTGTCCCATCCCTGTCCCATCCCTATCCCTGTCCCGTCTCTGTCCCTGTCCCATCCCTGTTCCCATCGCTGTTCCCATCCCTGTCCTGTCCCTGTCCCATCCCTTTTCCCATCCCTGTTCCCATCCCTGTCCTGTCCCTGTCCCATCCCATCCCCGTCCCTGTCCCTGTTGCATCCCTGTTCCTGTCCCATCCCCGTTCCTGTCCCTGTCGCATCCCTGTCCCGTCCCATTCCTGTTCCTGTCCCATTCCTGTTCCTGTCCCATCCCTGTTCCTGTCCCATCCCATTCCCATCCCCATCCCATCCCTGTCCCCTCCCTGTCCCCGTGCCTGCGTGCCGGGCCCTGCCCCATCTGCCTGGCGCAGACAATGGTGCCACAGTCCCTCCTGCAGCCCGTGCAAGGACAGCAGGGCCGCCCGTGACCGAGGAGCTGTCAGAGGCTGCCAGGGCTCACGGGCCCAGGCGGTGACCCGACTGTCACCGTGGTGGCCAGTGGGACCAGGCAAGAGCTCTCAATCAGTTTGGGGCCTTAGAAGCAGTGACTCACCAACAGACCGGCATTGATTTTACGGGGGGGGCGATAATTATGGCATTGTTCGGGGCGGGTCAATGCCACTCTGTTCCCTGACACTGGCCTTGTCCCCTCACAAATGATTCCTATCGAATGAAGAAGATAAATCCCAGAGGGAGCGTTTCTGCTGATGGCTTTGGGCATGGAGAGGCAGCTCCGGAGGGAAAAGCTGATTTACATGGAGCGAGCCCAGCCCTGGGGCCTTCCCCTCACTGAGTGCCCAGGAGCTCAGCTGCACGCTGCTCAAAGGGGCTGCAGTGGGGAGCGTAAAAACGCTGAATTTCTCTCTGTTCCCTGAGCCGGGATGGGATTTCAGCACTGGGAACGGGCTCCCAAACCCGTAAAATGAGAGAAGGACTCATCCTCGCACACTGTCCCATTTCCACGGGAGCTCCAAGCCCTGCCGCCAGGAAGGGCTGGAGCTGTGTGGGAAGGTGGGGCTGAGCTCCCTCCCGCTGCTCCCGGCGCGGTTCGGGTTCGGAGGAGCCGAGCTCGGCGCTGCTCCATGGGCAGGCGGCTGACGGCTCTGCCGGGAGCCCCCTCGCACCCAGGGTGGAGAATCCGGGGCAGGAAGCCTGGGGAAGTCAGGTCCATTCCTGCGATTCCACACCTAACAGGTGTTTGGGGTGAACAGCAGTTTCTTTCTGCGATAAATCGCAGGTGGTGTCGCGGCGGGAGCTGGCGGCTCCCTGAGATGTCCCCAGCAGGGAAGGATGGCTCAGGCACATCCCAACGCCCTGGAACACCTCAGAGAGGAGCAGCCCGAGGCTCTGTGTGCCCACCCCAGGGCTGCCCTGTCCCCCTGGCCGTGCCCAGCAGCTCCCAAAGCCACCCCCGGGACAGCTTTAGGGAACCTCCAGCCCCCAAGGCCCCGTGGCACACTCGGCTCTCCTGCATCTGCCACGTTTCCCCCACCTCTGCCCGCGTCCCCTCCCGCTGCCGGGGGACCCTGGTGGCTTTTTTTTTTTTTTTTTCAATGGTTGTTTTCTTTCTGCTTAAGACAGCCCCGCTTCTCTGCGGGGAGAAAGGCCCCGTTTGTGGGGCGCAGCTGCATCTCAAAGGTACATTGTTGGCCAGTTATGAATTTGCATGCCTTTACTAATGTGTGGAAACAGGAGAATTCTTTCGCTTTTTTAATCGAAATTGATGTTATTCCTCTGCCAGTGGTACCCGAGGAACTGTTTTGTTCCATTTCCTCTCCTTTCATGCAGCCCCCTATTTATGTTTCGATCTGGTTTGCTGCCACCAAGAATCATTGTCATTGCCACCAGTGGCTCGGGGCCGGCCAAGTCCAGCAGCTGTGTGTTTAATGCCTCCCCTCACTAAGGTTTATTTCCTTGACAACATGAGCTTGTTTGAAGCAACTTTCCTCCCTTTAAGAAGAAAGAAAGAAGAAAAAAAGTCCCTTTCCAGTGTTGCTTTTTATTTTTTTCCTATTTTCCCCTCTTTTTTTTTTTTTTTTTTTTTCCTTTCCTTTTTAGCTTGCAGACAGGAGTGGGACTTCGGGCCGCGGATCCCGGGGCTACCCCCGGTGATGACTCGATGGTCCCCGCATCCCCCGCCCCAGAGGCCGGGCCCGCTCCTCTCTCTCTCCCCTCCACATCCCCCACGGAATACCTAGGTGGCCAAACGGGACCCGCTGACCTCTATATCCTGTTCCTTTCTCCGCGCTTTGCTGCCGGTTTCCCGGATAAAAGGCGAGAGTGAGAGATAATTAACAAAAAACATGGCCCTCGGACAATGAAACAACTGGCCTTGGCCGGCCAGAAATTTATCCTGGTTTTCTAGGTGAACTTTCTCCCATCAATCTTTCCTTTAACCTCCGTGTTAGTGGAAGCAATAGGAACACCCCCTCCCCTCCCCCGAGCAAATGCTTTCTTTTGAGGGGGAACAAAACGCGGGCCCGCCGAGGGCCGAGGTAAAATCTGGGTGGTATCGTGCGGCCGCACAAAGCCCCCACTGTTCCCCGGGCCGGGGCTGGTGTTTTACAACAGGGGAGGGGAGAGCCTCAATGGGCCGATGATGTGAAACAATCCCCGCGATTCAGCCCGACAAACCCATCCTCTGTTCCGCCGGGACGGACAAAAAAAAAAAAAAAAAGGGAGAGAGAGAACGGCAGAGCGGGCAGAGAGGGAGGGAATTAAACCCCAAAGAGCATCGTCTCGGAGGGGAAAAAAAAAAAATCTTTAAGGCGCTTTTTTTTTTTTTTTTTTTTTTTTTTTTTTTTTTTTTTAGGGGATGCTTAGGATGTTATCCCGGAGATTTCGGGGGTCCCTGCAGCCCCCAAAGGCCCGGGAATCTTTTGTCCGAGGGGAGGAGCACAATGAGCCCTAAGTGCCGGCATCCCTCGCTCCCAAACCCATCAGTGGCAAAAAAAAAAAAAAAAAAAAAAAGAAAGATGGGCGGTGGGGTTGGGAGCAGGAGGGACAATGCGGCCCCACTTCAGGTCCCCTCGAGAGGGTATTATGGGCAGGGAAAATATTTGTGCTCTGAAGATGACACTCTCCATTTGTTAATGGCTCTCACCCGGCGCTGATAATCACACCCCGCGCTCTCCTGTCAGTTGTCTGCTGCTTCCCAATTAATGGCGCTCGCCCGGGAAAAGCATCCCTCTTTCCGCGGCCGAGACAATTCCATTGTGTTCACCTACTTGAGAAGAGGGCAAGGTGAATACGAGGGCATGGGGCATTGTAAATTCCCACTAAAACACGAGCTGAAAGAGCGCCCCTCCAATAAATTAAGGAGGCTTTCCTCCCGTTGGGAAAGGCACGGTCAGGCTTCAGGGGGAGAATTTGGGGCAGAAATTTAGCGTCACCTTTTTTTTTCTTTTTTTTTTTTTTTTTTGGTCAGCCCTATTATCTTTAGGGGAAAAAAAAAGAAAACCAAAAGAAAAAAGAAAAGAAAAATTATCATTTCCTTTTAAAAGCTGGGCCAGTTGTAAGTTCTGTGCACTGGCACGAGAGTCCAGCCAGAAGCATTAATGGGCTGAGACAACAGCCAAAGCCAACAACTCCATTAAGTTAATAAATTAATATACTAAATTTAATTAATTTTAATACAAAATTTAAAATACTCCAAGGTGTATTAAATACTATAAGCTTCTAGAAGTGGCTTTGTAAAAAAACCCCTCGTGTTTTGCTGTGCAGGGACAGGTAAAAAGATGAGTGAGAAATTCAGCGTTTCCTGAGAAGACACAGCCAGGCCACTTCCATTCTTCAAGGGCTAACCAAAATTAAATAGAACAAAACAAAGTGCAAAGATTCTCTTTGCAGATGCAGAGCGATACCTGGGTTTAAAGCTGGGACAAATCCCTCGTGGTGAATTCACAATATTCCCAATACACAGAAAATTCCCAGTATTCCCAACATAAATACAAGGCCAAGACAGGAACATCCCACCAGCCCAGCACTTTATTCCCCATTATTGCTCAGATCTACCTCCCATTTGCTTTCTCTTTATTTTCCATCTACTTGGACAGGCTCCAACACTTCGACAAAACTTCTGGGAGGTTTCGCTTCATCTTTACTGGGGTCACCCGAGCCAGAGCAGCTTTTTTTGGGAAGATCATCCCTCCTTTGGCTCTGCAGCCTTGACAATCCCCCTCTGGGGTGAGCTCCTTGCCAGGCTCGTGGCTGAGGTTTGAGTTCCTTCTCAGGGATAAACACGAGCCCAGAGGGTCCCAGATTTCCAGAAGGAAGCTGAGGTTCCCCAGGGAGGAGCCACCACTGAAGGGGATTTTAAGGAGAATGTTTCTCTGCTCACATCCCAGCCAGAAAACCTGTCCAGCTTTTTCCTTTAAGGTTGATAAGACTGGGAAAGGGAAGCTGGGGGAGTTGGTGATGGCAGTGCCAGCAGTGCTCCCGGAATGGTTTGGCTTCAAGGGACCTCAAAGCCCATCCAGTGCCACTCCTGCCATGGCAGGGACACCTCCCACTGTCCCAGGCTGCTCCAGCCTGGCCTCGGGCACTGCCAGGGCTGGGAAAAGCTGCCGAGGCTGTGCCAGCGAGAGCCCCGTGGTGCTGAGGGACAGCTGGAGCTGAGCTGGTGGCTCTGGCTGCTCGAGGTGTCCCTGGGGTCACTCGGGGTTTGTGTCCTGTCCACAACGCCCCCAAGGTGGGGCGGGCACCGTGCCATGGGGACAGATGGGCCTGGGCTGTTCCAGCTCTGTGTGCCCATCAAAGCTGCTCCTTCAGGGCAGCGCTGCCAGCCTGGGAGCTGTGCTGGTGTCCAGCAGGGCAGCAGTGCCAGCTTTGGGTCTTCTCTCCCAGGAGAAGTCAAGGACCTTCCCTCCTTCTGAAGGTCGTTTGTTCCTCACACCATTAAATATGGATATTCTTTTTTTATCTTCTTTTCTTCTGTTAGAGTCAGGATTAAATGCTTGAGAGACGTTTGGTGTACAGACTCAGATGTTTGTTAATTCTTATCTACGTTACAGTCTCACAAGCCGTGAGCTCTGGCTGACAAAGTGAGAAGTGGCTCTGTCTCTATCTCTCTCCAAGGCCTTATAAGGATAAACTGTCCAATTAACAAAGGACACCTAAATGATTTTGACTTTTAACCCAATAACCAACCCCCCCTGGCCCGCAGTGGGGACTTTTCTACCCAATTCCAAAACCCCACCCAGAGCATGGAGAAGAAGGTGAAAAAGAAGGACTCAGCCTCTGCCCTAAACCCTCCATCCTGCTTTCTCTCCATATTACTGTATTCTAAACCCTCCAGCTCTGAGTTTCCCACCCTGTGCTATCACACCCTTCTATCCAAACCCCACAGCCACAATCCCAGAGCTGTCACTCCATTTTGGGAGCCTTTTCCACGGCCTCAGGTGCGATGCAGTGTTTGCCTGGGGCTCGGTGCCTGTCAGCACAGAGAGTCTGGAATTCTCCGTGCCCGGGGCTCCAACTGCTCCTCTTCTCCTCCCGCTGTCCTCCAGCAGTGACTCCCAGCCCTGCAGGACTGGTCCCTGTGCCTCCAGGGGCATCCCTGTGTTCCAGGGGAAGGAGGGGGACTACAAACCAGGAATCCTTCAGCCGTCCCTGCCCTTCCTTGTTGCGATGTATTTGAACAATTTTGGTGACCCTGTGCCCCAGCCAAACCATCTATAGGTGTTCCCATCAGAACTCTCAGGAATTTGTCAAGGTTCCTTAGATGAAAACAGTGCTAAAATAAGTGAGAAGAAGATAAGAAAGAGAATACCGGGAATGCAAGAATTGAATAAAAGGAACCCATAAAGCAATGGACTGTAACCAGTCATATTTCCTGAAGAGTGCATGCTGGATGTGTGGACAAAATAGAAGGACTAATCAAAAAATGCGTGAAGGTGTGAATGTTGGAACCCTGGAGGCTGAAAATTTCAGGCTTTCTGTGTTAAAAGGTGCTGACCCTCAAGCAAGCACCACATTTGACTCGAGGCCTTGCAACAGGCTCCCAAGACTGAGTGACAGCACTGGGGTTGTGGGTGTGTGGTTTGGACAGAAATGTGTGGTATCACATGGTGAAAAACTGAGATTTAAGATTTTGGTGTATAGTAATGCATGTGAGTTAAGATGGAGGATTTGGGGCGTTGTCTAAGTCCTTCTTCACCTTCTTCCTCCTTTATGGGTTTGGGTGGTTTTCTGTAACTGGGTGAAAAAGGTCTGCATTGTGGGCCTTGGGTGGTCGTTATTGGGTCAAAAGTATCAATAAATAATAATGTAGGTGTCACCTATATGAGTAATATAAATAAGACATAATATATAGTATATAATATATAATAATAATATATAATATATTATTATTATGTAGTATATAGTATATAGTATAATATATAAGTATAGGTGTATGAATACATATAATATAATATAATATAATATAATATAATATAATATAATATAATATAATATAATATAATATAATATAATATAATATTATATTATATTATATTATATTATATTATATTATATTATATTATATTATATTATATTATATTATATTATATTATATTATATTATATTATATTATATATAGTACAGGTGTCACCTCGTTATTGGGTAATTATCGCTAAAATAACCTTGGGAAGAGTTAGAATCACTCCATTTTACCTCTCTTCCCTACCTTGCCAGTTAGAGGTCATGGCTGGGGAGTCTGTAAATAATAAACCTCCGAGTCCAAACCTGAAAATTTACATTTCCCGTGTATTAACCCCAACCCTGGCAAGGAAAAAAAGAAGCCAGGGAGGGTGACACCCCTGGTGGCACAGCTCCACACCAGTGTGGGCACCAGCACAGTTGTCCCCTGTCCTGTCCTGGCAGGACCTGGAGCTGCTGGGCACAGGCACAGCCAGGTGAGCCCCACCTGACCCTCCCGGGTTGGCTTCTCAAGCTGCTCTAAGCAAATATTATCATTTCCTTGGATTTTTCTCTCTGAGTGTCCAGCTTGCAATAAACGTGCACATTTTAGGAGGCACTGCAGAGGCAGGATGTGAGGTTTCCATGTTCTATTTTTTTTTTCTGTTAGGGATGGGAATAATGCTTGGGAAACAGAGTTTTTGTGTTTGGACTCAGATGTTTGTTAATTCTTGTCTATATTACAGTCTCACAAGTCCTGAATTCCAGCTAACAGGGTGAAAAATGGCTCTGGCTCTAACTCTCTTCGAGGTGTTTGAAGCACTAATTGTCCAACTGCGAGATGCCACCTAAATGATTTTGACTTTTAACCCCATAACCAACCCCCCCTGGCCCGCAGTGGGGACTTTTCTACCCAATTCCAAACCCCACCCAGAGCATGGAGAAGAAGGTGAAAAAGAAGGACTCAGCCTCTGCCCTAAACCCTCCCTCCTGCTTTCTCTCCATATTACTGTATTCTAAACCCTCCAGCTCTGAGTTTCCCACCCTGTGCTATCACACCCTTCTATCCAAACCCCACAGCCACAATCCCAGAGCTGTCACTCCATTTTGGGAGCCTTTTCCACGGCTCAGGTGCGATGCAGTGTTTGCCTGGGGCTCGGTGCCTGCCAGCGCAGAGAGTCTGGAATTCTCCGTGCCCGGGATTCCAGCACTGAAGATTCTCTTTTATTTCCCTTTCCCCTGGAAGCTCCTCCTGCCTGGCTGTGCAAACACATCGAGCCCAACATTCTCCTCTCCCTTCTCCCCCTCTGCAGCATCTTCTGCCCAGATGGGACAGACAATCCCCTTTCAGAGCCGCTCATCCTCTGCTTTCAACACTCTTCCCTTGACATCCCAAATTACAACCAAATGGGGGGAAGCAGGGACGAGCCTGAAATCAATTTCGGATCGCTCCAAAGAGGGAGATTTATAGGAAAAATAAATCAGCCAAACCTTTGAGGGTGGATCCACAAATTCTTGCTGCGGTCCTGGATGTGTTTAGTACCTGTTGATGGAGGCTGGGACAGGGGTTGGATCCCAGTCCCCGTTTGGGACGGAAGACGCTTGACCTCCACAGCCAGCATGAGGTTTGTGCCCCCAGAGGGGCCGGGGGGTCCATCCAGCCCCTCACCCACAGAGCATTTTAGTGTTTAAATACCAGAGCCCTGGTGCTGTGAGGGTTTTATCTTCTTTTCTTCTGTTAGAGCTGGGATTAAAGCAGGGGAAACACGGTTTTTGCCTTTGGACTCAGGTGATTATTAATTCTTATCTACGTTACAGTCTCACAAGCTGTGAGTTCTGGCTAACAGGGTGAAAAATGGCTCTGGCTCTAACACTTTCTAAGGTCTTTCAAGCACAAACTGTCCAATCATGAAATGACAGCTAAATGATTTTGACTTTTAACCCAATAACCAACCCCCCCTGGCCCGCAGTGGGGACTTTTCTACCCAATTCCAAAACCCCACCCAGAGCATGGAGAAGAAGGTGAAAAAGAAGGACTCAGCCTCTGCCCTAAACCCTCCATCCTGCTTTCTCTCCATATTACTGTATTCTAAACCCTCCAGCTCTGAGTTTCCCACCCTGTGCTATCACACCCTTCTATCCAAACCCCACAGCCACAATCCCAGAGCTGTCACTCCATTTTGGGAGCCTTTTCCACGGCTCAGGTGCGATGCAGTGTTTGCCTGGGGCTCGGTGCCTGCCAGCACAGAGAGTCTGGAATTCTCCGTGCCCGGGGTTCCAACAAAAAGTGGTAAATAATCTGCTTTAATCTCGGAGCTGGAGTGAGCCAGCGGCACCAGGGAGTGACTTTGGGACTGCGGAGGTTTGGAGTTTGGTAAATTCAGGAGAGGGATTGAGCCCAGACCAGGCTCTGCCCCTCGGGCACAGCCATGGCAGGGCCAGGCTCTGAGCCCCTGATCTGGGCTTTAATTTGGGCTCAGGTTTAAATGGGATGAGTTTATTGGCAGAGCAAAGGGGGCCTGATCCCCTCTCCGGGGCTGAGGGCAAATCCCTGCTCAGATGGGCTCCAGCTGCTGAAAAGGGGAACACAGATTATAATTTTTAATATATAATGTAAGATAAAACAAAACAACGTAATGTAATGTAATGTAATGTAATGTAATGTAATGTAATGTAATGTAATATATTATATTTGTTATTTATATTTGTTATATTATATTATATTATATTATATTATATTATATTATATTATATTATATTATATTATATTATATTATATTATATTATATTATATTATATTATGTTATGTTATGTTATGTTATGTTATGTTATGCTATACAAAATAATACAATGTAGTATAATAGAATATTATATAAATAATTTTAAGCACGGTTTTGCTCTTTCCGGAAACATTAAGTCTCTTCTCCTCATTAAAAGTGAGGATCAGATATTTTGTGGAAATGACAGCTAAGGAAAAACAAGAATCTCACATTATCACGTGCTTACATCAAAGGTGCCGACTCTAACTCATTTACTGGGGAGAAATTAAGAAATTACAGGTCTGAGTGCCCAAGCAGATTGCTGGGTTTGTTCCTCTCCTTTTCCAGGAGCTTTCCTTTGGCTTTGAAATGCCCAGGAACACTTTGGGAAGGAGAAGCTTTTCAGCGTGGGGAAGGGTAATAAAACCCGGGCTCGTGTTTCTCATCGATCCGCCTGAACTAACTTGTCTCCCCGTTGCAATGAGCACCGAGGGCCCTGTTAAAGCCACCCTGGGGTGGAAAGGAGCAGGAGCCAGGTGAGAACTCTCCTCCCCTGCCGGGAAGGTGCTGGAATCCCTCTTGCATCAGGAGCACCGTGCTTGGGGCAGGGAAGATGGAGCACTGCTGGGTTCAGAAGAAAAAATATTTCCTCATCTTGGAGAGCCCCTGGTTGTGACCCCTGGGCAGGGCTCAGGTCCTGGTCCTTTGGGGGGATCAGAGCCAGGACCTGGATGGCAACACAGAGTGCTGGAACCACAGAATCCAGAATGGGCCGGGAGGGACCTTAAAGTTCATTTCGTGGGCAGAGACACCTTCCACACCTTCCACACCTTCCACACCTTCCAATGTGCAGCCTGGCCTTGGGCACTGCCAGGGATCCAGGGGCAGCCACAGCTGCTCTGGGAATTCCATTCCAGGGCCTGCCCGCCCTGCCAGGGAACAATTCCTGCCCAGGATCCCACCCAGCCCTGCCCTCGGGCAGTGTGAGCCCATCCCCCTGTGCCAGCACTCCCGTTCCTGATGCAGAGCCCGACTCCGCCTCACTGTTCTTTGTAAAACTCCTTTTGCTTTTGCAAGAGCCGTGGCCTCACAGAATCCCCAAATCCCTGAGGCTGGAAAAGCCCTCCCAGCCCAGGCAGTCCCACCTTGTCCCCAGCCCGGAGCTCTGAGTGCCACCTCCAGGTGACACCTGCAGGGACAGACACTCCAAAGCTCCCTGGGCAGCCCCTGCCAAGGCCTGAGCACCCTTTCCATGGGGAAATTCCTGCTGCTGGCCAAGCTGAGCCTCCCCTGGGCCAGCCTGAGGCCGTTCCCTCTCCTCCTGTCCCTGTTCCCTGGGAGCAGAGCCCGACCCCCCCGGCTGTCCCCTCCTGGCAGGGACTTGTGCAGAGCCACCAGGTCCCCCCTGAGCCTCCTTTTCTCCAGGCTCAGCCCCTTGCCCAGCTCCCTCAGCCCCTCCTGGGGCTCCAGCCCCTTCCCCAGCTCCCTGCCCTGCCCTGGACACGCTCCAGCCCCTCCAGGGCTCTCCTGCAGGAGCCACAACTGGACACAGCCCTCAGGTGTGGTGACACGGGCAGGAGCTCCAGGAGCTTCTCCAGCTCCCCCAGACCCCCGGGATGGGCTCCCCTCTCCTCGAGGCCATTCCCAGGTGAGGGCAGCAGCCCGGCCAGGACTGGCACGGTGGGAAGGAGATTTTCCTTCTGCCTCGGGGTTCATCCTCCAGGATCCCTCAGGACCGGCTGGAGCTGGGAATGGAAGGGTTTGGGATGGATCGCTGAAGGAACAGCGTGCAGAGCACGGCCTGGGGGCTGCTGCTGCGGCTGAGGGCTGGGAGCGGGATCCTTCACCCCTCGGGGGCAGCGGGAGGTGCAGATCCAGCTCTCCACCTTCCTCTTCCAGCTCCAGAGGGCTTGGAGCGGGATCCCTCGAGCAGGGAGGAGGTGCGGATCGGGCTCTCCACATTCCCTTTCCAGCTCCAGAGGGCTCCGGGCTCACACCTGGCCGCGATCTCTGTCCCTGGGGCTGTCCCGGGTCCCCATCCCGGCTATCCCGGGGCTGTCCCGGGTCCCCATCCCGGCTATCCCGGGGCTGTCCCGGGTCCCCATCCCGGCTATCCCGGGGCTGTCCCGGGTCTCCATCCCGGCTATCCCGGGGCTGTCCCGGGTCCCCATCCCGGCTATCCCGGGGCTGTTCCGGGTCCCCATCCCGGCTATCCCGGGGCTGCCCCGGGTCCCCATCCCGGCTATCCCGGGGCTGTCCCCGGTCCCCATGCCGACTATCCCGGGGCTGTCCCCGGTCCCCATCCCGGCTATCCCGGGGCTGTCCCGGGTCCCCATCCCGGCTATCCCGGGGCTGTCCCCGGTCCCCATCCCGGGTCCCCATCCCGGCTATCCCGGGGCTGTCCCGGGGCCGGCAGCGCTGGGAGCAGCGGGAAGCGCGGCTGGCACAGGGACACCGCTGTCCCCAAGGGACACCCAGCCCAGCCCGTGCCCCCTCTGCCCCCACTGATCCCACCGGGTTTTCCCCTCCGGAGCCCGGGGAACTCTCCCGGCGTCCCGCGTGTGGACACGAGCCGGAGTCATCGCCGCTAATGAGATCAAAGGAGGAGCAGTTATCTCATCCCTCCTGCCCAAAAGCTGCGGGAACGGCCGAATTCCCGCCGGGAACACCCGAATTCCCGCTGCCACGGCGGGCGGGGAGGGAGCGGCACGGGGAAGGGCAGGAAATAATTCCCCAGCTCGGAGCAGAATTTGAAAATTGAAAGTAGCATCTATTGAGCTCCTCCGAGCACTTTCAAAGGACTTGCAAGGCTGCGGTGGCCATTGTGCTGCGGGTAATTCTGTGTCACAACTAATTAGCGCCTAATAGCCGTGCTGGGGACAAAGTCCCCGCTTGACAAGAGAAGTCTCTTTGGGCTCGCATTCAGGCCTAATCTGACCCTGAATAGCGGAGATTACATGAGGTAATACAGCAGTTATTTCTACCTGCTGTAGTTCATAAGCTCCATCTCCAGCTGAGGCAGAGCCCCCCTCCCCCTTGACAAAGATTATTTGTCATTAAAATGCTCGGGAGCTTTTTTTTTTCCTTCCTTTTTTTTTTTTTTTTTCTTTTTTTTTTTCCCTCTTTTTTTTTTTTTTTTTTCCCCCTCAAATCTGGATGTTGCCTCCACTTTCAGAAAAGGTTTTTTTTTTTTTTTTGAAGGAAGATTAGCAGGATTAGGAAAGGTTCACATATGTTCGGCTTCACTATTGGTATTCAAGGCATCACAACTTCAGCACCACCCAGGAAGGGCAAGGGAAGCGGGAGAGGGGAGGGAGAGGCAGGGAAAGGAGGGAAAGGAGGGAAAGGAGGGAAAGGAGGGAAAGGAGGAAAGGAGGAAAGGAGGGAAAGGAGGAAAGGAGGAAAGGAGGGAAAGGAGGAAAGGAGGAAAGGAGGAAAGGAGGAAAGGAGGGAAAGGAGGAAAGGAGGGAAAGGAGGAAAGGAGGGAAAGGAGGAAAGGAGGGAAATGAGGGAAAGGAGGGAAAGGAGGGAAAGGAGGGAAAGGAGGAAAGGAGGGAAAGGAGGGAAAGGAGGAAAGGAGGGAAAGGAGGAAAGGAGGAAAGGAGGGAAAGGAGGGAAAGGAGGAAAGGAGGGAAAGGAGGAAAGGAGGGAAAGGAGGAAAAGGAGGGAAAGGAGGAAAGGAGGGAAAGGAGGAAAGGAGGAAAGGAGGAAAGGAGGAAAGGAGGGAAAGGAGAAAAGGAGGAAAAGGAGGAAAGGAGGGAAAGGAGGAAAGGAGGAAAGGAGGAAAGGAGGGAAAGGAGGGAAGGAGGGAAAGGAGGGAAAGGAGGGAAAGGAGGAAAGGAGGAAAGGAAGAAAGGAGGGAAAGGAAGAAAGGAGGGAAAGGAGGAAAGGAGGGAAAGGAGGAAAGGAGGAAAGGAGGGAAGGAGGGAAAGGAGGGAAAGGAGGGAAAGGAGGGAAAGGAGGGAAAGGAAGGAAAGGAGGGAAAGGAGGGAAAGGAAGAAAGGAGGGAAAGGAGGAAAGGAGGGAAAGGAGGAAAGGAGGGAAAGGAGGAAAGGAGGAAAGGAGGAAAGGAGGGAAAGGAGGAAAGGAGGAAAAGGAGGGAAAGGAGGGAAAGGAGGAAAGGAGGAAAGGAGGAAAGGAGGAAAGGAGGAAAGGAAGAAAGGAGGGAAAGGAGGAAAGGAGGGAAAGGAGGAAAGGAGGAAAGGAGGGAAGGAGGGAAAGGAGGGAAAGGAGGGAAAGGAGGGAAAGGAGGGAAAGGAAGGAAAGGAGGGAAAGGAGGGAAAGGAAGAAAGGAGGGAAAGGAGGAAAGGAGGGAAAGGAGGAAAGGAGGGAAAGGAGGAAAGGAGGAAAGGAGGAAAGGAGGAAAGGAGGGAAAGGAGGAAAGGAGGAAAAGGAGGGAAAGGAGGGAAAGGAGGAAAGGAGGAAAGGAGGAAAGGAGGAAAGGAGGGAAAGGAGGAAAGGAAGAAAGGAGGGAAAGGAGGAAAGGAGGAAAGGAGGAAAGGAGGGAAAGGAGGAAAGGAGGAAAGGAGGGAAAGGAGGAAAGGAGGAAAGGAAGAAAGGAGGGAAAGGAGGAAAGGAGGAAAGGAGGAAAGGAGGAAAGGAGGGAAAGGAGGAAAGGAGGAAAGGAGGGAAAGGAGGAAAGGAGGAAAGGAAGAAAGGAGGGAAAGGAGGAAAGGAGGAAAGGAGGGGAAAGGAGGAAAGGAGGGAAAGGAGGAAAGGAGGGAAAGGAGGAAAGGAGGGAAAGGAGGAAAGGAGGGAAAGGAGGAAAGGAGAGACCTCGGCAGCAGGGAAAACAGCCCAGTCAGCGCCGGGGAGTGCAGCCCCAGAGGCCAAACCGGGCCAAACCGGGCTAAACTGGGCCAAACTGAGGTGAACTGAGCCAAACTGAGGTGAACTGAGCCAAACTGAGTCAAACTCAGCCAAACTGAGGTGAAATGAGTCAAAGGGGGCCAAACGGAGCCAAACTGGGCTAAACTGAGTCAAACAGCCAAACCGTGCCAAACAGAGCCAAACTAGGCTAAACGGAGCTAAAACAGGCAAAACTGAGTCAAACAGAGACAAACTGAGACAAACTGGACCAAACTGGACCAAACTGGGCTAAACTCATTCAAACCAAGCCAAACGGAGCCAAACTGAGTCAAACCAGGCCAAACTGAGCAAAACTGAGCAAAACTGAGCAAAACTGAGCAAAACTGAGCCAAACTGAGCCAGACTGAGCCAAACTGAGCCAAACCAGGCAAAACTGAGTCAAACTGAGTCGAACTGGACCTAACTGAGCCAAACCGAGTCAAACAGAGATAAACTGAGTCCAGCTAGGCCAAAGTAGGCTAAATCGAGCCATGCCGACCCAAACTGAGCCAAACCAGGCTAAACAGAGCCAAGCAAAGCCAAACAGAACCAAACTGAGAAAACCTGAGTCAAACGGAGCCAAGCTGAGTCAAACTCAGCCAAAGTGGACCTAAGTGACCCAAACTGAGCCGAACTGAGCCAGCTGTCCCCTGGGGCACAGATCCCATCCCCAGGACACCTCCCATGCCCGGCACGGTCTCAGGCAGGGGCTGGATCCCCTCAGGGATGTGGGACAGCTGGAAATTCCCGGGACAAGCAGCCGAACCTCTCCCCCGGCTGGGGCAGCTCGGTGACATCGCCGTATTTGTGTCCTTTGAGGAGATGAGATTTTCCTGGGGACCTCCAAGGGAAATTGCCACGTGGGTTTTTTTCATGTTTTGAGGAAATCGGATTTTTCTGGGTTCCAAACTTCTGCTCCAGGTCCACACCTGCAGGTACAGGTCAAAACACACGGAGATGCTGCTTCAGGTTAACTTTTGTTCGAATTACAAAGAACTGAGCAAGGGGGAAATCCATGTTCTAAATAGCGAGTTTTTCCAAGGCCTGGAGAACAGCTTAAGTGGTGTTTGGGAATTTTCTCTCTTTTTAGGCAACAGCTTTTCTCCTTCTTTGGGATTTCAAAAAAACAAACAAACAAACAAACAAAAAAAACCCCAAAAACCCACCAAAAAAAAAAAAACACCCAAAAAAACCCTCAAGCAATTCTGAAGAGTTTTTCTCCTCCCTGGCCCTTCTTCCTCCTGGTGTCCCAGCGCCTCCTCCTCACCCTGTGCTCCATCCTGGTGCTGCAGCCACTGCTCCTCCCCTTCCCTCTCCCAGGAATTGCATTTCTTGGCCCTGCACACAGCAGGGACACAAAACAAATCCTTCTCCTGCTGCACACCAAGGACAGCTGGGACAAGTGTTCAGGCCCCAAAGCACAAACAAGGGTGGGCTGAGGGGAGGAAACAAGAAGGATGGGACTGCATCACCTGCAGCTGGGACTGGACAATTCAACCCCAACGTGCAAATGGACCAAAACTGATAAAAGTGTGAGACCTCGTGACCATTTGTCCATTTTGTGACCATTTTGTGTCCATTTTGTGTCCATTTTGTGACCATTTTGGGTCCACCTTGGGTGCAGCCCTGGCCAGGCTCTTGTCCTGCCCAAGTTGTGTCCTTAAAGGCCTTTTAATAAATCTCTCCTTTATTCTCCCGCTCTGTCCAGTCTCTGTTCCAGCTCAGCCTTCCCAAGGATCAGCACTGGATGAGCTTTGAGGTCCCTCCCAGCCCAGCCCAGTCTGGGATTCTCTGGTGATTCCAATTCCTTCTCAAACGTTCCCCTCAGAGCTCCCCCAGCCTGAGCCTCTCCTGTGACTCCTTCCCAAGCCCTCCTGGTTTCCCCGCTCCAGCCCCCACTCCCAGCTCCATGTGTCTTTGGTTTAATGTAAGAAATATTCTATTTCTATCTGTTCAAACCAGCTGGGGCCGTGTTCTTTATCCCTTCCAGGACCCATCCTCCCTCCAGGGGATATCTGCTGTCCATGGGCCATCCAGGCTCACGGCAGGGCTGATACAATCCCATCATCCCATGGGGAGAGGCTCCACCCAGGGGGAGGAGCCCAGCATTCCCACCTGGATCAAAGCTGGCATTCAGAACAGCAGCACGGCCTGTGTGCACTGGATTCCCCGAGGAGAACTGGACCCATCGTCATCTTTTCTGCAACTCCCTGAGAGGTGGCTGTGCTCAGCTGGGGTCGGTCTCTCTCTCCAGCAGCACTGACAGAACCAGAGGACACAGCCTCGAGCTGTGCCAAGGGAATATGGGCTGGATATCAGGACAAAGGTTTTCACAGGAAGAGTGATCAAATACTGGAATGTCCTGCCCGGGGAGGTGGTGGAGTCACCTTCCCCTGGGTGTGTTTAAAGCAGACTGGATGTGGCACTCGGGGCCAGGGTTTAGTCGAGCTGTTGGGGCTGGGTTGGACTCTGTGGTCTGGGGGGTCTCTCCCAACCCAGAAATTCTGTGATCACTGCTGGACCTTCAGAGGAAAACTTCACCCTTCTCCAGGATCATCTCTGCTCCAGCAGAACCACATCTGTCACTGCAGGAGGACTGGACTGGGCTGACACCAACACCCTGACCAACACGGGGTCAGCTCGTGTTCTGACTCTGTCAGGGTTTTCTTTTTCTTTTTGTTTTTGTTTGTTTGCTTTATTTGTACAACTATGTTTTTATTTTTAATTTTCCTAGTAAAGAACTGCTATTCCTATTCCCATATCTTTGCCTGAAAGCCCCTTAATTTCAAAATTATAATAATTCAGAGGGAGGGGTTTTACATTCTCCATCCCAAGGGAAGCTCCGGCTTTCCCTGTCTTTCCAAACCAAGCCCCCGTGCCGGGCCCCTGCCACAGAGGTGGCCACAAAGGGCAGAGCTGTGGTCGTGCTGAGGTTTTGGCAGAGGAACCCCTCCAGCCCCTGCCCTGGGGTGACTCCGGAGGATGTTCAGCTGAGGGGCAGCACCAGGACCTCCCTCACAGCCAGTGCCAGGGGGAGGCTCCGTGTGGGATTTAAAAGGAGCCTTGTTATTCCAGGCATTTCTATTTCTATTTTCATTTTCTCCCAGCGCTTCCAAAGCCAGTTGTGTTTTAAATCCCGGCCTACAGAGGCCAGGCTCACGTGGGACTGGGTCAGGGATGCTCCTGGCCAGGAGAGCAGCTCCCACCCGGCCCTCAGAGAGGGACGCAGCACAAAGAACCCCAAGTGATAAATTCAACATGTTCTAAAGAGATCAAACCTCTGCCAGAGCAGAGTAAGGGAGGAAACCCTCCTCGTTTTTTTCCTTACAGCAAATGCTGCCAAGAGAAGAAATCCTTCTGCAGCTCCACAGCTCAGGGAGATCCTTTAGGGAACCCGGGGGGGGCACTCCAGCCCAGAACCCTGCACTGGCACCGAGCTGTGGCACAGAACCACGGCTGGTGGTGGCACAGAACCACGGCTGGTGGTGGCACAGAATCTGGTGGTGGCCCAAACCCAGGGGCTGGTGGTCACACAAACCCAGGGGCTGGTGGTGGCACAGAACCAGGTGGTGGCACAGAACCAGGGCTGGTGGTGACACTGTACCAGGGGCTGGTGGTGGCACAAAACCAGGTCTGGTGGTGGCACAAACCCAGGGCTGGTGGTGGCACAAAACCAGGGGCTGGTGGTGACACTGTGCCAGGGGCCGGTGGTGGCACAAAACCAGGGCTGGTGGTGACACTGCACCAGGGGCTGGTGATGGCACAAAACCTGGTGGTGGCACAAAACCAGGGGCTGGTGGTGGCACAGAACCAGGGCTGGTGGTGGCCCAAACCCAGGGCTGGTGGTGGCACAGAACCAGGGGTTGGTGGTGGCCCAAACCCAGGGCTGATGGTGGCACAGAACCAGGGGTTGGTGGTGGCCCAAACAGGTCCTCAGCACCACTTGGGCTGTGAGGAACAGCCTGGAAAAAATCCTAAAACCCTCCTGTGCCTGCAGGAACATTCCCCCTGGGATGAAGGGGGAGGTTTGGAAAGAAGTGCTGCGAGAGCAGCTCCTGGGAACATCAGCCCCCTCTGGATGTTTTGTCTTTGAGGGCAGAGACCGCAGAGCTGCAGATGCCGCGGCTCCAGCCCTGCTCCGTGTGCTGGGGGTGAATCCAGGCTGGGAATCCTGCAGGATGCAGCATTTCCACAGCCTCTCATCCTGGGTTTGCTGTTTCCTTGTGCCACACGGATTTGCCTTCCTCACGCACACGAAGGGTTCTGCTTGCGCAGGAGTTGATCTGGGATTTTATTTGATAAAGCACAGTCTGGTGCCTCCTCTAAAACCGAGTCTTTTCCCTGGAAATCCAATTTCCCTTCCAGGACAGGTTTGATTGAACCCCTGGAGTTTCTCCCTGCCTTGGGACAACAAGATTTGCTATGGGACAGTTTTACCTCTTCCTGCAGAACTTACTCCCACGGGGTGGTTGAAGGCAGAAAAGGAGGAAAACTCACCTGTTCCGGGAGGAAAACTCACCTGGGAGGGCCCCGAGGCCACCGCACCCCAAGCCGAAGGTGGGAAATGGGAAACCCCAGCTGAGCGTGGCTGCGTTTCATATTCAAATTTCCCTCTGGTTCTTCACAGGGAAAAATACAGGAGGAGAAGGAAGGGCGACCCAAACCTCTGTGGGAACTCCAGTGCCTCCCGTGGGCGCCGTGAGCCCCCTCCCCACGGCCCGGGAGGGCGGGGAGGGCCGGGGAATATTCATGAGTGGACCGGGCCGGGTTTGGGGAGCCGCACGGAAAGAGCGCCCCGGGGAGCCCAGCCCAGCCAAACCCAGCCTGGGGAGCCCAGCCCAACCCGGCCCAGCCCAGCCCAGCCCAGCCCAGCCCGGGGAGCCCAGCCCAACCCGGCCCAGCCCAGCCCAGCCCAGCCAAACCCAGCCTGGGGAGCCCAGCCCAACCCGGCCCAGCCCAGCCAAACCCAGCCTGGGGAGCCCAGCCCAACCCGGCCCAGCCCAGCCTGAAGAGCCCAGCTCAGCCCAGCCCAGCTCAGCCCAGCCCGGGGAGCCCAGCCCAGCCAAACCCAGCCTGGGGAGCCCAGCCCAACCCGGCCCAGCCCAGCCCGGGGAGCCCAGCCCAGCCAAACCCAGCCTGGGGAGCCCAGCCCAACCCGGCCCAGCCCAGCCCGGGGAGCCCAGCCCAGCCAAACCCAGCCTGGGGAGCCCAGCCCAACCCGGCCCAGCCCAGCCTGAAGAGCCCAGCTCAGCCCAGCCCAGCTCAGCCCAGCCCGGGGAGCCCAGCCCAGCCAAACCCAGCCTGGGGAGCCCAGCCCAACCCGGCCCAGCCCAGCCTGAAGAGCCCAGCTCAGCCCAGCCCAGCTCAGCCCAGCCCGGGGAGCCCAGCCCAGCCAAACCCAGCCTGGGGAGCCCAGCCCAGCCCGGCCCAGCCTGGCCTGAAGAGCCCAGCCCAGCCTGAAGAGCCCAGCTCAGCCCAGCTCAGCCCAGCCCAGCTCAGCCCAGCCCGGGGAGCTCAGCCCAACCAGGCCCAGCCTAGCCTGAAGAGCCCAGCTCAGCCCAGCTCAGCTCAGCCCAGCTCAGCCCAGCCCGGCGAGCCCAGCCTGCAGAGCCCAGCCCAGCCCGGCCCGGCCCGGCCCTGTGCCGTTCCCATCCATGCCATCCCACCTTTCCGCAGCGCTGCCGGGGATGCCCCACGGGGCTACAAAAAAGCGGTGGCGGAGCAAAGCCCCGTCCCGCTCCTCCTCCTCCTCCTCCTCCTCCTCGCCCCGGGGCACGGCGCGGCACCAGCGCTGGGGGAAGGTCCCGCACGGCCGCAGGATCCTCTCCGCCTGCCCCGGGGCTGGAGGGAGCTGTAGGGACAATTTTGGCTCCGCTGGAGAAGCCGGGACCCCCAGGGCCAGGGGGTGCAGTGGGCAGCGCCCTGCAAAGAGCCGAGAGAGCCAGAGTGGCTCCTTCATGGAATCTCGGACTGGTTTGGGATGGGAGGGACCTCAAATCCCAGCCAGTGCCAGCCCTGCCGTGGCAGGGACACCTCCCACTGTCCCCAGTGTCCAGCCTGGCCTTGGGCACTGCCAGGGATCCAGGGGCGCATTCCCGTGTCCCACCCATGAGCTGCCTCCCCCTCCCCCGAAATGAGCCCCGGGATGGAGCTGACACCCAGAACCGACGGCTCCAAACCAGCCCGGGGAAGTTGGGAAGAGTCGAGGAGAGACATATGGTTGCAGCACTCCCTAAAATTCTAATTGCTGTCTTCAGGTGGCCGCACACCCTCTCCTCCTAATGAGAGAGAGATTGAAAGACCTGAACTGTTTATGTGACATTTCAATAAATAATGCGGAGATTTGACAACATTTCCATATTCCTCCTTTAATGTCTGAATGTCTCTGACTTAATCCCAGTTCCTTGGCATTTATTACTGTTTGTTACACTAACAAGTGAGATTATGAGAATTCTAATGAAGGCTTCCAGTGAAAACCTCTGTGATTAAAATGCCATAATAACAGTTGCATGCATTTATGTGCCTGATTATCATAATCTATTTAGCACAAGTAAACACACAAACAGAAGGAGAAAAGCGAGCCCACTGCCACTCCAGCGAAAGGAGAATTGGAAATGAGGGAGAAACAATGTAAATATGTAAATGTCTTTGTGTATTCTTTTTATCTTTTTTTTTTTATTATTATTCTCATCCTCGCTCCCCCCCCGCCCCCCCGGTCCCCCCCGCCCCGTGTGCTAATGAGACATCCATGGTTCGTCACATGTGGTCCCTCTTTGCCGGCCGGGGTGCGGCTTTTGGGCCATCTGCTGGGGCCACCGTGCCGAACAAAGGCACCCCGAGGGCGGGGGGGGGACACTGCCGCAACCTTTGACATCACGGCCGTCGAGCGCTGGTGTCCTCCCGGCGCGGGGCTTGGATCTCTTCGCTCCCGACGCCTCCTTCAGCTGTTCCTCCGCCAGCCCCGGCCCCCAAAAACTCTCAGCACGCTGAGGGGAAACCTCAGGAAATTTCTAACAGAGACTTCCCTCTCCAGACTTCTATACAGGATTTTTTTTTTTCGTATTAATAAATCTGGTGACATTTTTGTATTAATAAATCGAGGGACAACCTCGTGGGAGGGACTGTCCCGCTCTGCTCTGCTCTGGGGCCGCCTCACCCCAGCGCTGGGGACTGTTCGGGGTGTCTCAGGAAAAGACCAGAAGCTGCTGCAAAGTGTCCAGAGGAGGGACACGGGGCTGGGGAAGGGTGTGGAGGGGCCCCACGAGGTCACCGGGTCACCTGAGCCTGGAGGAGCCCGAGGTCAGAGCTCCCCGGGGCTGCAGCTCCTCCCGAGGGGCAGCGCAGGGACAGCTCCGGGCTCTGCTCCTGCCACAGGGACAGCGCCCAGGGAGCGCCCGCAGCTGGGCCAGCAGGGATTGAGGGGGGATTGTAGGGCGAGGCTCTTCCCCCAGAGGGTGCCGGGCACTGCCCAGGCTCCCCAGGGAATGGGCACGGCCCCGAGGCTGCCAGAGCTCCAGGAGCCTTTGGACAGCGCTGCCAGGGATGCCCGGGGGGGATTGCTGGGGCTCTGGGCAGGGACAGGGTGGGACTGGATGGTCCCTGTGGGTCCCTCCCAGCTCAGAATATTCTGCAATTCCAACTTCTCCATTCCAAGGACCTCCCACGAGGCTGGCAGTGAAAAGCCCTCGGCCAGGGAGTGTTTCCACATGAGAAAAAAAGGGAGAAAAGGAAAATGAGAAAAGGGAAAGAAAGAAAAAGGAAAAAAGGAAAAAATGAAAAAAGGAAAAAAAGGAAAAAAGGAAAAAAAGGAGAAAAGGAAAAACAGGAAAAAAAGGAGAAAAGGAAAAAAGAAAAAAAAGGAAAAAATGAAAAAAGGAAAAAAGGAATCAGTGCACTGCTGTTGCCTCCACATCAAACCCACTCCGAGGGCACCAACACCCCTGGTCATTCCCACAGCAACAGAATCCTTGGGGCTGGGTCACACAGGTGCATTCACCTGCAGCATCGGGAATTTTAAGGAGTTTTCCCCATGAGCACAGGGTAGGGACAGGACAAAGGGATAACCTGCGGGAAAACTGATTCCCAGTGAGTGTTTGCACGGGGAGCAAAACACACCCATGAGTTTGGGCTCTCTCAGCACCAAAACTTTGCCTGGGCTGGTTCGTTTCTCAGGAGCTCCCGGCCAAACTCAGGCCATGGGAAGTGGAAGAGAAGAAGGAGAGAGTAAGAGTGACAAAGTGTGACAAAGGGGTCTGGAAATGTTGGTCAGGAAACTTATGTGGGAACTGAAAACTCATGAAGAAAGACACGGGATGGGGTCAGAGGATGCCCCAAGAGCTGGAGCCAGGCTGGGAGAGCTGGGGGTGCTCCCCTGGAGAGGAGAAGCTCCAGGGAGAGCTCCGAGCCCTGGCAGGGCCTGAAGGGGCTCCAGGAGAGCTGCAGAGGGACTGGGGACAAGGGATGGAGGGACAGGACACAGGGAATGGCTTCCCAGGGCCAGAGGGCAGGGCTGGATGGGATCTTGGGAATCAGGAATTGTTCCCTGGCAGGGTGGGCAGGCCCTGGCACAGGGTGTCCTCTGGCAGGGTAAAGCCATTCCCTGTGTCCTGTCCCTCCATGCCTTGGGAATTGTCTCTCTCCAGGTTTCCTGTGGCTCCTTCAGGCCCTGCAAGGCCGCACTGAGGTCGTCCCAGAGCTTCTCCCATCCAGGCTGAGCGATCCCAAACCATTCCCGTCAATCCCGGGGTGTGGGACGCTTCCAAGGATGGGCCGTGTCTGGGAGGGGGCGGTTGAGCCCGACAGACACGAGACCCGGAATCCGCGTTTTAAACAGCGGTTTAATTATCGTGTTCTCGCTGACAGCGGGCTCTCGAGTGTCAAAAGTTTATAAATAAAGAGGTTTTTTTTTTGTTGTTGTTGTTTTTTTTTTTTTTTTTTTTTTTTTTTTCCTGCTGGATGAGAGGAGGAGATGGCAAATTTCCTGCACGTTTTTAATCCTGCAGATATCACAACCATCAGCTCCGGTATTTCTGAGGCTTCCCTCCGGGGGTGACTCCTGTGAAGATGAGCTTTCTCGGCCTCTGATTGAATGGGAGGACACGCTGAGATTTTGGCAAGGCGCGCCGTGTCTCCAGCGCTCCCAGGGAACAAGTGTGAACGAAAACAAACCCAGCGCCGTGAAGGAGGAGAGCCCCGAGGGGGGAACAGCGAGTGCCGCGCTCGCTGAACTCGAGTTTCCCTCTCGGGGATGGCAGGGAGCGAATGTGCGAATTGGGCAGGTGGAGCTGCCCCCAAAACCCGCGGGCTGCGCCTCACCTGCCGGCGCGAACAGCAGAACACACCTGGAGCTGGCCGAGACACGAGCAGGAGGAGATTAACGCGAAGAAAAATAAAATAAAAAAGAGAGCAAAGGAGGAGAAAGGGCCAAACCTGAAGGCTGAGGTGTTTCTCTCCGCGCCCGGCCCCTCGCACCTCCGATCAGCTCACGCCAGGCACGGAGCTTTGTGCCCCCGAGGGGTTTGGGGTGATCCCAGGGGATCCCAGCCTGAACTGGGAGTTTCCAGAGGCTCTGGAAGCCGCCGCGCACAGATGGGAGGCAGACAGCTCCGGCTCCCCGAGGCAGCGCTCAAACTGTTTTCAGCTGCGGGAGCCGCAGCCACAGCCCGGCCCGCGGTCCCGGGGATGCCTCGGATTCCTGGCGGCCGGAGCGGGCAGCTCCAGGGGCTGGGGGCATTCCTCGGGCTCGGCGGGCAATAAAGCCCTCCGACAATAACCCAGCGGCATTGCGAGTGACTGCCGGCATGAAAGCGATGGTCTGGTTTTTATTAAGTTGTCGCTTCATCATGTGCCCCGATTGCCTTCGTTCGTGCCTTAGTTGTCTACAGACGCTATTAAAAAAAAAAAAAAAAAAAAAAAAAAAAAAAAAAAAAAAAAGGAAAAGGAAAAGAAAAAATTAATACATATTCATGGCCCGGAAAATGGGCTCTGCTCCACATTTTAGTGTCAAAATCAAGTTCGGGTGAAGGGCTCCTCTGGGAGCCCTCCGGGGCCGCTTCCCGGGATGCGCCAGCGAGTCCGGGGAGGGGGAGGTGCGACGTTTAATTTGACACCTCACGGCACGGATCGTCCCCCTGCTTCCCCCTGACAGGACGGCAGAGCTGCACCGGGCAGTCCCGATCCCGATCCCACTCCCGATCCCGGCCCCGCGGGGATTCAGAGCTCGTGCCCACACGGATGGACAGCGGTCACAAGGGACTTTGCTCCCTTAGGGACTCAAATCCCGAGATTACTCCTGCGGGCTCGTAGAAAGGTTTCCTCTCTGGAAGGGGAGGGGGGAAAACATAAAGAAAGGAGTAAAAAAAAAAAAAAAAAAAAAAAAAAAAAGAGAGAGAAGAAAAGGAAAACAAAGAAACAAACAAAAAAAAAACCAAAAAAGCAAACAACAACAAGAACAACAAAAAGAAGGGGTGGAGGGGAAGGGAAAAGGAGAAAATGGAAAGGGAAAGGAAAAGGAGTCAGTCCACTGCCCATTTCTCCCTCCCGAGCCCCCAGGGTGAGGCCAGAATGGCCTCAGGACACAGCGGCCCCGAGCTCCGGCTGCCCCCCGGGACCTCTGATCCCTGTCCGTCCCCACCCTCTGTCCATCCCTCCGTCCCTGTGTCCATCCCTGTGTCCGTCCCTGTCTCCATCCCTGTCTCCATCCCCTCTGTCCATCCCTCTGTCCACCCCTGTGTCCATCCCTCTGTCCATCCCTGTGTCCATCCTTGTGTCCATCCCTGTGTCCCTGTGTCCATCCCTGTGTCCATCCCTGTGTCCCTGTGTCCATCCCTGTGTCCCTGTGTCCATCCTTGTGTCCCTCTGTTCATCCCTGTGTCCACCCCTCTGTTCATTCCTGTGTCCATCCCTGTGTCCACCCCTCTGTCCATCCCTCTGTCCATCGCTGTGTCCCTCCGCGCTGCCGGGGCTCGGCCGCCCCCCGGGGCCCCCGCGGGGACTTGGGGACCCCCGACCCGTCTGACGGGCAGGACCTTTGAGGCCGGAAGGCCGGGAAGTTCCCAGCCTTGGGGAAGGAGAATTCCCGAGCCCGGGGAGGCCGGAGGCGGGCCGTGCGGGCTTTTCCCGTCCTCACCGCGGCCCCGCCGCCCCTCCGGGCCCGCTCCCCTTCCCCAGCCGGGCCCTGCCGAGGCTCCGGGGCTCAATTCGTTGTCGTCCCGTTTTCTGCCGCCCGGCTCCCGGCGCGGAATAAAACAAACTTCGCCCAGCCGGGAGGGAGTTGCGGGGCTCCCCCGCCCTCGGGGTGTCCCCCCGGCCGGCCCGAGCCCCGGCACGGCCCCGGTGGCCGCGGGACACACGGCGGGCGGCGGGCCCGGCTGTCGCGGGGACAGATTTTCCTAATTGACCTGTTACGGATCATCCCCGCAACCGTTGGGAAACACATTTCCACGCTTCACTTCTTAACGTTTTAAATACATATTTAACGGATGGTTGAGGCTTTGCCGGGCCAGCTGGGAAACACACGGGTGTAAAAATAATACAACAAAGGCGAAGGGGCCGGGGGGGCGGGCGAGGAGGGGGCGGCCGGGGGGATTTACCCCGGAACGGGGAAGCTCCGAGCCTGTTGCGCGGAGCTGCCGCGCCGAGGGGACTCGCCGGGAGCCGGGAGAGCAGCGCAGGGAGGCGGGAGGCATTTCCGAAGGTCAGTTTTTGTTCGTTTCTTAACGTCTTTGACTCTTTCTTTCTTTCTCTCCCCTCTCCTGCTGCCTTCTCGCTGAAGGCTTTTTTGGGGGGAGGTTTAGGTGGCCGCTCCAAGAACTTCTCCGGGTGGCTGCGGGGGATGCTCGGGGCAATTCGCTGCTGGGGAACGGAGAGGCCGAAATCGCGCTTTCCTCCGCCTCTCTTTGCCCCGTTTGACGGGGCAATAACGCCGGGCCCGGGGCAGGAGGGGGCTCCGGGCCGGGGAAGCGCTGCCCGGTGCGTGCGGCGGGGCCGCGGCCGGGCCGGGCACCGGGGAACACCGACGTGCCGGGCGCCGTTCGCTGCCGTCCCCGGCCCGTCCCGCCCCCCCAACAGCTGTTCCCGGCGCTGTCATTGTTGCGTTTTATTCTGGATTTGACAAAAGTCCCTCCCCGCCCCCCAACCCCCCCCGCCGGGCTCCCCGCGCCGCTCCGGCCGCCGCTCCCCCCTCCCCGCCCGCCCCATCGAGCCGGAGCGGCCCCGGTGACATCAGCCGTGCCCCCGCCGCCGCCGCCGATTGGCGCAGCCCCCCTCCCTCCCGCCCGGTGACATCGTTCCTCCCCGGCGCGCCTATAAAGCGGCCGCCGCTCCGCCGCAAGGTGCGCGCTGCTGCCGGTGCTCGCCCGTCCTGGCGCGCCGCTCGCCACGGCCGCCCCGCGCACGGTGAGTGTCCCCCGCGCGTCCCCCGAGCGTCCCCCGAGCCCCGGCGGGCACCGGCCGGGGGAGGGCCGGGCCGGGCCGGGCCGGGAGCCGCCCCCCGGGCCGGGGGAGGGCGGGCAGCGGGGCCGGTCCGTGGCTTCCCCGGGCCGGCGGAGCGGGCTCGCCGTCGGGGCGGGCGCGGTGCCCCGGGGAGCTCCGGCGGGCGCTGACGCGGGGCCGCCCGCGGGCTCTCTCCCCTCCCTCCCTTCCCCGCAGGCTCGCCCGGTGCGCGCCGCCGCCCCGCCCGCCGGGCCATGGACTCGGACGCCAGCCTGGTCTCCAGCCGCCCGTCCTCCCCGGAGCCCGATGACCTCTTCCTCACGGCCAGGAATAAAGGCAGCGGCGGGGGCTTCACGGGCGGCACCGTGTCCAGCTCCACGCAGAGCGATTCCCCGCCGGAGCTGAGCGCCGAGCTGCGCAGCGCCATGAGCGCTGCGGGGGTGGTGGTGGTGGACAAGCTGGGCTTCAAGTCCTCCTCGTCGTCCTCCTCGTCGTCGTCGTCCTCCTCCTCCAAGAAGGACAAGAAGCAGATGACGGAGCCGGAGCTGCAGCAGCTGCGGCTGAAGATCAACAGCCGGGAGCGCAAGCGGATGCACGACCTGAACATCGCCATGGACGGGCTGCGGGAGGTGATGCCCTACGCGCACGGCCCGTCGGTGCGCAAGCTCTCCAAGATCGCCACGCTGCTCCTGGCGCGCAACTACATCCTCATGCTCACCAACTCCCTGGAGGAGATGAAGCGCCTGGTCAGCGAGATCTACGGCGGCCACCACGCCGGCTTCCACCCCGCCGCCTGCCCCGGCGGCATGGGCGCGCACTCGGCCCCGCTGCCCGGCCACCCGGCGCACCCGGCCTCGCACCCCGTGCACCACCCCATCCTGCCCCCCGCCGCCGTCTCCAGCGCCTCCCTGCCCGGCTCCGGCCTGTCCGCCGTCAGCTCCATCCGGCCCCCGCACGGGCTGCTCAAATCGCCCTCGGCCGCCGCCGCCGCCGCCGCCGCCGCCCCGCTGGGCAGCGGCTTCCAGCACTGGGGGGGGATGCCGTGCCCCTGCAGCATGTGCCAGGTGTCGGCCCCGCCGCACCACCACGTCTCCGGCATGGGCACCGCCAGCCTGCCCAGATTAGCCACCGACACCAAATGAGCCCCCCCCGGGCGGGCCCCCGCCGCCTCCAGGACCTACAAACGCTGCCCCCCCACACACACCCCCGGCGGCGGCGGGACCACCCCCGGCTCCGCTCCCGGGGCCGCCGGAGGGGCTGGAGCCCGGCCCGGGGTCTGCCCCGCTCCCCCATCGCCGGGGGAACCCCCCCCCCCGGGCACGGGCAAAGCCCCGCGCGTCTCCTGTATCCTGAATTTTCCGACGTTGCCGAGAGCTCCGGAGGAGGGGAGGGCGGCGGCGCCCGGGCTGGCCGCTGACGGAGGGACCGAAACGGCGGAGGGGCTTTGGCTCGTTCATTTGCTCCTTCCCTCCCCTCTCCCGGGCTCGTTTCTACGCGCCGAGCCTTTGGAGCCGTTCCTGGGTCGCAACCCCGCGGAAAGGGCGTCCCGGGGCTCCCGGGGCCGGCAGCAGCGGCGGCTCCGGGTGTGGAAGCAGCTCCCGGGAACGCCGGGTTGGTTGTTCCCCGCTGTCCGCGCTCCCCGGCCCGCCGGGCCCTCCTGTGGGTTCTCCTTCCGCCCCGGGATTTGTAAATAGACCGATAACGACGCGAGTCCGCTCTGCCTGAGCTTTCCGTCCGTGCACTTGTCCTGTGTCAGCCTCATGAGTGGAAAAGGGGTCGCTTCGCCTTGATTTCCTCGGTTTGGGTTCGTGGGGTTTGTTGGGGTTGTTTTACTTTTAAGCGTATAACACGTTCGTTTTGGGATTTTATTTTTTATTTTTTATTTTTTTTAATTTTTTTTTTACGTTCCTGCCACCTTTAACAAAGTTTGAACTCTTTAATGCTCTTTCTGTGTAGGAACTTTCACCCTGTCCGTGTTGCAATACTGAGAAAACTTGGGCTTGTTTCTGAAATAACAACTTTTCTTATCGCTGCCCCTTGCAGAGATTTTATCATCTGTTTATTTTTGTAAAAAAGAAAAAAAAAACAAACAAAAAAAGAAAAAGAAAAAAAAAGTTGCTAAATAATATTTATTACTTGTTTGGTTGCAAAAAAAAAAAAAAAAGATCCACTGTCGAGATTTTAAATAAATAAAAAAAAATTTAAAAAAGAAAAGCATTTTAAATAAATGTCCTTTTCCTCTTCCTCGCTGTTGTCCCGGGGAGGGGGAGACAGATGGAGAAGGGATGGGAATATTTTAGGCGCATCCTTGACTTTCGCGAAGTTTTTTTTGTCAGTTCGCTTCGCTGGCGAATCGAAACCGTTGCAGGTTTGGGTTTTTTGTTGTTTGTTTGGTTGGTTTTTTTCCTTCCTCATTTGTTCCATTTAGAATCAGGGCGGCGAGAAAAAAAACCGACCGGCACCGCGCCGGTAACGTGAACATTTCTGTCTGTCGAATCCAGCGCTTGGCAAAACCCGAATTTGAATTAAATATGAATTCGGGGAGAGGAACCACTCCGCTGGGCGCCGGGGAGTTCCCTCCCTGCGATGGTTTCTGCGCGTTTCACCTTCAACTAAAACCCCACCGAACGAAAAATCCACCGAAAACAAAATCATTTGGGGACAACACCCGATTTTTTTTTTTTTTTCCCCTCCCGAAGCCGCTCGTGTCCGTGGCCCGGGGCAGATTTTGGCAGTTCCGGACGCGAGTATCGGGGCAGGAAATATTTGGCACGGCCCGAGGAAAGGGCTCCGCTGGTTCTGAGGAACAGGAGGTCGGGGGGCTGCGGGCCGGGCCGAGCCTCCCGCGGGGCAGAACCTTCCCCATCCCTCTCCAGTGCGACAAACGGCAGGACATTTATTTAAAATAACCATTTTAAGTACCTGTGGGGCTGCACTGGCAGAAATCCACAATTATTCAGGAATTCTGACGGCTCGCGGGGGGGCGAGGGCGCAGACACGGCGGGGAATGGGAGCGGGGCCGGACCCCGGGGACTCCGTGTTTGCTTTGGGGTTTGGTTTTTTTTTTCCTGGAAACCGAAGCGGTCCCGGCCCTTCCTTCCCCAGCCCCTCCAGGAGAGGACAAGGGGCTGGGAAGGAGCGTCCCCCACCTCGGTACCCCCGCAGGGATGCTGGAAATGTCCCCGCGGAGCTCCCGGCACGGCCCAGCCCGTGCGACGCTGCCACAGCCCCGGGGGCACACGGGGAGCCCCGCGCTGGTGGCCCCGGTGCCTTGCCCTGGCCCGGGGGCTCCCGGGGCCGCCTCAGGTGTGGCTTTGGGGATTCGGTGCCGACCCTGGCAGCACAAACCCCCCGCCTCCGCCTCCCCCCGCCGCGGGGGAAACCCAAAGCCAGGAGCGGGCAGGTGTGTGCCAGCGCCCGGGGACGGTCCCCACGGCCCCAGCCTTCTGCCGGGCTGCGCTGCCAAGGGCCGGGGAGGGGCCGGGACCACCGCAGCCCCCACCGAGCCCCCGCGGCTGCCGAGTCGAGCGCTCCGGGAGCGGGATGGGGAGATGCTCCGGGAGCGGGATGGGGAGCGGCCCCGGGAGCGGGATGGGGAGATGCTCCGGGAGCGGGATGCGGAGCTGCCGGCAGAGATTCAGCTCCCCCCGGGCCGGTTCGGCTCCTGCAGCCCCGGTAGCGGTCCCCGACAACCCCCCCCCCCCCCCTCCCGCTCGCAATAAGCAGAGCAGCTTTCCCAATTAGCGCAGCTCCGGCGAGGGAGCGCTGCGGCGGAGGAAGGGCAGGAGCAGGTGAGAATTAGAGGGAGCATCATTAGGAGCTGTTCTTTGTCTCTATTAAAGGCAATAATTAGCAGCCTGACAGATGCAAAAGTCGGCGGTGGCCAGAAGCCGGTAAATCCTGCTCGTCCGCCTGCCCGGCTCGCCCCGCTGGGGCCGGGCCCTGGCGCTAACAGGTGGCCCCGGGAGCCCCGGCGGGCAGGGGGGGACAGCGGGGACACGCCGGGGGACACCGCTGATAAAGGCAGCGAGGGCAGCACCCCTCGCCCAAAATACCCCCTGCCCGTCAGGCCGGGGCCGCGCATCCTCCCCGGGAGCGGGGAGAGCCGGGGCTGGTACCGGGGCTGGTACCGGGGCTGGTTCCGGGGCTGGTTCCGGGGCTGGTACCGGGGCTGGTTCCGGGGCTGGTACCGGGGCTGGTTCCAGGGCTGGTACCGGGGCTGGTTCCGGGGCTGGTTCCGGGGCTGGTACCGGGGCTGGTACCGGGGCTGGTTCCGGGGCTGGTTCCTTGCCGTGCCGTGCCCTGGCTGTGCCCCCCCGCCCCCCCTCAGGGGTACCTGCGGACGATCGGGGCCGCCCCGGCCCCCCCCCGGCTCCCCCCGTTTGTTCCCCGGCCCCCGGGGAGCCCCGGCCCGCCCGCAGCCGGGTCCGGTTCCAGCGGGGGAGCCCGTCTGCTCCGCGGGGCTCCTGCCGTGCTCACCTGCCCGGAGCCCCGGGCACCCGCACTGCTCCCTCCACCTCCCCCCTGGCTGCCCTCGGGGCTATCACGACATGTCCCGACAGGAGGAGAAAGCCGCTGCCCGCACATCCCTGTGACGGAGCCAGCTCCTTCCCCACTCCTTCCCCAATCTCCCCCCACTTTCCTGTTCTCTTTCCCCGCTTCCCCTTCCTCTCTCCTTCGTTTTTCTCCTTCTTTTCCCCACCGAGGCCCAGGCCCAGAAGGGAAGAGAGGGACGGGCAGAGCTCAGCAGGGACAGCACGGGGATCACACTGAGACAGGGAAATCCAGGTCCAGTATCGGGAATTGTTCCCTGGCAGGGCGGGCAGGCCCTGGCACAGGGTGCCCAGATTTGCTGTGGCTGGCCCTGGATCCCTGGCAGTGCCCAAGGCCAGGTTGGACACTGGGGACAGTGGGAGGTGTCCCTGCCGTGGCAGGGGTGGCACTGCGTGGGATTTCAGGTCCCTCCCAACCCAAACCATTCCAGGATTCAATCAGCACATTTCAGGCAGAAACCAAAAGGCCTCCGGGAAACCCAGGAAGAAAGTAAGGGTTGTCCATATCTCGCTCCAACAGGGATTCCTTCAGCCTCTGCCTGGAAAATTTTGAGCCAAGGTGACCCAAACCTTGGGCAAACCCCTGAGCGAGGAGTTTCTCTTCTGCACGGCCCCAGCTCTGCCTCCTGCCCATCCTGTCCTGTGGGGTGGGATGGGATGGGATCCATGGGATGGGACGGGATGGGATGGGAGCTGCCAGAGCCCTGCATGGGGCTGCAGGATCCCTTTCCTTTCACTAGAATGAATGCTCAGAGTGAGCACCCACAGCCCCCTCAAGACCTTCCTAAAATCCATCCCTCGCAGAAAAACGTGACTCTCATTAACTCCAAACCTCTCCCCAGGAACACAAAGCCGGAGCCCCCGGCAGGGTGACATTCCCAGGTCACACACACCTCGTGAGAGCCTCACCACCGCCCAAACTGCCCCTGGACACCCCTGCAGTGTCCCCAGGGCAGAGCCAGGGTGTGACAGGGTGTCAGGACAGACTCCAGGCCCATGGCACAGCCCAGGCAGGGCCAGTCCTGGGCTCCTGTTTCTTGTTTTGAGGGGAAAGGCCGATGTCTGATGGCCCAGGGGACACTGCTGTGACAGCCCCAGGTGATGGCAGCAGCTCCTGGTGTGGCAGGGCAGCGCCTGGGGCAGAGCTCTGATGTCCCTGCAGCGGCTTTTCCATCCCTGGGTGGGACAGGGTTCTCCAGGCCTGGGACTCGGTGCTACCCAGATTATTTGAAATGTTCAGGTGCGGCTGGGGGCTGGATTTTCTGGAGTTACCATGGAATCCCAGATGTCTGGGGTTGGAACTCTGGGTCAACTCTGAGAATTCCAGACTCTCTGTGCTGGCAGGCACCGAGCCCCAGGCAAACGCTGCATCGCACCTGAGCCGTGGAAAAGGCTCCCAAAATGGAGTGACAGCTCTGGGATTGTGGCTGTGGGGTTTGGATAGAAGGGTGTGATAGCACAGGGTGGGAAACTCAGAGCTGGAGGGTTTAGAATACAGTAATATGGAGAGAAAGCAGGATGGAGGGTTTAGGGCAGAGGCTGAGTCCTTCTTTTTCACCTTCTTCTCCATGCTCTGGGTGGGGGTTTGGAATGGGGTAGAAAAGTCCCCACTGCGGGCCAGGGGTGGTTGGTTATTGGGTTAAAAGTCAAAATCATTCAGGTGTCATTTCTTAATTGGACAGTTTATCCTTAAAAGGCCTTGGAGAGAGAGAGATGGGGACCTTTTTAAGTTTGTTAGCTTGAAGTGCTGTAGCACTCACAGCTTGTGAGACTGTAACGTGGATAAAAATTAATAAACATCTGAGTCCAAACAAGAAATGCCATCTCAAGCATTTAATCCCGATTCTGGCAAATAGAAGATAAATTTAACAGGAAGGAACCTCTGCATGTCCCCCTGCCCAGGCAGGGCCACCTGCAGCAGTGACACAGGAACATGTCCAGGGGGCTTTGGGATGTCTCCGCACAGGGAGACTCCAGCCCCTCCCTGGGCAGCTGCTGCAGGGCTCTGCCCCTCCAGGGAAGGAAGTTCTTCCTCAGGCTGGGCTGGAATTGTTGTGTTTTAGTTCCTGGCCAGGGCTCCTTGAGCTGTCACTGGCACCACCATCCCCAGGAGCTCTCAGCTCCCCTCACCCAGCCCTGCAAACCCGGATTTCCCTGGAGGGTTTGGGTGGGAAGGGAGGTTTTCCCAAAGCCTCACCGAGACCCTGAGAGCCTTTTCCAGCCTTGCAGCCAGGCAGGGACGGGTTAGAGGTGATCCCTGGGCTCTCTGGGCATCACGGGTCGCCCACACCAAACTTTCCACTGCAGGCATTTATTACTTTCGTATTTCTGCCCGAAATTGTTAAGGGGAGGCAGTGAGTGATGGTGGCAGTGAGGCCACAGGCTCTGCCAGCTCCATCTCTGCCGAGGGGCACAAAGTGCTCGAGTCCTTCTGGGTCAGTTCCAGAATTCCCAAAGCTCATTCATTTGGAAGAACCCAGCTTTAAATACTGGATGAACAAGGAACTTGCAGCAGCACATGGGTGAGTTTTTATAGTGGACACAAACCTCTCTCAAGTGAATGAGGTCCAAATAATCTGGGGAAAAAAAAAAGAAAAAAAACCCTTTGGTAATTCGCCAACTTTTTAAACTTGTAGAGATGTGGAGTTCATGTCACAGAGCAAAACAAAGTGTGAATAGCCCGGCCCGCACCAGGATGAAAAGACAAATTCTCCTCGGTGTTTAGAATTGAGGAGAATCTTCCATGGAATTTCATGGGGTGTCCATCAAACCAAGTCATTTATTATCAGAAGTTACGATAAGGGAAAAAAAAAAGGCAGATCATTAGGAAAAACTAAATAAAAATGTCTTGGCACTTTTATCTGGAAAAGCTTAAAAGCTTTCTCCCGGAAAATTTATTGAAATCAGGAGACTCTTCAGCAGATCCTTCACTCAAGGGCTGTTTCCTGGCAAGAAAATGAGCACATGGATGCTGGTCCTGGTCAGCACAGCAGAGATCAATTGATTACAAGGATGGATCACTAATATCAATTAATGGAATAATTATTTCAGAAATATTTTGCTCATTCTGAAAATTGGGAACTCAGCTGGGTTTTGATGGGCATAAGGAAAACTCTCTCTTTTTTTTTTTTTTTTTTTTAAACAAACAAACAAACCAAAAAAAACCTCTCCAGAATTCCAGATTTGATGGGATTTGGGGGCTGCCCTGTGCAGGGCTGCGAGTTGGGATCTGGTCATCCTTGTGGCTTGGGATATTCCACAATTCCATGATCCTCCTGGCCCGGTTCAGCCTTTGAAAACCCAGCCAGGCTCCCATCCCGCTGCTCCCCGTCCTCGCAGAGGGGTTTGTGCTGCTCTCGGGGTGGAATTGGGAGGATTTCCAACCCGTCCTGTTGGGAACGGGGAAAGAGGGGGGAAAAGGCAGCGCCTGAACAGCCCCGGGAGCTCCGGGTCGGGATCCTCAGGAAGCTCGGCCCCATCCCGCGGCTTTTTCCCCCCTAAGAAAAAAAAAAAAAAAAAAAAAAAAAAAGGACGGATGTAAATGCAAAAGAGCGCTTCCCTCGGCCATTCACGGCCCATTCTTGGGATTGGCTTTAGAAGCCTCGTTCTGCCATTTATCTTCACTTGTTGGAGATGTCTTGACAAACTCCTGAGAATTAATTTCCCATCAGCTTTTGGCCCGCTCTCCCTGAACTGCCAGGTCAGATTAGCAGGGGTTATCTGGACGGGCCACCCTGCTCCATTGTCCCCCGGCGGGGCTGTCCCCGTCCCCCCGTCCCGGCGGTGTCACACGCACGGGGGGACAGCGCCGAGGGCACCGCGCTCCTCATGCAGCCCCGCGTCCCCCGCCCGTCATCAATCATCGCATCCCGCTGCCAAAGCCCCACAACAATCGGCTCAGGGCCGGGCCCGGGAGCGCTCCCCGCCAGCCACGAGTGCGCCTTTTCCTTTAATATATTCCCCATGTTGATCCTATTAGCGGGGGCGGCGGCGGGCGGGGGGGGGGAAAGGAATCAATCAATCACTGTCAGCAAACATCAGCGGCCCGCAGATTGATCGCGGCGTCGGGATTGTGGCAGCATCCTGCAGATGCGGCAGGCATTTGTTCAACGCTATTTGCAGGGAGACATATACATATATGTATAAGACACATTGGTACACCTCTTTGTCTGCTTGGAAAAGGGGGAAAAAAACCAAACCAAAAAAACCCAGAGAAACACGGTTCTTGGGGGGTTTGGGTGGGGTTTTTTTGGTGTGGATCTTGGTGGGTGTTTTTTTCGGGTGTGAGTTGGTGTTTTGGGGGTTTTTTTGGGTTTTTTGGGTTTTTGTTTTTTGAGGGGTTTTTTTGGGGGGGGTTGTGGGGTTTTTTTGTTTGTTTTTTTGTGGGGTTGGTTTTTGTTGTTGTTTTTGTTGTTTGTTTCCAAAAGCAGCCGCAGCGTTAATGATTCTTATAAGAAAAATCCTTTGGAGTGAAAAGCCGAGCGGAGTTTTGAGAGGGGAACCTTGTTTTGTTCCTCCTGAGGGAGTGGAGCAAGGCTGGGCCCGCTGTGCCTAAGGAGACGAGGCTCGAGATGTCCCACGGGGGCAGGGAGACTCCAAACCCCTTCCCACGAGTGCAGCTGGGGCATTTTCCTTCCCCTGGGAGGTGGGAATTCAGCCCCTGCTGTGCTCACCCCTTGTCTGGGGCATGAAGTTTCCCCTCTCTCCTTTCCCCAGCAGAAATAATTCCACTTCCATTCAATGCTGCCCCAGCGACAGATTTCCCTTGACGGGCAGCGCAGGGAGCTGAGCACACCGGCAGCTGCTCCCTGTCCCAAACGCATCCCAGAGCCCCAGAAGGGATGGGGAGAATCCTTTCCTGAGACAGAACTTCAGGCACAGAGGGCAGAAAACGTGGCAGGTGGAGGGGGAAGGGGGAGGCACTCAGAAAAACGTGGCAGAGGTGTCTCCTCTCAGTGCCCAGAGCAGTTGTGGCTGCCCCTGGATCCCTGGCAGTGGATATCCCAGGCCAGGTTGGATATTGGGGACAGTGGGAGGTGTCCCTGCCGTGGCAGGGGTGGCACTGCGTGGGATTTCAGGTCCCTCCCAGCCCATTCCATTCCGTGACTGATTTTTTTGGAGATGTCAGAGCAGAGGCCGTGGAGGAGCTGCAGCCCCTTCCCCTGTGCTCACTGGGATCTGGTTTTGGGACGGGTTTTCCGGCCGGGTCTGTGGCTCGGCCAGGCACCAGAGCAGCTCTTAGAAGCAATTTCCCCTTCCAGGACCTTCCCTGTCTGCTCCTCACTTTCCCAGGATGGGCGGTTTGAGCCACCGAGGCTGAGCTTGCAGGAGCTTTGTGCCAGCATTCCCTGGAATCCAGCTCCTGTTTCAGGGCCTGAGGGAGGCTCAGGGAATTTACCTGTGCCCAGTAAAATATCCCGGGAATCCCACAGGATCCATGTTCAGAGCAGGGAGAGCCGGGCAGGGAGCCGGGCTGGAGCATCCCTGAGGGTCCCCGGGACATCCTGAGCTTCCAGGGTCCTGGAAGGGCTCATGGATCCCACCAAGGCCTGGAGGGATCTGTGGGCACCACCCCAAACCCCAGAGCCCTTCCCACCCCCAGACTCTGCTTCAGGCAGCTCCTGCAAAAGTTGGTCGGGAATGGAATTGGAGAAACGTGGGAAAAAAAGTGGAAAAAACCCCGGGAAGGGGAAGGAGCAGGTCCAGAACTCAGCCCTGGGCACACTCTGCCATTTGCCATCCCACATTCCCGATGCAGGAGCAGCACAGAGCTCTCAGAGCCTCCAGCGCCAGGTCCTGTCTCCTGCCCACAAAAACCGCCCAAAGCTGCCGAAGGAGAGGGGAGGTGGGAGGAAAGGAGCCACAAATCCGTGTCCTGCAGAAGGGAGGAGCCGCTCCTGATCTTCAGGGGATCTGAAGAGCGGGATTTGCCTGAGACAACACAATAAACGCACAATTCAGATCGTGCTCCTTTTTCATGTCTATGGGGGAAAATCCTCTGCGGCTTCATTAACAAACCTGTCCCTAATCCTGCCCAAACCTCCCGAAAAAAAAGATGATATTAACTGCAATCCAGCCGGCCTTCCCGAGCCTGGGAGCAAATGAACTTTTAATGCATGGAGAACATATTCATTATAATGTACAAAGAGGCAATTTTCATTTTGTTTGTGTTCTTAAGAGTGTGACAGCGTCTTGTTCGCCACTGCCCCTGGGTATAAGCCAGCATTGTGCGCCTTAATTAGATATTCCCGCGCTAGTGTGAGGGACATATGTCTATTCACGGGAACAAACATCAAGAGTCTGCCACGGCCTTTCATGTCCTGCTACGTCGGAATAAAGGCAGAGCAAGTGCGAGCTCTCCCAAGGACCTGTGGCCCCAAGCAGCTTGAACACAACGCGCCGGCATTCAGCGATTGGTTACAGTTTATTAACAGCCCATAAACTCCTCATCTGCTCCTGCGCTCTCGTTAAAGTTGTCACCTGCGGCCGCCGCCGCCGCCGCTCTGGGAACGGGCCCGGGCGCTTCCCCCCCCGCTCCCTCCTGCCCCCGGCTCGACTTCGCCGGGCTCTGCGGCTGCCGAAGGAAACGGAGATCCCGCAGGAGGCTCAGGAGGCTGCAGGGACACCCCAGCAGCTCCCAAATCCCAGCCCGGGGACCATCCCTGACACCCCAGCAGCTCGGGTTCCCCAAATCCCATCCCGCGGACCATCCCTGACACCCCAGCAGCTCGGGTTCCCAAATCCCATCCCGGGGACCATCCCTGACACCCCAGCAGCTCGGGTTCCCAAATCCCATCCCGGGGACCATCCCTGACACCCCAGCAGCTCCCAAATCCCATCCCGGGGACCATCCCTGACACCCCAGCAGCTCGGGTTCCCAAATCCCATCCCAGGGACCATCCCTGACACCCCAGCAGCTCCCAAATCCCATCCCGGGGACCATCCCTGACACCCCAGCAGCTCGGGTTCCCAAATCCCATCCCGGGGACCATCCCTGACACCCCAGCAGCTCGGGTTCCCAAATCCCATCCCGGGGACCATCCCTGACACCCCAGCAGCTCGGGTACCCCAAATCCCAACCAGGGGACCATCCCTGACACCCCAGCAGCTCGGGTACCCCAAATCCCAGCCCGGGGACCATCCCTGACACCCCAGCAGCTCGGGTTCCCCAAATCCCATCCCGGGGAGCATCCCTGACACCCCAGCAGCTCGGGTTCCCCAAATCCCAGCCCGGGGACCGTCTCTGACACCCCAGGAGCTCCCAAATCCCGTCCCGGGGACCGTCTCTGAGCTGGCATCACCTGGTGCATGTGCTCAGCCCACCTGGTGCATGTGCTCAGCCCCTGGGCCTGCTTTGCCTCATTTACCCAGAGCCCGGTTTGGGCAGAGTTGGGGGGCTGAGGAAGGTGTGACAGTGAGTGAGAGGAGCCAGGTCAGGATTTCTGAGCAGGGACAGGTTCAGAGTCAGGGCTGGAGGGGAGAAAGGGGTGAAAAAGGCCCAGAGCAGCTGTGGCTGCCCCTGGATCCCTGGCAGTGCCCAAGGCCAGGCTGGACACTGGGGACAGTGGGAGGTGTCCCTGCCCATCCAGGGGTGGCACTGGATGGGATTTAATGTCCAAACACAACCCATCCCCTGGTTGTGTGACAATGACATTTCCTCACAGATGTCCAAGCACACGGACACTTCCAGTTTTCCTCAGGGAATAGTCTTTGCCCTCCCTGGGAGGTCAGCACGAACAGCACAACCAAAACAACCCCCGGGCCTACCCACCCTGAGGGTCAAACCCCAGCCCCTGCAGCGCCTCAGCAGCTTCACTCCATCCAAAAGCAGATCCTGCCAAAGCTTCCCAACCCTGCGGTGCCTCCACGCCAGCCCGGGATGACGGGACCCGGTCACCTGGAGGTGGGCAGGGGGGGACACCCGCCCTGCACCCACCCCGAGCCGGCCGGGGATAATTGCCTGGGCTAACGAGCGGGATTAATGAGCTGCTCTCCCTCTGCACAGCCTCGGGGGCTGGATGGAGCAGCTCAGAGCAGGCAGGAACACAGCCAGGCCCAGAATGGCCCTGGCACTGCCTCAGGGCTGCCCTGGGCTCATGTAGAGGGAGAGAGTCCCCAGTGCAGATGGGGACGCCTGCCCTCCCCAGGGACACCTCTGTCCACTCAAGGGTCACCTCTGCCCACTGCAGGGACACCTCTGCCCTCCCCAGGGACACCTCTGCCCACCGCAGGGACACCTCTGCCCACCCCATAGACACCTCTGCCCTCCCCATGGACACCTCTGCCCACCCTATGCCAACTCTGTCCACCCCACTGCCACCTCTGCCCACCACAGGGACACCTGTGCCCTCCCCAGGACATCTCTGCCCATCCCACTGCCACCTCTGCCCTCCCCATTTTCACCTCTGCCCACCCCATGGACACCTCTGCCCTCCCCAAGGACACCTCTGCCCTCCCCAGGACATCTCTGCCCTTCCCATTGTCACCTCTGCCCACCCCATTGTCACCTCTGCCCTCCCCACTGCCACCTCTGCCCTCCCCATGGACACCTCTGCCCACCCCATGGACATCCCTGCCCACCCCACGGGCACAGCAGGAACTGTCACAGGCCACCAAGGGACATTTCCCAGCCTGGCTGTTGGCAGCGGTCTGGATTTTTGCCATCCCAGCCGTGCCGGGCACAGAGAGATGGAGAAAACCCTGCTGGAAGTGACAATCCTGGGGTGGATAAAAGCTTTCCAAGGCGGACATTCAGCTGAGTTTGTGGCAGGACTTTTAGTTTTATCGTTAAAATTATACTCCTGTGTTATCTGAAAGGGAATAAAATGTTCAGGGCTTTGAAAGCCTTTGGGGCAGCAGATTTCCACACACAGGGGAGTGCAGTGATCCCGAAGTCCAGAGGAGCTTTGGAAGGCCCAAGGGTGGATCCCAGACCCACAGAAACCATGGACAATCCCACACTGGGACGAGCCCCACACCTGGATGGGGAGGACAGGCGAGTTTTGTCACCAGAACTTCTCTTCTGGTGACCTGAAATCCCACCCAGTGCCACCCCTGCCACAGCAGGGACACCTCCCACTGTCCCCAGTGTCCAAGCTGGCCTTGGGCACTGCCAGGGATCCAGGGGCAGCCACAGCTGCTCTGGGAATTCCATCCCCACCCTGCCAGGGAGCAATTCCTGATTCCCAGGATCCCATCAAATCCTACTTTGAAACCATTCCCTGTGTCCTGTCCCTCCATCCCTTGTCCCCAGTCCCTCTGCAGCTCTCCTGGAGCCCCTTCAGGTCCTGCCAGGGCACAGTGGTGTCACCCCGGAGCCTCCTCAGACCCAGGAGCTCTGGGTGTTCCTGCAGCCGGTGAAACATTCGAGGCTGATGATTTTAGTGCCATTTTAGCACCCTGGAACCAGGAGGAGCAGAGCAGGAGCAGCACAAACAAATCTCTGCTCCCGGGCTCCGCCTGTGCCAGTCTGGAGGGGTTTCACTGCGGGTTTTATTCCCTGCTCACACCCCCAGAATCCCAAATCCTCCAGGACCCCTCTGTCCAGAGGGCAAACCACGCTTCTCCCAGGTTCGCTGTGGGAGGCACAGAACTGTCCTGTTTACCCTGACCAAGGATGGGCCAGAACTGCCGCTTCATCCGCGCCCATCCGGCCCGCCCTTGGCCGAGCATCCTGCCGGAGCCCGGCAGGGAACGGATCCCGCTGGGAACGGGCTGAGCCCGGGGCGGGCGGGGGCTGGTCTGTATGCAGGGGGAGCTCCCGTGGCGCGGCCGTCCTGGCTTTTGTTCACCGGGCACGGAAACCATCTGGGAAACACAGCCGGGGAGAGAGCCCGCGGCATCCCGGGACTGCGACAGGGACAGGGACAGGCTCAGGGACAAGGTGGCACTGCCATGGGGAGGGTCCCAGGGGAGAGGCTGTGCTGGAACCCCGGGCACGGAGAATTCCAGACTCTCTGCGCTGGCAGGCACCGAGCCCCAGGCAAACACTGCATCGCACCTGAGGCCATGGAAAAGGCTCCCAAAATGGAGTGACAGCTCTGGGATTGTGGCTGTGGGGTTTGGATAGAAGGGTGTGATAGCACAGGGTGGGAAACTCAGAGCTGGAGGGTTTAGAATACAGTAATATGGAGAGAAAGCAGGATGGAGGGTTTAGGGCAGAGGCTGAGTCCTTCTTTTTCACCTTCTTCTCCATGCTCTGGGTGGGGGTTTGGAATTGGGTAGAAAAGTCCCCACTGCGGGCCAGTGGTTGGTTATTGGGTTAAAAGTCAAAATAATTTAGGTATCCTTTGTTAATTGTACAGTTTATCCTCAAAAGCCCTTGTAGAGAGAGAGATAAGAGCCATTTTTCACTTCGTCAGACAGAACTCGCACCTTGTGAGACTGTACCATAGATCAGAATTAACAAACACCTGAGTCTGAACACCAAAAGTCTCTCAAGCATTTAATCCCAACTCTGACGGGAAAAGAAACAAAAAAACCAACACGGTTTGAACCACCCACAGTGATTTTCGCCTGGGTTCGGGGGGATCAGTGGCAGATCCTGCAGAGTGAGGTGTGTTTCGCTCCCCTTCACACGAGCAGGAGTCACTCAGCTCGTGCTGATGCCTCTGTTTGGGTTCTCCCAAGGCTCCTCTGGCAGGAGGGGTTTGGTGAGGGCAGCTTTGGCCACACCACCATGGACGAGCAGCTCTTCCAGCATCTCCCTGTGCAAACGCTCCCTGGCCTGGCTGCTCGCCCTCCGTGAGGCTGGGAATGGAAGGAGAAGGAGGGGAAGGGTTAAAGGGGAACTGCAGCAGCACGGGGCTGCGCATTCCCGGTGTTTGGTGTGTTGGCTTTCCCCGCTCTGCCAAACCTTCCGCAGCACACAGCAATCCCCAGGCACGGGGAGGATTTCAGCGTTCCGGGGCAGAGGCCGTGCTGCCGGCACGGGATCCTCACAGGGCTCTCACACCCCACAAGGCGCAGCACGGGCTGGGTGCAGGGCGGGATTTGGGTGTTGTTCCGCTCAGCACCAAAACCCGAACAGCTGAGGGAGCAAAACGCCGTTGAACGAAGTGCCCGCGGTGCTCCCGGCCCCTCCCTGCTGCCTTGGCTCTGCTGGGAAGGGGCCACAGAACCACCGGAGCTGCGGCGTGCAGCCCGGCAGTGACGGCGCCGATGTCTGGGTGAATTCCATCAGCAGCTTCCCACGGCGCATCCTTCAGATCCCACACGGGGAGTCCACAAATCCCTGAGGGTGGAAGAGATCTTCCAGAACATCAGATCCCACCTTGTCCCCAGCCCGGAGCTCTGAGTGCCACCTCCAGGTGACGCCCCCAGGGACGGGCACTCCAAAGCTCCCTGGGCAGCCCCTGCCAAGGCCTGAGCACCCTTTCCATGGGGAAATTCCTGCTGCTGGCCAAGCTGAGCCTCCCCTGGGCCAGCCCGAGGCCGTTCCCTCTCCTCCTGTCCCTGTTCCCTGGGAGCAGAGCCCGACCCCCCCGGCTGTCCCCTCCTGGCAGGGACTTGTGCAGAGCCACCAGGTCCCCCCTGAGCCTCCTTTTCTCCAGGCTCAGCCCCTTGCCCAGCTCCCTCAGCCCCTCCCGGGGCTCCAGCCCCTTCCCCAGCTCCCTGCCCTGCCCTGGACACGCTCCAGCCCCTGCAGGAGCCACAGCTGGACACAAAACTCCTTTCCTTGCCCTCCACCTCTGACCCCCGGGGAAGCACCACCTGTGCAGGGCGTTTCCCAAACTTGCTGACCAAACCAAAGGGATGAAGAAGTTTCCATCCCAGGTGAGGAGTGTCCAGGCGCTCTGCGGGCACCACTCCTGCTCCAGCCCTGCCGGATCCCTGGGGCAGGCCGGGATTTTCCAAGGCTCCCGAGGGAGCCCGGCTGTGTTTTCCTGCGGTGTCTGATCCTCCTCAGGCTCCTGTGGCAGTCGCAGCTCCCACACCTCGGTGCAGCAGCCCCGTGTCCCTGCCAGGCTCCGCAGGGGGACGGGATTTGGCACCTCAGCTCTACATCCTCGGCGCCGGGGCCGGATCCCGGATTCCCCCCCTCACCTTTTGGCATTTTCGCCGGCCGGGGCTCCTTTCTGTGCCCACACAGAGGGGTTTTGCTTCCTGCCAGCAGCCCGGCCCAGGTGAAGGCGAACAGAGCTGCTCTGTGTCCCCGGGGCAGCGCCGCAGCCGCTTTGTGTCCCTGTCCCCGCAGGTGCTCGAGGAACTTGGCCGCGGGACGTCGCCTCCCCGCCCCCCCCCCCGCCACATCCATTTACCTTTTGGACGCCTCTAATTAATCATTCATCCCTTTTCTGGGCACGGAGAATGGGAGCTTCGCCCGGCGCGGCCCCGGGCCCGGCTGCCTCCCCCCTTCCCCCGGTTTGTTCCCTTTCAGCCCAGCTCTTCCTGCCGCTTTCTGCCCCCTCAATGGGCCAGGAGCGAAACCGGATGGTTTGGACGGAGCGCTGGGAAATGACTTCAGAGCCACCTTTGTTCGTCGCCTGGTTTCCCTGCCCGCTCTTGGCCGTGTGTCGCGATGAAAGGAGCTGTTGGAAGGCGCTGGGCAGCCCCGGGACCGGTCCCGTCTCTGGGTTTCTTTATTTTTTATTATTTTGGGGGGAGCGGGGAGAGGCCGGGCCGAGCTGGCAGCTCCGGGCAGCAGCGCTGGCCATGGCACGGCGCATTGTGCTCCGAATTAGGCACAGGCTTGCAAGCAAATTGTGCCTTTGGACGGGAGCGGTGTAAGCCCCACAGAGCGCTTGGCTTTGGCCGCTGACTCCTGAAAGGCTCCGGGGGCATTCCTGCCTCTCCCGGGGAAAGCCGAGCCTCTCAAAGGGGTTTTATGCGCCCGGGCTTTGGGATTTCACAGCCCGCTGGCACGGCCCGGCTGCTCAGAGGCCAGAGATGATTTTGCGCTGATTTTCCAGCGTGTAACGTTGTTAAAGTGAGCATTTGACTGCTCATTTCGAGGTGTCCGACCAAGAAAAGCTCACTGACTTCTGTGTTCTTGCTAAATTCCAGCGAGTTAAACCTGCGGGTTAAAAACTGCGCTCTGCATTGAGGTGTTTTGGGGTAAAGAGTCCAGCCAGCTGCTACAAGGGGAGATACTTGCACTCGAGTAATTCTAATATAATTTTTCCTGAAGCTCTTGGTGTCTGCAGCAAATTATAAATATTCACCGCACAGAATTATTTGCAATTGGCATTTCGGTTTGGATTTTGAGTGGCTGCACCGAACAGAAACAGCGACTGAGCTGGAATTAGGAATGAGTCAATCCACTCCTTGCATCTGGAAAACGGTTTATTGATATGAAGAAGGGGGAAAAACGAGAATCCACCACAACTGCCACACACATCACCCTCTAAAAACCCTACAGAGCGTCAGCTCAGGGCTATTAATTCTCATCTGTGGTACAGTCTCACAAGCCGTGAGTTCTGGCTGACAAAGTGAGAAATGGCTCCTATCTCTCTTTCCAAGGCCTTTTAAGGATAAACTGTCCAATTAAGAGATGCCACCTAAATGACTTTGACTTTTAACCCAATAACCAACCACCCCTGGCCCGCAGTGGAGACTTTTCTACCCAGTTCCAAAACCCCACCCAGAGCATGGAGAAGAAGGTGAAAAAGAAGGACTCAGCCTCTGCCCTAAACCCTCCATCCTGCTTTCTCTCCATATTACTGTATTCTAAACCCTCCAGCTCTGAGTTTCCCACCCTGTGCTATCACACACTTCTATCCAAACCCCACAGCCACAATCCCAGAGCTGACACTCCATTTTGGGAGCCTTTTCCACGGCCTCAGGTGCGATGCAGTGTTTGCCTGGGGCTCAGTGCCTGCCAGCGCAGAGAGTCTGGAATTCTCCGTGCCCAAGGTTCCAACACCGATTTCCCTGCTCGTTCCCTCTCCCCTCCCCTCCTGCCTCCTGTCTGGGCGCAGTCCCCCACCCCAGACGCCTTTCCTGGCTGCCATCAGGAAGGTGACTGGGACACAAAGGCGTGGTCCCCGTGCCAAGTCTGTGCCGGCAGCGGCGGCTCCGAGCCACGGCTGCACCGTGCCAGGGGCTCTGCCAGCCGGGAGGAGACCCCTGCTCCTTTCCAAGGGGTTTTCTGCCTTCCTTTCACCCATTGTGTCTTTTCCTCTCGCAGGGCTGGGGAATAAAAAGAAAGGGAAGGGATGGTGGCCACCAGGATTGAACTCCTGCAACAATAACTAAAACCTTTTGGGGTTTAATGTATTTTTTTTTTCCTCTCCAGGGATGAAAAATACCCTCCCAGGAGGGAAAAAAAACCCAACAAAAAACAAACCAACAAAACTATCAAAAACCCCTGCAGTGCAGCAGGAGCTGGACTTCAATGATCTTGTGGGTCCCTTCCAGCTCAGGATTTGCCGTGATTCTATGAAGTCTGAGCAGTCATTTATCCAGCTTGGAGCCTGGTGCATTTCATTGAGCAGGACAATCGCAGAATCCTCAAAGTTGGACGAGGTCTTTGAGAGCATCAAGAGCAACTGTGAGCCCAGCACTTCCACTGTAAAATACCGTGTCTTTCACCCCTGTAATTCCCTTGGAGAAGGAAAAACGGTGTGTGAGTGCCCAGAGCCCCTCTCCCCCAGCTCTGCCTGGCACCTCGGGCTGCTGCTGCTGCTGGAGCAGAGGTTGTGAACAGGGTGTGAGGCAGAGAAACAGGGAAAGAGGATCAGGAAAAAACCTCAAATCTCCATCTTCCTCCTGACTTCACTTCGGACAAGAAGGAAAAAAGTCCCATCTCCCCACAGGTCCTGGGGCCACTCCCTCTGAGCAGGAACTCCCAAAGGGAAGCCTTGACTCCCTCCAAAGTCCTTCCTCATCCCAATCCCACCTTTTCCTGTCCAAGGGAGGTTTGTCTGTCTGACGGACACTGTTCCATGGGCACTTTGCTCCTGGGACACTGGGAGGTGTCCTTGCCATGGCAGGGGTGGCACTGGATGGACTTTGGGGTCCCTCCCAACCCAACAATTCCAGGATTCAATGAGACCATCCTTGGGACCTTCAGTCCCACCAGCTGCCCGAGGACTTCCCCTCATGTTCTCTCTCACCTGCGCCCGGTTTTTCCTCTGTGTTAGATTTCTGCAGAGGTTTTGGAGAGGAGCCCCAGGAGGACAGGGAGTCTGTTCCAGTTTGCGAGACAAGCTCTGGACTCTGGAAGCACAAATCCCTGGAGCGAGAGCTTTGTTCTGCCTCCCCACAGTGTGAGGAAGTTTCTCTTTACTCTTCATGGATCTGGGCATTTCAGCCAGCAGGAAAATGGCAGGAAGTGCTTCCAATTTAGCTTTTTTCAGAGCAAGAGGGGTTTTGGAGGAGGGGAAGGGCTGCTGGAGGGTCCCTCACCCCTGAGTGTTTCAGGATCCATGCACAGCTCTGCCCTCAGCTGCACGGGAAACACATTTGCTCCTCAGAAGGATTCTGTGTGTTATGAGCCCAGGGCGTCGCTGGCCATGGAGTGACTTCCCTCCGGTTTGAGCACCCAGGAGAGTCCTGCAACCCTCCCCTCCTGCATTTCCCTCTGCAGAGCCCTGCACAAGGCGTGGGGGTGGCTGGGCTCCGTGAGAGGGGAGAGGTGAAACAAGGGGAGCCCTGAGTGCACTCCCTGACTGCCAAGAGCAGGGGAATGCCTGGAGCCAGGAGGGACATCCCTGTCCTGGGGACACCAGGGCCACCATCGCTGGCCAGGGATTGTCCTGCTCTGCTCTGGGCTGGGGTGACCTCACCCCCAGTGCTGGGGACTGTTCTGGGTGTCTCAGGAAAAGATCAGAAGCTGCTGCAAAGTGTCCAGAGGAGGGACACGGGGCTGGGGAAGGGTGTGGAGGGGCCCCACGAGGTCACCGGGTCACCTGAGCCTGGAGGAGCCCGAGGTCAGAGCTCCCCGGGGCTGCAGCTCCTCCCGAGGGGCAGCGCAGGGACAGCTCCGGGCTCTGCTCCTGCCACAGGGACAGCGCCCAGGGAGCGCCCGCAGCTGGGCCAGCAGGGATTGAGGGGGGATTGTAGGGCGAGGCTCTTCCCCCAGAGGGTGCCGGGCACTGCCCAGGCTCCCCAGGGAATGGGCACGGCCCCGAGGCTGCCAGAGCTCCAGGAGCCTTTGGACAGCGCTGCCAGGGATGCCCGGGGGGGATTGCTGGGGCTCTGGGCACGGACAGGGTGGGACTGGATGATCCCTGTGGGTCCCTTTCCACCTTCAGGACATTCTGGATTCAATGTCTCAGAGGTCACCCGTGCCCTGATGTCTCCCCTCGGGAGGAGCTGCAGCCCCGGGGAGCTCTGACCTCGGGCTCCTCTGCTCCAGCTGCACATCCCAGGTGTCCCAATCCACTCCTCCTCCTCCTCTTCCTCCTTTTATCAGCGCCTTGGCAGTCTCAAAGGTCTAACATTTAATAATTAGGTAACAAATATGAACTCTAGCTGCTGAAGGTGCCCTGGCACTGCCAGCTGCGAGGGGACCCGTCACCAGCCCCGGCTCTTGGCACGGGCAGCGCTGGCATCACCCAGCCCAAACCCGCCAGGGCACAGCAGCGGGACGAGCGGGGTGTCGTTGTGCATTTGAATCCCTGAGGACAAACGCAGATAGTCCCGGAGCCCCGGAGAGAAAGGCTCATCCTCCAGGAACAGCCCGGAGACCAAAGAATTCCTCCCGGCGGCCCCGCTGCTGGCGAGGCCGAGCCCATGGAAAAAAAAAAAAGAAGCAAAGTGACTTTGTCCCGGGCGCTTGAATGGAGCTCCCGGGCCGGCCCAGATGGTTATTGTGCGACTTGGGTGGTGGCAGGATGCGAGATGCAGGTTGGGCAGCTTGAGCAGCTCCCGGGAGAGCCTTGCCAAGCATTCAGCGCCGGGCTGGCAGCGCCGGGACACCGCGGGCTGCGGGCGCTGCCGGGGCCGCGCACACATTTCTGCACTCGCGGGAATAAAAGGGCTGGAGAGCAGAGCTGGAGCCTGCTGCCGCGCCGGGACACGGGCTCGGAATTCCAAATGGGAGCGCCTCCTCGGAGCCCGGCTCGGGGGGAGCCTCTCCCTGCTTCTGCTAAATCAGGGGTTTACAAAGTTAGAATTTTAACCAAGAGTTAGAAGAAATTTATAGTAATTAAAATTTAAGGAAAAAAAAAACACCCCAAAATATGAGTTAATGATTATTAGATGCTTAAGCTAAGGCTAAATGATGTATTGCTTGCCATGGTGTGCCTGTTTTAATTTTGTTCATAAGAGGAAATGGAATAAATAAACAGTCATAAAACCAGATTGAAACCAATAGGGCCAGCACCTGGACTCAATCCTAATCAATCACAAAGTAAGAGATATCAAATAGTGCCAGGAGATCACGAAGGCCTGCCAGCAACGAGAAAGTGGAAAGGTCATTGTGATGAAGACGTTCCTGACTTCATCCATCAAGTCCACGGACCCAATTCAAGAGAAGACTTGTGCAGGCATGAAGAGCACTTAAACTCATTTTAGTACAGAGAGAAGAATGAGAGGTGCTAGAGTTATAGTAAGTAAGACTTTGAGAAATAAATGGAGGGCCAAGAGCCCTGGGCTTTGTGATGACATCTCTAGGAGGTGACTCCCCTGCTGACCAACCTCACAATGAACGTCTCACTTTTACCTTTACCCAGTTACAAAGTCTTTATCCCTGATCACAGCGGTTCCTAAGGATTCCCTGATCTCCCAGGTCACCCCCAGGTCCCCACCTGAACAGCAGAATTCCCAGCGGGGTTTATTGGGAAAAGGCTGCAAACTTCGGTTAATAACGGCAGCAAGATGGGATTGTTGCAGGTTTTGTCTGCAGGGGTTTCCAAGTCCTTTTAAAGCAGGCACGATTTTGTTTCTCTTTTTATTTTCACTAAAGGACTTCAAGGAGGCACCCGGAATTTCTGGGGTCGTGGTTTGGGAATGTCACCAGCCCCCTGTTCCAGCCAAAATCCAAGTCAAATCCAAAGGAGCTGCTGGGCAGACTGGGAGGAGTTCAAAACTTAAAGTGGTCTTTAATTACAGGGAGGGATGAACATGATTAAGTGAAACATGAAAATGAATTAATATTGAAAACCGAAATATGAAACATTTCAAATAACATTTCAATTTTCAACATAAAAAATTGAAATATGAAATTGAATATGAAAATTATTATTATTTTTTAATTTCTTTGTGACTCTGCGACTTCCAGTTTCGTGCTGGGGCCACACTCCATTGGTCAGCAGCTTTTTGTGGTTGTTTTCAAAGCAAATCTCTGCTTTCTGTGTGTGTTTCCCCCGTCAGCAGCGCCCACCCTGCTGACACCTGAGTTCTAATGAAAGATGAAAATCCAGCCCCAAACCTCAGCCAGACCTGCCAAGGCTCCCTCCAACGCTTTGTCTGACCCAAAGCAATGGAAATCAGCCAAAGGCTGTGCCACAGCCCCGAGAAAATCCCGATCGAGTCAGATCATTATCTGGATGGGTGGGTAACTTAATCAGATTATTGATTTATTAAACACCATTCAGCTTCCTGGGGGGGCTTGGGGAGCTCTGAAGGTTTTGTTGCAACACAAATCGCTGCTCAGGCTAACCCAGCAGATTTCTGTCCCGCTCCTTTAATTAAAGCATTAATCCCATTCCCTGCCAGTGTTCCTTAGAGTGGCCCTTGGAAACCGCCAGGACAAAATCCTTTTGCTCTCACAGAGCCTCCAGCCCCGGGATCAGAGAGTGCAGCAGGACAGGGGAAACTGCTAAAAGAAAGTGACTTTTGTCCAGGCTGGTGTGAGGCCAGGTAGCAGCGTTAATTAATTAATTAAAACGCCTCACAGGAGCCACAGAACTCCTCACAAAAAGGCTGAAACAGGCTAAAAATAATAATAATAATTAAAAAAATCCATGCAGTGTTGTAGGGATGCTGGTTTGGAGGTGAGTGTTGGGAATCACAGCTTTGGGAGCAGCATTTACATTTTAGAAATGAAAGAGCCTCTTCTGTCTGCTCTCGGCGCTGGCAGAAGTTGGTGGGTCACGGTGCCTTTGTCCTTTCCAGGAGTGGCTGATAAATCCCAAAGGTTCTGGGATCAGTCTGGATCCAAAAGGATCTCTGATCAATTCACACCTGGAGCCTCCTGAACACACAACGAAACGGGAGGGAAAAGGTACCCAGAGCCAAGCAAGCGTTTGGTTCTGGACTGAAAGGCTGTGAGGGAGGAGAAAGGAAGGAAAGGAATCCAGAGATGAGGCTCAGATCATCTTCTACTCCTCGGGATTTCTGGACTTGAACCCCCCTTACATCGAGCTGGCAGTTATTGGAATTTTTTTTACAGCACTTCCATTAAAAATGGTTATAAAAGGATTTCAAAACAGATTTTTCATGTCAGAATGGTCAAAGATTGATGGAATTGAGCAGTAGCAGCTGAGTTCTGACTGTCTGGGATCAGAGGGTTTTCTCCGAGTGACTCAAGTGTTCAAATCCTTCTCTTTTCTTTCAGCACTCCTAAAAAACCCTCCAAAATATTGAAGAAAACTCCTCCAGGTGGGACATTTCCCACACTGTCCCTTGTGCTGGCCCTGGCAAACCATCCCTGAATACTTCCAGGATTCTGGGCTGAGCATAGGAAATTCAGAGAAGCCGTTCCATGGGATTAGAGAATCCTGGGATGGTTTGGGTGGGAAGGGACATTAAACCCCACCCAGTGCCACCCCTGCCACGGCAGGGACACCTCCCACTGTCCCCAGTGTCCAACCTGGCCTCGGGCACTGCCAGGGATCCAGGGGCAGCCACAGCTGCTCTGGGCACCCTGTGCCGGGGCCTCACATTCCCTGGCAGCGTTTTCCCTTCCTCCATTCCAGGCCAGGTTGGATGGGGCTTGGAACAACCTGGCATTGTGGAAGGTGTCCCTGCCCATGGAACAAAATGATCTTCAAGGTCTGTCACTGTTGGAACCCTGGTCATGAGAATTCCAGACCCTCTATGCTGGCAGGCACCGAGCCCCAGGCAAACACTGCATCGCACCTGAGGCCGTGGAAAAGGCTCCCAAAATGGAGTGACAGCTCTGGGATTGTGGCTGTGGGGTTTGGATAGAAGGGTGTGATAGCACAGGGTGGGAAACTCAGAGCTGGAGGGTTTAGAATACAGTAATATGGAGAGAAAGCAGGATGGAGGGTTTAGGGCAGAGGCTGAGTCCTTCTTTTTCACCTTCTTCTCCATGCTCTGGGTGGGGGTTTGGAATTGGGTAGAAAAGTCCCCACTGCGGGCCAGGGGGGGTTGGTTATTGGGTTAAAAGTCAAAATCATTTAGGTGCCATCTCACAATCAGACACTTTATGCTTAAAAGACCATGGGAAGCGTTAGAGACAGAGCCACAGTTGGCTGGAACTCACGGCTTGTGAGACCGTACCATAGATAAGAGTTATTAAACATCTGAGTCCCAACACGAACACCGTCTCTCCAGCATTTAATCCCGACTCTGGCAGAAGAAAAGCAGATAACAAACCCACTCCTCGCCACCCAACACATTCTGGGATTCAATGGGGTTTTTTTAGTTCATATTGATTAGGAGTTAACATCTATGGGGATCCATTATGGATTTTAGGCTTCAAAAACTTAGAATTAAAAAAAAAAAAAGTAATAGCAGGCTGCCCAGGGAGCTTTGGAGTGCCCATCCCTGCAGGTGGCACCTGGAGGTGGCACTCAGAGCTCCGGGCTGGGGACACGGTGGGCACAGCTGGGATCTGATGTTCTGGGAGGGCTTTTCCAGCCTCGGGGATCTGGGGATTCTGGGATTTTATGACCCTGTCACTCCTGCAATCACATGGAATTGTAGTCCCTGCTCTGGAGCCGTGGAAGTTGCTGCATCGCAGGTGACAAGCTTTTGTTGATTTGTGCTTTTTGAGATATCAGTTTATTTTTATTGCGACTGAAAACCTCTGGGTCTGTTTAAATGCAGGATTTTGGTAAAAGGAAAGGGACCCAAAGGGTTGATGTTTGTCCCTGCAGAGTCTGAGTGTCCCTTCCAATCCTCTCCCTGCAGGAATCTGCCCTGAGCTGGGTTTTTTATCCCATCTGGGAAAATAAAATAACCACAGCCTGAGGCCCCTTGGGAATCATTCAGTCACTGGGAATTAGGCTCCTCTTCTGGGAAGGAAAAAGAAATAAGAGAAAAAGGAGCCCCCAAAACCCAAACTCTCTCAACTGATTACACTTGGGGGAAAAAATAAAAAATCCGCACGGGCTCCCAGACTGAAGTAAACTAAAGACATCTCCCACATCCCTGGTCTTTTTCCAAAGAAATTCCCTGCCTGACCTATGCAGGATCAATGAAACAACAGGATGGCAATAATTACCAGGGCAGTAATGAATTTGGAAGGAGAGAGCCAGCAGGCAGAAGACCTTGAAACAAAATATTCAGCCTGGTTTGGGTTTGGTGGGGTTTTTTTTTTTTTCTTATGTCAGGGGATTTTTTTTTTTTTTAATTTTTTTTTTGAGTGGCAAAGTAGCCCCACTTGTCAATCAGCTACCTCGCAGCTCTAATGGATTCTGGTGTTTAGGGGGTCAGCCCCGAATTGAATTTAACATCTTACAATACGCCCACATGGCCAGAAAATGTGGCCAGCTTGATAGGGTTCACTGAGCCAAAGGAGTGGGACCAAAACAGGGCATTAATGTATAGGGGAAGAATGGCTGCAATCAGTTCCCTTGTGAATTGGACAGAGAACTTGGGAGCTGAGGCAATTATCAGCCATCGGGGATTAATAGGGAAGTGTGAATGCCAAGCTGTATATGTTAGGGGCAGAATATGTTGCCTATAGAAAACAACAAAGAGCGTTTCTTACTATTAAGTGAGATTAAACGTAATGGCCTGATTTAATCACAAAGGCAGAATTAAATTCAGATGGCAACTTCAAAGTGGACACATGCACAGAGCCCACTGCATACATTTACATATAGCTGGCATAGCTTGGCTCGCAGCACAATGGGAGAAACTTTCCTTTGGCCACTTAAACAATTTTCTATTCTCGCCTTTTTTTGTGAGCGCTCACTGTATTTAGCCCGAAATTGCTGTTGGTTAATAAGATGGAGCTAAGAGTTATATTTATTCATGGAAGCCGTACTTTTTAATTCTTTCAGGGAAGAAGAAGAAAAAAAGAAGAAGAAGAAGAAGAAGAAGAAATTTAAGAAAAAAACCCCAACCAAAAAAAAAAGAAAAAATAAAAACCCCAACGCACCAAGCCCACGGCAAAGGGTCAGGGAGAGGAGCCAGGCTGGGATTCCCGGGAGCTGCTGGGCTGCCCTGCCCTGCCCAGCCCAGGGACGTGTCACAGCTCCTGGGGCTGCCCTGTCCTCTCTCCCAGGGTCACTCTGTCCGGCCACGCTCCCCAGTTCCCTCCTTCCCCGGGGATGGATCACTGGAGGAGGAGCAGGGCCCGTGCCTGACCTGTTTTGCTCCTTTCTGTCCGTTTTGGCTGGGACTGCCCCTCCCGTGGAGCTTTCCAAGAGCAGCAAGTGCTGCTGGTGTCCCCAGCCTTGGCTGGCCTGGGGAGCTCAAGGCAGCAAATTCCTGCTCCCAGATATTCCACAGGCCGTGCTGGAGAGAGCCCAGAGGAGGCCCCAGGATGAGCAGAGGATGGAGCAGCTCTGCTGGGAGGAAAGGCTGGCACAGCTGGGATTGTTCAGCCTGGACAGGAGAAGCTTTGGGCTGAGCTCAGGGTGGCCTTGCAGGGCCTGAAGGAGCCCCAGGAAACCTGGAGAGAGACAATTCCCAAGGCACGGAGGGACAGGACACAGGGAATGGCTTCACACTGAGAAATGACAAGTCTTGGTGGGATGTTGGGAAAAAATCCTTCCCTGGGAGGGTGGGGAGAGACTGGATGGAATTCCCAGATTTGCTGTGGCTGCCCCTGGATCCCTGGCAGTGCCCAAGGCCAGGTGGGACACTGGGGACAGTGGGAGGTGTCCCTGCCATGGCAGGGGTGGCACTGGGTGGGATTTAAGGTCTCTCCCAGCCCAACCATTCCATGATTCCATGTGGAAAGCCCATTCAGGCTTGAGCACAGAGCCAACTGGGACCAACCATACAGCTCCCAATCCTAAATCCCAACGCTCCAAGTCAGCCCAAGGCAGCTCACAGGGAGAGGAGCAGCAGCCGGGCCCAGCCCTCACACAGGCCCTACCCACCCCACCAGGGAGGAATATTTAGGAATACACTTGGAAATTTAAAAGTTCTCCTCAGGAGGGTTGTTCCTTCTGCTAAAGGAATCCAAGGCGGCCTCACAGCACATGGAGTTCAGCTCCATCCCAGAAATGCTGAGGCGGATCCCCCGTGCTCTGCTCACTCACTGCCCTGACCCTTGGGCTGACTTCCCCGAGGATGGAAATTGGAGAGATTCCTTCTCAGGGAGGATTTCCCCATGGAAAGGGTGCTCAGGCCTTGGCAGGGGCTGCCCAGGGAGCTTTGGAGTGCCCGTCCCTGCAGGTGTCACCTGGAGGTGGCACTCAGAGCTCCGGGCTGGGGACGGGGTGGGCACAGCTGGGATCTGGTGTTCTGGGAGGGCTTTTCCAGCCTCAGGGATCTGGGGATTCTGTGACCAGAGGAAGCAGAGGAGAAGCTCTCTTCTGTCAGATATAAATAAAAAAGTGCAAACAACGGTGAATCGAGGAGAGCAAACTGGGAGGATGGGACTTCACAACCTGAAGCTGAAACTGGACAATCAACCCCAATATGGAAATGGACCAAAACTGATAAAAGTGGGAAAACCCATGACCATTTTGTGTAGGCCTGGCCAGGCTCTTGCACTCTCCAAGGTGCATCCTTTGAAGGCCTTTTAATAAATCCCCATTTTATTCCTTTAACACTGTCTGGCCTCTGTTCCAGGTCCCCTCTCCAGGCACCAGAACCTGCAGGGCTCAGCAGGTATCAGCACTGGCACGGGATTCCCGGCCGGGGCTGCTCGGGAACTTCCAGGCGGTGAAGAATGAAGAGCCTGACCTTTCCTCCAGGCCACAAAGGCTGCGCTGCCGTTCGCCACCCGGCCTGGAGCAGGGACATTCCCCCGGAGTTGCCCGGAGACGGGGCCGCGCATCCCGCTCTGCTCATCCCGCACTGCTCATCCCGCTCTGCACATCCCTCTGTGCTCATCCCGCTCTGCACATCCCTCTGTGCTCATCCCGCTCTGCTCATCCCTCTGTGCTCATCCCGCTCTGCACATCCCGCTCTGCACATCCCTCTGTGCACATCCCGCTCTGCACATCCCGCTCTGCTCATCCCGCTCTGCACATCCCGCTCTGCTCATCCCGCTCTGCTCATCCCGCTCTGCACATCCCGCTCTGCTCATCCCGCTCTGCACATCCCGCTCTGCTCATCCCGCTCTGCTCATCCCTCTGTGCTCATCCCGCTCTGCACATCCCGCTCTGCTCATCCCTCTGTGCACATCCCTCTGTGCACATTCCTCTCTCTTCACATTCCTCTGTGCACATCTCTCCTCACACCCCTCTCCTCACACCCCTCTCTCTCCCCGCGGCTCTCCAGATGTTTTCTGTGCCGCTCCGGGCCCCGAGGAGCCGGCAGGGGTTAAGACCTTGCCCCGTATTCTGTCCCTACTTAGCGGGATCCCTCTTCAATGCTCTCAGGCGGAGCGGGAAACGCTCGTGTTGGAGTGACCTGTCACAGCGGCACTCCAGCCTTTTGTCCCGGGAAATTGGCCTTTGGAGGCGCTGAGAGGATTTGGGCCGCGTCCTCAGAGCCACCAGCCCGCCAGGGTTAAGGGAGCAAGGAGGGAAAAGCTGTTTTAAAGGAGCAAGGAGGGAAAGCTGCCGCTCCGGGAGAGGCAGAGGGGCTGGTGATGCCGCACTGTCCCTTCGTGGTCACCAGAAACGGATGCCCGGGAAGGCTGAGCTGAGGCTGGGCAGTGTTAAAAAAATAAAGTGGATATTTATTTAATGGCCTTCAAAGGATGCACCTTGGGCAGTGCAAGAGCCCGGCCGTGGCCATACCCAAGGTGGACACGAGTTTTCCCACTTTTATGAGTTTTGGTCCATTTCCATATTGGGGTTAATTGACCAGTTACAGCTTCAGGTGATGCAGTCCCACCCTCCCAGTTTGCTCTCATCATTTTGCAGTTTGCAATTTTTTAAACTTACACCTGAAGCTGAAAGGGTGTCCTTGGTTCTGGGGCTGGAAAAGGATTGTTTTGTCTGACTGAGCCGTGAGGAGAACTGGGTGACGCTTTATGTGAAGTTCAGAATTATACCTACAGAATATATGTATAATCATTATGTATATCATAATGTATATATCATGCATATGACAGAATTAATAATATGTCTGAATTATATATACATGAACTACAGACACGGAATTATATACAGAATTAAATATTAAATAACGCAGTACAGAATCTAGAAAAGATGAATGCAGAAACAGAAGGCATCGATCCCCCCTCAGCACCGCTCGGGGCTCCCTGGGCACCTGCAGCATCTCCTGAAGGATCCTGCGCAGCATCTCCTTGTGCACAGCATCTCCTTCCTGCACGGCATCTTCCCCCACACCTGAGGGTTCTGACAAGCACTGACCTCCAAGCAAACACTGCATCGCACCTGAGGCCGTGGAAAAGGCTCCCAAAATGGAGTGACAGCTCTGGGATTGTGGCTGTGGGGTTTGGATAGAAGGGTGTGATAGCACAGGGTGGGAAACTCAGAGCTGGAGGGTTTAGAATACAGTAATATGGAGAGAAAGCAGGATGGAGGGTTTAGGGCAGAGGCTGAGTCCTTCTTTTTCACCTTCTTCTCCATGCTCTGGGTGGGGGTTTGGAATTGGGTAGAAAAGTCCCCACCGCAGGCCAGGGGTGGTTGGTTATTGGGTTAAAAGTCAAAATAATTCAGGTGTCATTTCTTAATTGGACAATTTTTGCTTAAAAGACCTTGTAGAGAGATAGAGACAGAGCCATTCTTCACTTTGTTAGCTGAACCTCACAACTTGTGAGACTGTAACATAGATAAGGATCAATAAACACCTGAGTCTGAACACAAAACTGCGTCTCTGGAGCATTTAATCCCGGCTCTAACAGAAGAAAAGAAGATAAACCCCCCCACACACTATCCCAGGGTCTAGAACTTCCAGAATGAACTTGCACGGAGTTCTCTTCCTTTTTACCCAGGAATAAACGTTCTGCCAGCTCCTCAAATATTGCCAGGGTGTTGGAGCAGCTCTGGATCAGGTCCATAATCCCACAGGGAGGAGAGAGGAACAGGGCTGGAAGTGGGAAGAGCTCGTTTCCCCCAGAGGTTCTGCACTCTGATGGATGAGTTTTATTTATCACTGTCAAACATGCCTTGAAATGATCCCAGGGACATGAATATGCAGCAGAGTGAAGGAAATACGGGCTGTATGGAGGTGATCAGGAAAAACAACATCACTTAGAAGTTTGAAAGGGATATTTTAGCCTTCATTAAGGAATCGCTTTTAAATGATTTGAAAACCACTACGAATACTCCTGAGACTCCAAAGATTGAAAGCACGGTGTTCAAAGCACCCTGTACAAGCTATTTGTGTAAGTGATTCCTTCCAGCAGCTCTCATCCTGTCTTCTTTGGAAACTTGGGATGAGGGGTTCAGTTGTTTTCAGGGAGGAATTCGTTTAAAAGCGGTTTACAATAATTAATTACAATTAATAGTAATTAATACACTAAATACCAATCCTGCTGTATGGGGCCCTGAAGGGCAGGGCCAGGCTCAGGAGTTCCCAGCTCTCAGCCGCATTCCTCGTGTCCTCAGCCTGAATTTTCACACTCAGGGCACTGAGGGAGCAGGAGGGAGAAATCTGTGCCCTCCTTTGGGAGGAGGGAGGCAGAGCTGGGGCTCTTCATGCTGGGGGTTCCTCAGCAGTGCCTCCTTCTCCTTCTCCTTCTCCTTCTCCTTCTCCTTCTCCTTCTCCTTCTCCTTCTCCTTCTCCTTCTCCTTCTCCTTCTCCTTCTCCTTCTCCTTCTCCTTCTCCTTCTCCTTCTCCTTCTCCTTCTCCTTCTCCTTCTCCTTCTCCTTCTCCTTCTCCTTCTCCTTCTCCTTCTCCTTCTCCTTCTCCTTCTCCTTCTCCTTCCCCTTCTCCTTCTCCTTCTTCTCCTCTCCCATTCCATTCCTGAACAAGAACTCCTTGGGCTCCAACTTCCCCCTTTTCCTGGAGCCACCTGCTTTATTCACGCCAGGCCTCCTGCTCCGAGATGGAAAACTGTTGTGTTTTATCTTCTTTTTGCCAGGGTTGGGATTAAGTGCATCAGGCAGTATTTCTTGTTCCGAGTCAGGTGTTTATTATTTTTATCCACGTTACAGTCTCATAAGCTGTGAGTTCTACAGCACTTCAAGCTAACAAACTAAAAAACGGCCCCATCTCTCTCTCTCCAAGGCCTTTTAAGGATAAACTGTCCAATTAACAAAGGACACCTGAATTATTTTGACTTTTAACCCAAAAACCAACCCCCCCTGGCCCGCAGTGGGGACTTTTCTACCCAATTCCAAACCCCCACCCAGAGCATGGAGAAGAAGGTGAAAAAGAAGGACTCAGCCTCTGCCCTAAACCCTCCATCCTGCTTTCTCTCCATATTCCTGTATTCTAAACCCTCCAGCTCTGAGTTTCCCACCCTGTGCTATCACACCCTTCTATCCAAACCCCACAGCCACAATCCCAGAGCTGTCACTCCACTTTGGGAGCCTTTTCCACGGCCTCAGGTGCGATGCAGTGTTTGCCTGGGGCTCAGTGCCTGTCAGCGCAGAGAGTCTGGAAGTCTCAGGGCCCAGGGCTCCAACAGAAAATCTAGGAGCAGAACCCGCGAGGGTGGAAGAGACCCCCAAGGTCACCAAGTCCAACCTTTGCCCCGTGTCTTTCTAGAACCAGATGGCCCAAAGGCTTCCGGCTGTCCCCTCCCCTGCAGGGAGTCCTGGCTGCTGGCAGCAACCCAACTCCTGGCCCCAGGCTCCCTCAAGGACCTGGGGCAGCTCAGCAGAGCTCCTGCCCTGCCCACCCCGAGCACCCAGCACCTCCCAAACACCTCGCACCCTAAACCAGGGAGTGCTCAGTGACCAGAGTGGCCAGTGAAATATTTCATTGCAATGACCTGGGTAAATCTGGGATTCCTGGGATGGAAAGCAAACCTTGTGCTGGGCACAAAAAAAGCTCCTTTTCCCCACCTCCCTCCCTTTTCCACCTTCCCGGAGCAGCACCCACTCCTCCCTCACCCCAGAGCATCAGAACCATCCTGACAGTGAAATGAAAACAAAACCAGGAGCAAAAACCATCCTGCCCAGCTGTGTCTTGGCTCTTTGGGGCTGAATTTTATTTCTCTCTCAGGTGTCACTCTGGCTCTCCCAGCTGCTGGATGTTGTGATTATCTCACCGTGATGGAGTGCCCGTCCCTGCAGGTGGCACCTGGAGGTGGCACTCAGAGCTCCGGGCTGGGGACAAGGTGGGCACAGCTGGGACTGCCTGGGCTGGGAGGGCTTTTCCAGCCTCAGGGATTCAGGGATTTACCCTGCAAAATTCATCCTGTCCGTGGTGACCGGAACTGACATCACGGGTGTCACACAAAGAGCAGCACAGGGGGGTCCAGGCAGCAGCTCCCTGTTCCCAAAACCCAAAGGGCTTCACCTCCTCACCCCATGGCACAGCTCTGCTCTCCCCACCCCTCCCCTCCTCTGAGTGAGGCAAAGACAGCGCCAGGGGAAAAGGGGAAAATCCCACACAGTGATAAAAAAAATTAAAGCAAAACCCCAATTGCAGTGGGCGCTGAGCCTGGTTTTAATGCCAGCATTGCTCCCAATTAATGCCAGCGGCCCATCCCATTCCATCCCACCCATGGATCCCGTCCTATCCCATTATCACATCCCACCCATGGATCCCATCCCATGCCATGGATCCCATCCCACCCCACCCCATCCTATCCCATCCCATCCCATGGATCCCATCCCATGGATCCCATCCCATGGATCCCATTCCATCCCATGGATCCCACCCCATCCCATCCCATGGATCCCATCCCATCCCATGGATCCCATCCCATCCCATGGATCTTACCCCACCCCATCCCATGGATCCCATCCCATCCCATGGATCCCACCCCACCCCACCCCATCCCATGGATCCCATCCCATCCCATGGATCCCACCCCACCCCATCCCATCCCATGGATCCCATCCCATCCCATGGATCCCACCCCACCCCATCCCATCCCATGGATCCCATCCCATCCCATGGATCCCACCCCACCCCATCCCATGGATCCCACCCCACCCCATCCCATGGATCCCATCCCCACCCCATCCCATGGATCCCACCCCACCCCATCCCATCCCATGGATCCCATCCCACCCCATCCCATGGATCCCATCCCATCCCATGGATCTTACCCCACCCCACCCCATGGATCCCACCCCATCCCATCCCATGGACCCCATCCCACCCCATCCCATCCCATCCCACCCCATCCCATCCCACGGACCCCATCCCACGCCACCGCACCCCATCCCATTATCCCACCCCATCTTCATCCCTCCCCACCCCGCCGCGCTCCCTCGGTGCTTTGTTTCCATAGGTACGGCCGGAGGGAAGGAGCAGGGCAGCGGAGGAGGGGAGGGATGAGCGGGGGGTGGGGATGGGGGTCGGGATCTCGATGATTCCACATCGCCGAGGTTATTGCTGGGGCCGTGCCAGAGCCGTCAAGCCGAACCATCTGGGTTTGGGAAGGTTCTGCTCTTCCCAGGGCCGGCTCCATATGGGCGGCTCGGCGGGCGGCCCTGCCCTCTCCCGGCCCGCCGTGAATCGCGCTGATTGTTATTCAGGTGGGATGGCCCGGTCATGAACTGCACTAATCAAAAAACAAACTGCACCAAAACACTGCGGCTCACACGCTGGCGCGGGCCTCCCCCTGACCTCTGTTGGCCAGCCGCTTTCCAATGGATGTAATGCAAGGTTGTTCTTCTGGATTTTTGCACCTTCCACAGTTACCAGACATCTGTGTAAATCCCCACCCCCCTCGTGTTGGGCAGGCAGGGTCAGTGATGTTCAACAATTCGACGTGGGAAGTCTCACTGAGGAAGTACCAGGCCATAAATTTCCTCCAACAAGAGCCACCTATCAAGCTAAGCCTTGTTAAGAAGCTTCCCAGATATTAATCACAATAAAGGGCCGCTGGGGATGCAGCAGGAGGAGGCTGCACAAGGAGCTTTCTCCCTCCCTGAGCCTTTAGGGCGGGAGCTGCGTGATTTCACCGCGGTGCTGGTGAGCAGAGGAGCTCTGAGGACCCGCAAAAAACCCAGCCCGGCTCAGCCTGGGGCTGCTCTGCCTCCCCTGGGGCACGGCTCTGCTGGGAAAGGTCCCCTCGGGGCTGTGGGAGGGGATGGAATTACCCAGGGATTGCACCCCAAACTCGGCGGTGGCTGCCAGGGGCTGCTGTGACCCCGGCATCGGCCTCTCCCGGCCCTTTGGGGGGGGTTGTGTCCCAAAATCCCCAAATCCCTGAGGCTGGAAGAGCCCTCCCAGCCCAGGGAGCCCCACCCTGTCCCCAGCCCGGAGCTCTGAGTGCCACCTCCAGGTGCCACCTGCAGGGACGGGCACTCCAAAGCTCCCTGGGCAGCCTGTTATTATTTTCTTTTTTTTTTTTTTTTTAGTTCCACAGGAATTTGAAGGCTAAAATCCATAATTTCTTCCCACAGATGTTAACTCCTAACCAATAAAAATCCTTGAATCCCAGAATGTGTTGGGTGGGGGAGGGACTTAAAGACCTTTTTTTTTTCCCCCCCTTCCATAATGGCAGCTTGGGGTTCCAAGCCCCATCCCACCTGGCCTGGAACGGAGGAAGGGGAAATGCTGCCAGGAAATGTGAGGGCCTGGAATGGAATTCCCAGATTTGCTGTGGCTGCCCCTGGATCCCTGGCAGTGCCCAAGGCCAGCTTGGACACTGGGGACAGTGGGAGGTGTCCCTGCCATGGCAGGAGTGGCACTGGGTGAGATTTACGGTCCCTCCCAGCCCAAATCATCTCAGGACTTGAAGACCCCCCCCAAAAAAATTCAACCAGGCATTTTAGGGCCCGTTTGGCTCCGTCGACTTTCATTTATTTAAAAACGTCGTGGCCTGGTTTGATTTCAGGGTTTCTGAAGCGCACGAGCTCCTGCCTGCCAGGGCGTAACCAGAGGAGAGCAGTGGGACAGAAAAAGGGCAAAACACCATTTTTAATCATTTTTTTTTCCTGTGAAAAGAGCCCCCCAAGGCCGGTCCCTGAGAGCCCCCCATGCGTGCAGGGTGAACAGCAGGGCCATTGATCGGGGCAGGGCAGAGCCCCGGCAGCCCCTGACCCCTGCGGAGCCCGAGCCCAGCATGAATTTATGCTCCTTTAATGGAGATAAAGCCAGAAGGGGAGAACATAACTCAGCCAGACACTTCTCCTCCAGCCTCCCCTGCCTGCTTAAGAGCAACTTTTCCCCCCCTCGGTAAATAAAAAAGCCCTGAGAGCCCAGGCCCTTGAAGCACTCGTGGTGAGAGCCTCATCCCTTTCCTTGGACAGGGAGCAGCTGGAGCGGCCGGGCCAGCCTGGGAAGGGATCCCGGAGCAGACCCGGCCCCTGAAGGGAAGGAAATGAGCCTGGTGGCAGCTCGGGGGATCGGTGGGAGGCTTTGTAATCACCGCGGATCCTCGTGCGTGCACGTCCCAGATACTCCCGGCGTGGATCCGGGGGAATCCGGGAGCCCCCGGAGCTGCCCTGGCTGGGAGGGCGAGAGCTTTGGTTTTCCCCTGGAGGGAAAAACGGTTTTTATTTCTTTTCATAAATGGAAAACTGCTGGAACCCGCCTGGCTCGGGCAGGGGCGGGCACAGGGGTGTCACCAAGCCCCGCTGGCACCTGGGGACAGGCTCAGCCGGGTGGGGACAGGGTCCCTGCCCAGCCCTCCGAGGAATGCGGGGCTGCTGCCGCGTCCCCTCCTTACCCCCACAGCTCTGTTTTTGTGAGCCCGGCAGAAAGTGACACTTTTTTTTTTTTTTCTTCTTTTTTCTTTTTGCTTAATTAAGTTGTTCAGAAGAGGGCTGGGCAAACAGTTGCGTCTACGTGGGGAGTCCCGAAGGGCAGAGAAAGCGCTGGGCGTTGCCAACATAAAAAGGGGGATTCTGTTATTGTTTGGGTGTAGACGGGTCATTTTTTCAAAGTTACTGCTGCCTGAGTGACCACAACCCTGCCGCAGCGGCAAAGAAAGGACATAAAGCTTCTAAATGCGGCTACCTTGGGCTCCAAAGTGGGAAGGAAAAAAAAAAAAAAAAAAACAAAACAACCCACCAAACAAAAAAAAACCCTGCCGAAGCAGCGCTGATTTTCTCTCCCCGGAGAAAGCGGGCGCTGATCTCCATACGGAGCAGGGGGATTGCAGCAGGTCCCTCTGGCTGTGCTGTTCCGGGGGGGTGGGTGACAAAACCGGTGCCAGGGGAGCTCTGGGGGCACTCTGCTGTCTGTGCATCCCCATCCCTGCTCTGCAGCCCGGTTCTTACCCATCCCCAGGCAGAGGAAAAGCCCCCGGAGCAAATTCCAGCTCCTCTGCATCCCCCTGGCTCCCAGCAGAGCCGCCTGCGTTCCCCACACCACTGCTGTTCCCAAGCCTCAGGGATGTTCCCCGTGTTTTGTCACGTCTCTGACCCTCGAGGCTCGGCCTGCACCTGGCTGTGGTGTCCATGCTCTCGTGCTCTGAAGCCTTCCTGGATGTTTCACCCGCTGGTTTTCAGGTTGGGTTTCAAACCCAGCATGGCCTGGGCTTCTCCTAGTGGGAGAGATGGAGCAGGGTGAGGATTCTGCCTTCACTGGCACAGCTGGAGAGCTGGGAAAGGTTCTTCCCACCCCGGCACTGCCCAGGCTCCCCAGGGAATGGGCACGGCCCCGAGGCTGCCAGAGCTCCAGGAGCCTTTGGACAGCGCTGCCAGGGATGCCCGGGGGGGATTGTTGGGGCTCTGGGCAGGGACAGGGTGGGACTGGATGGTCCCTGCGGGTCCCTCCCAGCTCAGGATATTCCGTGGTTCTCTGGTTCCATCTGAGGCTGTGGCTCAGGGGAAGGCACCTCTGCCCTGCCAGGTGCCTCAGGCTGGGCTGCAGTGCCCGGGGAGCTGTGTGTGTGCCACGGGCCATGTCCTTGTGTGACGTGTGACCCTTGTGTGCCATGTCCTGTGTCAGTGTCACCCCTGTGTGCCATGTCCTGTGTGTGACCCTTGTGTGCCATGTCCTGTGTCAGTGTCACCCTTGTGCGCCACGTCCTGTGTCAGTGTCACCCCTGTGTGCCATGTCCTGTGTGTGACCCCTGTGTGCCATGTCCTGTATCTCAGTGTCACCCCTGTGTGCCATGTCCTGTGTGTGACCCTTGTGTGCCGTGTCCTGTGTGTCCCTGTGACCCTTGTGTGCCATGTCCTGTGTGTGCCATGTGCCACATCCTGTGTGTCCATGTGACCCTTGTGTGCCATGTCCTGTGTCAGTGTCACCCCTTTGTGCCATGTCCCGTGTCCCAGTGTGACCCCTGGGTGCCATGTTCCGTGTCTCAGAGTGACCCTTGTGTGCCATGTCTGTCCTGTGTGTGACTCCTGTGTGCCATGTCCTGTGTTCCAGTGTGACCCTTGTGTGCTGTGTCCTGTATCTCAGTGTCACCCCTGTGTCTCCATGTCCTGTGTCAGTGTCACCCTTTTGTGCCATGTCCTGTGTGTGACCCTTGTGTGCCGTGTCCTGTGTGTCCCTGTGACCCTTGTGTGCCATGTCCTGTGTGTGCCATGTGCCACGTCCTGTGTGTGCCATGTGCCATGTCCTGTGTGTCCATGTGACCCTTGTGTGCCGTGTCCTGTGTCAGTGTGACCCCTGTGTGCCATGTCCTGTGTGTTACCCCTGTGTGCCATGTCCTGTGTGCCACCCCTGTGTGCCACGTCCTGTGTCAGTGTCACCCCTGCGTGCCATGTCCTGTGTCAGTGTCACCCCTGTGTCTCCATGTCCTGTGTCAGTGTCACCCCTGTGTCTCCATGTCCAGTGTCAGTGTCACCGCTGTGTCTCCATGTCCTGTGTCCCAGTGTCACCCCTGTGTCTCCATGTCCTATGTCAGTGTCACCGCTGTGTCTCCATGTCCTGTGTCCCAGTGTCACCCCTGTGTCTCCATGTCCTGTGTCAGTGTCACCGCTGTGTCTCCATGTCCTGTGTCCCAGTGTCACCCCTGTGTCTCCATGTCCTGTGTCAGTGTCACCCCTGTGTCTCCATGTCCTGTGTCCCAGTGTCACCCCTGTGTCTCCATGTCCTGTGTCAGTGTCACCGCTGTGTCTCCATGTCCTGTGTCCCAGTGTCACCCCTGTGTCTCCATGTCCTGTGTCAGTGTCACCCCTGTGTCTCCATGTCCTGTGTCAGTGTCACCGCTGTGTCTCCATGTCCTGTGTCCCAGTGTCACCCCTGTGTCTCCATGTCCTGTGTCAGTGTCACCCCTGTGTCTCCATGTCCCGTGTCCCAGTGTCACCCCTGCGTGCCATGCCCTGTGTCAGTGTCACCGCTGTGTCTCAGTGTCACCCCTGTGTGCCATGTCCCCTGTCTCAGTGTGACCCTGGGGCCACTCACAGCCTCCCCCTGGCCGGGATGCTCAGCCCGAAGCTGCCTCAGGCCATTTGGGAGGATTCACCCCCACGGTTGTGGCTGGGCGCTGGTGTGGGGTGTGTGTGTGACACGTCCCCAAACGCAGCCGCTCTCTCCCCACGCCGGCTCTGGATTCAGGTGCCAAAGGCAGCTCCAGCCCTTCTCCATTTCTCCTCGCTCGCCTGCGCAGCCTCGGCGCAGGAACTCCTCACATCCCCGCGCCCACAGCACCCTCCGCCTCCCAGGGGCTGCCCCGGGGGCTCCGAGGGTCCCCGGGGCCGCGGTTTGTCCCTGGCAGCTCTGCCCCCCTCAAGGTGCCTCTCCTTCACCGGTCCCCGCCGCCGGGATTGCCGCAGGTTCCCGTTCGTGCGGCGGCGACAGAAGGCGCGCGGTGACACGGGGAGCCCGAAAGGCTCGGGATGCTGCGGGGAAGGAGGATGCGCAAGGGCTGGACGGCAGCCACGGCCCCGCTCCCCGCAGGACAAAGAGCGCCGCTCTGCCCGGCCCCGCCGTGTGCTGACGGCCGCACAATCCGCTGGCACCGCGAGCTGGAGCAGAATTCCAAAAGCCCACGTGTGGAGGAGGTAGAGAGAGGAGCGGGAGAGGGGATGGACGCTTTCCGCAGGTGCTCGGCCAGTGTCCCCTCATTTGCATACATTTGCATGCTGTCAAACAGCGCCTGACAGAGGCTCTGAGAAGGTCTGGACTCGGCCCAAACCTGTCAGGGACTTTCTCCTTGCCAGTCAAGGTTGGCTTGGGTTGCAATTAGAGGGAGGAAAGGAACACTTCTGACATTGCCCGTGGAGGAAAACTCTGGATGGGGGGAGTTTCAAAGGAAAACGTGCGTTTTCTTTAGGGGGAAAAAAAACCCGAACAACCCCTCTGAGCTGCTGTGTCAGCCCTGGGGGGAAAAAAGGAATTTGTTTGTTCGGTGTGGAGGAAAATCTCTTTTTTCCCTCCTCACTCAGCAGCCCACGGGAGAGCCCCGGCCGAGGGGGAGCTCTCAGGGCCGGAACTCAATAAATAATGAGACACGGACTTGGCAAAGCTCTACCTGAGCTGGCACACACCTGGCCGGGCCCTGCGGCAGGAAACGCCGGGATCAGCGGGGGCAGGCGGGCCGGGAGCTGCAGAGCGCGGCGGGGACCCGAGCCAGCGCTCCAACAACCCCAGACAATGGCAGGGCATGGAAATACCTCATCTCCACCCAGGAGGACAACAGAAAGGACAATGAGGAAATGTTTTGGAAGCCCGCACCCCCTTTTTTTTTTTTTTTTTTTTTTTTTTTGCTTTGTTGTTTTACATATTCTTCCCTCAGCCGTGAAAATTTCATACTTCATCTTCGCCCGGCCGCGGCCACAAGAGTTTCACGAGCCGGGGACAAAAGGTTCTGTTTATTCAGCCACAATAAAGAGCCTGTTTCACTCCGGACTGCAAGTGGCTCAGCCATCTGGCCCATATCTCCACAGTAAAACATTGTCCGTGGCACAAAAAATGATTGCATCCCCAGGACAAACTGATGTGACCTCGGGATAAAGGCTTCCTCTGAAGCTATGATATCATACTGCAGAGGGGACACCGGCACAATGGAATCTGCTCCCCCAGAGCACAAGTGAGATAGGACTATTTAAATCCAATTTTACAGGAGACTTTTTGTCCTCCGTGGCAAAGCAGCCAGATCCGACGACAGCATTGAAACATCTTTTTTTATGCACTCTTAAGGCAACAGAGCGGGTCTGTGTGGCCTTGGCAGGCTCCGGAGCTCGCCCCGGCCTCAGGAAGCGCCGTCCGGCACCTGCGAAGCTTTTTCTTCCAACGGCGTTTCACTGCTGGGCCGGCACCTGCAGCGGCCCCGCGGCACAAACAAGAGCCTCTTTCTGCTCCGTGCCAGGCGGAAAAGCCGCCTGTGCCGCGGGCTGGGAAACCTCCGCCGGGACAGGGCGGCCTCGGCACGGCCCCACCTGGATGGGGACCCGTGGGGATCCGTGGGAATCCATGGGGATTCGTGGGGATGCGTGGGAACTCATGGGGACCCGTGGGGATTTGTGGGAATTCGTGGGGATCCGTGGGAATCCATGGGGATCTGTGGGAATTGATGGGAATCCATGGGAATTTGTGGGAATTCATGGGAATTCATGGGGATCCGTGGGAATCCATGGGGATCTGTGGGAATTGATGGGAATCCGTGGGAATTTGTGGGAATTCATGGGAATTCATGGGAATTCATGGGAATTCGTGGGAATCCCCGGGAATTCATGGGAATTAATGGGAATTTGTGGGAATTCTTGGGAATTTGTGGGAATTTGTGGAAATCCATGGGAATCCATGGGAATTCATGGGAATTTGTGGGAATCCATGGGAATCCGTGGGAATCTGTGGGTGGGAATCCATGGGAATCCGTGGGAATCCTTGGGAATTCAGGGGGCACCCCCAGGAGCTGGGAAAGGCCCCGGAGTGAAGCCCAAATGAGACAGTTCTGGTTTCTTTTCCTCTGCCGAGGTCAGGATGAATAACACGGGAAATGGAAATTTTCCAGTTCGGACTTGGATGTTGGTTGTCTCTTATCTGTTTACAGACTCACCAGCCGTGAGCTCTGACTGGCGAGTTAGAGAAATGAGGTCAATCGGAGCACCTCTGACTCTTCCCAAGGTTATCTAAGAGATAATCCCCCAATAACGAGGGGACACCTGTGTTATTGGTACTTTTGACCCAATAATGACCACCCAAGGCCAGCAATGTGGAACCTCTTCCACCCAATTACAGAAACCCACCCAAACCCATGGAGAAGAAGGAAGAAGAAGGTGGAGAAGAAGGAAGAAGAAGGTGAAGAAGAAGGACAAAGACAACACCCCAAATCCTCCATCCTGACTCACATGCATTACTATACACCAAAATCTTAAATCTAAATTTTTCCCCCTGTGAGAGATCACACAATTCCACCCAAACTCCACACCCACAGCCCCAGTGCTGTCACTCAAACTCGGGAACCTGTCCCAAGGCCTCAAGTCACATGTGCTGCCTGCTTGAGGGTCAGCACCTTTCAGCTCAGAAAACCTGACATTTTCAGCCTCCAGCGTTCCAACACCCAAAGGAGGTGAATGATCCCCAGGAACTGCTCCTGGAAAGGCTGAGGGATGCTCTGGAAGGGATGAGGGACGCCAGAACAAAGCTGCCCGTGTGTGGAGCTCTGGGAACGCCCTGCACCACCCCAAGGAGCTCCGGGCTCGTGGCTGGCAGGGGCTCCCAGAGCTCCAGGAGTCCCCACATCCCCGGGGTCACAGGCACTGGGGGCAGGAGGTGATCAGAGAGGATAAAAATGGAGAGTTATTTCGGTTTGGCAGTGAATTATTTCGGTTTGGCAGTGAATTATTTCAGTTTGGCAGTGAATTATTTCGGTTTGGCAGTGAATTGTTTCAGTTTGGCAGTGAATTATTTCGGTTTGGCAGTGAATTATTTCGGTTTGGCAGTGAATTATTTCGGTTTGGCAGTGAATTGTTTCGGTTTGGCAGTGAATTATTTCGGTTTGGCAGTGAATTATTTTGGTTTGGCAGTGAATTATTTTGGTTTGGCAGTGAATTATTTCGGTTTGGCAGTGAATTATTTTGGTTTGGCAGTGAATTATTTCGGTTTGGCAGTGAATTATTTCGGTTTGGCAGTGAATTATTTTGGTTTGGCAGTGAATTATTTCGGTTTGGCAGTGAATTATTTTGGTTTGGCAGTGAATTATTTCGGTTTGGCAGTGAATTATTTCGGTTTGGCAGTGAATTATTTTGGTTTGGCAGTGAATTATTTCGGTTTGGCAGTGAATTATTTCAGTTTGGCAGTGAATTATTTCGGTTTGGCAGTGAATTGTTTCAGTTTGGCAGTGAATTGTTTTGGTTTGGCAGTGAATTGTTTTGGTTTGGCAGTGAATTATTTCGGTTTGGCAGTGAATTATTTTAGTTTGGCAGTGAATTGTTTTGGTTTGGCAGTGAATTGTTTCGTTGCAATGACCTGGGTAAATCTGGGATTGCCGGCATGGAAAGCAAACCTTGTGCTGGACACAAAAAAAGCTCCTTTTTTTCCACCTCCCTCCCTTTCCACCTCTCCGGGGAGCAGCACCCACTCCTCCCTCACCCCAGAGCATCAGAACCGTCCTGACAGTGAAATGAAAACAAAACCAGGAGCAAAAACCATCCTGCCCAGCTGTGACTTGGCTCTTTGGAGCTGAATTCAATCCAAAACTCCCTTTTCCCTTCAGCAGAAATTCTCTTTGCCCACTTTTTCTCCCCTCAGACACGAAGTGCCTTTTTACGAGCAAACACCTGAACCCCAAATTCCATCTTTCCATATAAAAACACAGTTTGCAGGCCCAAAAGATTAAAAAAAAAAAAGGTGAATAAATCAGTCCTCAAAGTGGAGTTTTCAGTGGCAGAGGCTCCTCATCCTCTGTGGAATTACAAACCTCGCAGCCCAAGGATTGAACTTCCCTTACTCAGATCATGGAATGGGACTGAGGTTTTGGCCTGGCCCCTGGGGTTTTCCTCACAGTGCCACACACACCTGGCATTAAAAACCCCACAAAGTCCCCTGAATCCCTGAAAACACTGCAGGGACCTGTCCTGGGAATGGTGACAGTGACACCGGGGCCAGCAGGGAGCATTAAAAACCCCACAAAGTCTCCTGAATCCCTGGAAAACACTGCAGGGACCTGTCCTGGGAATGGTGACAGTGACACCGGGGCCAGCAGGGAGCATTAAAAACCCCACAAAGTCTCCTGAATCCCTGGAAACACTGCAGGGACCTGTCCTGGGAATGATGACAGTGACACCGGGGCCAGCAGGGAGCATTAAAAACCCCACAAAGTCTCCTGAATCCCTGGAAACACTGCAGGGACCTGTCCTGGGAATGGTGACAGTGACACCGGGACCAGCAGGGAGCATTAAAAACCCCACAAAGTCTCCTGAATCCCTGGAAAACACTGCAGGGACCTGTCCTGGGAATGGTGACAGTGACACCGGGGCCAGCAGGGAGCATTAAAAACCCCACAAAGTCTCCTGAATCCCTGGAAACACTGCAGGGACCTGTCCTGGGAATGGTGACAGTGACACCGGGGCCAGCAGGGAGCATTAAAAACCCCACAAAGTCTCCTGAATCCCTGGAAAACACTGCAGGGACCTGTCCTGGGAATGGTGACAGTGACACCGGGGCCAGCAGGGAGCATTAAAAACCCCACAAAGTCTCCTGAATCCCTGGAAAACACTGCAGGGACCTGTCCTGGGAATGGTGACAGTGACACCGGGGCCAGCAGGGAGCATTAAAAACCCCACAAAGTCTCCTGAATCCCTGGAAACACTGCAGGGACCTGTCCTGGGAATGGTGACAGTGACACCGGGGCCAGCAGGGAGCATTAAAAACCCCACAAAGTCTCCTGAATCCCTGGAAAACACTGCAGGGACCTGTCCTGGGAATGGTGACAGTGACACCGGGACCAGCAGGGAGCACCGACTGATGTTTTTTGGTCTCTACAGGCAATGGACACAGATCCCGCTACAAACAATCCCCCGACCCAAGTACTTCACAGCCATAAATATGAACACCACCATGCTGGGAGAAGACTTTCCAAGGCCAAGTGTTGGCTTCTCAGCAGAAAAATCCATTTAAATGCAAATCCCCATTTTGCTGGAGAAATAATTATCAATAAAATAGAGCAAGGTGAGGTTTTTTTTTCACCCGAAGTGAGAGGTAGAAAAAAGGCGCTTTTTCCTTCTGCTCTTTCCTTTCTTCTTCCTTTTCCTGCCTTGAAACAGGGATTTAAATACCTTGCGCCAGCATCCCAAAGATTATCTCCTTGGAAAACTCCCTGGAGGAAGGACAGAGCTCCCCAAGGACAACCTTTTTTTTGTTTGTTTGTTTCTTCAAACTTCTTTCATTTCAGCTCTTCCCTTTCTGTTCCTGTCTCATTTTAATCCCCCTGAGCTGCAGCAGGAGCTGAGGGGAGCCCTGGGCGTTCCCCCAGATGTGCGGAATTCCCTCAGCACAACATCTGCTCACAGGCAAGGCTGGGCAGGGGGGATTGGCCACTCCTGGGAAATGGAGGGCACTGGGATGGAGCCGATGGGGTTAATTCCCTCCTGGATCGCAGCTCCAGCCTTTCAATGTCCCAGGATTCAGCACCTCTGGCTCCAGGTGTGTCCCAGCACTGCACATCTGGGACAAGGAGAGAACCAGGGAATGCTTTGGGTGGATCCTTCCCTTCCCTTCCCTTCCCTTCCCTTCCCTTCCCTTCCCTTCCCTTCCCTTCCCTTCCCTTCCCTTCCCTTCCCTTCCCTTCCCTTCCCTTCCCTTCCCTTCCCTTCCCTTCCCTTCCCTTCCCTTCCCTTCCCTTCCCTTCCCTTCCCTTCCCTTCCCTTCCCTTCCCTTCCCTTCCCTTCCCTTCCCTTCCCTTCCCTTCCCTCCCCTCCCCTCCCCTCCCCTCCCCTCCCCTCCCCTCCCCTCCCCTCCCCTCCCCTCCCCTCCCCTCCCCTCCCCTCCCCTCCCCTCCCCTCCCCTCCCCTCCCCTCCCCTCCAACTGGACCAGCCAGGAAGAGCACAAGGAAGACAGACCAAGGAAAAGGAGGGGAAAACTCACCTTGTGGGAAATAAACTGGTGAGGTGCTGGCTGCAGCTCCCCACCTCCATTCCTCCCTCACCTTTGGCAGCCCTTTAAGTGTCTTTAATTCCACTCAATCCCCAAATCCCCGAGGCTGGAAAAGCCCTCCCAGAACATCAGATCCCAGCTGTGCCCACTGTGTCCCCAGCCCGGAGCTCTGAGTGCCACCTCCAGGTGCCACCTGCAGGGACGGGCACTCCAAAGCTCCCTGGGCAGCTCTTCCCAAGGCCTGAGCGCCCTTTCCATGGGGAAATTCCTGCGGCAAAACCTTCCTGGAGTATCTGACAGGAGGGGCAATGACGGGGGTCGGGCTCTGCTGCCGCGTCCCAGGTGACAGGAGGAGAGGAAATGGCCTCAAATCGCACCAGGGGAGGGGCAGATCGGGAATTAGGAACATTTTTTCCCCTCACAGAGTGGTCAGGCCTTGGGGTGAGCTGCCCAGGGAGGTTTGGAGTCACTGGGAGTGTCCCAGAGGAGTCTGGAGGTGGCCCTTGGGGACGGGCTTGGGGTGATGCTGGTGCTGCTGGGGTGGGACTTTGGGGAATATTCCCATTTACACCACCCCATTCATGGTCGGTTTAGCCAAATCCTCCTTGTCCTTTTTCCCAAACCAGAGCTGACAAACGTTAACGCTCCACTTCCTTGGCTTTAGTTACAGACCTTTCTCTTCCCTGGAACGCCTCACCCCAACTCTACAAAACACCTTCCCAGCTGATCTCTCCTCCATAATTCCCGGTGGTTTCAGCTTCTTCCACCCCCAAAAAATCTGATTTTCCCTCCGTAATTCCCGGTGGTTTCAGCTACTTCCACCCCAAAAAATCTGATTTTCCCTCCGTAATTCCCAGTGGTTTCAGCTACTTCCACCCCCAAAAAATCTGATTTTCCCTCCGTAATTCCCAGTGGTTTCAGCTACTTCCACCCCAAAAAATCTGATTTCCTCTCAGTAATACCTGGTGGTTTCAACTTCTTCCACAAGAAAAAAAATCTGATTTTCCCTCAGTAATTCCTGGTGGTTTCAGCTACTTCCACCCAAAAAATCTGATTTTCCCTCAGTAATTCCTGGTGGTTTCACCTACTTCCACCCGAAAAAACCCCTCCAGCTTCCACCGCTCTGAATCTAAAGCAGCATCCCTTGCCTCTGGATGTGTCCATTTAATATATCCAATGCAAGCAGCCAACTGCTGTTCTCAAAGCCTATCTGACAGATCCTATTCACTTTCAAAGCAGCTCTCCATGGTTTGAATAATTATCTTTCATTTCCCCCTTTCTGACACTTTTCAATGATTTGTTGACATCTGAAGAGATATGTGCAATCTCACAAGAGGCAGCTGGACTTTCTCCCCCAAAAGATACAAATACAAAAAGGATTCCCATACAGAATTGGAAATAACGATGTTCTTTGCAAATGGGAGCCTAAATCTGCATTTTAATGGGACATGTTTTTTAAAAAGCGGAATTCATGAATAACCCTATGAGTTTTAACTTTTTCACTGCCAGGGACGAAGCAGAAGCACCCCTGGGAAGGGATCCCACCTTCCCTTTGTCCACTTTGCTTTCCCAGCCTCGGCGGCCGCAGGGCCCGGAGCTTTCCTGCTGCCCCTTCCTGACACAAAGCTGAGGATGCAGCTCCTAATCATGGAATTGGGGTCCCTCAGCTGTGACCCAGGGCTGGGAAACAAGGAGCCAAACTGCCAGGAAGGCCGCAATAAATCCCACATCCGTGGAGGTCTCCAATCCCCATCCCAAGGGGTTGCGGGCACTGTCCATACCCGGCAGGATTTATCCTCACAGAGGCTGTGGGAGTCCTTGGTAACGTTTCACAGACGGAAAACGGAAGGACAAAAAGAGCAGGATCCTCACCCAGGATCACCCCACAGCCAGGATTTGGTGTCTGTTTGGGAACATCCATCTGGGACTGGACACCTCACCCATTCCTGGACATTTCACCCATTCCTGGACACTTCACCCATTCCAGGACACTTCACCCACTCCTGAACCCTTCACCCATTCCTGGACACTTCACCCATTCCTGGACATTTCACCCATTCCTGGACATTTCACCCATTCCAGGACACTTCACCCATTCCTGGACATTTCACCCACTCCAGGACACTTCACCCATTCCAGGACATTTCACCCATTCCAGGACTCTTCACCCATTCCTGGACATTTCACCCATTCCAGGACACTTCACCCATTCCTGGACACTTCACCCATTCCTGGACATTTCACCCATTCCTGGACATTTCACCCATTCCTGGACCTTTCACCCATTCCTGGCCATGCTTTTCCTGCAGAACTGTTTTGTCACCTCCACTCGAGGTGTTCCGTGCCCCCGGGAGCCTTTAAAGGCCTCGATCCCCTTTTCATCCCCGCTGAGCAGTGCATGGAAAAGAGAGAATTCAGCAACAAGCTCTGGGCTTTGTCCTCAGGTTGTAAATTGTTGTGTTCACTCTCTTCGACTCATAAAATCACGGAGTCACAAAAGGCTTGGGTTGGACAGACCCTAAAGCCCACCCAGTGCCACCCCTGCCATGGCAGGGACACCTCCCACTGTCCCCAGTGTCCAGCCTGGCCTTGGGCACTGCCAGGGATCCAGGGGCAGCCACAGCTGCTCTGGGAATTCCATCCCCACCCTGCCAGGGAACAATTCCTGATTCCCAGGATCCCATCCAATCCTACTTTGAAGCCATTCCCTGTGTCCTGTCCCTCCATCCCTTGTCCCCAGTCCCTCTGCAGCTCTCCTGGAGCCCCTTCAGGCCCTGCCAGGGGCTCGGAGCTCTCCCTGGAGCTTCTCCTCTCCCGGTGAGCACCCCAGCTCTCCCAGGCTGGCCAGGCTGTGCTGTGTGCCGGGGTGCTGAACGGGGCGTGCCTGGGATGCCGGGTGGGATTTCTCTGTGTCCCTTAGGAAGGCTCCTCTGTGTTCTGGAGGTGTCCCGATGTCCCCTGTCCCTGAATCCCCTGTCCCTGTGTTCCTCTGTCCCCTGTCTCTGCGTCCCTCTGTCCTTCATTCCCTGTGTCCTTCTGACCCTCTGTTCCTCTGTCCCTGTGTCCCCTGTCCCCCTGTCCCTGTGTCCCCCATCCCTGTGTCCCCCTGTCCCTGTATCCCTAGTCCCTCTGTCCCTGTCCCCGTGTCCTCTGTGTCCCCCTGTCCCTGTGTCCCTGTGTCCCCTGTCTCTATGTCCCTATGTCCCTGTGTCCCTTGTCCCCTGTCCCTGTGTCCCTGTATCCCCTATCCCTGTGTCCCTGTCCCCCTGTCCCCGTATCCCGTTCCCTGTGTCCCGGGGCAGCGGAGGCGCCGCCGCCCCACAGCGCCCCCTGCGGGCCCCGCAGCGCCACTGCCGGGCCGGGACCGGGCGGGACGAGCCCGTTCCCGACATTTCCCCTTCCCTCCGCTTCCCTCCGCTTCCCTCCGCTCCTTTCCGCTTCTTTCCGCTCCTTTCCGCTCCTTTCCGCAACTTTCCTCTCTCCTCCGCTCCTTTCTGCTTCCCTCCACTTCCCTCCACTCCTTCCTGCTTCCCTCTGCTCCTTTCCTCTCCTTTCCCCTTCCCTCTGCTCCTTTCTGCTTCCCTCTGTTCCTTTTCTCCAGGCTGATCCCTTTTCCCAGCTCCCCCAGGAATTCTCCAGCCCCTTTCCCGGTTCCCTCAGGAATTCTCCAGCCCCTTTCCCAGCTCCCCCAGGAATTCTCCAGCCCCTTTCCCAGCTCCCCCAGGAATTCTCTAGCCCCTTTCCCGGTTCCCTCAGGAATTCTCCAGCCCTTTTCCCAGCTCCCCCAGGAATTCTCCAGCCTTTTCCCAGCTCCCCCAGGAATTCTCCAGCCCCTTTCCCGGTTCCCTCTGGAATTCTCCAGCCCATTCCCGGCTGCGTCCCCTGCACACGGAAGGTCCTTTTCGCTCCCGCAGGGATTTGGTGTTCAGTCCCTGTGTTCAGTCGTGGTCTGGGCTCTCGGGGGCACCAGGGCTGGGTGCAGGGACACCTCGGGACATCCTGGTTTGTGTTCATCCCAAATTCCTGAGGCACTGGGATCACCAGGATTGCTCGGTGACCTTTGCAGCCACTGACCCGTCCCGGCTTTAACGGGACTCCGGCCCTCCCTGCAGCTCCCACGGCTTTTGCACATTTGGGGGAAGGTTTTTGGGAAGATTTTTGGGAAGATCGGCAGCAGCAGCAGTCCCAGCTGGGTTTCCTGCTGAGGCACAGGGGCAAAAGCAGCTCCTGCCCGTGCCGGGAGGTGCCACCTCCCAAATCCTGCCCCGAGGGCACCAAAGCTCGGGAATTGGGCTGGATTGGGAAGTGTCACTGTGGCTGGAAGTGGCCAGAGGTGTCCCTTGGGTGCAGGGGTTGGGTTTGGGGTGCTGCTGGTGCTGCTGGGGTGGGACCGGGTGATCCCGAGGGCTCTTCCAGCCCCGACGATCCCGCGTTTCTCTAATCACCCAGGTCCACGCTCATTTTCCTTCCTGCTAATTAGAAAGAAACAAATCACATGAAACCTTCTCCAGCGAGTTTAGGACAGGTTAAGTTCTTCCAAATCCCCTCAAATTTCGCACCGACACCTCCAGAAGCCGCTGCTTGCCCAGGCCGTGTTTGATCAAAGGCTGAACTCGATGATCTTTCAAAATTTTTCTTTTTTTTTTCTTTTCCCCCAAGCTTTTTCCAAGAGGATTTTCCAAGCCCAGCGCTTCTGGGATTCCGTCCCTCAGGGATCGCTGACGAGCCTGAGCAGGGTAAATTTTAATTTACCTGGGTGTAAATGTTTCATTTCCCGTCCTTTCCCCCGGCCGTGCCTCATTCCCGCTGTACCTCGCTCCACACCGGAGTTTTCCAGAAAAAACCCAGCGGATCCGCGGTGTGCGCGCCGGGACAATCCCGCAGGGAGCCCCGAAGCTCCCGCGGAGACAGAGGTGGGATCTTGTTATGCTCTGGAAAGAGGCTGGAATGTCAATGTGCGCGCTCGCCGCAGCGCGCCTAATTGCCCATAAATGTCATTAAGTCGAGAAATGTTTTCCACCAAATTAACTTTGGCTCGCGGTGTCTAATTAGCCGGGGGATGCTGAAAGATAACGACTTATCAGTCACTGCTTAACAAACCATCCTTAATGGGGCCTTTTTTCGGGAGCAGGCGCGGCCAGGCAGGTACCGCAGCTGTCACAGCGCGCCCTTCCCGGGGCAATTAAGGACAAAACCCCGGAGCAGCTTCGCACCAGGAGAATCTGACAGCTCCTTCACAGGCCGGGAGTGCGGCTGAGCCCCAACCGGCCGGGGACTGGGGAGAAACAACGATTAATTTTCGCTTTTTTTTCTTTTTAAAATTTTTAAAAATTTATTTATTCTTTTCCCAGCGTGTGCAGAAGCAAGGATTATTTTATTTTATTTTATTTTATTTTATTTTATTTTATTTTATTTTATTTTATTTTATTTTTCTATTTTATTTTCTATTTTATTTTCTATTTTATTTTATTCTAGTCTGTTTTATTTTATTCTATTTTCTACTTTACTTTATTTTCTTTTCTATCTTCTATTTTATTTTATTTTTTCTATTTTCTATTTTATTTTAATTTCTATATTTTATTTTAATTTCTATATTTTATTTTAATTTCTATATTTTATTTTATTTTATTTTATTTTATTTTATTTTATTTATCCTTTCCCAGCGTGTGCAAACCTCCCTCACTCCTTTCCCGCTCGCTCCTTTCCCGCTCACCTCCAATCAAAGCAAAAGCTTTTCCATCAAAGTTTTCAAGTCCCCAAAGGAGAGGAATTAGCGGGGAAGGGATGGTTAAATCCTCGTGTTTTGCTGTTTAAATCCGCGGACATTCAGCTCTCCAAGCAGAGGAAGCAGCGGGGCGGGGGTGATGAATTCCCTTTAAAACCCTCCTGCTCTGCTGTTTCCCTGTGCAGCTGAGGCCGTGTTTTTCCCCTTTCCCAGACGGAAGTTTTCCCTGGAGGGCCCGCGGGGTGTGCGGGGGGACGGCACCGAGGGAGCTCCTGCCGCATCACCCGGATTGTTTTTCACAAGGTTCTGCCGAGGAGATGAACCTCGCCGGGAGACAAGCGACACCGAGCTCCCGGAATTGCTTTGTGTCGATCCGAGCTCTCGGACTCCCCTCTGCTGGGTTTGTTTCACAGATGTTTATTCCGCCTCTTCACGCGACGCAACCCCCTTCCCACTCCCGCTTTTTCTGCCAAATAACCTCCAAACTTTCTGGCTCCTTGTTCAGCCCTGGTGTAAATCAGCACGGCCAAAAAAAAAAAAATATCTGTAACTGCTTGTGCACAACAAGCGCCTGATTCCTAAAGTGCAGCCAGTATTCCTCAGCATCTCCCAGGTTCTCACCCCTGTAATCTTCCAGATTTTTATCCATTGGGAGGTTTAGCACTCATTTCCCGCTTTTTAGCCCCTCGTGGTGGTGGTGGGCATTTCCCTTCCCTTCCCTTCCCTTCCCTTCCCTTCCCTTCCCTTCCCTTCCCTTCCCTTCCCTTCCCTTCCCTTCCCTTCCCTTCCCTTCCCTTCCCTTCCCTTCCCTTCCCTTCCCTTCCCTTCCCTTCCCTTCCCTTCCCTTCCCTTCCCCTTCCCTTCCCTTCCCTTCCCTTCCCTTCCCTTCCCTTCCCTTCCCTTCCCTTCCCTTCCCTTCCCTTCCCTTCCCTTCCCTTCCCTTCCCTTCCCTTCCCTTCCCTTCCCTTCCCTTCCCTTCCCTTCCCTTCCCTTCCCTTCCCTTCCCTTCCCTTCCCTTCCCCTTCCCTTCCCTTTTCTCCTTTCCCAGAATTCTGGGATCCATCCAGGTGGTGACAGCTCCGCTGTAAAAACTCTCCAATCTTCCCTCTAAAAGGGGATTTTAACCAAACACCCACTTTTTTTTTCCCCTAAATTGGAAGAGTGTCCCTGCTCAGTTTAACAACAGACCCACCAGGACGTGATGGAATCAGAATCAGAAATCAAATCCCACAGCTGGGTTATAAATTAGGATTCTATTCCCTGTGGCCTGGGAGGTGGTTTTAACCTGGACACCGAAAATTCCTCTGAATTTCCCCACTGAATCGGGAAATGAATTTGGCCACTGCACCCGTGCCACCCGCCAGGGACATGGAATCCGTGTCACAGAGCTGGCACCTCCAGGAAAGCCTCCACAGGTCCGGCTCAGGAGCACATCCCTCACAGGCTGGGTGGGACTTCCCTCTGTCCCTGCTTTCTCCCCGGGGTTTTCCTGCAGGGAATCCGAGGCCTGGGAGGTGCAGAGCAGTTCCTGGGATGCAGACCCAGCCTGCCCAGCCCTCACAGGGGGGGACTGGCAGCCCTGGGTGGGGGGAGCAGGGGCAGGGACACCGCAGGATCCGCCTCTGGCTGTTACACCGGGATTTGTGGCGATTTTGCCGCCCTGTTCCTGCCCTTTCCCATGGCTCCGTTGCAGCTCCGGTGTTCAGGATGATTTCTGCCCACGTCCATGATTTGTGCTGGAACATCCAGTGCCTCATCCCCCTCCAGCTTTTCCTCCTGTGAGGAGTGGAGCTGGATTAGCACTGCCTGCCCTGGGCCCTCTGCACTGCAGGGTGTTCCTGCAGGCAGGAGAGGGATGTTCCTGCAGGCAGGAGAGGGATGTTCCTGCAGGCAGGAGAGGGATGTTCCTGCAGACAGGAGAGGGATGTTCCTGCAGACAGGAGAGGGATGTTCCTGCAGAGAGGAGAGGGATGTTCCTGCAGACAGGAGAGGGATGTTCCTGCAGGCAGGAGAGGGATGTTCCTGCAGGCAGGAGAGGGATGTTCCTGCAGAGAGGAGAGGGATGTTCCTGCAGGCAGGAGAGGGATGTTCCTGCAGGCAGGAGAGGGATGTTCCTGCAGAGAGAGGGATGTTCCTGCAGGAGGGAGAGGGATGTTCCTGCAGAGAGGAGAGGGATGTTCCTGCAGACAGGAGAGGGATGTTCCTGCAGAGAGGAGAGGGATGTTCCTGCAGGAGGGAGAGGGATGTTCCTGCAGGCAGGAGAGGGATGTTCCTGCAGAGAGGAGAGGGATGTTCCTGCAGGCAGGAGAGGGATGTTCCTGCAGAGAGGAGAGGGATGTTCCTGCAGGAGGGAGAGGGATGTTCCTGCAGACAGGAGAGGGATGTTCCTGCAGAGAGGAGAGGGATGTTCCTGCAGAGAGGAGAGGGATGTTCCTGCAGAGAGGAGAGGGATGTTCCTGCAGGAGGGAGAGGGATGTTCCTGCAGACAGGAGAGGGATGTTCCTGCAGGCAGGAGAGGGATGTTCCTGCAGGAGGGAGAGGGATGTTCCTGCAGACAGGAGAGGGATGTTCCTGCAGAGAGGAGAGGGATGTTCCTGCAGAGAGGAGAGGGATGTTCCTGCAGAGAGGAGAGGGATGTTCCTGCAGACAGGAGAGGGATGTTCCTGCAGAGAGGAGAGGGATGTTCCTGCAGAGAGGAGAGGGATGTTCCTGCAGAGAGGAGAGGGATGTTCCTGCAGAGAGGAGAGGGATGTTCCTGCAGGAGGGAGAGGGATGTTCCTGCAGAGAGGAGAGGGATGTTCCTGCAGACAGGAGAGGGATGTTCCTGCAGAGAGGAGAGGGATGTTCCTGCAGACAGGAGAGGGATGTTCCTGCAGACAGGAGAGGGATGTTCCTGCAGAGAGGAGAGGGATGTTCCTGCAGGAGGGAGAGGGATGTTCCTGCAGAGAGGAGAGGGATGTTCCTGCAGGAGGGAGAGGGATGTTCCTGCAGAGAGGAGAGGGATGTTCCTGCAGAGAGGAGAGGGATGTTCCTGCAGGCAGGAGAGGGATGTTCCTGCAGAGAGGAGAGGGATGTTCCTGCAGGAGGGAGAGGGATGTTCCTGCAGACAGGAGAGGGATGTTCCTGCAGGCAGGAGAGGGATGTTCCTGCAGGCAGGAGAGGGATGTTCCTGCAGAGAGGAGAGGGATGTTCCTGCAGGAGGGAGAGGGATGTTCCTGCAGGAGGGAGAGGGATGTTCCTGCAGAGAGGAGAGGGATGTTCCTGCAGGAGGGAGAGGGATGTTCCTGCAGAGAGGAGAGGGATGTTCCTGCAGAGAGGAGAGGGATGTTCCTGCAGGCAGGAGAGGGATGTTCCTGCAGAGAGGAGAGGGATGTTCCTGCAGGAGGGAGAGGGATGTTCCTGCAGACAGGAGAGGGATGTTCCTGCAGGCAGGAGAGGGATGTTCCTGCAGGCAGGAGAGGGATGTTCCTGCAGAGAGGAGAGGGATGTTCCTGCAGGCAAGAGAGGGATGTTCCTGCAGGCAGGAGAGGGATGTTCCTGCAGAGAGGAGAGGGATGTTCCTGCAGGAGGGAGAGGGATGTTCCTGCAGACAGGAGAGGGATGTTCCTGCAGGAGGGAGAGGGATGTTCCTGCAGAGAGGAGAGGGATGTTCCTGCAGAGAGGAGAGGGATGTTCCTGCAGGCAGGAGAGGGATGTTCCTGCAGGAGGGAGAGGGATGTTCCTGCAGAGAGGAGAGGGATGTTCCTGCAGACAGGAGAGGGATGTTCCTGCAGACAGGAGAGGGAATGTTTTTCCAGGTAGAAGGGATGTTCCTCCAGAAAGGAGAAAGGATGTTTTTCCAGGAAGCAAAGGATTTGTTCCTCCAGGCAGGAGAGGGATATTTCTGCCGCCATGGCCCCTGCTCCTCCTCAGTCCAGCACCATTTCCCACCGGCATCTGGGAGGTTTTTCCCCTTTTTATCTCCTCGCTGGAACCCTGCTCACCCCCCTCACCCCCAAACCTGCTCAACTGAATCACCTGAGCCTTTTTCCCTCCCGTGCCACCCGCAGGGAACAGCCCCTTCCCTCCCAGCCAGAATCTCCATCCTGGCCGGGCTCTCCAGGGCCCTTCCCGGGAGGTTGGGATGAAATTTCCACGGGGGAATTTTCCTTTCAGAGCCTTTCCCTGCCCTCCTCCACAGCAGAGCTCAGCAATGACCGTTTCCCAGTGTTTCCCCCATTATTTAAATCCCACTGCGACCCTAAAGGGTCCCTTTGCTCCCGGCTGGAAGGTGGCACTGGACACGTCAGTCTAGGAGTGCCGTTCCCTCCCAAACCCGGGGCCAAAGTTTTTATTTAATCCCGGGATTATCTAAACCCACAGGGAGCCTTGAACCGGGGCTTTGATTTCAACACCAGCCTGTATAATAATTCCATTTTCCAGGGAAAAGGCAAAGCCTCTGATGGTCTTTCTTGCAACAGGTGGGTTGGGAAAAATCTCCGTGTCACCTTTTTTGGGGGGACAATCCCCTAAAACCCTCACACAAACAGAGCTCAAGGGATCTGGGGCCAAAAATGCTCCAGAGTGAACAATCCCCTGAACTGCTGAGGAAATATTTGGGTTTACACTGAGATCATTTAAAGGCATTCCAGGTAAAGAGTAATAGCCAATTACAAAGGGACAGTCAAGCTTTAACTGTTATCTCCCAGGAAAAAATGTCCATGGTACTCAAAAAACATTAAATACCTTTTATTAAAAAAAAAATATTCTGGGGAAAACTGAAGTTTGGCAGGAAATTCTCTATTGCAGAATTCTAAATATCCAACATATACAAAAACACCCATCAGCTGCAAAGCATTTGAAAATGAACGGTGGAATGATTTTTTTTAAATAAATTAAAGTAAATTAAAGTAAGGAACTTTAAAGAATAATTTGGAAATTCGCATTAGAAGTGGCAGCTTCCACTGTAAGGTTCGTCCAAAGGAAAATGATGATTTATGTCCAGCTAAAATGAAAAATCCTTCCTGGGGTTATCGTGGTCTCTGCTCTACCTGCAAACTGCTGAGTGACACAGAAGGACAAAGAATTTACTTTCTAAGAAAACCAGGAGTTCATGTAAAACATCTTTTGCATTCATTTAAAATGATCTCGTTTGAAAAATCAGAATTTTCTGAGTTAGTTTTTCGAGCTTCACTGCTGTCAGTGACTAGTTCACTGTCAGTATTTTGGAGAGCAGACGTTTGGGGTTCTGTGGGGCTGTGACTGTCACTGTCAGTATTTTGGAGAGCAGACGTTTGGGGTTCTGTGGGGCTGTGACTGTCACTGTCAGTATTTTGGAGAGCAGACGTTTGGGGTTCTGTGGGGCTGTGACTGTCACTGGCAGTATTTTGGGGGGCAGACGTTTGGGGTTCTGTGGGGCTGTGACTGTCACTGTCAGTATTTTGGAGAGCAGACGTTTGGGGTTCTGTGGGGCTGTGACTGTCACTGTCAGTATTTTGGGGGCAGACGTTTGCGGTTCTGTGGGGCTGTGACTGTCACTGTCAGTATTTTGGAGAGCAGACGTTTGGGGTTCTGTGGGGCTGTGACTGTCACTGTCAGTATTTTGGGGGCAGACGTTTGCGGTTCTGTGGGGCTGTGACTGTCACTGTCAGTATTTTGGAGAGCAGACGTTTGGGGTTCTGTGGGGCTGTGACTGTCACTGTCAGTATTTTGGAGAGCAGACGTTTGGGGTTCTATGATGCTGTGACTGTCACTGTCAGTATTTTGGAGAGCAGACGTTTGGGGTTCTATGATGCTGTGACTGTCACTGTCAGTATTTTGGAGAGCAGACGTTTGGGGTTCTGTGGGGCTGTGACTGTCACTGTCAGTATTTTGGAGAGCAGACGTTTGGGGTTCTATGATGCTGTGACTGTCACTGTCAGTATTTTGGAGAGCAGACGTTTGGGGTTCTGTGGGGCTGTGACTGTCACTGTCAGTATTTTGGAGAGCAGACATTTGGGGTTCTGTGGGGCTGTGACTGTCACTGTCAGTATTTTGGAGAGCAGACATTTGGGGTTCTGTGGGGCTGTGACTGTCACTGTCAGTATTTTGGAGAGCAGACGTTTGGGGTTCTGTGGGGCTGTGACTGTCACTGTCAGTATTTTGGAGAGCAGACGTTTGGGGTTCTGTGGGGCTGTGACTGTCACTGTCAGTATTTTGGAGAGCAGACGTTTGCGGTTCTGTGGGGCTGTGACTGTCACTGTCAGTATTTTGGGGGCAGACGTTTGCGGTTCTGTGGGGCTGTGACTGTCACTGTCAGTATTTTGGAGAGCAGACGTTTGGGGTTCTGTGGGGCTGTGACTGTCACTGTCAGTATTTTGGAGAGCAGACGTTTGGGGTTCTATGATGCTGTGACTGTCACTGTCAGTATTTTGGAGAGCAGACGTTTGGGGTTCTGTGGGGCTGTGACTGTCACTGTCAGTATTTTGGAGAGCAGACGTTTGGGGTTCTATGATGCTGTGACTGTCACTGTCAGTATTTTGGAGAGCAGACGTTTGGGGTTCTGTGGGGCTGTGACTGTCACTGTCAGTATTTTGGGGGGCAGACGTTTGGGGTTCTATGATGCTGTGACTGTCACTGTCAGTATTTTGGAGAGCAGACGTTTGCGGTTCTGTGGGGCTGTGACTGTCACTGTCAGTATTTTGGAGAGCAGACATTTGGGGTTCTGTGGGGCTGTGACTGTCACTGTCAGTATTTTGGAGAGCAGACGTTTGGGGTTCTGTGGGGCTGTGACTGTCACTGTCAGTATTTTGGGGGGCAGACGTTTGGGGTTCTGTGGGGCTGTGACTGTCACTGTCAGTATTTTGGAGAGCAGACGTTTGGGGTTCTGTGGGGCTGTGACTGTCACTGTCAGTATTTTGGGGGGCAGACGTTTGGGGTTCTATGATGCTGTGACTGTCACTGTCAGTATTTTGGAGAGCAGACGTTTGGGGTTCTGTGGGGCTGTGACTGTCACTGTCAGTATTTTGGGGGGCAGACGTTTGGGGTTCTATGATGCTGTGACTGTCACTGTCAGTATTTTGGAGAGCAGACATTTGGGGTTCTGTGGGGCTGTGACTGTCACTGTCAGTATTTTGGAGAGCAGACGTTTGGGGTTCTATGATGCTGTGACTGTCACTGTCAGTATTTTGGGGGGCAGACGTTTGGGGTTCTGTGGGGCTGTGACTGTCACTGTCAGTATTTTGGAGAGCAGACGTTTGGGGTTCTGTGGGGCTGTGACTGTCACTGTCAGTATTTTGGAGAGCAGACGTTTGGGGTTCTGTGGGGCTGTGACTGTCACTGTCAGTATTTTGGGGGGCAGACGTTTGGGGTTCTATGATGCTGTGACTGTCACTGTCAGTATTTTGGAGAGCAGACATTTGGGGTTCTGTGGGGCTGTGACTGTCACTGTCAGTATTTTGGAGAGCAGACGTTTGGGGTTCTATGATGCTGTGACTGTCACTGTCAGTATTTTGGAGAGCAGACATTTGGGGTTCTGTGGGGCTGTGACTGTCACTGTCAGTATTTTGGAGAGCAGACGTTTGGGGTTCTGTGGGGCTGTGACTGTCACTGTCAGTATTTTGGGGGGCAGACGTTTGGGGTTCTGTGGGGCTGTGACTGTCACTGTCAGTATTTTGGAGAGCAGACGTTTGGGGTTCTGTGGGGCTGTGACTGTCACTGTCAGTATTTTGGGGGGCAGACGTTTGGGGTTCTATGATGCTGTGACTGTCACTGTCAGTATTTTGGAGAGCAGACGTTTGGGGTTCTGTGGGGCTGTGACTGTCACTGTCAGTATTTTGGGGGGCAGACGTTTGGGGTTCTGTGGGGCTGTGACTGTCACTGTCAGTATTTTGGAGAGCAGACATTTGGGGTTCTGTGGGGCTGTGACTGTCACTGTCAGTATTTTGGAGAGCAGACGTTTGGGGTTCTATGATGCTGTGACTGTCACTGTCAGTATTTTGGGGGGCAGACGTTTGGGGTTCTGTGGGGCTGTGACTGTCACTGTCAGTATTTTGGAGAGCAGACGTTTGGGGTTCTGTGGGGCTGTGACTGTCACTGTCAGTATTTTGGAGAGCAGACGTTTGGGGTTCTATGATGCTGTGACTGTCACTGTCAGTATTTTGGAGAGCAGACATTTGGGGTTCTGTGGGGCTGTGACTGTCACTGTCAGTATTTTGGGGGGCAGACGTTTGGGGTTCTGTGGGGCTGTGACTGTCACTGTCAGTATTTTGGAGAGCAGACGTTTGGGGTTCTATGATGCTGTGACTGTCACTGTCAGTATTTTGGAGAGCAGACGTTTGGGGTTCTGTGGGGCTGTGACTGTCACTGTCAGTATTTTGGGGGGCAGACGTCTGGGGTTCTGTGGGGCTGTGACTGTCACTGTCAGTATTTTGGAGAGCAGACGTTTGGGGTTCTGTGGGGCTGTGACTGTCACTGTCAGTATTTTGGAGAGCAGACGTTTGGGGTTCTGTGGGGCTGTGACTGTCACTGTCAGTATTTTGGAGAGCAGACGTTTGGGGTTCTATGATGCTGTGACTGTCACTGTCAGTATTTTGGGGGGCAGACGTTTGGGGTTCTATGATGCTGTGACTGTCACTGTCAGTATTTTGGAGAGCAGACATTTGGGGTTCTGTGGGGCTGTGACTGTCACTGTCAGTATTTTGGGGGGCAGACGTTTGGGGTTCTGTGGGGCTGTGACTGTCACTGTCAGTATTTTGGGGGGCAGACGTTTGGGGTTCTGTGGGGCTGTGACTGTCACTGTCAGTATTTTGGAGAGCAGACGTTTGGGGTTCTGTGGGGCTGTGACTGTCACTGTCAGTATTTTGGAGAGCAGACGTTTGGGGTTCTGTGGGGCTGTGACTGTCACTGTCAGTATTTTGGAGAGCAGACGTTTGGGGTTCTGTGGGGCTGTGACTGTCACTGTCAGTATTTTGGGGGGCAGACGTTTGGGGTTCTGTGGGGCTGTGACTGTCACTGTCAGTATTTTGGGGGGCAGACGTTTGGGGTTCTGTGGGGCTGTGACTGTCACTGTCAGTATTTTGGAGAGCAGACGTTTGGGGTTCTGTGGGGCTGTGACTGTCACTGTCAGTATTTTGGAGAGCAGACGTTTGGGGTTCTATGATGCTGTGACTGTCACTGTCAGTATTTTGGGGGGCAGACGTTTGGGGTTCTATGATGCTGTGACTGTCACTGTCAGTATTTTGGAGAGCAGACATTTGGGGTTCTGTGGGGCTGTGACTGTCACTGTCAGTATTTTGGAGAGCAGACATTTGGGGTTCTGTGGGGCTGTGACTGTCACTGTCAGTATTTTGGAGAGCAGACGTTTGGGGTTCTGTGGGGCTGTGACTGTCACTGTCAGTATTTTGGGGGGCAGACGTTTGGGGTTCTATGATGCTGTGACTGTCACTGTCAGTATTTTGGAGAGCAGACGTTTGGGGTTCTGTGGGGCTGTGACTGTCACTGTCAGTATTTTGGGGGGCAGACGTTTGGGGTTCTGTGGGGCTGTGACTGTCACTGTCAGTATTTTGGGGGGCAGGCGTTTGGGGTTCTATGATGCTGTGACTGTCACTGTCAGTATTTTGGGGGGCAGACGTTTGGGGTTCTGTGGGGCTGTGACTGTCACTGTCAGTATTTTGGAGAGCAGACGTTTGGGGTTCTGTGGGGCTGTGACTGTCACTGTCAGTATTTTGGAGAGCAGACGTTTGGGGTTCTGTGGGGCTGTGACTGTCACTGTCAGTATTTTGGAGAGCAGACGTTTGGGGTTCTGTGGGGCTGTGACTGTCACTGTCAGTATTTTGGAGAGCAGACGTTTGGGGTTCTGTGGGGCTGTGACTGTCACTGTCAGTATTTTGGGGGGCAGACGTTTGGGGTTCTGTGGGGCTGTGACTGTCACTGTCAGTATTTTGGGGGGCAGGCGTTTGGGGTTCTATGATGCTGTGACTGTCACTGTCAGTATTTTGGAGAGCAGACGTTTGGGGTTCTGTGGGGCTGTGACTGTCACTGTCAGTATTTTGGAGAGCAGACGTTTGGGGTTCTGTGGGGCTGTGACTGTCACTGTCAGTATTTTGGAGAGCAGACGTTTGGGGTTCTGTGGGGCTGTGACTGTCACTGTCAGTATTTTGGGGGGCAGACGTTTGGGGTTCTATGATGCTGTGACTGTCACTGTCAGTATTTTGGGGGGCAGACGTTTGGGGTTCTGTGGGGCTGTGACTGTCACTGTCAGTATTTTGGGGGGCAGGCGTTTGGGGTTCTATGATGCTGTGACTGTCACTGTCAGTATTTTGGGGGGCAGACGTTTGGGGTTCTGTGGGGCTGTGACTGTCACTGTCAGTATTTTGGAGAGCAGACGTTTGGGGTTCTGTGGGGCTGTGACTGTCACTGTCAGTATTTTGGAGAGCAGACGTTTGGGGTTCTATGATGCTGTGACTGTCACTGTCAGTATTTTGGGGGGCAGACGTTTGGGGTTCTATGATGCTGTGACTGTCACTGTCAGTATTTTGGAGAGCAGACGTTTGGGGTTCTATGATGCTGTGACTGTCACTGTCAGTATTTTGGAGGGCAGACGTTTGGGGTTCTATGATGCTGTGACTGTCACTGTCAGTATTTTGGAGAGCAGACGTTTGGGGTTCTGTGGGGCTGTGACTGTCACCGTCAGTATTTTGGAGAGCAGACGTTTGGGGTTCTGTGGGTCTGTGACTGTCACTGTCAGTATTTTGGGGGGCAGGCGTTTGGGGTTCTATGATGCTGTGACTGTCACTGTCAGTATTTTGGGGGGCAGACGTTTGGGGTTCTGTGGGGCTGTGACTGTCACTGTCAGTATTTTGGAGAGCAGACGTTTGGGGTTCTGTGGGGCTGTGACTGTCACTGTCAGTATTTTGGAGAGCAGACGTTTGGGGTTCTATGATGCTGTGACTGTCACTGTCAGTATTTTGGGGGGCAGACGTTTGGGGTTCTATGATGCTGTGACTGTCACTGTCAGTATTTTGGAGAGCAGACGTTTGGGGTTCTATGATGCTGTGACTGTCACTGTCAGTATTTTGGAGGGCAGACGTTTGGGGTTCTATGATGCTGTGACTGTCACTGTCAGTATTTTGGAGAGCAGACGTTTGGGGTTCTGTGGGGCTGTGACTGTCACCGTCAGTATTTTGGAGAGCAGACGTTTGGGGTTCTGTGGGTCTGTGACTGTCACTGTCAGTATTTTGGGGGGCAGGCGTTTGGGGTTCTATGATGCTGTGACTGTCACTGTCAGTATTTTGGGGGGCAGACGTTTGGGGTTCTGTGGGGCTGTGACTGTCACTGTCAGTATTTTGGGGGGCAGACGTTTGGGGTTCTGTGGGGCTGTGACTGTCACTGTCAGTATTTTGGAGAGCAGACGTTTGGGGTTCTGTGGGGCTGTGACTGTCACTGTCAGTATTTTGGGGGGCAGACGTTTGGGGTTCTGTGGGGCTGTGACTGTCACTGTCAGTATTTTGGAGAGCAGACGTTTGGGGTTCTGTGGGGCTGTGACTGTCACTGTCAGTATTTTGGGGGGCAGACGTTTGGGGTTCTATGATGCTGTGACTGTCACTGTCAGTATTTTGGAGAGCAGACATTTGGGGTTCTGTGGGGCTGTGACTGTCACTGTCAGTATTTTGGAGAGCAGACATTTGGGGTTCTGTGGGGCTGTGACTGTCACTGTCAGTATTTTGGAGAGCAGACGTTTGGGGTTCTGTGGGGCTGTGACTGTCACTGTCAGTATTTTGGGGGGCAGACGTTTGGGGTTCTATGATGCTGTGACTGTCACTGTCAGTATTTTGGAGAGCAGACGTTTGGGGTTCTGTGGGGCTGTGACTGTCACTGTCAGTATTTTGGAGAGCAGACGTTTGGGGTTCTGTGGGGCTGTGACTGTCACTGTCAGTATTTTGGGGGGCAGACGTTTGGGGTTCTGTGGGGCTGTGACTGTCACTGTCAGTATTTTGGGGGGCAGGCGTTTGGGGTTCTATGATGCTGTGACTGTCACTGTCAGTATTTTGGGGGGCAGACGTTTGGGGTTCTGTGGGGCTGTGACTGTCACTGTCAGTATTTTGGAGAGCAGACGTTTGGGGTTCTATGATGCTGTGACTGTCACTGTCAGTATTTTGGGGGGCAGACGTTTGGGGTTCTATGATGCTGTGACTGTCACTGTCAGTATTTTGGAGAGCAGACGTTTGGGGTTCTATGATGCTGTGACTGTCACTGTCAGTATTTTGGAGGGCAGACGTTTGGGGTTCTGTGGGGCTGTGACTGTCACCGTCAGTATTTTGGAGAGCAGACGTTTGGGGTTCTGTGGGGCTGTGACTGTCACTGTCAGTATTTTGGGGGGCAGACGTTTGGGGTTCTGTGGGGCTGTGACTGTCACTGTCAGTATTTTGGGGGGCAGACGTTTGGGGTTCTGTGGGGCTGTGACTGTCACTGTCAGTATTTTGGGGGGCAGACGTTTGGGGTTCTGTGGGGCTGTGACTGTCACTGTCAGTATTTTGGGGGGCAGACGTTTGGGGTTCTGTGGGGCTGTGGTTGTCACCGCAGCTCTCCCGGCTCGGCAGGGAGGACACGGGGAAGGGAAAAGCTCTCGGGCACTCCACAGGAGAGGGAAATTTAATCCTTCGTGGAATCACGGCATCATTCATTTGGAAAGACCTTGACGACCACCGAGTCCAACCGTAATGCCGGATACGAGGATTTTCAGAAGCCTCCACATGAAAACTCCCGAAGTTTTTCCACGGAATTACTCATGAAATCACGGAGGGATTTGGGGTTGGGAGGGATCTTAAAGATCATCCAATTCCAGTCCCGGTCACCTCCCATTGTCCCAGGCTGCTCCAAACCCGTCCGGCCCGGCCTTGGGCACTGCCAGGGATCCAGGGACAGCTACTCTGGGCACCCTGTGCCAGGGCTGCAGAGGGAATAATAATAATAATAATAATAATAATAATAATAATAATAATAATAATAATAATAACAATTCCCGTATTTCCCCACCTAAATATCCCCTCTTCGCTTGCCCCAGGAATATTTATTTGTCCCTAGGAGAAAAATAAATAAATAAATAAATAAATAAACCAACCCCCCCAAAAAAACCCGAAAGCCACCCCAAAACCAACCCCAACAAACCCTGAATTTCTGCCATGCCCTGCTCATCTCTCCTGCCTCAGCCCCACCCTGAACTCGAGTTTTGGGGCCCGGACCTGTTGCTGACCGTGCCCGGCCCCTCCCGTGTCGCCGTCGCCGCCTCATTAGCGCGGGCTGCTTAATTAGCCCCGGCCCCGACAGCTGCCGCTCGCCGGCCTCATCTGAGCGCTCCTGATTGTCCCCGTCCTGTCACAGCCCGGCCGGAGCTCCGGGACCGGGAATTCCCGTCGGTACCGCCCTCCTGAGCTCCGGGACCGGGAATTCCCGTCGGTACCGCCCTCCTGAGCTCCGGGACCGGGAATTCCCGTCGGTACCGCCCTCCTGAGCTCCGGGACCGGGAATTCCCGTCGGTACCGCCCTCCTGAGCTCCGGGACCGGGAATTCCCGTCGGTACCGCCCTCCTGAGCTCCGGGACCGGGAATTCCCGTCGGTACCGCCCTCCTGAGCTCCGGGACCGGGAATTCCCGTCGGTACCGCCCTCCTGAGCTCCGGGACCGGGAATTCCCGTCGGTACCGCCCTCCTGAGCTCCGGGACCGGGAATTCCCGTCGGTACCGCCCTCCTGAGCTCCGGGACCGGGAATTCCCGTCGGTACCGCCCTCCTGAGCTCCGGGACCGGGAATTCCCGTCGGTACCGCCCTCCTGAGCTCCGGGACCGGGAATTCCCGTCGGTACCGCCCTCCTGAGCTCCGAGACCGGGAATTCCCGTCGGTACCGCCCTCCTGAGCTCCGGGACCGGGAATTCCCAGCGGTACCGCCCCTGCTGAGCTCCGGGACCGGGAATTCCCAGCGGTACCGCCCTCCTGGAGCTCCGGGACCGGGAATTCCCAGCGGGCAGCTCCGCGCTCCCGCCCGGCTCGGTGACACCGAGCCCGTGTCACTCCCGGCCGTGTCACACTGTCCCCATGTCACTCCGGGCTGTGTGACACTGTGCCCGTGTCACTCCGGGCTGTGTGACACCGAGCCCGTGTCACTCCCGGCCGTGTGACACTGTCCCCATGTCACTCCGGGCTGTGTGACACTGTGCCCGTGTCACTCCGGGCTGTGTGACACCGAGCCCGTGTCACTCCCGGCCGTGTGACACTGTCCCCATGTCACTCCGGGCTGTGTGACACTGTCCCCGTGTCACTCCGGGCTGTGTGACACCGAGCCCGTGTCGCTCCGGGCCGTGTGACGCTGTCCCCGTGTCACTCCGGGCCGTGTGACACTGTGCCCGTGTCACTCCGGGCTATGTCACACTGTCCCCGTGTCACTCCGGGCGGTGTGACACCGAGCCCGTGTCACTCCGGGCCGTGTGACACTGTGCCCGTGTCACTCCGGGCTGTGTGACACCGAGCCCGTGTCACTCCGGGCCGTGTGACACTGTGCCCGTGTCACTCCGGGCTATGTGACACCGAGCCCGTGTCACTCCGGGCCGTGTGACACTGTGCCCGTGTCACTCCGGGCTGTGTGACACTGTGCCCGTGTCACTCCGGGCTGTGTGACACCGAGCCCGTGTCACTCCGGGCAGTGTGACACTGTCCCCGTGTCACTCCGGGCCGTGTGACACTGTGCCCGTGTCACTCCGGGCTGTGTGGCACCCGGCCCGTGTCACAGCGGCTCCGGGGACAATGACTTCAGCACCTGGGAAGTTTTGCAGCTCCTGAACCCTCGGCACAAATCCCGGAGCGGATTCCCGTCCCCCGGAGGAGCGGAGATGTCCCCAAGGGACGCGCGGGGACATCGCCGAGGTGGCTTTGCCCCCGCCGGGGTTTGTTCCCGGCAAACACGGAACGGATGCGCTCCTTAACCTGAGAGCCCAAGGGGAAATTCCCAAATTTCCTGGGCTCTGCACGCCTTGCAAAGCAGCTCCCTTGTCCTGAGGAGTGGAGGACTTAAAACGGGATTAAACCTCAGCTATTAAACCAAGCGGTCCTCAAAAAAATGCAGATAAACACACGGATAAAAAATAGCCAACAACGCCGGAGAAAAGCGGGCGGGCTGTGACAATAAATGACGTCACAGAGCAAAACTCGAGCGTTTTTCTCTCCGTGTCACGATTGTAAAGGAGCTCTCCTGGATCCCTCGGTAAGAAATTCCCTGGTATTCTGTGAATGCCTTCCGCTGTTTATTTATTTCTAAGAATACACAGATTTCGTAAAAATTGGGCAATTCCTGAGCTACATCTCCCTCCTCACGATGTCCCCCCATCCACGAGGATTATTTTCTTTCCACCTCATCGCGCCTGAGCTCGGGGTTTTCCCTGCTCCAGGATTCTCCACGGGGATCCTGCATTTTGGAAAACGAGGGAATTCTCCCCCAAAACAGCCGGTAGGGCAGCGGTGAGACGATTGTTCCCTCAGGAATTCACTTCCCACGGCCTGCAATGCATTTTTCTCCCTGCAGCTCCAGGTGCTGGACGCTGCACAGCCCCAGCACCGCTCCTCTCCTGCCCCTGCTCATCTTTCCCTGCCTTAAACCGTTCCCCGTTCCTCGTGCTGGGTCCATCCTGGTTTTTCCAGCCCTTCCTGAGCAAAGCTTGGTCTGATCCCAGAGCTGGCCCTGCTTGGAGCAGAAACCCCCTGGAACCCTTCCAGCCTAAATCCAACCCTTGGGTAAAACCCAGCCAAGGCAGGCAGGCTCTGGGTGGGAATTAAGTGCGGGATTCAGGGAAAAGGCTCCTTCCTGTGAGTTCTGACCCCCAGGGACACCTGCAGCCCTGGAGAAGGGGACATCCCACCCTGCTGGAGCCTCTGGAAGGTTCAGTGCCTCCACTGAGCGAGGTGGTCCCAAAAAATCAGTGGAAGAGCTGGAGCATGAGGCACCCACACATCTCAGGGCTCTGCCGCGGGGGGGGAATCCTTCTCTGGCAGAGCGGGTTTTCCCCAAGGTTTCACCAGGACATCCACGAACCCAGCTCGGGGTGGGAGCACAGCAAGGTGGAGCTGGGAGGGATTTGGGGATGGGGCTTGGAGGCTCTCACAGGTTCTACTTTTGTTTTGCAGTGGAAAAGTCATTGAATAATTGAAATATTGAATCATGGAATGGGCTGGTTTGGGGAGGGACATTTACCCCACCCAGTGGGGACACCTCCCACTGTCCCCAGTGTCCAGCCTGGCCTGGGACACTGCCAGGGATCCAGGGGCAGCCACAGCAAATCTGGGAATTCCATCCCAGTCTCTCCCCACCATCCCAGGGAAGGATTTTTTCCCAACATCCCACCTAAACTTGTCATTTCTCAGGTTGAAGCCATTCCTTGTGTCCTGTCCCTGCAGCCCTTGGGAATTGTCTCTCTCCAGGTTTCCTGGGGCTCCTTCAGGCCCTGCAAGGCCACCCTGAGCTCAGCCCAAAGCTTCTCCTGTCCAGGCTGAACAATCCCAGCTGTGCCAGCCTTTCCTCCCAGCAGAGCTGCTCCATCCCTCTGCTCATCCTGGAGCCTCCTCTGGGCTCTCTCCAGCAGCTCCACGTCTTCCCTGTGCTGGGCCCCAGGGCTGGATGCAGACGAATTCTAAAAATCAATTCTGATCATTTTAGCAGCAGCTCCCTCGCATTCCTGGGATGACATTCGGGGAGGAAAATAACAGGGATCTGGGATGTGATCTGCAGAGGAAGGTGAAGCTCCTCAGCCCCAGCTCCAGGGGTTGAGCTGGTTTAAAGCGCAGCAGTTCAATAGGAGTGAGCTGTGCTGGTGATCCCCACCATGGAATTCCAGGGGTGCTGAGGAAAAACGGGATGTGGCCCTAAAAACCTGGAACACTCAGCTTTTATTCAGGAATCGAAACATGAGGAATTCCAGGGCTTCCCTTGGTGCCGCCAGGGTTGGGAATTGATCCCAGCACAACTCCCCCAGCCCAGGCGTTCAGGAGAGGTCCAGCAAGAACACCCGGGGCTGGAAGCTTTGGAACATCATCCCAGAGTGGATTTTTTTCCCCTTTTCCTGTCTGCTGAATCCCGGATCCTCACTGACCCCTCGGGAAATAAAACCAGTCCCCTGAATCCCAGAGATCTAAAGAAGTCGCCTTTTAATGCAGACCTAAAGCCGGCCCATCACAAAGCTGTTCCTTGTTGCCTCGCCCAGGATTTCTCTTTATTTCCCTTTTGTGGTTTTATTTGCCCAATTAAAGATTATCCCGACAAAGGAAAGGAGGGATATTTTGTTTTTAAAACATTTTAATATTTTAGGATGGAGCGGACGAAGCGTTTTGTGCCTGAGGACGTGCTCACCACCCTCCGGGCAGTGTCAAAAAGGCTTCACTGGGATGCTTTAAAGCCTCCCGATTAACTTCTGCAGAGGAAAAGGGTCAAATGGTGAAGCCAAAAACTGGGTTTGTAATTCCAAATTATATCACTATAAACTGGGTTTATAATTTCCGTTTCCTAAACGTTTCGCTCGGGGTTCTTTGGTGCAGCGACGGGCAGTTAAAAGATCAGTGCGGGAAATCTCTATAAGCTGAAATAATAAATATTATATGAATATTATGACGTAAACCCCTGATTTGTGCCACGTTACATCGGGAGCCACGAAGAGTTTCAGGTCCGTTCGGTGATGAGAAAAAGGAATTTGACCCCAGGGAGTGGTGAAATAAATAGGGAAATGAACTGAAATAATAAATAGTATACACTGAAATAATAAATAGGGAAATAATAAATAGTATATAATGAAATAATAAATATTATAAATATTATGGCGTAAACCCCTGATTTGTGCCACGTTACACCGAGAGCCACGAAGAGTTTCAGCTCCGTTCGGTGATGAGAGAAAGGAATTTGTCACCAGGGAGTGTCTCGGGGCTGAGCAGCGGCCAGCGATCAGCAGCATCCCCGCCCGAGGTTGTGGCAGGTCTTCCACAACGCTAAAAGCTCTCTCCAAAAATATTTTGATCACCGCGCGGGTTACAAAATTTTAAACGCAATTAATAAGGTGATGTGCAGGTAGGTTTTAGAGGGCTGGCTCCACGTGGATCCTTCTGCTGCTGCACCGCTCGCGGCGGCCGCGCCAAGAGGAATCAGCGACTGCGGAGGAATTGGCTTTTAATTTTAAAAAAAAAAAAAAAAAAAAAAAAAAAAAAAAAAAAAAAAAGAGCTTTGAGCGAAGCCTCAAACTCCAAAAGTCGAACTGTCCGGAGCTGCCCGGCTCGGCGCACCCGCCGCATCCTTGATGCCCGTGATCCCCGCGGCCCGGGGCCGGGCTGGGGCCGGGGAAGTGGCAGCCAGCGGGACGAGAGTGGCAGCTTGACACCGCCCTGGCAGGCGGGCGGCGGCTGCGGAGCCTGACCCGGGCCCGGGGCCGCTGCTCTGCAGCCGGGAACAGCTGAAGGCGCATCTGCCGCGGGGGCGGGCGCGGCGCTCCCGCTGAGCCGCCAGCTGCCGCTCAGCGCCGCGGGCCCCGCTCGGCTGCGGCTCCGCGCACCGCCCCGTGCTCCGCGGCAGCGCGGGGGGGGAGAGCGGGACTCGTAATTCACCTGAAAACCGCTGGTTTTAAATTAAAAATAAATCATCTGCTAAAGCGGGCTGGGCAGATCCGCGGCGTTCAACGCGTTCCCGCACGCACAGCGCGGAGCTGGGCGCGGATCCCGCACCCCGCCGGATGCTCCGCGCCAGGCCGGGGCGGGGGGGAGAACGGGACTCGTAATTCACCTGAAAACCACTTCTTTTTTTTTTTTTTAATATATAAAAATAAATCATCTGCAGCAGCGCGGCGTGGTCAGATCCGCGGCGTTCAGCGCATCCCACACGCACAGCGCGGAGCGGGGCGCGGATCCCGCACCCCGCCAGAGGAGCTCCGCGCTAGTGCAGGGGGAAAACCGGGCCTCTTAAATCACCTGAAAAACGCGGTTTTTAATTAAAAATGAACCATCTGTAGAGGCGGGGTGAGCAGGTCCGCGGCCTTCAGCGCGTTCCGCATGGACAGGGCAGAGCGGGGAGCGGCTCCGCGCATCCCGCACCCCGCCGGATGCTCCGCGGCAGTCCAGGGGGGAAACCGGGCTAAAAGCCCTCTTAAATCACCTGAAACCCGCTTTTTAAATTAAAAATAAATCCTCTGCAAAAGCGGGGTGGGCAGATCCGCGTCCTTCAGCGCATTCCGCAGGCGCAGCGCGGAGCTCCGCAGATCCCGCACCCCGCCGGATGCTCCGCGGCAGTGCAGGGGGGAAAACCGGGCTAAAAGGCCTTTTCAATCACCTGAAAACCGCTTTTTAAAATTAAAAATAAACCATCTGTAGAAGCGGGGTGAGCAGATCCGCGGAGCCGCGCCCCTCTCCGCGCTGTGCGCATGGGACGCGCTGAAGGCCGCGGATCCCGCACGCCGCCGGATGCTCCGCGGCAGTGCAGGGGAGGGGGAAACCGGGCTAAGAGCCCTCTTAAATCACCTGAAAAGCGCTTTTTTAGATTAAAAACAAACCATCTGCAACAGCACGGGCTGAGCAGCTCGGCGCCGTTCAGCGCGTTCCGCACAGACAGGGCAGAGCGGGGCGCGGCTCCGCGGGTCCGCGCCAGGGCGGGGGGAAAGGAGGCCTCTTCAAGCACCTGAAAGCCGCTTTTTTAAATTAAAAAATTTTAAATTAATTTTATTATTAATTAATTAATTAAAATTAAAATTCCTGCCCTGCGACAGGCAGGAATTCCTGGACACAAAATAACATTTTCTTCAACAACGAGAGTCCCGAAGCAGCGCTGAAATGGGCGCTGCCATGAGAGAGTGTGAGAGCCAAAGGCACAGGATGAGATCCCAAAACTTCCCGGCCTCCAGGTGCCTCTGCCCTCGGCCGGACCATCATCGATGTGTAACTGGTGCAATCCAGGGATGCTCTGCCTGCTCCTGAGCCTCTGCCTTTGAGGAAGCTGGAATTACTCTTGAGTAATGCCTTTTTCCTAAATGGAGGCAAAAAACCCCCAAAAAACTCACAAAACACATCCGAGCTTCCTTTCCTTGTCACAACGCCCTGAGTAAAACAGCGTGAAGAATTTAAAGACTCTTTTCTCTGGCAGTGATTTGAAAATACTTTTCCAAAATATACTTTTTTTTTTCTATATAAAATTCCTGCAGCCACATTCTCAGCTTCTCCTGCTTCCAGTTCTCAGTCTCGGGATAATTCTGGTGCTGAGGAATCACAGCTAAGGCGGGGCAGGATCAGGTGAGCTCTCGGATTTTGCTCCTGTCTCCTGCCAAATCATTGAGGACAGAGAAGTAAGAAACATCAAGGGACACTGAGATAAATCCCCGTTCTCCCCATCCAGGCAAACTGTAGAAAGGAAAGGCACCATGGAATTCCTGAGGCTGGAAAATCCCTCCCAGCCCATCGAGGCCAAACTGTGCCCACCTTGTCCCCAGCCCGGAGCTCTGAGTGCCACCTCCAGGTGCCACCTGCAGGGACGGGCACTCCAAAGCTCCCTGGGCAGCCCCTGCCAAGGCCTGAGCACCCTTTCAACAAAGAAAATTTTACCTGAGTAAAAAAAAAAAACCAAAAAATCTTCCTGAACGGGCAGCTTGATGCTCGGTGATTCACCAGCACAAGGTTTAAGGTGGATGCTTCCACCCCACTCCCTTTGCAAGGGAAAGGGATGAGGGCACACCCTGGGCGCCATCCCAAGCCACTGCCATGGTCCCAAGCCTGGTCTTTTAGACAGGAGGGGAGGGAACGGCCTCAGGCTGGCCCAGGGGAGGCTCAGCTTGGCCAGCAGCAGGAATTTCCCCATGGAAAGGGTGCTCAGGCCTTGGCAGGGGCTGCCCAGGGAGCTTTGGAGTGCCCGTCCCTGCGGGTGTCACCTGGAGGTGGCACTCAGAGCTCCGGGCTGGGGACAGGGTGGGACTGCCTGGGCTGGGAGGGCTTTTCCAGCCTCGAGGATTTTGGGGATTCTGTTCACATTTTTTTGACCAAACCCTACCTGGACTCTTAGCACTGATTTGATGTCCAAAGGCAGCATCCTCTTTGCAATCAGGTTAAAACCCTGGTTTGATCCCCGTTCCCTGAGCTCTGATGTGTGGAAAGCTTTCCACAGCCCCTTCCTTCTCCCAGACATTTGTGGATACAGAAAGAAGCATTATTCCAAACTCTTTCTTCCCAAAGCTTTCTTTAAAAAAAAAACAAACCAAAAACCTCCATGTCTAAGAGGATTTTTAAATGCTACAGTTGCAGGTAGTTTCATATTTTATTTTCTTATCTGACACCATGTACAGAAAATTTAAAAATCTCCCATGTTATTGGACATTCTGCACCACAGAGACTTTTGCAGCAGGATCCTTCCATACCTTTTAAAATAATCAATCTCTCAAATATTCGTGCTCCTGCCAGTTTTTTTGTTGTTGTTGTTGTTTTGGGGTGGGTTTTTTTGGGGGGGGCAGGGGGGGGTTAATTTTTGTTTTGTTTTGTTTTTTTTGTTTGGTTGGTTGGGGTTTTTTTGGTTGGTTGGTTTGTTGGGGGTTTTTTGGTTTTGGTTTTTTTTTTCTGATAAGGGAGGGAATATCCATACAGCCAGAAAAACCTCCTGTACTGATCCACAAAACCCTGGCCCCGCTGAATCCAGCAGCAGAATTACCTGTGCCCCCCTGGCCAGCCCCACCCCGGCAAAGGAGAGGCTCCACACGGCATTTTCTGCTCAGGTTCGGAGGGATTCTGTTTTAATTAAGCCGAGATTTTAGGAATGACCTCTAAACTTCCTGAAAAATCAAACCAGGCTGTCCTCCAGGCCAGCAATGACTTTCATCTGATGCTTCTCGTCTCGTGTAATAAATTCACAGATGGACCATCCTTGTCCTTCCAACGCCTAAGAATAACTCCTAAGTACTGTTCCCAGGGGATTTGGTCTGGTTTACACACATCTGCTGAGATACGTGTCTTTGAGCCCAGATTAAGTCTTTGTTCGACGATATCTGAGCATTTGTGAAACTCCTTGGCAAGAATGTTCCCCATTTTATTCATTCGAAACATGTGCTGATCGTTGCCGCTGGGATCCCAACACCTCCCACGGAATCGTTTCGTTCCCAACCCATTCACAGGGAAAGGGAAACCGATGGCAGAGAATGGGCAGCTGGATTGCCCTAAAATAAAAAAAAAATTAAAAAAAAAAAAAAAAAAATCAATTGTTCTGTTTTTAGGGAAATAAATCTTGTACTCGAACCTTTTCATAAGGAGAAAAGGTTTTGCTGCATTATCCCCGAGTGTGGTGCAGAACCTGCTTCGCTCCTGACCGACACACCCAGAGAGGTTTGATTTCCTTTTTGTGCCAGAGACGCCACGGGGAACAGGCACAGCCTGAACTGGTGATTTTCCACCGAGATTGGAGAAAGGAGGCTCAGGGGGGACCTGGTGGCTCTGCACAAGTCCCTGCCAGGAGGGGACAGCCAGGGGGGTCGGGCTCTGCTCCCAGGGAACAGGGACAGGAGGAGAGGGAACGGCCTCAGGCTGGCCCAGGGGAGGCTCAGCTTGGCCAGCAGCAGGAATTTCCCCATGGAAAGGGTGCTCAGGCCTTGGCAGGGGGTGCCCAGGGAGCTTTGGAGTGCCCGTCCCTGCAGGTGTCACCTGGAGGTGGCACTCAGAGCTCCGGGCCGGGGACAAGGTGGGATCTGATGTTCTGGGAGATCTCTTCCACCCTCAGGGATTTGTGGACTCCCCGTGTGGGATCTGAAGGATGCGCCGTGGGAAGCTGCTGATGGAATTCACCCAGACATCGGCGCCGTCACTGCCGGGCTGCACGCCGCAGCTCCGGCGGTTCTGTGGCCCCTTCCCAGCAGAGCCAAGGCAGCAGGGAGGGGCCGGGAGCACCGCGGGCGCTTCGTTCGACGGCGTTTTGCTCCCTCAGCTGTTCGGGTTTTGGTGCTGAGCGGAACAACACCCAAATCCCGCCCTGCACCCAGCCCGTGCTGCGCCTTGTGGGGTGTGAGAGCCCTGTGAGGATCCCGTGCCGGCAGCACGGCCTCTGCCCCGGAACGCTGAAATCCTCCCCGTGCCCGTGGGTCGCTTTTCCAGCCTCAGGGATCCCGGGATTCTGTGAAACCATGGGTCTTACCAAAGCAGAATGGGTTTTACAGAGAACACGTGGCCGCCTCCAGCAGCACAACACTTCCATTGGACTTTTTCAAGGTTTCCTGTGAGTGTGAACCCCTGAGAGCTTCGCAGCAGAGCCCCAGGGCTGAGAGCTCGGAGCCTGGGGCACTCAGGCACCTCGGGGACAGCGTGGCAGGGCTGGAGCTTTGGGCAGAGCTGTGGGACACAAGGGCAGGAACTTCTGCTCAGGAAGTGTCACCCGTCCCCACTCCTGTCCCTTGCGTTTGTCCCAGCACACCTCAGGAGGAGCAACGCCCGCTCCTCTCCCAGGTTGTGAGGCACAGGAGGAGTTGTGGCCTCCTTTGGGTGACCTGTCACTGCAGGCCAGCCCAATGACCCTGCTCAGCCAAGGCCAGGCTGGACACTGGGGCTTGGAGCAGCCTGGGACACTGGGAGGTGTCCCTGCCATGGCAGAGGGTGGCACTGGCTGGGATTTAGGGTCCCTTCCATCCCAAACCAGTCAGGGGTTCCACATCTCTCCTGGGGGTTATTCCCAGGGCAGAATTTGGCTGCCTGTGGACACACAGAGCCAGGTCTCACCCTCGCCTTCTGGTGAAGGTGGATGCAAAAGGGGATTTTTGGGAAAGATGATGCCTTGGGAGGGCTGAGCTGGAACAGAGACTAGGCTAAGACAATAAAGTAGAGATTTATTAAAAGGCCTTTAAGGACACACCTTGGGCAGGACAAGAGCCTGGCCAGGGCTGCACCCAAGGTGGACCCAAAATGGACACAAAATGGTCACAAAATGGACACAAAATGGACACAAAATGGACACAAAATGGACAAAGGGTCACCAGGTCTCACACTTTTATCAGTTTTGGTCCATTTGCACGTTGGGGTTGAATTGTCCAGTCCCAGCTGCAGGTGATGCAGTCCCATCCTTCTTGTTTCCTCCCCTCAGCCCACCCTTGTTTGTGCTTTGGGGCCTGAACACTTGTCCCAGCTGTCCTTGGTGTGCAGCAGGAGAAGGATTTGTTTTGTGTCCCTGCTGTGTGCAGAGCTGAGTGACACTGACTGTGAGCTCAGAGCTGCACCCCTGGGCAGCGCAGAACCTGAAACACAGCAAAGGTAAAACTTGATGCATCAAAGTCAGAACCAGATTCCCCCTTCCTGCTGTGCCCCAGCAGCTCCTGGGAAAGGTGACAGGACAGAGAACCAAGAGCAGAGCAGAGCAAAGCCTTCAGGGAGCTGGGACACCTGGGACACCTGGGGCTGGTCAGTGGTGACACCCCCAAGGCACAGGACATTCCTGGGGCTGGGACAGCACCACCACAAGCCAATCCCTGCTGCCAGTGTGGCCAGGGGCTGGCTTTGGGCTGCATCATCGCACACCTAAGGGCACCTGGATGACCCTTAGGGCCATTGTCCCCTTCTCAGAGCTTTGGTCACACCCCAGCAGCACCTCCAGGGACAGAGCAGCACGAAACATGCCCCAGGAGACTGCTGGGCACCTGCAGCTCTGCCAGGAAGCTGCTGGAGGTTGGAGAAGCAGGGTTAATGCAGAACTGGGGCTTGGGGAAATAGGTGGGTTGTGGTGGATGGTTTCTCAGCCGCGCTGACGCCGCAGGAAGCCCAGGCAAACAAAAGCAGACACTTTGGGACCTGTGGAACTTGTCACACCTGACCACAAGAGCGGGGCCCAGGCTGGCTGGAGGGTTTTTTTTTCCCCAGACGCTGCTCCCCACACAAAGGAAATGCAGCCCTGTGGTGGCTCCAGGGTGGAGCAGGCCCAAGGACAGAGTTTTGGGAAGAATTCTCTGCAGCTGCTGGCTCCAAAGGCAGCCCCAGCAGGACCTGCCCTGCTCAGAGCACAGCCCCAGCAGCTTCGGGAGGCGCTGCCCACACAGGGCTGGTCCCTCCCCAGCGCATTCAGGTTTCACAGCGGAGCTGTTTGCTTTGTTTGCCTCCTGGAAGGGCAAAACTCCGTGTTTTAACTTCCATAAACTTCTTCCAAATCTGTTCCTTTGAGGTACTTGGTTTCAATCCTAAGAAATAATAAGTGATCATAGAATATCCTGAGCTGGAGGGACCCACAGGGATCATGGATGCAGCCCCTGTCCCTGCCCAGAGCCCCAACAATCCCCCCCGGGCATCCCTGGCAGCGCTGTCCAAAGGCTCCTGGAGCTCTGGCAGCCTCGGGGCCGTGCCCATTCCCTGGGGAGCCTGGGCAGTGCCCGGCACCCTCTGGGGGAAGAGCCTCGCCCTACAATCCCCCCTCAATCCCTGCTGGCCCAGCTCCAGTCACTCCAGCCCCTCTTGTTCACTGCTGAGTGCTGCTCCCAGCAGGGAGAGGAGGAAACGTGTTGGAACCCTGGTCATGAGAATTCCAGACTCTCTGCGCTGGCAGGCACCGAGCCCCAGGCAAACACTGCATCGCACCTGAGGCCGTGGAAAAGGCTCCCAAAATGGAGTGACAGCTCTGGGATTGTGGCTGTGGGGTTTGGATAGAAGGGTGTGATAGCACAGGGTGGGAAACTCAGAGCTGGAGGGTTTAGAATACAGGAATATGGAGAGAAAGCAGGATGGAGGGTTTAGGGCAGAGGCTGAGTCCTTCTTTTTCACCTTCTTCTCCATGCTCTGGGTGGGGGTTTGAATTGGGTAGAAAAGTCCCCACTGCGGGCCAGGGGGGGTTGGTTATTGGGTTAAAAGTCAAAATCATTTAGGTGTCCTTAGTTAATTGGACAATTCCTGTAGAAAGACAGAGCCAGAGCCATTTTCTACTTTGTCAGCCAGAACTCACTACTTGTGAGACTGTGCTAGAGATAAGAATTAACAAACAGCTGACTCCCAACACAAAACAATGTCTCTCAAGCATTTAATCCTGCTTCTAACAGAAAAAAAAAAGAAGATTAAAGAGCCATAAAGGGGCTCCAAGGGGAACACGGAGGTGCTGTGGGCTGGACAAGGATCTCCAAAAGTGCAGCTCACAAGGGCCTGGTTTGCCCACACTAGTTCTGATCTTCTGCCATCAGATCTTCTGTCATCTTCTGAATGATGTTCTGAAGAACATCATCTTCTGTCCTCACCAGCCCTTGGTGATGTGGGCTTGGCCCTCAGGGACAGGGTTAAGGGCTGGTGAGGCTGGTGCTGGGGTGACACTGGGACTGGAGGGTCCTGAGGGGCTCTTCCAGCCTCAGGGATCCTGGGATTCTCTGAGCAGAGCAGCAGCAAACATGGCTGGGAATTCATCCTGTAGGCTTTGGGAATACAGAGCCTGCCTGGCAGGAGGGGACAGCCAGGGGGGACAGGGACAGGAGGAGAGGGAACGGCCTCAGGCTGGCCCAGGGGAGGCTCAGCTTGGCCAGCAGCAGGAATTTCCCCATGGAAAGGGTGCTCAGGCCTTGGCAGGGGCTGCCCAGGGAGCTTTGGAGTGCCCGTCCCTGCAGGTGGCACCTGGAGGTGGCACTCAGAGCTCCGGGCTGGGGACAGGGTGGGACTGCCTGGGCTGGGAGGGCTTTTCCAGCCTCAGGGATCCTGTGGAGCTGTAGCAGAGGAGCTGTGGGGTTTTTTAATCTTCTTTTTCTTCTCTCAGAGCCGGGATTAAAGCACAGGAGATGCAGCTTTCTCGTGTTCAGACTCAGATGTTTAATTCTTATCCACAGTACAGTCTCACAAGTGGTGAGTTCCAGGCAGCAAGGTAGAAAATGGCTCTGCCTCTAACTCTAAGGTCTTTTAAATGCTAATTATCCAATAATGAGATGACACCTGAATGATTTTGACTTTTAACCCAATAACCAACCCCCCCTGACCCGCAGTGGGGACTTTTCTACCCAATTCCAAACCCCCACCCAGAGCATGGAGAAGAAGGTGAAAAAGAAGGACTCAGCCTCTGCCCTAAACCCTCCATCCTGCTTTCTCTCCATATTACTGTATTCTAAACCCTCCAGCTCTGAGTTTCCCACCCTGTGCTATCACACCCTTCTATCCAAACCCCACAGCCACAATCCCAGAGCTGTCACTCCATTTTGGGAGCCTTTTCCACGGCCTCAGGTGCGATGCAGTGTTTGCTTGGGGCTCGGTGCCTGCAGCACAGGAAGGCTGGAATTCTCCGTGCCCGGGGTTCCATCATTGAGCCATCAGGGAGAGCCCAGGACAGGGAGGTGCTGGAAGCAGGGCAGGAGCAGCAGGAGCTGTGCAGGCATTCCCTGGGCAGGGCGTTATCCCGGGGTTATTCCAGCACGCAGCAGGGAGGGAGCAGCTCCAGGAAAGCAGGGAGGGAAGGAATTCAAAGCCTGCACACGGGACTGCCCTCATCCTCTGCAACAGCCCAGGGATGGGAGCTCCTTGTCCTCCTGCCAAGGGGAGAAAGCAGCCACACGATTTCCCTGGAACAGATGGACCTGCCCGAGCACTCGGCCTTCATTAAGCAGCCCCAGGGTGGCACAGGGGCTCGTCCAGCCAGCAGCCCGGCCAGTCCAGGAGCCAGAGCCAGGAAAAGCCCTGGGTGAGTCCAGGATGTCACCTGTGCTCTGTCCCTGCTGCCCCTCCCATCACTGCTGACACCTCAGTGTCCCCAGCGCTGGGGACACCCCGAAGGCCGAGGACGTTCCCTCTGCCAGGTCAGGGCAAGCAGCAAGAGTGGCTCTGCGCCTGAAATCCTGCCAGGAAAATGCTGCTTGGGAGAGGCCACCTGTGGTGGCTGGGCTGTCCATTGTCCCTGCTTTGTCAGGAGTTAGGGGCTGCAGAGTGAATTCCGAGGCAGATGGGGAGGGATGGAGGCAAGGAGCACGCAGGGATTCACCGTGGGCTGGAGGGAGGCTCCTCACGTCAGCACAGGACAATCTTCTCCTCATTTCCCAGCCCCCAGATGCCAGAATCATCGGTGAGTCCCCCATGTGCCTCTTTGGCAGGATCCCCAAATCCCCGAGGCTGGAAAATCCCTCCCAGCCCGGGCAGTCCCAGCTGTGCCCACCTTGTCCCCAGCCCGGAGCTCTGAGTGCCACCTCCAGGTGACACCTGCAGGGATGGGCACACTCCAAACCATCGGCAATTCATTCCAAATTTACAGGAATTGCTGGTTGTCAGCCCTGGCTGCAGCAGAGCCCCCATCACACACCGAGCATCTGCCACCTCTCAGACTCGCAGTCGCTGTCGCACTTTTGTCCTTCACCTTCTCCTCGGCTTAAATAAAATCGTTTTAAGGAGAGGCTCAAAACCCCTCACGCACCTGAATTCCTAAACGAGGAAAGCAGCGTGGGTTTGCCTTCAAAACGCCCTCAGTCCTTCCCTGCACACACCACACAATGGCCAGCTTGGAAACTTTAAATTTGCAGAATTGAAATGGTAAAGGAACGACATCGATGCAGGGGACCAGCAGGGAGTTCCGCAGGGTGTTTCTCAGCAGGAATTTCCCCATGGACAAGGTGCTCAGGCCTTGGAAGGGGCTGCCCAGGGAGCTTTGGGGTCCCCACCCCTGGCAGTGCCCAAGGCCAGGCTGGACACTGGGGACAGTGGGAGGTGTCGCTGCCATGGCAGGGGTGGCACTGGGTGGGCTTTGAGGTCCCTCCCCACCCAAACCTTGTGTGACCCTCTGATTCTCCTTTCTGTGATCATTTTTTATTGCTCTCCACAGTTTGGCAGCTCTAGGCTCTCCCTTAGGGATGGCTCAGAGTCATTGCATGGTCACCATGGGCTCAAGGTTTGGTTTTCCTGACAAAATCGGGCATTTGGGGGCTGGGCTGATCTTTGCTTCCAAGGAATTGCCGACTCCCTTTGAACGCCTGGGGTTTTCTGTTAAGGAAAACCAGGAAATTTTTGTTTTGCTGAATAAAAAATAATCAGCTTTACACTATTTAAAGGATGAGGAATATTCCCTTCTGTCCTCTGCTAAATGCAGGTGAGCAGAGCCCAGTTTTTTGGGAGACAGCAGGGCAAGGTGGAGATCGTTTCAATCTAAACGAGGCACATCTGGTCTTCATGGGCCACAACCACTGCAGGGGCCAGGCAAAACCATGAAAAAACATCGGGAGAGGAGAGGAGAGGAGAGGAGAGGAGAGGAGAGGAGAGGAGAGGAGAGGAGAGGAGAGGAGAGGAGAGGAGAGGAGAGGAGAGGAGAGGAGAGGAGAGGAGAGGAGAGGAGAGGAGACCTTTTCCTTTCCCCAGCTCTCCGTTGCTGGCCTTGCCTTTCAAATCAAAACCTCATGGCACAAGGCCGTGGTTGGAGCCTCGGGAAGATCTCGGGATGTGGGAATGCCGGAGGGAGCCCCATCCCCAGGGAAAAGAGGGACAGGAGCCATCCCTCAGTGTCCCCAGAGCCAGCCCGGCGTCCCCAGCCCACGCAGGAGCTCCAGCCCTCCCTTCACCTCCCTCGGAGCAGCGCAGAGCTGCCGGGTCATTAATGATTCATTATCTGTCCCCCTCTCCGTCCCTTTTGTCCCGACTGTCACAGTGTCGCTCTTTGTCTGTTTACCCGCGGATTATTGGCCACTAACACTTTGTAGGGCCTTTCAAAGGAGCTGTTTACCGGGAGTCAATAACACATTCACCCACGAGGAGTTAATGCTCTCACAGGCACCGAGGGGGGAACGGCTTCAGAGGCTGCACAAATCCCGCGGCATTGTTCCCGAGGATTGGGGGCTCCAGCTCCTCCTCGCGAACCCGCAGTTAACGCCGGGCCGGGTGCTAATGAGGGGCTGGCGTTTCCACGGCTGCTAACGGGAAGAGCTCCGTGGAGGATATCAGAGAATGCTGTTCGTGCCCCGAGAGGGGGAGCTGGGCGGCGGCGGCTCCCGGGACAAAGGTGAAGGTCTGTCTGCGCCTGGAGGATTCCTGATCAGGAGATGCAATCCAGGACAAGGCTCCGCCGGGGGGCGAAGATGGGCAGCTACGGGAGCAGGGCCGTGGTTGGTGGCAAAGGGAAGCTCCCAGGAGTGAGGAAGGAGAGGGACAGGACACAGGGAGTGGCCCTAAGCTGAAAAATGACAGGTTTAAACGGGATCCTGGGAATCAGGAATTGTTCCCTGGCAGGGTGGGGATGGAATTCCCAGAGCAGCTGCGGCTGCCCCTGGATCCTTGGCAGTGCCCGAGGCCAGCTTGGACACTGGGGACAGTGGGAGGTGTCCCTGCCGTGGCAGGGGTGGCCCTGGGTGGGATTTAGGGTCCGTCCAACCCAAGCCTTTTGTGACTCCGTGATTTTATGAGTCGAAGAGAGTGAACACAACAATTTACAACCTGAGGACAAAGCCCAGAGCTTGTTGCTGAATTCTCTCTTTTCCATGCGCTGCTCAGGGGGATGAAAAGGGGATCGAGGCCTTTAAAGGCTCCCGGGGGCACGGAACACCTCGAGTGGAGGTGACAAAACAGTTCTGCAGGAAAAGCATGGCCAGGAATGGGTGAAGTGTCCAGGAATGGGTGAAATGTCCAGGAATGGGTGAAATGTCCAGGAATGGGTGAAGTGTCCAGGAATGGGTGAAGTGTCCTGGAATGGGTGAAAGGTCCAGGAATGGGTGAAGTGTCCAGGAATGGGTGAAATGTCCTGGAATGGGTGAAGTGTCCAGGAATGGGTGAAGTGTCCAGGAATGGGTGAAAGGTCCAGGAATGGGTGAAGGGTTCAGGAATGGGTGAAATGTCCAGGAATGGGTGAAATGTCCTGGAATGGGTGAAATGTCCTGGAATGGGTGAAGTGTCCAGGAATGGGTGAAGTGTCCAGGAATGGGTGAAATGTCCAGGAATGGGTGAAAGGTCCAGGAATGGGTGAAAGGTCCAGGAATGGGTGAAGTGTCCTGGAATGGGTGAAATGTCCAGGAATGGGTGAAAGGTCCAGGAATGGGTGAAAGGTCCAGGAATGGGTGAAGGGTTCAGGAATGGGTGAAGGGTTCAGGAATGGGTGAAGTGTCCAGGAATGGGTGAAGTGTCCAGGAATGGGTGAAATGTCCAGGAATGGGTGAAATGTCCAGGAATGGGTGAAATGTCCAGGAATGGGTGAAGTGTCCAGGAATGGGTGAAGTGTCCTGGAATGGGTGAAGTGTCCAGGAATGGGTGAGGTGTCCAGTCCCAGATGGATGTTCCCAATCAGACACCAAATCCTGGCTGTGGGGTGATCCTGGGTGAGGATTGGATCCTGCTGTCTTTCAATGAAATGATTTGTGTTTCAGAGAAGGGAAATGATTTCATTTCTAAACTCAACACAACAAGTGCCTCAGTCAGGGGCCATTTCGCTTGGAGAAAATCAAATTAAAACCTTCATTTCCCACCTTCTCCCTTCATCCCAGGAATATGAACACTGGGAATCTGGGCTGCACCACAGGCACAGTGAAGGCAGAACTCAGCCAAGGCTCTGCAGGAATTACTGTGAGAGGACTCGAGGCTTTCAGTCAAGCTTTGCGCCAGCAGGTTGGGTGAATAAATATTGTCCAATATCCCACCAAGCAGAGGTCCTGAAAAGGAAAATCAAGGAGAAACACTCCCAGAAGAATTAAATTTGAGCATTAAATATATTTAGTCAAGGCTAATTAGTAATTAAAGCATTAATATAATTAAATAATATTATTTAATATCATTTATCAAGGTTAAGGCAGGTGAAACCTGTCCCCATCTCTGTCAAACTAAACTTATCCAGCCAAAAGCTTGGGATGAAAGCTCTGGGACAGCAGAAGTGCTGGAGGCCCCCCTGGGAAGTCTCAAATTTGGCATTAAATGTTTGAGATCAGTTGCATCAAATCCCTCTGAAAAATCCAGCAAAGACAGAGCTATCAGATGGATCCATGGAAAACAGAATAAAGGAGCCAATAAAGGTTATTTTTGAAGATTTTAACTGGATTTTAACAGACCTCCAGGTTAAAGCCAGGAAACTTTTTGAAGAAAACAGATTCTGAGCATGATTTGTTCCAGTAGTTACAGCACAACGAGAAAAAATGCAATAAAAAATATTTCTTCTTTATCTTTTAATTAAAGAACATTCCCCCCTCCCCCAGTCTCACAACAGAAAAAAAAAAAGCCCAAAAATGAAATAGAACTAACGAAATGAATATTTTCTCCCTCCAAAAAGAGCTTTTTTCCTGAAATCCTATGAAACATTCCAAGGACAAAGCCATCCCCGCCCATTTCCCCAAAAACCTGCTGTGGGTTGTTTTGAATCCACGCTTTCACGACGTGTTGTGACAGTGATCAAAAAATTATTAGTAAGCCGAGATCAATTTTCTTTGGTTTGGGCAACACAAGAGGCCACAGTCATTTGAGCCACTTATGGATGTGGAGAGGATTAAAAAGAAATAGATTATAAATATAATGCCTTGATTACACACACAGGGTAACTCTCCTACAGACACTGAGAAATACTTTTATCCCATTTATTTCTACCAAATTTTCACGTTTTTGGGCAGACCTCACCTGATGGAACAGCTGAAAAAATTTTATTTACAAAGCAGAACTGGGATCAGACAGAGCTAAAGAGAGAAAAGTCCTCTGCGAAAGGCAGAACTGTTATTGCCATGTCCCAGGGAAGAATTTGGGGCACAGGGAAGGAGAGAAATTGGAGAGAACGTGGAGAGAATTTAGAGAGAAATTAGAGAGAATTTAGAGAGAAATTACAGAGAAATAGGAGAGAAATTTGAGAGAAATTTGAGAGAATTTAGAGAGAAATTGGAGAGAAGTTGGAGAGAAATTAGAGAGAATTTCGAGAGAATTTAGAGAGAAATTGGAGAGAACTTGGAGAGAAATTAGAGAGAATTTCGAGAGAAATTACAGAGAAATTAGAGAGAATTTGGAGAGAAGTTGGAGAGAAATTAGAGAGAAATTTGAGAGAATTTAGAGAGAAATTGGAGAGAACTTGGAGAGAAATTGGAGAGAACTTGGAGAGAATTTAGAGAGAAATTGGAGAGAACTTGGAGAGAAATTGGAGAGAATTTAGAGAGAAATTACAAAGAAATTGGAGAGAAATTGGAGAGAAATTGGAGAGAATTTAGAGAGAAATTACAGAGAAATTGGAGAGAAATTAGAGAGAATTTAGAGAGAAATTACAGAGAAATTGGAGAGAAAGGACATGCCCAAGATCTCCCAAGTCCAAGGACACAACACCAAATGTAAATAGAAATTAGGGGAAAGTTTCTTTTCAAAGCAAAGAGATGCTCTTAGGGCTACTCCAAAATAAAGTTAAGAAATGAGGTTATTTGATGCTTTTTGAAGCCCAGGATCTGCAAAGCTTTAGCCTTCGGAAATGATGTGTCCCTTCATTTATTTTAATCCTCCCTGGATTTCCCTCCATTGTGGAGAAGTGCGAGGGGAGACGTTTGTGCAAACAAGGACCACGAGGGTTTCCTGCTTTTATATGCAGGATCATGAAATTCCACTACAAGGCAGCCCCAGCTCGGGAACACTTGGCACTTTCAGAGTGGATTCCGTCCACAGAATTCCGAGTGCTCTGAACGGGAAAGGTCGCCCTGGCCACTCAGATTTACGCCCCCAAAACCAGCTATGAAAGTACACGTCTGCAATAGCTGACTGCAGTAAATCAAATAAACTGCATTTGACAAAATGTGGATGCTTTATAATTAGAACTGGCCCAAAAACCATTGGGTTTTGAATAAAAGGGCTTTAAACTAGGTTTGAAAGGGGAAGGGGATGGATGCAGCTGGGGTCTCTGGAAGCAGCCCCAAGGGTGGAAAGCCTGACTTAGGGGTGTCCAGTTGTGGTCCCTCAGTTTAGGATGGACACTGAGTGCTGTGTCCAGCTCTGGGATCTCAGTTTAGGAAGGACGTTGAGATCCTCAAACACTTCCAGGGGAGGCCACGAGGCTGGTGAAGGGTTGGGAACACAAACCCTGTGAAAAACGACTCAGGGAGCTGGGGCAGTTTATCCTGGAGAAAAGGAGGCTCAGGGGTGCCCTGACCACTCTGTACAATCCCCTGAGAGGTGGCTGTGCTCACCTGGGGTCGGTCTCTCTCTCCAGCAGCACTGACAGAACCAGAGGACACAGCCTCGAGCTGTGCCAAGGGAATATGGGCTGGATATCAGGACAAAGGTTTTCACAGGAAGAGTGATCAAATACTGGAATGGTCTGCCCGGGGAGGTGGTGGAGTCACCTTCCCTGGGTGTGTTTAAAGCAGACTGGATGTGGCACTCGGGGCCAGGGTTTAGTCGAGCTGTTGGGGCTGGGTTGGACTCTGTGGTCTTGAAGGTCTCTCCCAACGCTGTGATTCCGTGAAACACTGGATGTAAATCTACATGAAATCCACAGGAGTTCTGTGCAGCTCCCACACGTTGCAGCATGGGGAGTTGGGAACAACTTTACAGCTGTTCCTCAGAGCTCAGTGGGTTGTGGAAAGAGACATCACAACCAAGGGCTGTCTTCCTAAAGGTCTAAATCCCAGAATCCCAGAATTACTGGGGCTGGAAGAGCCCTCCAGGATCAGCCAGTGCCACCCCAGTGCCACCAGCATCAGCCCAAACCCTGTCCCCAAGGGCCACCTCCAGACTCCTCTGGGACACTCCCACAGACAGTGACTCCAAACCTCCCTGGGCAGCTCATCCCAAGGCCTGAGCACTCTTTTGATGCCTTGGGAAGGCTGAGCTGGAACAGAGACTGGACAGAGCTGGAGAATAAAGTAGAGATTTATTAAAAGGCCCTTAGGACACACCTTGGGCAGGACAAGAGCCTGGCCAGGGCTGCACCCAAGGGGGACACAAAATGGTCACAAAATGGTCACAAAATGGTCACAAAATGGACAAAGGGTCACCAGGTCTCACACTTTTATCAGTTTTGGTCCATTTGCACGTCGGGGTTGAATTGTCCAGTCCCAGCTGCAGGTGATGCAGTCCCATCCTTCTTGTTTCCTCCCCTCAGCCCACCCTTGTTTGTGCTTTGGGGCCTGAACACTTGTCCCAGTTGTCCTTGGTGTGCAGCAGGAGAAGGATTTGTTTTGTGTCCCTGCTGTGTGCAGAGCTGAGTGACGCTGACTGTGAGCTCAGAGCTGCACCCCTGGGCACCGCAGAACCTGAAACACAGCAAAGATAAAACTTCAGGCATCACTTTCATACAATTTTTTCTCTCCCAGTCTCCACCCTGAGCCTCCCCTGGTGCGATTTGAGCCACTTCCTCTCCTCCTTTCCCTTGGGACAGGGCAGCAGAGCCCGACCCCCCTCACTGCCCCTCCTGTCAGGGAGCTGTGCAGAGCAGTGAGGTGGATCCTAAAGGCCTTTCAATAAATACCTGCTCTATTCTCTTAGCTCTGTCCAGACTCTGTCCCAGCTCAGCCTTCCCTGAGCCTCCTTTGTCCACACCAAACACCCCCAGCACTCAGCAAAGCACCACCAGTGTCCTCCGTCCCCTCTTTCACAAGAGAAGGGAAGAACAGGATGGGAGAGTTCCTTCTGTCACAGAATCACAGAATATTCAACTTCCTGCACGTGTAAATCAGGGGAATTATCAGCAGCAAGAGGCTCCCACCCACCTGCTGCTCACTGGAGCATCTCCTGAGCCACCATCCAGAGCCGGAGCCAGCTCTGGGAGTGCAAAGCAACTCCTGAAAGTTCCAGTAATTACCTACAAAGAGAGCCCGTGCTCCTTTCATCTAATTAGCTAATCTGCCCACGTGTTCAGCACCAAGGCATCCACTCCTTAATTGGGAAAAGTCAAGGGCAGAAAACTAATTAGCAGCATTAATCAAAAGCAGAGGTCTAATGATAATTAACAACACATCCCCGCTACAATAAATCCTTTTATTAGGAGGTGTTTCAAATTGTAAAATTAGAGGAAGAGTTTTACGATCAGCGTTTCCAATTGCCATCTCCTGGCAAAACTCTGCAGTGTTTCCTCAAAATTGAGAGTGGGAATCCGGCTGAACAATGATTTTCCACACAGGGCCTGTAAGAATCTGTCCTGTTTTGCTAAAGAAACAGAGAAAGCTGAAGTTCCCGGGTCATTGCAGCCACTGAGTGCCGCGGCCAGAGCAGTCCGGGTCCCGCTTTGGCCAAAATGCTCCCTCCCATCCTCACTCCAGCAAAAAAATCCACGCAAGGGCAAGCGGAAACCACCAAACCTTGCTGCAGTGAGAGTTTTGCTGCTCTGCACAAGCACGGGAGGCTACAAGGCTTTAGAGGGTGGCAAAGACCTCAGATTTGGGGAGAATAAAAGGTTAATGAGCTGCAGGAAAAAAAAAAACAAACCACCAAACCCCAGAGTCACCTGAGAGGTCTCGAGGGAAAAGAGAGCTGGAGGGGAAACCCCCCTGTGACAGTTCTGGTTTCTTTTTCTCTGCCGAGGTCAGGATGAATAATACACAGGAAATGCAGGTTTCGAGTTCAGACTTGGATGTTTATTGTTTCTTATCTATTTACAGACTCACCAGCCGTGAGCTCTAACTAGGAAGTTAAAGAAATGAGGTAAAATGGAGATGTCTCTAACTCTTCCCAAGGTTATTTAAGTGCTAATTACCCAATAACGAGGTGACCCCTGTGTTATTGATACTTTTGACCCAGTAATGACCACCCAAGGCCAGCAATGTGGAACCTCTTCCACCCAATTACAGAAACCCACCCAAGCCCATGGAGAAGAAGAAGGAAGAAGGTGAAGAAGAAGGACAAAGACAACACCCAAAGCTCTCCGTCTTAACTCACCTGTACTACTATACACTAAAATCCCAAAATCTACGTTTCCAGAATTCCAGCATCCCCCCATCCCAGCTCTCCCCTTCAGGAAGGTTTTCCAGGAGCGTGAACGTGGCCAGACACACCCCAGAGATGAAATCCCACTGCTCAGGGTTTGTGTGCTCAGCAGGCTGAGGCTGCTGTGGGTTTGCAAGAGCGAGGAACACGAACAGCACTCCTCCCACCCACGGGATGCTCCGAGGGGGGCTCTTTCCACGCTCCCAGCTGTTCTTTCCTGGGATTCCCATTGCAGACCCAACAGAAACTCATCTTCATGGCAGGTCAGAAATTCCCGCCCCGTGGACAGACAAGGTCAGCAGTTGTTTGCTGCCAGCTGAGCGGCAAATGACACTGTTAATGATATCATTATAATATTAAAGATTATTTCCTCAGGAAAAAAAGGTTCTGGTGTGTTGGTTTTCTTATCTTCTTTTCTCAGTGCTAGAGTCAAGATTAATGCACGGGAGACACAGTTTTGTATTCAGACCCGGATGTTCATTAATTCTTATCTATAGCACAGTCTCACAAGCAGTGAGTTCTAGCTAACAGGGTAGAAAACGGCTCTGTCTCTTAACTCTTTCCAAGGTCTTCTTAAGCATAAACCATTCAATAATGAGATGACACCTATATTATTTTTACTTTTAACCCAATAACTAAATACCAAACGTCTGCAATGCAGACTTCTCACTCAATTAGAAAAAAAAAAAAAACACCCAAACCCATGAAGAAGAAAGTGAAAGAAGAAGAACGTAGCCAACACCCTAAATCCTCCATATTGCTCAATATGGAGCAATATTACCCCATGTTTAGACTATAGTCTAAATACAGTCTAAATTTAGACTATGGACTATATTACTACAGTCTAAAGCCTTAAAATCTAAGTTTTCAGGGTTTGGACACTGGTGTGTCATTATTGGTTACTTACACCCAGGAAAACATTGAGGGAGGACAGAGCTCCAAGAGGGAGGCTCAAGGTTCCAGCCTGTTCCCCTCTCAGGAAGGAAACGCCCACAGAAGGTGAAATCTGTGAAGTTCCTTCCAGGTGCACCAGGGCACGTCTTCTCTTCTGCACCGCCCCGAGGGAGAACACACGAGGAGAGGCCCGAAGGTGCACCAGGGGAGGCTCGGGTTGGAGATTTTCTCCCCGATTGATTTGTTGTTTTCTTCCTGCTCTTGTAGAAATCCTCGGTGTCAGCCAACATCTTTCAGACCACAGTTGTTATCAGTTGAAGGTCCAGGGTGTGGGCAGGTGTCTTGGGTTGCAGTGCAGGATGTAACCAGCAGTCTGTATTCTGTTTCCCAGCTGTTAAACCAGCTGGGGCCGTGTCCTTTATCCCTTCCAGGCCCCATCCTCCCTCCAGGGGATATCTGCTGTCCATGGGCCATCCAGGCTCACTGCAGGGCTGAGACAATCCCATCATCCCATGGGGAGAGGCTCCACCCAGGGGGAGGAGCCCAGCATTCCCACCTGGATCAAAGCTGGCATTCAGAACAGCAGCACAGCCTGTGTGCACTGGATTCCCAGAGGAAAACCAGACCCATCTCAGCACCACTGGAGCCTTCTCCAGGATCATCTCTGCTCCAGCAGAACCACAGCTGGCACTGCAGGAGGACTGGACTGGGCTGACACCAGCACCCTGACCAACAGGGGGTCAGCTCGTGTTCTGACTCTGTCAGGGTTTTCTTTTTGTTTGTTTGCTTTTTTGTACTATTGCATTTTTATTTTTGATATTCCCAGTAAAGAGCTGCTATTCCTATTCCCACATCTTTGCCTGAAAAGCCCCTTAATTTCAAACTCATAATAATTCAGAGGAAGGGGGTTTACATTCTCCATTCCATGGGAGGTTCTGGCTTTCCCCGGCAAACACCTGGCTCTCCAAACCTGGGCAGGAGCAGGCTTTTCATCTGGCACCTGATGAAATCCATGCCCTGGAGGAGTTTCCCGTTTATACACCAGACCTGCCTGCTTTGTTTGCGAGCATCACATCCCCAGAAGAAACATGTCCACAGGTATCTTTTTTCTCATTAATCTGATGAAATAAGAATAAACTCGTGAAATAAGTTTATACGCAGTTTACATTCAGTTTCTGAGTCCTACCAGATTAATTATTAACAATTATTAACAATTCGTTGTTAATGGAGGAGGCCTGGCAGGAATACGCTGTTACGTTTACTTCCGTCTGGAAATCCACTTTTTTTCTAGCTGGAATGATGCTGGATAAGGATGTTATACATGGCCAGGTTTTCCACTTGAAAAGAAGCAGCGAGGGTGTTAGGGTGGAGGTTGGAATAATTTTTTCCCTCACAGAGTGCTCAGGCTTTGGGATGAGCTGCCCAGGGAGGGTTGGAGTCACTGTGTGTGGGAGTGTTCGGGAGGAGTCTGGAGGTGGCCCTTGGGGACAGGGGTTGGCTGATGCTGGTGGCACTGGGGTGGCACTGGGTGATCCTCGAGGGCTCTCCCAGCCCTGGTGATTCTGGGATTCTGTGATCCCACCAGGGGACCCTCAGCCCTTCCCCAGCCCTGCTCTCTGCTCATTTCCCATCTGCTCAAACGCTCCAGTGAGGCACAAAGATTGACCCAATCCCAAACTTAAACAGGAGCAGTCTTTGGCTGACAGAGAGTGCAGCAGAAATCTTTGTGCCAGGCCCTGTCCAGAGCCCAATAGCTTTTGGAGTCTGAAAGTCCCACTGGAAATAAAAGTTCTCCTTCTGCACCTTTCTCTACGCTTTTTCTCTCATTCCAAGCCCCTTTGCTCATGCTCATTTAATAATCTCATTTAGTTCACTGAGACTGTTCCTGTGAGTAAGACCAAGGATGTAAAAGGATGGAAGTGCTTGCAGGGCTACAGGAACACTGAAATTCTAAAATTCTACCACCTTTATTCAGCCTCCATGGGCTGGTTCATGTGCATTCCATGTTAGTCTGTCAAACCCTGAGGAAAAACTTCCCAGGACTGTAAATCCACCAGCTTTCCAGAAGTTTACAAAAGGGAGAAGATAAATAAAACCCCCAGAGGTGCAGTCTTCACATTAATGTCTTGGGAAGGCTGAGCTGGAACGGAGACTGAACAGAGCTAGAGAATAAAGTAGAGATTTATTAAAAGGCCTTTAAGGATCCACCTTGGGCAGGACAAGAGCCTGGCCAGGGCTGCACCCAAGGGGGACCCAAAATGGTCACAAAATGGACACAAAATGGTCACAAAATGGTCACAAAATGGACCCAAAATGGTCACAAAATGGTCACAAAATGGACACAAAATGGACACAAAATGGACACAAAATGGTCACAAAATGGACACAAAATGGTCACAAAATGGTCACAAAATGGTCACAAAATGGACACAAAATGGACACAAAATGGACCCAAAATGGTCACAAAATGGACAAATGGTCACAAGGTCTCACACTTTTATCAGTTTTGGTCCATTTGCACGTTGGGGTTGAATTGTCCAGTCCCAGCTGCAGGTGATGCAGTCCCATCCTTCTTGTTTCCTCCCCTCAGCCCACCCTTGTTTGTGCTTTGGGGCCTGAACACTTGTCCCAGCTGTCCTTGGTGTGCAGCAGGAGAAGGATTTGTTTTGTGTCCCTGCTGTGTGCAGAGCTGAGTGACGCTGACTGTGAGCTCAGAGCTGCACCCCTGGGCACCACAGAACCTGAAACACACCAAAGATGAAACACAAGGCATCAACATGTCCCCCAAAGCATTTGGGCATTTGGAATTTTCCAGCATCCTCCTCCCAAAGGGCTCTCCTGGAACAAAATAAATCCAACTGCTCCAGCAGCAGTGCTGTATCGTTTTGCTATTTCTGTGTTCCACCTCAGTGAGGAGACAGAGCAAAGCTGGAGAGATAGAAATTATTATTTCATCTGGCGTGTGCACCAAGAACAAATTGCCATCCATATTGATTAACCCGTGGGGATTTAAAGCCCACGGGCTGTGAAATCCCAGCTGAGGCGGGATCTGCTTTGGGTAACACAGATTGCATGTTCCTGTGTTTATATTTGTCTGAGAACACTGGGAAACCTCTGGTGCCACCCAGGGAATAATGTGTTGTCACATTGTGCAGTTCCTGCAGCTCTTTACCAGGTGCTAAGCAATGATTAAAGTTACCCGAAAACTGAGTAATCTGAGAAAAATAACCCCCACAAAACAGACCAGTTATAAGTTTTTAGCAGCCCCAGAAAGTATTTGATGGTCTTTTAGCTCAGTGCTGGTTTTTAATGAATATAAATCACCAGAGATTCTGCCCCCCTGACTCCAAACCCTGCGAGGTTCATTGGCTTCACTGAGGTGCCACAAATTCACACAGAATTCGGCTTAAAGAGTCATGGAATCACAGAAATGTAGAATGGTTTGGGTTAAAGGTATGAAAAACGAAAGTTCACTCTTGGAATATATTTTAAAAGTTTAAAGAGGGAATAAAAAAGGACAATGTCCAGCGCTGGGGTGTTCCTGGCTATAGGCCAATGTACATTAAGACAGCGTTATCTATATGCTCTTATTTTACTGAGGTACATACATATTCATAAGTTTCATGCATCATTCAAACGTTCTTGGTAGTTTTTGATGCTGGAGAAACTTTCCTCTCTTTTGGTTTCCCACTCTGACTTATCTGCATGACATCCTGCAGATCAGGCCAATACATTTTGCTCCTTCTTGTGCTTTCGTCTTTGCTGTTTCACACTGATAATGAGTGGTTAACAAGCTCTCCTCTGATCCTCAGGTGCTCTGGTTTGCATCACAGTTATCACCTGGAGAGGTCGGTCAGCAGACGTGGGAAACAACATGATTGCTTAATACAGTTCTCTGGGTCACACAGAAGTATTTAACATTTTCTATTTTGCTAAGGCCTACACTACAAGACATTTGTCACACCATTATTGCTATGAGGTGTATACATAAATACAAGATATTCATCACATTTCTACTTCCATGGGCTATGTGGTGAACACTTAAAATGAGAAATTGGGTTATATTAGCAAGCAGCTAAAAGGGGTTATAAATTGTGCTATACTTACAGTCAATAACATGTGAAGACAACTACACTGTAGTGGTTTCACTAGTGCCTATTAGGATATTTACTCTTTTTCTGCTGTGAGACAGGATTAGGAGAAAAGCAAAGCAGGCCCAAAACACAAAAGGGTATAAAGACAGGTTTATTAACAAAACTACAAGAGAGAAAAAGAATTAATAAGAATCCGAATAAAACTTTCAACAAGAGAGCTTTTCCTGGTATTCTCTGATTTTAACATCTGTCAACTTTCTACTGCTTTAACCAGATATCAATAATCAACCCTGATCACTGACTGGGTTTTGCTATAACTTCCTGGGGAAAATCACTTCCTGGCAAAACCACCACAAAACAATATTATAGGATCATTTTTAACAGAGGGAACTCACTGATGGCTTAACTGAGCGCCACCCCTGCCATGGCAGGGACACCTCCCACTGTCCCCAGTGTCCCACCTGGCCTTGGGCACTGCCAGGGATCCAGGGGCAGCCACAGCTGCTCTGGGAATTCCATTCCAGGGCCTGCCCTCCCTGCCAGGGAAGAACCTGAGCCCGGAAAGGGATTTTGAACCACCTTGCCCAAAACAAAAGGGTTCTCAGCAAAAAGAAGGGTCTCACCAAGGCTTCTAAGCTGACAGAGAGACCAGAAATTTGCCTGGGTGTCAGAATTTGAGCCAGAGGTGGCAAAAAGTGACAGGAAGGCGTCATTTACTGAAGGGACACCAGAAAGCTGCTCCGGCTCGGGTCTTGCATGGGGAAATGTCTGAAAACAAACGAGTAAAAGCAGCTTTTGGGGGCACAGAAACCACAGCTGTCCCACCACAAAGCTGACAGCACGGCAGAGCACAGGGCCAGCAGCACAACACACAGGAAGGGCGTGCATTAATAATAATAATAATAATAATAATAATAATAATAATAATAATAATAATAATAATAATGATATTTTAAAAATTAATTACTGCCTTTTATTTTGAGCGTGCCAATCATACTGGAAGGTTTAATAAACTGACTTGAGTTCTGCTCAGACAGAACTTGGTCTTCCAAAGGGTTGATGGAAACTTGCCGACACCAAGAACATAAATGAGTGTATTTTGAATTTTAACACAAGGGTTTCCCACCAGCCTTCCCAAAGGCTTTTCCCAGTACTTCTTTCCTAGAGAAACAGCATCACCTTCAGGCCAAATAAAAAAAAAAGACAAATTCCAGTTTTTTTCAATTGGGAAAACTTAAGGGAATACTTCTCAAAACCTTGAACATTTTTTATTTCTTTCTGATCCGAGACTGCAAAGCATGAACATGCAAAAGAAATAAAGGACTGTACACAAATCCAAAAAAAAAAATTAAGAGGGAAGGAGCAGTCTCTCCTAGTTTTGGATGCACTGAAGTTTCAGAAGAGCCCACGCAGAACAAATCAAGAGGCTAAAAATATAAATGCGTATTTTTTGTTCTCCATTTCTTTGCAAAGGGCCGGTGTTACCAACCACTGTGGCAATGATTCTGCAAGCTGAAATTCCCAGTGGCAGTAACAGAGCCACAAGGCCCGTGTGGTACATGAAGAGTAGAAAACAGGATGTGTCAGGCTGTGCAAGACGTTCTCGGTAGAAATGAGATTTCTGCTCCAAATTCAGACATGAAACACTGAACCACAGAAGGAAAGGCTTTCTGCCTGCAGAAACCTTCTCTGCAAACCTTCAGTGCTGAGAACAGAGCAAAGGGAGCAGCCTGGAGTGGTGGGAGGCTCCCTGCCCGTGGCAGCGGGTGCAATGCCAGGAGCTTTAAATTACTGGTTGTGTTGTGTCCCTCCCAACCAAACCAATTAAATGATTCTCCGGTTTTAAATCAGGTTTGATTCACTGCAACCAGGAAATCGCAGTGAACTCTCCGGGTCGTTTTCTCTGATTTTGTCTTGCAACGAGAGCAAGTGAAAAACAGAGGGGAGAGGCTGCAATGAACAGGAAATTCTGCATTTCAGCTGCTTCTTCAAACACCTCCTGCCCTGCCCAGGGAGGCTCTGCAGGGCAGGAACTGCTCCTCTTCATCCTAACCTGGGCAGCTCGGCATGGAACATCCCTGAGAGAGAGATGATGCTTTTTTATCTTCTTTTCTTCTGGTTGGATTGGGATGAAATGCTCAAGAGACACAGTTCATGTTCAGACTCAGATGTTTATTAATTCTTATCTATGTTACAGTCTCACAAGCTGTGAGTTCTGGCTGACAAGGTAGAAAATGGCTCTGGCTCTACCTCTTTACAAGGTCTTTCAAGCACAAACTGTCCAATTAAGAGATGACACCTGAATGATTTTGACTTTTAACCCAATAACCAACCACCCCTGGCCCGCAGTGGGGACTTTTCTACCCAATTCCAAACCCCACCCAGACCATGGAGAAGAAGGTGAAAAAGAAGGACTCAGCCTCTGCCCTAAACCCTCCATCCTGCTTTCTATCCATATTACTGTATTCTAAACCCTTCAGCTCTAAATTTTGCACCCTGTGCTATCACACCCTTCTATCCAAACCCCACACTGTTACATGTATATTTGCTGCCTAATTAACCAATTAAAAAAAAACAAACAAAATTAAACATAACAGCAATTTTACCTTGAACAGCTTAAAATTTACAATAATTTGCTAGTATTACATAATACATTGGTCCCAATAATAATCTGAATAACGCATAAGCAAGTATGGACCGTGGGGTACGGAGCAGGATTGGAATCCCGCCTCACGTACAGACCAGATGATCCAAACTAACCCCTTTGTACTGGGTGTCACCAGCCATCTCCTCCTATTTCTGATTTGTAAAATCTGCATCACTGCCCTCATCACCGCCTTTATTACTCATGCCCCACCATCCCCTTTTAGGGGCTCTCCCCGCCTTGGAGGGTCAGCAGAGTAAGGCTTCTCATCTTCCTCACGTGTCCTTTTAATAACCTTCCTAATTACACAGGTGTATTAAGCTTGTATTGCATAAGCCAAGAGCGTGTTTGAGCATTAAGGTGATAAATCTCCCATAATTAACGATTTTCCTGGAGTTGCCCCAAATTCTCCTGTCCGCCAGGTAAATTTAGCTAGTCTTATCTTAGTTCCTCCCTGTTGTCTACTCTTTACTGAACATCTGCAGGACAAGGGGGGACCCTCCCCTCCCTCTCCTCCTTGGCATTACACTTTTATCTACTATTTTTTTATTTAAAAATATTGATCACCGTTTCAATTTTGCCAGCACGAATGATACCTATTTACCACAGCACCCACAATCCCAGAGCTGTCACTCAGTTTTGGGAGCCTTTTCCACGGCCTCAGGTGCGATGCAGTGTTTGCCTGGGGCTCAGCGCCTGCCAGCACAGAGAGTCTGGAATTCTCCGTGCCCGGGGTTCCAAGAGCAGTGACTGACCCAGCAGGGATAGCACAGCAAGGGGGATGTGATGGACACACTCATGGAATGGTCTGGGGGGAAAATGAGTCCTAAAGGGGCTCCAGGAGAGCTGCAGCCTGACCTCGGGCTCCTCCAGGCTCAGGTGACCCGGAGACCTCGTGGGGCCCCTCCACACCCTTCCCCAGCCCCGTGTCCCTCCTCTGGACACTTTCCAGCAGCTTCTGATCTTTTCCTGAGACACCCAGAACAGTCCCCAGCGCTGGGGGTCAGGCGGCCCCAGCCCAGAGCGGGACAATCCCTGGCCAGTGATGGTGGCCCTGGTGTCCCCAGGACAGGGATGTCCCTCCTGGCTCCAGGGCACGGCTCACTCAGCTCCAGCTGGCCATGGACCAAGTCCCCCAGAGTCCCGTGGCACTGCAGGAACCGTGGCTGCCCCTGGATCCCTGGCAGTGCCCAAGGCCAGGTTGGACACTGGGGACAGTGGGAGGTGTCCCTGCCATGGCAGGGGTGGCACTGGGTGGGATTTGAGGTCCCTCCACCCCAAACCTCCTGCGACACTGAGGCAGGGCATGAGGCACGGCTGCCGCAGCTGTCTGGCACGGCGAACACGGCAGGGCCGGGCTGGGGCGGGCGCGGAGGAGTGACAAAAACCGAGATAAAGGCACAAATCGCCGCTTCCGCGCCTGCGGGCAGCGAGCGGCGACAGCCCACGGCGCCCAACATGGCCTCGGTGGGCGGGGCCTAGTGAGAAGGGGCGCGGTTTGGTGGGTGGAGGCGTGGCCTCATAAATGGCCTGGTCGAGTGGGGGCGTGGTTTGTCACCATGGGGGTGTGGCCTTCCTGCGCAGGGGTGTGGCCTGTGCAGAGGGGGCGTGACCCCGCCCCGGCCCCGCCGCCATTTCCCGCGGGGCGCCGGCGGGGGCGGCGCGGCTGGAGATCGATGGGGGTCGGCGGGCAGTGATAAGGAGCGATAAGAAGCGATCAGGAGCGATGGGCAGCCGGAGCGGGGTCTGCGGGGATTCCCCGCCGCCAGGTACGGTGGAAGGTGGCGGTGTGCGCGTTGCCGTGTCCATGCGGTGGCAATGTAGCGGTTCCCTGAGGCGGAGCGCGGCCGGGCGAGCGGAGCGCTCCGGGCCGCTCGCTCCCGGGGATTCCTGGAGGGCTCCCCGCCTCCCGGGAACGCTCTGCTGGTGCCGTGTGGGCCCCCTTGACCCGCTCATGGAGCCCCAAAAACCCGCCGGCTTTGCCTTTGGCAGCGTCCCGCTGGCCGGATTGACCCCGGGGCCAGCCTGGGAGGCGCCTGCCGATGGGTTTGATGTGGGGAATCGCATCAAGGCCTGATGTTTGTGAGGAGCACAGGCTGCCGTGGGCTCTCGGACGCCTCTGGTGTGCTTTGTTGTGTCCCCCGCCCAGGCTGGAGCATCCCCGAGGTTCTGTAGAGCTCGGGGGGTGTCAGGGTGGTGCCAGTGACAGCTCAAGGAGCCCTGGCCAGGAACTAAAACACAACAATTCCAGCCCAGCCTGAGGAAGAACTTCCTTCCCTGGAGGGGCAGAGCCCTGCAGCAGCTGCCCAGGGAGGGGCTGGAGTCTCCCTGTGCGGAGACATCCCAAAGCCCCTGGACACGTTCCTGTGTCACTGCTGCAGGTGGCCCCGCCTGGGCAGGGGGACATCCAGAGGTCCCTGTGCAGGTTTAGAACATTCCTCTGCAGACTTCCCTGCTGTCAGTCGGTCTCTCTGCCTCTCTCAGTATCCCCATAAGCTGCTTTATGTCAATAAATGGACCGTCTCCTTGTTTCAGAGAACTGGGGCTGTTTTCTGATAAACTGAGGTCGAGCTTTTCTGAAATCCGACCCACTGAGTTTCAAAACCTCGAAGCTGCTTTTTCTTTTCTGATTGGAAGCAAATATAACCCCATCCAGCCCCGTACATATCTAAATACAACTCCAGCTGGGAGCCACTGAATGATCCCAGGGCTGGAGCCCGGCTGGGAGAGCTGGGGGTGCTCACCTGGAGAGGAGAAGCTCCAGGGAGAGCTCTGAGCCCCTGGCAGGGCCTGAAGGGGCTCCAGGAAAGCTGCAGAGGGACTGGGGACAAGGCCTGCAGGGACAGGACACAGGGAATGGCTTCAAAGTGGGATTTGATGGGATCTTGGGAACCAGGAATTGTTCCCCGACAGGGTGGGGGTGGAATTCCCAGAGCAGCTGGGGCTGCCCCTGGATCCCTGGCAGTGCCCAAGGCCAGGCTGGACACTGGGGACAGTGGGAGGTGTCCCTGCCATGGCAGGGGTGGCACTGGATGGGATTTGAGGTCTCTCAAACCCAAACCGTGTGTGATTCCATGAACTGTGGGTGCTGTGCAGGGCTCCCCTGGGCTTCAGGAGCACTGAGGGCTCCAGGGATCTCCCCCGGGCTCAGGGGCTGCACTCACTGCTGTCTCCACGTCTCCTCTGCAGGAACTGCTGCAGCTCTGAAGAGGATCAGTAACAAAAGCTCATCAGAGTTCTGACAGAAGTGGGATTTCCCCTGGATTCTCCCTGGTAGGGACGGACCCGCAGAGGACATCCAGCTGAAGTCGGTTGTGGAAGCCTGGGGATGAACACATTTTGCCACATTTCCTCCAACATTCCAAGGTGCTGAACAAAGAACCTGGCTTTGGATGTGCAGCATGTAAGAGACTCCAGTGTTCTGCGTGAGGAGCCACGTGGGATTGCAGAGTGGGATTGTTTTTGTCCCTGATGCACAGCCAGGATCCAGGTACACAAATCCCTCTGAACAGGGCTGTGATTGCAGAGTGGGATTGTTTTTGTCCCTGATGCACAGCCAGGATCCAGGTGCACAAATCCCTCTGAACAGGGCTGTGATTGCAGAGTGGGATTGTTTTTGTCCCTGATGCACAGCCAGGATCCAGGTGCACAAATCCCTCTGAACAGGGCTGTGATTGCAGAGTGGGATTTTTTTTGTCCCTGGTGCACAGCCAGGATCCAGGTACACAAATCCCTCTGGCCATGGAGGGTTTTGATCAGGGCTGTGATTGCAGAGTGGGATTGTTGTTATCCCTGATGCACAGCCAGGATCCAGGTACACAAATCCCCCTGGCCATGGGGGACTCTGAGCAGGGCCTGGCATTAACTGCAAATATTAACACAGGAAGGAAATCTCTTGCCAAGTGAATTCAGCATCCCCAAGGCTTTCTCCTGAAGGGAGCATTTTGAAAAACCTGGAAAACCCCAGCCTGCAGGTGCAACTGCTCTTTGATCTTCTGCTTGAATGAATTGATAGAATGAGGGGAAGAGAACATTCCCTTGGAATTATCAGTTGCACAGATCCAAGTTCCTGACATTCCTCCAGTGGCTTCCTACAGAACTCTGAGCACAGGGACATTGAATTCTCACGAGGGGTTTAGTTCACCTGATTTTAACAGGTGACTTCTATCCTGTGCTATATATGAATATACAGGGTTAGGCTTGAGCAGGGTGTGCTCTGGGCATGATTTTAAACTGCTTGTTTTGCAGAGAAGATAATTCCAGTTGTATTTGGGAGTAATGTTCAATTAAAAAGCAGTTAATTTTTATTAAACCTGAGGGGAGGATTCTTTAGAAATAGATATACCCTTGCCCAGCTAACTCTAAACCAGGTTCTGTGGATATTAACGTTATGGGGATTTTTAATAGATTTTATGCATTAAAAAATTGTAACCAACTTCATAACTTCTTTATAATTAATTATTTCTAAGCTCCCTGTTGCTCTTTTCTCTCTGTGGAAGCATTTCTTACAACAGTGATGAGTTCATTTCAAGGAAAGCCAAGCAAAGTTTGTTCTCATTGTATTCATGAAGACGGAGTGAGTGGCGTTGAATTTTCAGATGCTCTCTGAATGCAAAGTTAATAGAAATGATCATACAGTGGTTTCTGCTTTGTCTGAAGTGGTAAGAGCCCTTTCCACGTGCAAAAAGGAAAGTGCTGTTGCCACAAAATGGACAAAAACTGCCATAAAGTGATAAGGATCAGTGCCCCCCCTTCCCCAGTATCTCTTTTAGTACCAGTTCCCTCCCTTAGACACTGGAGAGGATAAAATAGCTCTGTTCAGGAACTTGTGTTGGTTAAAAGTGATTTCCCAAGGTCATTTACTGTGGTTAGTCAGTAAAATGTGCTTGCTTTTCATGTATTTGTAGGAGCAGAGGCAAAATGTTTCTTTTGGCAGCAGAGGGGTTTGTTTGTTAATCCCCAGGGGAGCCCTGATGGACGTGCCAATGCCTCTCCCTCAGCTTGGTGAGTACCTGAGCCTTTGGGCCAGAGAGGAGCAGCGCAGGGAGCTCGTTGATTCATTAATGATCCTGCTGAGTTAATGGAGTCAGAGACCCTCATGGTACTGTAGAACTCTGCCTGGAGTAATTCCCACAACAAGGATCTCTTGTTTTACCCCTGAATGCTCCAGTCTGTGCACAGACCATGGTGGGGGCTGGAGCCAGGCTGGGAGAGCTGGGGGTGCTCCAGGGAGAGCTCCGAGCCCCTGGCAGGGCCTGAAGGGGCTCCAGGAGAGCTGCAGAGGGACTGGGGACAAGGCCTGCAGGGACAGGACACAGGGAATGGCTTCAAAGTAGGGTTTGATGGGATCCTGGGAATCAGGAATTGTTCCCCGGCAGGGTGGGGATGGAATTCCCAGATTTGCTGTGGCTGCCCCTGGATCCCTGGCAGTGCCCAAGGCCAGGCTGGACACTGGGGACAGTGGGAGGTGTCCCTGCCATGGCAGGGGTGGCACTGGGTGGGATTTGAGGTCCTTCCAATCCAGGCCATCCCATGATTCTGCATCTCCAGGAGCTCTGTTACATGTGCAGGGGTTTTATTTTTTATTCTGATTTTTTTGCAGCACTCCTCATTTTCTGGGTTAGCAGGTGGAACAAGCCCAGCTTGGCTGAGCTGTGAGAAGGGGGTTTGTTGGGATCCCTGAATTCTGTACAAAGGGTGAGATCATCATCCCAAAAACCCCAGACTGGGACCTCAAATCCCACCCAGTGTCACCCCAGCCATGGCAGGGACGCCTCCCACTGCCCCAGGCTGCTCCAAGCCCTGTCCAAGCCTATCTACCACTGCCAGGGGTAGTAAAAACTCCAAGTAGGTCCAGATGCTGAAGAAGTTTTCCCCATGCAGTTTCCAGACCATCTGTATTTGCCCAGGCTGAATTCTCCCAGTTTTTTTGGTCTAAGATAGTTGTTCTTGGCTGTGTCTCCTTTGTAAGAGTGTAACACAAACAGCTTTGCAGCTGTTCAGCTTCCTTTGCTAAGCTTGTTTGTTGAAACAAAGTTCAGAGGCAGTTTGAGCTCGACCTGAAAGGAATTTGGTTTGGGTAGAGAAAAATCAAATAATGCTCACTGGGATACAGCAACAATTCAGCAGACATGGGTTATTACAATTCTGAGTTTCTGTTCAGATAATAAAAATAATAATAATGGCTGTTAAAATATTGCTTTGTTTATCCCCACTGGATGTTTTTTTCCAGATGGGTGATTTTCTCCCTGGTAAGAAATCCATTGTTCTACATTGAACTGCAGTTAAACCCATTTTTTGTGGATCTCCATAAAGATTGTGTAAATTTTCTAATTCAAGGCCCAGGTTTCTCTTCTCTTTTCAGTCATGCTGACTGTGGCACATCTTGTTAACACAACAGGTCAAGACAAAAGAGAGTTTTAGGGAAGATCAGGAAGGAACTTCCCAGATTTTCCCATGGAATTCGTGTAAAAACTGAGCAGAAATGTGTTTGGAATTAAAGTAGTGACTGCTTTGGCCATCTGAGTGTGGGAATTGGCATCTCCTGAGTCAGAGGCATGACCACAAAATGCCTTAAAACATGAACAGGAAACTTCTTGTTGCACTCAAAGCAGAAGGGAGGCTGAAGGGTCTTGAGAAAGAAAGAATTAAAGGAGTCAGAGGAAAAACTTGAAGTGTTTTAAATCACTGTGTTGAAAAGATGGGAATGATGAGAAGCTGGGCTGGTCAAGGAAAAGAATCCTGGATGCAGTGAGACCTGGGGTGGGTCACAGCCTCCTAGCAAGGTTTTACAGGAAACATGGGAACCTCTGGAATGGCAGGATTGCCCAGGGAAGCTGGGGGTGCCCCTGGATCCCTGGAAGTGTCCAAGGCCAGGCTGGAGCAGCCTGGGGCAGTGGGAGGTATCCCTGCCCATGGCAGGGCTGGAATTGGATCTTCTTGAAGGTCCTTTCCAACCCAAACCATTCTGGGATCTATGAAGATGAGCCCAGCAATGATGAAATATTTTCCCAGATCAGTTCTAAAATTCTTGGGATGGCTCGAAAAGGTTCGAAATGCAGTCAGAGTCGTCTGAGACGTGATTTGATGAGAACATCCTGGGTGTTTTTGCTGACACTGAGGCTTGAACCTCACACGTAGGGAGCAGTGTGGGGATCCAGGATCCAGCTCCTCAGAGCCCCAGGCTCACGGAGGCTTCTCCCAGGCTCTGCACAAAGGAGGGAAGTGGAGGAAAGGTGTAGGAAGACGTGAAAGAAAGTAATAGTTCCACCGGGGAATACTGGGTTACAATTGTTGCAAGCGAATATTTGCAATAAAACTCAGCTCCCCTGGATACACCAATGCATTAATACAGAGTTTCAATTTCCAGTGTACCTCACCCTTCTGTCTACAGCTGTTTACAGCCTGCCTGGTAAGAGTTTTATCATCTTTAACATGCTTTTCCTAACACATTCCATAGCTTGCACATCCTCACCAATCATCATTTTGGAGCTTCATGGGTCTTTTTGGAGAAAGAACTTCCAGAGATGTAATCCGTGTGCACCGTGCTTTGCATTACTGTGTCTGTTGTGCTGAGCTCTGGCTGCTTTTTGGGAGCTGCTCTAAATGGGTTGGTTTATTTCTTAGAATTGTTGCAAGGCTCAGAGTTGTTCGTTAGGGGTGGTTTTGTTGTTATTTTTTTTTTTTTTTCCTTTCTAGAAAGAATTTTGCCAGGGCTTCCTTACAAGCTGCAGATGGAGTCCCAGAATTTCCAGCACGTGTTGTCCTGGCAGGCAGAGCGTGACCCAGCTGTGCCGGCGTCCTACAACGTGCTGTACAGAGAGCGCAGGCAAGGCACACCAAACAGGGCTCTGGTTTGACTTCTCTCATGTTTATTCACCCAAAGAGGAGGGAGCTTTGGAGGGCCCGTCCCTGCAGGTGGCACCTAGAGGTGGCACTCAGAGCTCTGGGCTGGGGACAAGGTGGGCACAGCTGGGACTTCCTGGGCTGGGAGGGCTTTTCCAGCCTCGGGAATTCTCTGGAAGTCCTAAGGCTGTGGCTTTCTCTCTTTTTCTCATTTTTTTTTCTTAGTTATTCTGGTTTTTTTTTTCCCTGAGAAATGCTCTCCTCACACTCCCAGGCCTTCTGATATCAGGGAATTGAGGCTCTTTTGCTCTTTCCTGCAGGAGGCAGAACTGGCTGAGTGCTCAGCAGTGCTCAGGCACTGCCCAGCTCTCCTGTGAGCTGACAGAGGAGTTCAAGGACAGCTCCACCATGTATATTCTGCTTGTTCAGAGCATGGGAGGAGCTCAGGTGCTCAATTCTTCTGTGCTGTATTTTGAGCCATTCTCTCAGAGTAAGTTCTCTCTCTGCATTTCTCCTTTGTTGTGGTTTTTATTCACAGCTCATGCCTGAATTATGTTCCGCTGCCTTTGCTGTAGGACTCCACCCTGACTGGGTTGGTGGCTGTTTGTGTGCTCTATTTCATATATCTGTTACAAAGCTTCAAGTATATAGATCAGTTTCTAAAATGAGTAATTCTGATAAAAGAGTGAGGCTCTGGTTTTGAAATAAAATATACATTATAAATATAAAGGAAATACAGCTGTGCATTGACAAACACCAAGTAAAAAAATCTCTTGACCGTGTAAGATACGTAACTTAAAAAACAACATTGTTTTTTGTGTGTTCAAAGAGTGACTGTTGAGTTGAAAAAATGCCAGGTCTGCCCCAGGTGTAGGGAAGAGATGGATTGTTTGTCCATCAATCTGCCCTTTTCCCTGCTGAGGACGCTTGTCTTTAGTGCCAGAGATGGATCCACCCTTACAGTTGAGTTTTGAGCTAACAGAGGCAGAAATTGAGGAACAGTTGGAGGATAAAGTGATCATGTTTCCTCTGAACTCAGCAGAGGCAGCTGCTGTGTCCACTTCCAGGGTCAGAAGTGAGGGAATGTTGGGGAGAATGGGCACAAGGAGAACTGAGGGACTGGAGAACATCCCTGAGGAGGGGAGGGATGGCAGGGGTGGCACTGGGTGGGCTTAAAAGTCCCTTCCAACCCAAACCATTCCAGAATTGTTCTGTACTTTAACCTCAGCTTTAATCTGAGGTAAATACAAAGTTCACATTTCTGTGGAGCTGAAGCAAAGCCTCTGTCCCCGTTCTGCTTTTTCACTCCACTCCTTTCCCTTTGGAATCTGGCCCTGTGGGGAATGATGATTTGGCTGTGGAAGGTAAATGTTGCAAGGCCTTGTGGATTTACAGCAGTGGCCCCTCTGGAATGTGCTGAGCCAGCTCTGTGTGCATCACAGAAATGGAATTGGTGCTGGATGAAGTGTGAATTTTTTCCATCATTTTTTCCTCTCTCTCTCTTCTTTTCCCACAGCATATCTGGGACCACCAGAAGTGAATGTCACTTCCTGCCCAAACTGCATCAATGTCACCATAAAGCTGCCAGCCACCCACTTCAGAAAGGAGGGCAAGCTGCAGTCTTTAATTGATATCTATGAAGAGCTGAATTATGATATCACACTGAAATCACAGGACGGAGAGCATAAGGTAGGGAAACCTGGGGGTTAGCTGTGCTTCAGAGGAGGAACACAGAGGGCATGAAATGGCTCTGATGGTTAATAGGTTCCCAAAAACAAAGACAGGAATAGAAGCAAAAGAAAACAGAAATAGATTTCTTAGGCGTAAAGAGAGACCATGGCAGAATCTGAGCTTGCTTTCACTGCAGGGGAGCAGGTCTGGAGGGGTGAGCAGGGGCTCTTTTGAGCCAAGAAGTGACTTCCAAACCTTGTTTTTCACAACAGAGGCCACGGCAGACAACCACTGAGGAAGTGTTCAGTACTGTGATTGAAGAGTTGTATCCCAGCAGGAATTACTGCGTGTCTGTGGCAGTCAGTGCATCCCTGAACAAACATTTCATTCCCTCCCCCTGGAAATGTGTCACTGCAGATGCAGAGGCTCGACAAGGTGACAGAGCTGTGGGGCAGGGGGTCTGCTCTCAGTGTGCAGTGGTTTCTTTTGGTGTAGGGACTTTTACAGTTCAATCCTAAAAAATAATAAGTGATCACAGAGTTATGGAATGTCCTGAGCTGGGAGGGACCCGCAGGGATCATGGATCCAGCCCCTGTCCCTGCCCAGAGCCCCAACAATCCCCCCCGGGCATCCCTGGCAGCGCTGTCCAAAGGCTCCTGGAGCTCTGGCAGCCTCGGGGCCGTGCCCATTCCCTGGGGAGCCTGGGCAGTGCCCGGCACCCTCTGGGGGAAGAGCCTCGCCCTACAATCCCCCCTCAATCCCTCCTGGAACAGCTCCAGCTGCTCTCTGTGTGCTCTCCCTGTGGCAGGAGCAGAGATCAGTGCCTCGGTGACAGAGAGAAACATTCCAAGAGAGAACCACTGTGGGTGTTGAGGAGTGAAATATAAAACCCATCAGCTTTGGGGCAACGAATCTCTTGGCAATCCCCTGAGCCATACAGAACTCCACCAATTCTGCATGAAGATGGAGTCACTTCTTTTGTAATTCCTGAAGCTGATTTGAGATCTGGTCTTGTTTTGACTTTCTCTTTCACAAGTCCCTTCTAACCAAAATTACTGGTGATTCCTAATGAGATCTGAAGTGTGATCATGGGACACCCCCTCCATGTGTGTTTGTTTGATTTTTTCACTCCAGGATATCACGAAGCTGCAGTGGCAGGTGCTGTCTGTGTTTCCCTGGTAATTGTTGCAGTCCTGAAGTGTGCACATGCAGCAGGTTTTATTCTCCAGAAGATTTCCCTTCCTCAGACCCTGGTATGTAACAGCTCTCAGATCTGCCCTTTCTGGCTGGCAGGAGGAAGTTTAACAGCTGGAATTTCCAATCCTTTAGGTGCTTTAGGTACAAGTTATGTAAGAGCACAGAGTGTTTACCTCAGTCAGAGAGGATCTCTAGGCTGCCAAGTTCTCTCTGATCTTCAGAGCAAACATTCAAAACCATTTCTTGCTACTTCTGTGACAAGTTACTAAGGGAGAGGATCATCCCAGCCTGCTCAGGGGGAATATCCAGGAATACTCCACCCAGTTCTGGTCCCCACAGGGCACAAAAGCTGTGGACAGGCTGGTTCACAGGGGGTGGGCAGAGGGCTGCAGAACCTGCCGTCTGAGGAGAGACTGGAGGAGAAGTTGTTCCACTGGTGGTTAATAATAATAAAATAATCTTTCTTGGACTTCCTCTGTGATCAAGTGCTTTAGCACTTGAGGGAGCCAGTCCAGAGCCAGCTAATTTTTTTATTTTCATAGGCTGAACTGCCACTAAATTTCAAGCACAAATAACAACATTTCTTGTTTGTATCTTTTATCTTTGCTTGCTTGTTCTGTTTTTACAGTCTCTGACTTCTTTTACATTTAATTCTGTCGGGTTTTTCAGCATAAATACTTTCCGTTTTCTACAAATGTACCCAGAGCAGATGGGCATCACTTTGTTCTAAGACTTTATCCTCACGTTTCTGTCCTTTGCTTTGTCATCACTTTCACATCCCAACGATTCCTGAACACTTTACAAAGGAGCGTCTAACTTTTATTTATTTTTGATTGTCAACATGATTAATGCTTCAAAAATTGACTAATCTTCCGAAGTGCAGAGGGAAGACGGGGCTTGGGATGTTAAAATGGTGAAAATTGCTTCAAAAGGTAATTTTTAAAGGATGTGAAAATTGATCAGCTGTGATAGGTGTCTGCAAGAGTTGAGTGACAAGTGACCTTAGGAGGATGGGCTGCCCCTGGATCCCTGGCAGTGCCCAAGGCCAGGCTGGACATCGGGGCTTGGAGCAGCCTGGGACAGTGGGAGGTGTCCCTGCCCATGGCAGGGAATTGGAATGTGAGGATCTTTTAAGATCCCTTCCCACTCAAACCATTCTGGGCCTCTGTGATGTTCAGGAATGGAAAAGAAGGAACAATCCTACCCTGAACTGCAGAAAAAACCAAAACGTTGGCACAGAAGGAATCATTTGTTTGACAGCCTCGTGGCTGGAGGTTATTTGGGTTTGTTGGTTTGGTTTTTTTTATGGTTTTGTGTGCATGTGTGCAAACGTGGCTGAGCTGATTTAACTCCTTTTGCTCTTCCAGGCTTGCATCAAGAAGCTGGCCTACTCCCCTTGGGCATCTGAGTCAGAAGAAGTGGCCTCTGTGGAGATCATCCCCACCGAGGTGAAAAGCAAGGCCAGGGGGTGCAGGGGCAGTGCCAGTGACGACAGTGACAGCAGTGACAGTGACGGCAGTGACCTGTGTGACCACGACTACACGAGGCGTGGGGCTCTGCGCCGGAGCAGTGTCCCCCAGGGCTGGAACGGCCCCAGCAGCCTGGTGCAGTACTCAGATAAAAGCAGCTGTGAGCACAGCAGCAGCGGCCGGCCTGGGGACAGCCCGGCTGCTGAGCCACGGCAGCTCCGGGGACAGCCTGAGGGAGAGGGAGCCAGCAGCAGTGGGGCACTGAGCCCTTTCTGTGAGGGCAGCTCTGACTCCCAGGGCAGCAGCGAGTGCTTCACCATCAACCTGCACACGGTGCTGCTGGGAACCCTGGAGCAGGACGGGCACGGCGCTGCAGCTGCTCCCCCAGCCCGGGAGGATGAAGGGGACTGGCACTGTGCTCATGCCCTGGAGGAAAAGCTGCTGGAGGACACGAGTGTGCGGGAAGCACCTTGTTCTAACCACTTCCACGAGTGGCAAAACTCCTCCTCTTCCTCCGAGGAAAGCGATCCTTCGGACTCGGACACGGAGCTCGTGACAGGGTACATGAGGAGGTGAAGAAGGGAGAGCTGCTTTTACTTTGTAACACGGGAATCAGTGCTGTCCAACTTATTTCTGGACTGGACATGCAGATCTGGTCCTTTCATTAACATCCTTTGAGCGTGGGCTCCTACAGAAAGAGGTGTTTGTCTGGAGAAGGATCTGGAGAGACCTCGGAGCCCCTTCCTGTGCCTAGAGGGGCTCCAAGAGAGGGGCTTTGGACACGGGATAAGGGACAGGACACAGGGAATGGCTTCCCAGGGCCAGAGGGCAGGGTTGGGTGGGATCCTGGGCAGGAATTGTTTCCTGGCAGGGTGGGGATGGAATTCCCAGAGCAGCTGTGGCTGCCCCTGGATCCCTGGCAGTGCCCAAGGCCAGCTTGGACACTGGGGCTTGGAGCAGCCTGGGATAGTGGAAGGCTGGACTCTCAAAAAGAACACTTTTTCAAATTTTTAATTCTTCATCTCTGTCACTGGATTTTTGTGAAGCCTGTTCTGCTGCCTGGATGCTGTATTTGTGCAGAGAAAGCCGATCAAGTGGGGGTAGAGACAGGAAAACTCAGCTGACGGAAGAGCGGGCCGAGGCATTATTACACTTTTCGAACTTATTTTTATATCATTTTATACAATTTAGCGACTCACATTAAAATATTTTTTAGGACATTGGAAAATCGCCGGTGTGAGCTGCCCTCAGTCAGCGTGTGAGGGGAAACAGGCGCTGGTGTGTGCAGGGGAAACCTGCCTGCCCGGGGGGAAGCAGAAGGGTTTGGGGTGCCAGGATTGCTCTGGGGGGAAGTTGAAAGGTTTGGGGTGTCGGAAGGGTTTGAGGTGGCGGGATTCCTCCGGGGGGAAGCAGAAGGGTTTGGGGTGCTGGGATTCCTCCGGGGGGAAGCGGGAGGGTTTGGGGTGCCGGGATTGCTCTGAGGGGAAGCGGGAGGGTTTGGGGTGTCGGAAGGGTTTGGGGTGCCGGGGTCGCTCTGGGGGGAAGTTGAAAGGTTTGGGGTGTCGGGAGGGTTCGGGGTGCCGGGATTCCTCCGGGGGGAAGCAGAAGGGTTTGGGGTGTCCGAAGGGTTTGGGGTGCCGGGGTCGCTCTGAGGGGAAGCGGGAGGGTTTGGGGTGTCGGGAGGGTTCGGGGTGCCGGGGTCGCTCTGGGGGGAAGTTGAAAGGTTTGGGGTGTCGGAAGGGTTTGGGGTGCCGGGGTCGCTCTGAGGGGAAGCGGGAGGGTTTGGGGTGTCGGGAGGGTTCGGGGTGCCGGGGCCGCTCTGAGGGGAAGCGGAAGGCTTTGGGGGGCCGGGGCTGTCCCGTGCCCGGTGCCCGGTGCCCGCCCCGGGGGAAGCGGAAGGGTTTGTTCGGGGTGCCGGGGCGGTGCCGCTCCCGCGGCCATGGCGCGAAGGGAGCGGGGCTGAGGGAGCCGCCATGGCCGCCGCGCTGCGGGCCGCGCTCTGCAGCGGCCTCCTGCTCTGCGGTGAGTCCGCCGGGGAGAGAGGGAGGGACGGAGCGACCTCCCGGTCCCGCCTGGCCGCGGGCACGCCGAGCGGCGGTGCCCTCAGGGGGAGCGACGGCGTGAGGCGCCCGAGGTGCCGCTGCCCGAGCCGGCGGCGCCTCCTCGGGGCTGTGAGGGAGCGGCGCCGGCAGCGCCCTGTGGGCTCGGCGGGGCCGGCCCGCCCGCCCCCCGCCGGTGCCTGGGGAGCCGTGCCGGGGTCCCGCCGGCCCCGGGGGTTACTGCCCCGGGGTTCAATCTCTCCTGGGAAACGGGGACGGTCCTGCCGGGATTGGGATATTGTGCAAGAACCGGGAGCTCCGTGTCGCTGTCTACAGAGGGGACAGCCGGGGGCGTCGGGCTTTGCTCCCAGGGAACAGGGACAGCAGGAGAGGGAACGGCCTCGGGCTGGCCCAGGGGAGGCTCAGCTTGGCCAGCCGCAGGAATTTCCCCATGGAAAGGGTGCTCAGGCCTTGGCAGGGGCTGCCCAGGGAGCTCTGGAGTGCCCGTCCCTGCGGGTGGCACCTGGAGGTGGCACTCGGAGCTCCGGGCTGGGGACAGGGTGGGCACAGCTGGGACTGCCTGGGCTGGGAGGTGTGTGCCCAACCCTGAAACCCCACGAGTGTTTCCTCATTGAGTCTACAGTGCTCAGTGAAGCAAGTGACCTGGAGGCTCCTGAGGCAGGAAGCGCTGTGACGGGAGCGAGCCTCGCAGGGAAACGGGCTTTTTCCCGGGAATTTGCACGTCTACCTCAGACCTCGTCCTCAAAGCCCGGGCAGCGCTCCAAGGGAACTGAGAGGACTGTGGACAAGGCCTGGAATGCCGGGATAAAGGGGAATGGCTTCCCAGGGCCAGAGGGCAGGGCTGGGTGGGATCCTGGGCAGGAATTGTCCCCTGGCAGGGTGGGGATGGAATTCCCAGAGCAGCTGTGGCTGCCCCTGGATCCCTGGCAGTGCCCAAGGCCAGGCTGGACACTGGGGACAGTGGGAGGTGTCCCTGCCGTGGCAGGGGTGGGATGAGCTGAACTTTGAGGTTCCTCCCAACCCAAACCAGTCTGGCAGTTGAATTTCTGTATTTGTGCTGTGTAGTGTGTTTGGTTTATCTGTTGGATGCGTGGGTAACACTGTAGGACCAGAGTCTGAAATAGGTTTTGTTTAAGCCAGGTTCAGATTTCAAACTCTTGCCTGCAGAGGGGGGTGACTGGCACGTCAATTTCATTCATTGCTGTATCAGCTGGGGACAGAGCTCAGGGTGATTATGGGACAAGGTGCTGGGGTGACACAGGGTCACCTTGAAGGTCTCTCCCAGCCCTGATGATTCTGTGAACTGCCGACACGGAAAATGTGTCATTTGTTTTAGAACATCTGTCATCAGGTGTGACATTTAAGCACTGCTCTGTTCTGACGGGGTTTGTTTGCATTGCTCATTTGGGCTGGAATCTTTGCCGTTTTAGTCTCCATACCTACAGTTATGTAAGAATAATAATTCATAACAGTAATGGACTTTTCATTGATGCTTCACAGTACTTTAGGGTCTCTCTTATTCAGTTCCGAGAAAAGAGAACAACTGGGCTGTTGCCACTTGTGAGTAATGATAATTCTATTTAATTATGTGTAATAGCTCTCTTACCTTCAGAGGTGCTTCTGGTTTCTCTCTGTTTATCAACCCTCCCACACCCTTGTTATTCCCACAGGTCTGCTGGAGCAATGCTTAGGAAAATTGGGTTTGACAATCTCAGGGAGAGTTCATGCCCTGACCAGCTCAGTCATGCACAAGAAATGTTGGTATCACAAGGACTTACTGGAAGTCACTGGTGCCAGTGTTTTGTTTTGTTGCACAAGGAGGCAGGGGAGGCATCAGGATTTAAATTCATCTAATTGGGCTCTGTTTTTAAATAAGCACCGAAGGCAGGGCAGAGGCTGCATTTGAATTTTGGATGAGTGAGAAGTGCCGGAGCAAACACTGAAATGTTTGGTTCTGATTCCTCCCACAGTTTCTGGGCTGGTCCCACAGCCCCGAAATGTAAGAATTACTTCAGTGAATCTTCACAGCACCTTGCAGTGGGATGCACCAAGGTTCCCCAAAGAGAACGTCACCTACACTGTCCGGTACAAGAGGTAAGTCTGGGGCTGGGCTGCCTTGAATCCACATCTTACAGCTCTGTGTGCTTGGCATTTGCATCCTTTCCAGGGCACAGTCAGGAGCTGTCCCTTGATTTCAGCTTGAGGGAGGCTTCTCTGCTGAGCTGAAGGGCAGGGCAGAGGCATTTTCTGGGCACTCACGTCCTGTTTATTTTGGAAACACAAACACATTCTAACATTGGATGTTACTGGTCGTGGCTGTGGCTTTTCTCTCTCATGGAACACTTCCCTGTGCTTGAAGAGACCTGGTCATGCTGGATACTCCCATCCCATCCATCCCATTCATCCCATCCTACCCCATTCCACCCCATCCCATCCCACCCCTGCCGTGGCAGGGACACCTCCCACTGTCCCCAGTGTCCAGGCTGGCCTTGGGCACTGCCAGGGATCCAGGGGCAGCCACAGCTGCTCTGGGAATTCCATCCTCACCCTGCCAGGGAACAATTCCTGCCCAGGATCCCACCCAGCCCTGCCCTCTGGCCCTGGGAAGCCATTCCCTGTGTCCTACCCGTATAAAAGTCCTCCCTCTTCTTGATGAGCCCCTCCAGCCACTGCAGGGAGCTCTAAGCCTTGCCCAGAGCTTTCCCTTCATGCTTAGTTGAGAGAAGATTTTTCTAGGCTCTGTAGCCATGGCCCCTTGATCAATACATTTCTGGGCTGGCTTTTGGTGCAAAGCAGAAAGAATAAAATATATTAAATTCCATCTATTAAATCATATATTGATCAAGGCCAGGTTGGACATTGGAGCAGCCTGGGACAGTGGGAGGTGTCCCTGCCATGGCAGGGGTGGCACTAGGTGGGATTTGAGGTCCCTCCAGCCCAAACCCTTCTGTGCTTCTATTCCATCAGCAGTTCCTGGTCCCTTCCCAGCCCTGTTTTCTCTGGCTTTTCCTGGTCTGCAAATCCTGGAGACAGCCCCAAGCCTGCAAAGTCCCAGTGGGACAGCCCTGAACTGTTTGCTGCCTGCTCTGAGCTCTGCCTGCTGAATGGAGTGTTGTGACCCTGCCAGCAAAAGGGCATTTTTTAGACACAATCAGAATTTTAATCCCTAAGTTTATCATGGATTTACAGATGGCTATAAAATCCTTGGGGTGAGCCTTACGCACGTTTTTGTGCCCATGAGTGCTGACTGCTTGCATTAACAGCTTTGCTGCCTTGAAGCCATTTAGCCAGTCACAATAACCCATCTCCCGCCCTGTGGGGAATGCAAAGCCCCCAACACCCTGTGCCTACAGGCTCAGAGATGGAAATGGATACAGAGTTTGATCTGTGAGACCCTGGAGAAGGTTTACTAATTTAGAGCAGTAAAATTACATAGATAGAATGCAAGAATGTATTTGGTTTAAGCAGAACCATGCCTGTTGTAAGTGTAAAAAGCATATTAAGCTAGGCAGTGGAAGGTTTTAAAGGTTTTAAAGTTTAGCAGTAAGAACTGGTTATGGAGTCAGTAAGAAGATGAGGATGTAGCAGTGTGGGTTTGTGTGGTGTTAGATGACTGGAGAAAGAAAAGATCCATTGTTGCTTTTGTCTTCTCTTTCTGCCAGAGTCGGGATTAAATGCTCGAGATGGTGTTTCGTGTTCAGACTCAGATTTTTACTAATTCTTATCTGTGTTACAGTCTCACAGGCTGTGAGTGCTACAGCATTCCTAACTAACAAATAAAAAACTGAGCCCCATCTCTCTCTCTCCAAGGGCTTTTAAGGATAAACTGTCCAATTAACAAAGGACACCTAAATGATTTTGACTTTTAACCCAATAACCAACCCCCCCTGGCCCGCAGTGGGGACTTTTCTACCCAATTCAAACCCCCACCCAGAGCATGGAGAAGAAGGTGAAAAAGAAGGACTCAGCCTCTGCCCTAAACCCTCCATCCTGCTTTCTCTCCATATTACTGTATTCTAAACCCTCCAGCTCTGAGTTTCCCACCCTGTGCTATCACACCCTTCTATCCAAACCCCACAGCCACAATCCCAGAGCTGTCACTCCATTTTGGGAGCCTTTTCCACGGCCTCAGGTGCGATGCAGTGTTTGCCTGGGGCTCGGTGCCTGCCAGTGCAGAGAGTGTGGAATTCCCTGTGCCCAGGGTTCCTGCCCTGCAGTGTGGTGGAACCATGTAAGACAAAGCAATTAATGGTTGGTGTAAAAGACACTAATTGGCTTTGTGGCAGTAGTTTATTGGCCAATCAGGCAATTATAGCCTTATGGAATAGAATGTACAGTGGAATACGTAAGGTGTTCTAACTAGAGTTCCTACAGCTTCTGATGTGATGGCTGAGGAATGAATCATGAAAAGCTGATAAGATCACAGACAAAGATCCTCTGTGATGGTTCTGGCTCCCTTCTCTGCCAGGGTCAGGATTAACAGCACAAGAGACAAAGTTCACCTTTGGACTCAGATGTTTATTAATCCTTATCTACATCTCAGCCTCACAAGCTGTGAGCTCTGCAGTGGCTCTAATTAACACTGTGCAGAATGGAGCACCTCTCTGTCCTTTCTCTGATGGTTTGGGCTTCTTTTCTTCTCTGCCAAGGTCAGGATGAATAACATGGTAAACCAAGGTGTTGAGTTGGCCTTGGAATGTTTATTACCTCGTATCTCTTTACAGTATTTCCAGGCTCACAAGCCATGAGCTTAACTGTCAAGCCAGGGAAATGAGGTAAAACAGAGCACCTCTAACTCTTCCCAAGGTTATTTAAGAGATAATCCCCCAATAACGAGGTGACACCTGTTTTATTTATACTTTTGACCCAATAATGACCACCCAAGGCCAGCAATGTGAGCCTTTTTCACCCAATTACAGAAAACCACCCAAACCCATGGAGAAGAAGGTGAAAAAAGAACAGCAAACCTCCACCCTAAAGTCTCCACCTCGCCCCATACATATTACTATATACTCAAATCTTAAACTCTTATTTTTTCACCCTGTGGTATCACACAGTTCTAATCAAACTCCACCCCCACAGTCTCAGTACTATCAGGTAACTTTGGGAGCCTTTTCCAGGGCATCAGGTCTCATGCAGTGTCTTCTTTAGAGTCAGTGCCTGACAGCACAGAAATTCCCAAACTCTCAGTTTCCAGGGTTCTAACAACCCTGTAACTAGTTAAAGTTAGGAAGTGTGTGTTTTGTGTTTCATTGTGAGGTTGGGTGGCACGGGAGTCACTTCCTAGAGTCCTACCAGCAAATTCCAAGGCTCTTTGCCCTCTATTCATTTCCCAGAGTCTTACATACACACACAGTGCTTACACGTAATGGGCACAATCCCAGCACCACCCACTCCCTGCTTCGTTATAAAATGAGGTTAAAAGTCCTTCATGCCTGTGCAATTCTCCTCTTGAATTGGGTTGTTGGTCTCGAATTGGGTCGGTGGTGTTGAAGGATGAAGTCAGGAAGGTCTTCATCACAAGGACCTTTCTCCCTTCGTGCTGCTGGCAGCTTTCGCGACCTTTTGGCAGGATCCCATCCCTCCTGCTTTGTGATCAGTTAGCATTGAGTCCAGGTGCAGGTCATGCTGCTGTTGGTTTCCCATTTGTCCTTATGATGGTCCATCCATTTCATTTCCTTCTATAAACACAAAACAAGCGCATAGCACCGAGCAATGCATCGTCCAGCTCTAGCTTAAGCATTTAATAATCATTAACTTCTCTTCTGTTTTTCCTGGCTTGCATCCTAATCAATATAAAGTGCTTCTAACCCTTGGCTAAAATCCTAACCCTTTAACATCATGATTCAGGATGCAACAGCTTTAAAATCTCCCCCTCTCATGAGACTGAAGAAGGAATAAATCACCTTTTGTGTTGGAGCTTTGTGCACGAATGGGGTGGGATTACTGCTGGAGCTTCCTCGAGCTTTTACTGCAGCATCAGCCTCATGACAGGGTTTGAAAGATGGCAACAGCTCACACCTGCCAGCAGCAGCCAAAGATCTCTTTGTTACAGGGCTTTTAAGAGGTTTTCCAGCCAAGAGCATATTTCTAAAGCTTACAGACTCCCAGTCTCCCAGTCACTGAGAATACATGTATACCTGGTTCCAACAATGCTTGCTTGGGTGCTTTCTATTAACAACAAACAATATTCCATTATTAAGCTTAAATCTCTCTACTATCTTGCTAAGCTTAAGGTCTATCCCAGCCAAAGCTAAGACTCCGACTATTGTTTCACATCCTTGCTTGCTGTACTGTTGCACCTTTTCCTCCTTTCACTCTTTGCAGTTGCAGCCGACTCTAAATTCTTGTGCTCTGTTTCGGGGGCCTGCTTTCTAAAAGCCTCCTTACCTTTAGTGTCTCCCACAACCTTTCACAGTGTCTCTCGGTGCTCCTGAGAATGTTGTTTGTGTTCCCTGCAGCATCAACTTCCCTGGGGACAGCTTTGAGACCCTGAGCACGGAGCTGAGGCTGCCCCGGTGCGACGTGTCCTCGCTGTCGGAGTACGGGGAGTACGTGCTGCAGCTGCGGGCACAGGCAGGAGAGCTGCACTCCCCCTGGGTCACCCTCAGCTTCAGACCCATGGATGACAGTGAGCCTTTCCCTCTTCTCCCCCAAAGTACTGCCTGCTCTTCGGGCACTTTGCTGTGTTTATCTTCTTCGGGATGAAATGCGCCAGACCGTATTTCTTGTTCAGGCTCAGAGGTTTATTAATTCTCATCTCACAAACCATGAGTGCTACAGCACGTCAAGATAACAAACTAAAAAATGGCCCCATCTCTCTCTCTCCAAGGCCTTTTAAGGATAAACTGTCCAATTAAGAGATGATACCTGAATGATTTTGACTTTTAACCCAATAACCAACCACCCCTGGCCCGCAGTGGGGACTTTTCTACCCAATTCCAAACCCCCACCCAGAGCATGGAGAAGAAGGTGAAAAAGAAGGACTCAGCCTCTGCCCTAAACCCTCCATCCTGCTTTCTCTCCATATTACTGTATTCTAAACCCTCCAGCTCTGAGTTTCCCACCCTGTGCTATCACACCCTTCTATCCAAACCCCACAGCCACAATCCCAGAGCTGTCACTCCATTTTGGGAGCCTTTTCCACGGCTCAGGTGCGATGCAGTGTTTGCCTGGGGCTCAGTGCCTGCCAGCACAGAGAGTCTGGAATTCTCATGACCAGGGTTCCAACAGGGCACTGCCTGGCTGTGTGAGAGAAGGCAGAGGATGCAGAGAACTGTATTACACTGAACTGTAAAATCTTAGTTGTAACACTGGCAGAAATCAGTGTAGGTTCACTATCATAGTGTTTATTACCTCTTTGGAGGAGACTTTCAGATAAAGCATCATTTTCTTGTGAAATAAGGCACATTTCTGTTTTCCAGCCAGGGAGAAGTTGTCTTGAAGGAGCCAGACTTCCTGTATATCTAAATAAATTCAGTTACTTCCTTATTCATTGCTTTACCAGACAAAAAGCTTATTTTTTATTTTTTCTTACTTAAAAAAAAAAAAAACCACTCTCACAGAGAAAGATGAATTTTCAGCCTAGAAACCTCGATTGCACTCAGCAGAAGTAACTCAAATGTTTTCATTCTTGGAGCTGATCACAATCAAAACCCACAAAAGCCCACACCAAAACCCTTTTCTAGAGGGTCTGCTCAGGCCAGACAGATGTGGGGACAGTTTGGCCCAGAAGGAGAAGTGAGTGGCAGCCATGGAAATGGTCCTTCCTCTGCTGCAGTCACCACAGCTGCCAAAAGGGAACCGAGTTTGTTTACAGGCTGTGGGAATGGAGCCTGCACTGGTACCTGGTGTTTAACTGCAGGAATTAAATCCCTTCCCTGAGGGGATTTAATGATTTTAACTCCTGTGAGGAAAGGATTTCTTTCTGCCTGATGCAGGACAAGAAATAATTTTTTTCTAATGCGTTGTTCAGAGGTGACTTTTGGGCTGTGTACAGACGTCCAGCTGAGCCACTGATGCTGAATTCCCTCCTGTCCCCTGTGTGCAGCCACCATTGGCCCCCCTGAGGTGAGGCTGAAGTCGGAGTCTGGAGCTCTGCACGTGGATTTCTGGGGGCCCTTTGCCGAGCACAAGGAGGACAGGTGGCCCCTGAGGCAGTACTATGGCTCCTGGATATACAGGATCCTCTACTGGAGGAGAGGCAGCGCAGACCTGGCCTCTGCTTCCCAGGTATGCTGCTGATCCCTGACTCCACCTGTGCTTTTCCTGGAAAACACCAGCCTGGGAAAGTCCTGGAAGCTCCTGGAGGGGCTGGGAGAGCTGGGGGTGCTCCAGGGAGAGCTCCGAGCCCCTGGCAGGGCCTGAAGGGGCTCCAGGAGAGCTGCACAGGGACTGGGGACAAGGGATGGAGGGACAGGACACAGGGAATGGCTTCAAAGTAGGATTTGATGGGATCCTGGGAATCAGGAATTGTTCCCTGGCAGGGTGGGGATGGAATTCCCAGAGCAGCTGTGGCTGCCCCTGGATCCCTGGCAGTGCCCGAGGCCAGGTTGGACACTGGGGACAGTGGGAGGTGTCCCTGCCATGGCAGGGGTGGCCCTGGGTGGGGTTTAAGGTCCCCTCCAACACAAACCAGTCTGGGATTCTGTGATTATAAGAGTAAAAAAACTCTACTAATTACAATTAATCAAGTCTGGTCACTACAACTGGGACTCAGAGCAAATGCAGGAGCTGTGTAGTTTAGCAGCAGCATGGACAGAATTTTCTCTTCCCATAATTATCAATAACGCTGTGTTCTTCCCCCTCTTAGTCAGACTTTGGGCTTTTTACCCCCCAAAAACCACCTAAAAATGGGTGAGGCTTTTATTCACTGTGCTCACCTGCAGCTCTGCAGGTTGTATCCACTGCAGCTCCCTTTGTCCCTCTCGGGCACTTGTGCTCCTCCATACACAGTGCATGGAGAGAGATCATTAATAATCACTAATCCTGAGCAGCAAAGTCATCTCCTCAGCCACCTCGCGGCTCCCAGGAATATTTCCTTTCTTGTTTTTGGTTTTGTCTGGGTGACAGGTCACAGAATCCCAGAGCTGGGAAGGTTGGAAAAGCCCTCTGTGGTCATCATCTCCAGCCATTCACCCAGCACCCAGTGTTCACCACTCACCCACGTCCCCAAGGGCCACATCTACACGTTTTTAACACTTCCAGGGGTGGGGACTGCACCATTTCTCTGGGCAGCCTATTCCAGGGCTCCACAGCTTTTTCACTGAGGGAATTTCTCCACATGTCCACTCCCCTGGCACAGCCTGAGGCCTTTTCCTCTTGTGCTGCCCCTCCCACAGTTAGGTGGTGTCTGTGTGTAACTGTGCTCCCAGCTGATCTCGTTTGCTTGGGTGACAGTTTCTGGCTGCCACCAGATCTCATTTTTCATCCCTCATTAGCCTAAAACTTCGTTAGCGCTGCTGGAAGCAGCCCAAAGGTCGGTGGTGTGGGTGGTCTCTCAGTGCAGTTGTGACTGTAATTGGAATTCCCTGGATTTTCCATAGCTGTGTCACTGATCTCACACCCTTCAATGTTTTCTGTTTTTCTCTGGTTTCAGGTGGCCCAGGTGGACACCAGCCACAGCTCTGAGATCCTGTCCCAGCTGGAGCCTTGGACAGTTTATTGTGTCCAGGTGCAGGCTGTGATTCCCGAGTGGAACAAGACAGGGGAGCTGAGCAGGGAGCTCTGCGAGCAGACAACCCACAATGGTAATGTGGGAAGTCAGGGTCCACACTCTGGGGTGGCTGGAGGGACCCCAAATCCCCTCCAGTGCCAGCCCTGCCATGGCAGGGACACCTCCCACTGTCCCAGGCTGCTCCTGGACACTGCCAGGGCTGGGATTTCCACAGAGAAAGTGATCATTTGAAAAGAATTACTCAGAAATCAATAAGGACAGTTTTAATTGGGTTTTTTTTTCCCTTTGTCTCCTGCAGGTGTAACCCCTGTGTGGGTGATTGTGACTGTGCTGGTGGGATCCATGCTGGTCATGGCCACGGCTGTCACCGTTTGTTTCTTCTCCAGTTTTTATCTCTACAGACTCACCAAACACGTTCTCTGCCCTGCCTATATCTTCCCACAACACTTGAAAGAGGTTTGTTTTCTGCCTATCACGTGAAAATCAGCTTTTCCAGCAAAGCCACTTGTTTTTTCAAGGCTCTCAGAGCCAGAACATTTAGAGCTTCTTTTACTTTGCCTCCTTTCACTGGCACCTGATGGTCGGTGATCCGTCATTTGTAATCACCAGCTTTTTATGGCTCAGAAACAGGATGGCTTCGTTGATTCTGAAGTGAGAGAGTACCAGGTGTCAACTTCAGTTCCTCATTTAGCCAGTGAGCGACAGAGATCTCTGTCTCCCCTGCCTCCTTCTAGACTTAAACCAGCTCCTTTTTTCTCCTGCAGCAAAGCGTCCTCAGGAGTTTTAACTGCAGGGAAGTGTCAGAGGAAGGAAGCTGGGCTGGATCAGCTGTACCAGAGCAGCCCCTGGGCTGTGGGAGGTGTCCCTGGCCATGGCAGGGGCAGGATGGGACGAGCTTTGGATCTACCCAAACCATTCTGGGAATCTGTGATCCTATGGAGGCTGAAAATTCCAGCTGAAAGGGGAGCAGTGACAGCAGCCATTGCTGGTGGGGACCCACTGCCCCTGTCACACGCCCGGGAGACAAAGAGGCTGCAGCAGGATCCCTTCCCAGAAACAAGGGTGTGCCAAACACTCCTGCACCACGCTGTGCCGCCCTGAGTTCCTGCAGTTCCTTTGGGGCTTTCGTTCTGGCTCACTCAGAGCTCAGCACCCCCGGGTTTGCAGCTGACTTGGGCTCCTGCCTTAGGCTGAACACGTGGAGTGTTCGCAGCAGGAGTGTCATGAAATCACAGAATCCCAGCTGCTTTGAGTTGGGAGGGACCTTAAATCCCACCCAGTGCCACCCCTGCCATGGCAGGGACACCTCCCACTGTCCCCAGTGTCCAACCTGGCCTCGGGCACTGCCAGGGATGCAGGGGCAGCCACAGCTGCTCTGGGAATTCCATCCCCACCCTGCCAGGGAACAATTCCTGCCCAGGATCCCACCCAGCCCTGCCCTCGGGCCCTGGGAAGCCATTCCCTGGGTCCTGTCCTGCCTTGGTGCGCAGGAGCTGGAGCTCAGCAGCAGCAGCAGATCCTCCCGGGATGAGCTGGAGTTCCCTTTGCCCCCAGGTGCCCCTGAGGACAGGGAGAACTTTGGGCCGGTGCTGTCCCAGGAATCCCAGGTCACCTGTGCCTCCCTAAAATCTGCTTTGGCCAAGGCTGTGCTTTCCCTTTGGGCATGTTTCCATTTGTGCCACGACATTCCCAGACCCAGCCTGGTACAAAAGGCTCTGGAAGTGAAGACATTGGTGCTGATTTTTGTGTCTGCAGTGCACAGCACTCCTGACACAGCAGCTGGGTTCTCATTCCAGCTTCACACTGGTTTCATCTGAGGGCAGCAGGATGAGCGGAGGGGTGCAGCAGCTCTGTGAGGAAAGGCTGGCACAGCTGGGATTGCTCAGCCTGGAGAAGGAAAGGCTCTGCGGTGACCCCAGTGTGGCCTGGCAGGGCCTGGAGGGTTCCACGAGAGCTGGAGGGGGCCTGGGGACAAGGGTGGAGGGACAGGACACAGGGAATGGCTTCCCACTGCCAGAGGGGAGTGTTCTTGACAGATCTCTCTGTGTACTCCTTCCCTTACAGCCCAGTTTCCATTTAGTGTTTGTTCCCAATCAAAACTGTTTAATTTTTTTCAAGTTTCTCTTCCAAACAAGACTCTGAGCCCTGGGGTTATTCTTGAAAGGCATTTCCATCTTGCTCCCAAGGCTGGACAGGAAATTAAGGGAGGATGTGACCCTGTTGGTCCCTGTGGGACTTGTGAGGCCTGAGAAAGCCACTCGGTGTGTGCAGGACAAGCCAGTGTTGTTTAACTATCCCAGTGTTTCTGAGCAATCCCAGCTGGAGAGAGCTAACCCTCACCTCCTCTTTGTTTCCCAGTTTCTGAGCAAACCTGCCAGTGCTCCACAGCCTTTCCCTCCACTTCCACAAGAAGAGCTGCTGGTTTATGACAAGCTGACTGTGATTTCACAGCAGGACTGTGCACAAGGAGACTCTGACCCAGGAGTGGGAGCAGCCTCGGGAGAAGCCTGAAAATCCTCCTCGCTCTTCCTTGGAAGAGGAGAGGCCAAGGGACTTTTGGGTTTATCTCACTGCTGCATTCTCCAGCAGGAAAAATTCACATGGCCACAGACTTTTGACGGAACCATTTTAATTTTTTTTTTTTTTAAGTACAAGAAACTTGGCTCGGAATGAGGAATTAAATGATCCATAAGTTCTGTTGGTTGTGGTTCCCTGAGGAGTTGCAGCAGTTCTGGCACTGATGATGACATTAAAAAGAAAATGTCATATTTATATATAACGCTAATTGATTTTGCTTTGATGAACTAATTACTGCAAAAACAAATCAAAATGTTTATAAAAGAAAACAGTATTTTGTAAGGAAAGACCTGATCTGGTTTATTTTTTTCCTGATGAGAAATGATGAGTTTTTAAGGATGTCCCCACTGGCATCATCTTTCTATGGAATTTATTCTTCCCTGATGAAAAGTTGTGAAGTTTTTAGGGTGGGATGAACTGATGTCTGTGGGAAGCTTGGCAGATGAAGTGGGAGTTGAATGAGGCTCATTTTAATTATCTACTGATGTGCAATATCATTTTTTTAAATTTAATTTTAAAAGTGCAGGGAGCTGTGACTCCCTGTTCCAAATGCACAGGTGGGTAAAGGCTGTGCCCGGCACTGGGGGTGAATTGGGACCTTTGCACGGGGCATTAACTGGGTTTGTGTGTTACTGCATCTAAGTGGGAAATTAAATGAAATTCTGTCACCCAAAGGAACCTTCCAGGAGTGAAGTTGTGCCTCGGCTTGATGTGGGAATTGCAGAGTTTTGGGGATTGATGTTTGTTACCTGATGCATAAATATCTCCTTTCTGGGAGTGGTTGCAGGAATGGATTCCATCAATTTTCATCTCCCAGCTCCCCTCAGGGGATGCCTAGGAGGGATGTTCCCAATGTCCCCGACTCCCTGACAGGAGGGAACAGGGACAGGAGGAGAGGGAACGGCCTCAGGCTGGCCCAGGGGAGGCTCAGCTTGGCCAGCAGCAGGAATTTCCCCATGGAAAGGGTGCTCAGGCCTTGGCAGGGGCTGCCCAGGGAGCTTTGGAGTGCCCGTCCCTGCAGGTGGCACCTGGAGGTGGCACTCAGAGCTCCGGGCTGGGGACAAGGTGGGACTGCCTGGGCTGGGAGGGCTTTTCCAGCCTCAGGGATTTGGGGATTGTGTGGAATCTGCACCTGGATTTTCTGCACTTTTTAATTTTGGCCAGATTCTGCTCTCATGGAGAATATGGAATGTATTGAATTGTTGTTGGTTTTTTTTTTCTCAAGGTGTTTTGTTTCATTGGTGCTTTTCTCCACCTCTCCTCAAGGGCTGCTCAGGGAATGCTGATCCTGTGTCTGGATCACCACTCCAAGTCCAGCTCCCTGTGTGTTCCCTGTCCCTCCTCCCACATCACCAGCTTCTTTCTATATTCCCCCCCCCCCCCCTTTTTTTCCCCTTTTATTTTGTCTTTCAGAGTGGCAAAGTCCTGTGCTGTAATGCCCATTGCACACGGAGAGAGGGGCTGGAAATTCCCTGCCTTTCCCTCGCTGCTCCTTTCCACTCTCCTCCCTCCAGCAGCTGCTTTGCACAGAGGGACAGCGAGTCCTGGCTGCCAAACTGGAATCCCTCAGCTGGTTCCAAAGTTCTGCTCAGGGCAGATAAGGCAGAGATAAGGCTGTGCCACTTCGGTGCAGCTGAGGGAAACCAGGGGAGAACAGAAACTCCAGCTTTGGCTGCTCAGGGATATCGGGAGTTCAGAACGAAGCAGCAAAAGTGTCTGCAGGGACATCATGGCCCAGGCACAGTGTGGCTGCCCCTGGACCCCTGGGATTGTCCCAAGGCCAGGCTGGATGGGGCTTGGAGCAGCCTGGGACAGTGGGAGGTGTCCCTGCCCCACGGCCTTCGACACTTCCAGGATTTCGGAGCTGCTAAAATCAACCCACATGTGGGTTTTTTTTTTTTTCAGGCTGAGTTTGCTTCAGAAATCTTCCTGCCCCACAGCCAGGAAAGCTTTTGTAGGTGAGAGGCAGCAGGAGCCAGGTGTGGGTGGGGACAAGGGGCAGCCTCTGCCTGTCCCCACATGGGCTGTGTGGTCCCCCAGGAGCCTCACAGGCAAGAAATCATTTAGAGGAGGAGCAATAATTTAGAGGGAAGCAGCAATTCAGGGGAGAGTTCCTCCTGAGCTGAGCTTGTGGACACTACAGTGACAACAAATCAATAAAGCCGGTGGACTTCTAACCGCGTGCTGATGTAAACGGAAAGTACAGAGGGATGCTGGAGGCTGCTGCCTCTGGTAGGGCGTGTTCCGGCAAAGCCAGCTGGAAAACAGACCCCTTGGAAGGCCTGGGAGTGCCTGGGAAATGATTTCAGACCTGAAATGCAGAGAAAAGTGGAATGATGAAGGAATAGGGAGAACTGGGGGAGGAGAGTCTGAGCTTGTGGTCAGCAAAACAGGTTCCAGGGGAGGGCAATGAAGGAAGACAGAAAGGAACACTTCAGAGTCAAGGGCGTGGAGGGAGAATTCCATAGGGAAAGAGAAAGCAGAGGCCAGGACCACCCAAGGGGTCAGCGACACCGTCACCTCCCAGCTCCACGTTTTTATCTCTCCCTGTTGGGAACTTTGGGATCTTCCTTGCCCAGCAGGTCCTGCAGGTTCTGAGCCCCAATCCAGAACGAATCCCACTGAACAGCAGAGCCACAGAGGCTTTCAGGAATATCCATCCCAAGCCCTAGAGAAGCTTTTAAATTGATTCTTAACCAGAAACACTTGTTCTTGGAACTTCATGCTTTTCTTTTTTTTCTGAGGCAGACTGGGAAAGAGCCATTACCACCTGGCCAAATGTCCTTTTCTAGGATTCATCATCCTGGAAGATGAATATTGAATGAGTGGAGTGCAGAGCAAGGCCTCTTCCCCTGGGACTGTGCTGCTGTGAAAACACGGCTGCAAAGAGCTGCTTTACAGGAAGGACCGTGAATGATCCACAGGCTTTGGACCACCTGTGTGCAGTGCGCTGGGAATATTTCTTCCTTAGGGACTGGACTTCCAGGAGTTCACTGTGCATCCTCTCAAGCCGTGGCTGCAGACACTGAGGGGATGGAGTGATGGGGATGGCATCACAAAGGCAGATGAGAAGGGCCTGGGGGAGCCTGAGGGAGGAAATCCTCCCGGCAGCATCACCGAGGAGCAGCACTGACCCCAGGATTCCCCACTGGAGAAAGCCCCAAAGAATCCCGTTAACGACTTCCAGTCCCTCCACTTTCCCATCAGCTCTGCCACCACGTCACTCAGATCTCCTCTCTAATTTCCACTCCCTCCCCTCTGCTCCTCTGGTTCTGGGACAGTTTTTGAAACCACGTCCCAGTTCCTCGGAGAGGGACTTTGTTTTCCCATCTGGGTGAGTGTCCTGACAAAGGCGATGGAAATCCCACCAGGATCTGCCGTGGGTTGGATTTTCAGCTGTGCTGACCTAAGGGTGAAACCAGGCTCTGGAACTGCCCTGAACAGAGCAGAACTCTCTGATCACTGTGGAATTCCAGCCGGGAGAGGAGAAGCTCCAGGGAGAGCTCCGAGCCCCTGGAGGGCCTGAAGGGGCTCCAGGAGAGCTGCAGAGGGACTGGGGACAAGGGATGGAGGGACAGGACACAGGGAATGGCTTCAGAGTAGGATTTGATGGGATCTTGGGAATCAGGAATTGTTCCCTGGCAGGGTGAGGATGGAATTCCCAGATTTGCTGTGGCTGCCCCTGGATCCCTGGCAGTGCCCGAGGCCAGGTTGGACACTGGGGATAGTGGGAGGTGTCCCTGCCATGGCACTGGGTGGGCTTAAGGTCCCTTCCAGCCCCAACCAGTCTGGGATTCTAAATACTCTCCATGAAGATGGAACTTGTGTTCAAAATTGGACACTTTGAAGGCACCACAGGCTGTAAAAAGAGGTTTATGCCAGGTTTTCCTCGTTCTTTCGGCCTGGTCAATGTCACCTAGGACACTTCTGTCCTTCCAAACCCAATCCCAGAATCACTAGGGATGGAAGAGCCCTTGGGGATCACCCAGAGCCACCCCAGCAGCACCAGCATCACCCAAACCCCGTCCCCAAGGGTCACCTCCACACTCCTCTGGGACACTCCCAGAGTCAGGGACCCCAAACCTCCCTGGGTGGCTCATCCCAAGGCCTGACCCAAAGATCATCCATCCTCCATCCTTCATCTCCAGCACTGCTGGGCCTTGCGGAGAGCTGTGAGCAGGGCAGGGGAGAGGCAGGAGGAGGACAAGGAACAGAGTCCATAACGAAGATGATGTTATGTGGTCTGGGGACTTCTGTCTGATGGCAGAGTAATGACAGGGTTTAAAAATGGGAAAGGCCTCTGGAGGCAGGGAATGGATCACCTGAGCCCTGTGTCCCTGAGGGAGGTGAAAGCAGTAATGAGAGTGCAACGAACCAGAGACAAGGAAAGTTTTCTAGTGATGAAACAAAACCAAAAAATGCAGGTGATGTTTCCTGAGAAGCGGGATATTTAAAAAAATCCGTTGGGAAGGGGTAGATAGAGCTGATCCCTCCTTGGGCTCCCTGAGGTCCTTCCTTCCTTCCTGGACCCCCGTTCCTGCACTTCTCACACCAGATGAAATGCTGTATTTGCCCCTTTCATCCTGTTCCAGAGCTGACATGAGAAGAAACCACCAAAGCACGTCTCCTTTGTCTGTCAGCCAACAGAAATAAACCCAGCAGAGCCCAGAGGGCCTGGTTTCCTCAGTCCCAGGAGCGCCTTGGGACAGACATCAGTGGCCACAGGGACACACGTTGTCCTGCCCTGTCTCTGCAGATAGCACTGGGGCAACACCAGCTTCGGTAACATGCTGAGGAAGTTGTATTCAAACTCAGCACTGGATAAACTATTTGGTAGGTTATAAAATGTTTCCAGCAGTGCCAGACTGGTTCAGCAGCGTTCACAGGTGGCAGGATGGTTGCCCTGAGGCGTGGTTTACATCAAGAACTTGCCGTGAACTCCTTTCCTTGTCAGCTGTCGGGGGCAGGAGGTGGGCAATCCCGCCAGGATGAGTCTGCCTCGCGCTCAGCAGCGCCCTGCAGCACTCAGCCGTGTCCCTCACACTGCCAGAGCCGAGGGTGATCTCCTGCAGCCGCAGCAACCCCGGCGCCTGGAGCATCCCCGCGCCCGGGAGAGGCTGAGGGAGCTGGGGCTGCTCAGCCTGGAGAGGAGCCCCAGGGAGAGGGGACATCGGTGTCCCTGAGTGTCCCCAGGTCTGTCCCTGTGCAGGGAGGGCAGAGCAGCCCCAGGCTCTGCTCCAGGCCCAGCAATGTCCCCAGAGCCCCGGGCAGGGACTGAGCCCAGCAATTCCCCTGCACAGGGGACACAACTCCTGCCCTGGGCAGGGACCAGAGAGGGGCTGGAGTCTCTCCCTGGGGACATTGCAGAGCCCCAGGGACACAACCCTGCGCCCTGAGCTCTGGGGGAGCAGGGAGGTGGCACCAGTGACCCACTGCGGTCCCTCCCAGCCTCGCCCACCCCGGGACCCTGAGATCAGCAGATGTGCTCAGAGCACGGGCAGCACCCCACGGCACAAGAGGCAGCAGCAGCCAGGAACACTTTCATCCAAAAGTCTGTCCTTGTTCTCCCCAAGAGGCAAAGCCCGTCCTGTCAATAACAGCCAGGATGGTGAGGGCAAGGACTTTTGCCCACCAGAGTTTCAAATCCTCCTCTCTGAAAAGACTGGTCTGCCCACCGGGGAGTTTGTGTTTGAGGGGGTGGGAAGCGAAAGGTGAACACCTGACTTTGCCTCCCCAGGCCTGCAGCTGCGCAGGCCCGTGGAAAACACGAAACAGAAAAAGAGAAGAGGAGCTCTTTAATCTCGTGAGCAGAACTTGTGGCTGGCACAAGGGAGCTGAGCCCAAGCCCCAGTTCAGGGACCGTAACGGTCACGCCATTTAATGATCACGGCAGCGTTCAACTGAACACTTGAGAGATGGACAAACTGCAGCTAAAGAGAGAGTTCTCCCTCTCCAGACAACCACAGACTGGTTTGGGTTGGGAGGGACCTCAAAGCCCACCCAGTGTCACCCCTGGACACCTCCCACTGTCCCCAGTGTCCAGCCTGGCCTCGGGCACTGCCAGGGATGCAGGGGCAGCCACAGCTGCTCTGGGAATTCCATCCCCACCCTGCCAGGGAACAATTCCTGATTCCCAGGATCCCATCAAACCCTACTTTGAAGCCATTCCCTGTGTCCTGTCCCCCCATCCCTTGTCCCCAGTCCCTGTGCAGCTCTCCTGGAGCCCCTTCAGGCCCTGCCAGGGGCTCGGAGCTCTCCCTGGAGCTTCTCCTCTCCAGGAGAGCACCCCCAGCTCTCCCAGCCAGGCCCCAGAGCGTTCGGCTGAGCTGCTGGGGTTGTGCCAAGGGCCGGTCATCCAGCAGAGAGCCTCCGACCCCAGAGAAGCGGCGACTCTGTGCCAGCTCCACGGCCTGGGGCGGCGCCGGGAGCTCCGGGAGGGGCAGGCGGGTCCCTCACCGCCAGGCACGGCCCCAGGCACAGACCGCACGTAAGGCCTGGCACAACCCTGACACTGCCCTCACACCGCCCGTGAGAAACGAGTTCCAGTCCCTGTCAAAGATTTTATGAGCTTAATAAAAAGTAAGAACAGACAATGTGGAGACATAAAAGATTCTAGCTGGGGTGCCTCACCTTTCTCTTTCAATTACAGTGTTTTAAGGATTGCTGTTTCACGTATTCAATAGATATTAAAACACTCTCTTTTTTTTGATTCAAGGTTCCCCAAGATCTTCTTTGAAAGATTTATTTGTGGGTGTCTCCACTGTGTCTGGTAACATGGGTCTTGGCTGTTTTTATTTTGATAAAAAAACCAGAAATCCAGCAGCCTTCATGTAGGGCTATAAGGTGACGACCTCTCTCCCATAATTTTTGGCTTTGGTCAGTCTAGACATTACAAAGAAAAAAAAAAACCCAGTCTTTCCACTACTCACACTGTGCCACAATGAGAAAATACACTCATCGCCTTCCTAAACTCCATCAACCAAACACCATAGAGCACGATTGCATATAGCATCCATTCCAATATTTGCGAAAAGCCGGCTTTACAATATGCATTTATAACACTGCCCCTCACACAGCCCCTCACACAGCCCCTCACCACCGCCCTGCCCTGATCCTAACCCTGCCCTTATCCTAACCCTGCCCTTATCCTAACCCCGCCCTTATCCTAACCCGGCCCTGACATTATCCTAACCCGGCCCTGATATTATCCTAACCCGCCCCCCACATTATCCTAACCCCGCCCTTCCCTTATCCTAACCCCGCCCTTATCCTAACCCTGCCCTTATCCTAACCCGCCCTGACATTATCCTAACCCCGCCCTGCTCTTATCCTAACCCCGCCCTTATCCTAATCCTGCCCTTATCCTAACCCGCCCTGACATTATCCTAACCCCGCCCTGCTCTTATCCTAACCCCGCCCTTATCCTAATCCTGCCCTTATCCTAACCCGGCCCTGACATTATCCTAACCCCGCCCTCACATTATCCTAACCCCGCCCTCACATTATCCTAACCCCGCCCTTACATTATCCTAACCCCGCCCTGACATTATCCTAACCCCGCCCTCATATTACCCTAACCCCGCCCTCACATTATCCTAACCCCGCCCTCACATTATCCTAACCCCGCCCTCACATTATCCTAACCCCGCCCTCACACAGCCCTCCCCGCCCTCACAGCGTCCCGGCCGCTCCCGCGCAGGCGCCGGCGCCGGAACTTCCGGCAGCGCTGCCCTGCATGCCGGAGTCCGGTTACGGGTGGATGGCGGAGGTGGAGGGGTCCTGGGATGGATGGTCGGAGGAGGCGGTGGAGCCCGGGGATGGATGGACGGAGGAGCCGGTGGAGCCCGGGGATGGATGGACGGAGGAGCCGGTGGAGCCCGGGGATGGATGGACGGAGGAGCCGGTGGAGCCCGGGGATGGATGGACGGAGGAGGCGGTGGAGCCCGGGGATGGATGGACGGAGGAGCCGGTGGAGCCCGGGGATGGATGGACGGAGGAGCCGGTGGAGCCCGGGGATGGATGGACGGAGGAGCTGTGGGCGCCGGGCGGGCGCTGGCTGCCGGCCTTGCTGCCCCTGCCCCTGCTCCTGCTCGTGGCCGTGGCGGCGGTGCCGCTGCCCTGCGCAGGTGGGTCCCGGCGGCGCTCAGGGAGCGGGGCTGCTGCGGGTGTGGTCGGGGTGGGCTGGAGAAGGGGTGCCGAGCCCTTCCCGGGGCGCGGGGGGAGCGGGTCCCGCTGCGGTGCCGCTCTCTGCGGGGATGCGGGGCGGGGTAGCGGTGTCGGTGAGGATCTGTCGTGTTTCCGGGGTTTTCCTGGAATCACGGCAGGGTTTGGGTAGGGAGGGACCCTAAAGCCCACCCAGTGCCACCCCTGCCACGGCTGGGACACCTCCCACTGTCCCCAGTGTCCAAGCTGGCCTCGGGCACTGCCAGGGGTCCAGGGGCAGCCACAGCTGTGCCAGGGCCTGCCCGCCCTGCCAGGGGACAATTCCTGATTCCCAGGATCCCACCCAGCCCTGCCCTCTGGCCCTGGGAAGCCGTTCCCTGTGTCCTGTCCCCCCCATGCCCCTGCGCACTCTGTTCCCGGTGGATTGTAGCGGTTGGGACGAACAGCTTGGAATTCCCGTTGTTTGGCTTGGAAGTCACAGTTCTTGGCCGAGCCTAAAGGATAAATGAGGAAATGAGAGGGAGAATGGCAGGGTGGGGGGGTTTGGGAGCTTGTGCCTTGTCTTTTGCCCTTACACAGCAAAAACAAACAACAGCTGTTGCCCAAAACCTGTTGCTCAAAGCGGAAGCATTGTGAGGCATCACGGGGGAGGGCGGGGGGGCTGTTGGTGCAGGCAGAGAGTGACTGACGGGACCTGGGACAGTGGTTTTGGACTGCCCACGGCAGGGCTGGGTGGGATCCCGCGAATCAGGAATTGTTCCCTGGCAGGGCGGGCAGGCCCTGGATCCCTGGCAGTGCCCGAGGCCAGGGTGGACGCTGGGGCTTGGAGCAGCCTGGCTGGGCTCTGCGATCCCAGCCCGTGGGTGGTTTAACGCTGGAATCCCGAGCGCCAGCTCCGAGCTCTCCCCTTCCCCCGTGCCGAGCGCAGCTGCTCCCTGTGCTGCCGCTCCGGGGTGAAGCTCCGGCCCTGAGGTTCTCCAGAGTTCTCCAGAGCCTTTCCTGGTGTCACATGGGAGGAGCCTCCTCCTCCTCCTGCTGCCGAAGTGTTGACCGAAATTTTCCGTCGGCGTTTGCAGCCGGGGGTGTCGTAAGCCTCGAGCATCGTGCGCCTCCCTGGGGCTTCCCCTCGCCCCCGGGTTTGCTGTGTTGCCTTTTCTCTCTGTCTTCTGCTGGTGAATGGATTTTATTACATAATCACCGTGGGTTTCGGCCATCGTTTACTGACGGTATTGCTGGACGTCTCCTGAAGAAAGCGGCGATTTTTTTTTCCCCGTATTGGAACAGTCTGGGGTTGGTTTTGTTAATTGGAATTTTGTTTATTGGAAGTTTATTTGGTGCTAAAAGCGTTTCTGGTCTTTAATCTCTTCTTTGCGCACGAGTCTAATCCCTTATCGTAGTTCCTCTGAACCAAAGTGTCATCGTGCTCAAGTGGACAAACTTGGAGTTAGTTTTAAATGTCTGGCTTTTATTCAGTAATAAAATAAGCCAGGAAGAAGTGTCGATTTTTAGGGTTTTCTTTGCATAGCAAGTTACTGCCTAAATCACAAAACTCCCCCTGCTGATTAAACGTCACCGAGTCTGCCCCTTCCTTCCTGCACAGCTGTTCCTTGGGAAACCAATGGCTTGTGGAATGAATTTAAGGAAACAAGCGCAAAACCCACTGGAAAGAGGGAAACACGTGGCATGGCTGGATCCCAAATTCCTGCCTGAAGTCTCCTGAGAAACTGGCTCAACGCTGCGGGAAACAAGTGGTATTGAACAGGCAGAGAGAGGAGGGTTAAAACATCCAGACCTGCTAAAAATGAAACTTCTCCACAGAAATGACACCCCGTGCTTCTGTTGGGTGTTTTCAGAAAACCCCGAAGGTGTCAGCGGCGCGGCAGTGCTGATCTGCAGGAAAGAATTAGGTCGCGGCTGATGTAAATTTGCCTTCCATTCGTTCGTCTCAGCCAGGTTATTGTGGCTTGTTTGGTTTGTTGGTTTTTTTTTTTACGCTGATTCAAGCCAGCTGAATGCAAAAGAGAACAAGAAAACGATTCCTTCAGGGAGCTGGAAATTTGCCTCTGGAGAAAGGCTTAAAGGATTGCTGCCGCCCTTCAGCTTCCTCTGGGCCGTGGGTTGTGTTGAGGGTCATTTTCCTGGGGTTTTTTTTTCCCAAAAAACCACAGCTTTGGGTGTCTTTTACCACCCTGCTCTTGGAGCCGGGGAGAAAACGCAAACAAAGACACTGCGGTGATTTGTATTTGTAGTGTATTACTGTAGTGATTGAAATGAAGAAGTGGTTGTATCAGCCTGGGCCAGCGGGCCCTTGCTGTCACAAGGTTTTGGGCCGAATTGCGGCTGTTCCTTGGATAAATATCTGGGAAAAAAATCTGGGTTTTCCTTTGTTCTCTCATTTTCCCAGCAAATGTCCTTTGGCATTCTCTGGGTTTGTCTTTGTCAGAAGAGCAACAACCTCCTGCCTTGTGGGAATAAATCTTTTTATTTGCTTTTTGTTGTAGAACTGTGTCTTAACATTTAATTTTAATTTTACCCTGATATTTTCTTTTCTTTTTATTGTAATACTTTATTTTATATTAATATTGAATTTTAATATTGTCTTAATATTTTCTTTTCTTTTTATTGTAATACATGAATTTTTTAATATTTAATTTTAATTCTATCCTGATATTTGTTTTTCTTTTTCTTGTAATGCATTAATTTTTAATATTTAATTTTAATTTTATCCTGATATTTTCTTTTTATTGTAATACGTTATTTTATCTTAATATTGAATTTTAATTTTATCCTAATATTTGCTTTTCTTTTTATTGTAATACATTATTTTTATTTTGTATTTTATTTTATTTTATTTTATTTTATTTTATTTTATTTTATTTTATTTTATTTATTTCATTTCTCTCCTTGGTTGTTTCCCCTAGGCCAGAGCAGCCTGCAGAGCCCAGAGAACGTGCAGGTGCACGTGGTGAACACCAATTTCACTCTGAGCTGGGACTACAAGGGGACTGAGCCCAATGTGACCTTTTCAGCAGAATTCCAGTGGTGAGTGACAAAAAAAATCACATTATTTATCACACCAGAGGGGTTCTTGCGGGAGATTTACTGGCACACTTAGAATTAGAAATAAATCTGAACTTATTTCGTTCTTCTCTGGTTTGTTTGGTGTCTTTAATTGTGGCCACACACGGAGGATTTGAGGGAATTTTCAGGATAACTTTTACCTCATTTCTCAGGGCTCATTAACCCACATCTCTCAGCTGCAGGTTTAATGCCCAGATGAAACAATTTTAAGATTTATTCTTAAATATTTGCTTGGTTTCCTTCAATTGTCCCACGTCCTGGTCCTTCTGCACACATTAGCACAGGCACTGTGGGACACTTTCCTGACAAATAAAGACTGAAAAATATTTCTGAGGTAAAATTACTGAAATTCTGAGCAGTCTAGGGTTGTGGATTTAAACCCAGCCAGTCCGGGATTTTGGATTTTAAAAAAAACAATTCTTCTTTTCCAATATGTAGATGAGAACAGCTGCTTTGAAAGTTGATTTATTAAAAAGTAAAAAAAAGTCAGATTGGTCTGAAAGAAAAGGTAGGAGACGAGGACAAACAATTATTGCCTCAAGTCTGTGCCTCCTTCTTCTGGCCAGGACATTTTAAATGCCTCCGTAAATCTCTTTCTTTACCGAGGTATGGATGCGTGCTGATTGAAAAAGAGCTGCTGAGAAACCTGATTATTGCCGAGCTCCACTTTTCACCTCCGTGGTTTCATTTCCCCTTAATTTGCATTCCTGGCTCGCGTTACAATCAGTGCACTTTCTGCCCGTTTCATGCTCCTTTAACCGCTTTCGTCAAGACTTGGAAACTTCTTCCAGCGAACGATAAAATCTTTGCCAGACTTTAGGAAATATAAATACAGTAACCCTGAGGATGTGACTCTGTGTTCTGGCAGTCGTAGGGTAGTTTGGAAGAGGTTACACTGGTTGCACTGGTGACAAAGCGGCGTGGAAAGGAGTGATGTTCCTTGAAGTTAAAAAGAGAAGAAGAATCATTGCTGGGCTCTAACTGTGGGTTGAATTTATCCTGGGGGTGTGTTTCTCCCGGGGCTGTTGTTTATCCTGGGGGTGTTCATCCCAGGGTGTTGTTTATCCCAGGGTATCGATCCTGGGCTGTTTATCTGGGGGTGTTGTTTATCTTGGGGGTGTTGTTCATCCCAGGGTGTTGTTTATCCTGGAGTCTTTATCCTCGGCTGTTGTTTAACCCGGGGTGTTGTTCCCAGCCTGTTTATCCTGGGGTGTTTTTGATCTTGGGGTCTTCATCCTGGGGCTGTTGTTTAACCCGAGGCTGTTGTGTATTCCAGGGTGTTGTTCATCCTGGGGTGTTGATCCTGGGGTGTTGATCCTGGGGTGTTGTTTATCCTGGGGTGTTGTTTATCCTGGGGTGTTGTTGATCCTGGGGCTGTTGTTTATCCTGGGGTGTTTATCCTGGGGGTGTTGTTCATCCCACGGTATTGATCCTGGGCTGTTGTTTCTCCTGGGCTGTTGTTTCTCCTGGGGTGTTGTTTATCCTGGGGTGTTGTTTATCCTGGAATGTTATTTGTCCTGGGGGTGTTGTATATCCTGAGGGTGTTTCTCCCGGGGCTGTTGTTTCTCCGGGGCTGTTGTTTCTCCGGGGCTGTTGTTTCTCCGGGGCTGTTGTTTCTCCCGGGGCTGTTGTTCCTCCCGGGCTGTTGTTTCTCCCGGGGCTGTTGTTCCTCCCGGGGCTGTTGTTCCTCCCGGGGCTGTTGTTTCTCCCGGGGCTGTTGTTCCTCCCGGGGCTGTTGTTTCTCCCGGGGCTGTTGTTTCTCCCGGGCTGTTGTTTCTCCCGGGCTGTTGTTTCTCCCGGGCTGTTGTTTCTCCAGGGGCTGTTGTTTCTCCGGGGGCTGTTGTTTCTCCGGGGGCTGTTGTTTCTCCCGGGGCTGTTGTTTCTCCCGGGGCTGTTGTTTCTCCGGGGCTGTTGTTTCTCCCGGGGCTGTTGTTTCTCCCGGGGCTGTTGTTCCTCCCGGGCTGTTGTTTCTCCCGGGCTGTTGTTTCTCCCGGGCTGTTGTTTCTCCTGGGCTGTTGTTTCTCCCGGGGTGTCCGTCCCGTGGGGTTGCTGCTCGCGGGCTGTTTATCCCGAGGGTGTTGCTGATCCCCGGTGTTGTTGTGTGTCCCGCAGGCCGCAGCTGGAGGCCGGGGGCTGGCGGGAGCTGCCGGGCTGCCAGGCCGTGTCCGCCGCGGGCTGTGACTTCTCCTCGGCCGTCTCCGAGTACTACGACACCCACTACGTGCGGGTGCGGGCCCGGGCGGGGCCACACCTGTCGCCGTGGTCACAGCCCCTGGAGATGGTGCCCGAACACCTCGGTACGAGCTCGGATGGGGATGCCGGGGATGGCTGTGGGCAGGGTTCTGCTCCTCACCCTGCTCCGGGGACACCCCGCCTGCAGAGAATCCAGCCCTGAGAGCCAACAGCAGCACCGGGAGCTGCTGGAGAGAGCCCAGAGGAGGCACGGAGCTGATCCAGGGCTGGAGCCGGGCTGGGAGAGCTGGGGGTGCTCCAGGGAGAGCTCCGAGCCCCTGGCAGGGCCTGAAGGGGCTCCAGGAGAGCTGCACAGGGACTGGGGACAAGGGATGGAGGGACAGGACACAGGGAATGGCTTCAGAGTAGGGTTTGATGGGATCCTGGGAATCAGGAATTGTTCCCTGGCAGGGTGGGGATGGAATTCCCAGAGCAGCTGTGGCTGCCCCTGGATCCCTGGCAGTGCCCGAGGCCAGGCTGGACACTGGGGACAGTGGGAGGTGTCCCTGCCATGGCAGGGGTGGGATGGGATGAGCTTTAAGGTCCTTCCCAAAGCAGTCTGGGATTAGGGATTGTGCAAAAACCACGTGTGGTTTCCACTGCTGGTAACAGCAGGACAGGGTGGCTTTCCCAACAGGAGCATCTGCAGGAATGCTGCGATTCTGCCTTTTCTGGAAAGGGAAAACTTTTCCAAGTGGAGCTGGTTTCCTGACTGAAGTTCCTCTCACTCAGTGTTTTCCCAGATTATTTCTTGGAGAATAATTTCTGACAGGAGATTTTTGTAGAATCCCAGACTGGCCTGGACTGGGAGGGGCCTTAAAGCCCATCCCATTCCACCCTATTCCATAGACCAGTTTCCTCCAAGAGCCCTTTCTCAGGAAGTTTGGGGCTTTTCAGCAGTTCCAGCGTGGTACTGAAGCCCTCCTGTGATGCTGGATTTATTGGACTCAGCTAAGTCTATTCCCTTGCAGGTTGTAGAATGATTTAAACAGATTTTTTGGGAAAACATTTGCCGGTCATATTTCATTTTAACTGCTTTTAGAACCAGGTGATGGTAGTTGGTTGTGAGGTTAAATTTCTTTTAGAAACTACGTGAGTCATGAAAACTGAAGATTCTGTAAGTGAACGGTCAAAAGAATTAAAAATAAAATAGCACAGGCAGATATTTTAGGTTTATTAGTGTAAGCTGCTTTTGGGGTATAATTCCTCAAAGTAGACAATGTTTAACTTCTTTTTCCTTTCCGTCTTTGCAGCCCAGATTGGTCCACCAGGACTGGAATTGCAGTCCACAAATGGAGTCATAAGAGTGAAGGTTTCTCCTCCAGAAGCAAACCAGAGGAAAAAAATGTGGATTGATGATCTGAGTTTTAAATACAACCTGGTCTTCTGGGAAAACTCATCACATGCTCAGGTATGAGCACTTCTTTTTTTGTTATTTAACCTCACCAGAAGTGCCAGAGATGGACTTTAATTCACGCTCTGAGATGGAATTGCCTGGTTCTGTCACTGTGTCACTGCTCCTGTGTGGTTTGAAAGTTGGGCGAGCTGGTTTTTTCCTTGGTGGGATGATTTTGTTCTTACTATGGGATTGTTTTGTTGGGATTGCCCTGATCCAGGGATTTTAATTTTTTTTTGAGGTGTTGTCATTGTGGACTGGTTCCCAAGGCATTATGTGTGTCCTGCAGAGCACCCAGAGCTCTCCTGTGAACAGCAGGGGAGAAACTCTTCCTTTTTTATCTTTTCTGGGGAAATGGGTGTCACCTTAATTGGGGCAGGGATTGAAGGGCAATCTGTGTTCCTTTGGGGGATCAGATCAGAGCCATCACTTCAGAAGGGACTGGAGGGGCTGGAACGTGTCCAGGGAAGGGAAAGGAGCTGGGAGAGGGCTGGAGAATTCCTGAGGGAGCTGGGAAAGGGGCTGAGCCTGGAGAAAAGGATCCACAGCTCCCTGCCAGGAGGGGCAGGGACAGGAGGAGAGGAAATGGCCTCAAATCGCACCAGGGGAGGGGCAGATCAGGAATTAGGAACTTTTTTTCCTCTCACAGAGTGGTCAGGCCTTGGGGTGAGCTGCCCAGGGAGGTTTGGAGTCACTGGGATTGTCCCGGAGGAGTCTGGAGGTGGCCCTTGGGGACAGGTTTTGGGGTGCTGCTGGTGCTGCTGGGGTGGCACTGGGTGATCCTGAGGGGCTCTTCCCACCTCTGGGATTTTGGGATTACACATCAAAGGAGCAGAAAGCCCGTAAGTACAAGCTGTGTGTGGGCAGCCACCACAAAGTCTGGGAAAGCAAAAGCAGGGAGGTGGCAGAGGACAGAGGAGGGTTTGGGTGATGAGGGGTGGGAATGTCCTGGTTCGTTTTGGAATGTCTGAGGGGTGAATTCCTGGCCGTGCCAAATCCCTCCCCACTTCCCTGGCAAAGGGGCCCAAAGTGTTCCTGCCTGTCAGTCACTGCCTGAACTGAACTCATTGGTTAAATACGGATATTGCTCTAGTATGGATTCCTCACCATGATGGACAAAAGACCCTCTAACAGTTTAGGGTTAGAAAGTCCGTGTTTAATTTTACCCTGGGCAGCTCTGTGGGGTAATCAATCCTCTAATACCCACTGCAAAGTTACAAGTAATTCTAGAGTCTTCTTATTTACAGAAGTCTTGAGTATCCAAAATACAAATACACACTCAGAACACCAACACCTCCTGTTCTCTGCCTCGTATGGTAATTAGCTGAACAGGCTAATTAAGCATGTGTGGTTTGCTCCCTGAATTGGATCCTTTTTATGGGGAGGCCTTGTAAAAAGAGGAAGCAGGGTGAGTCTTCCTCATCCTGAACTTTTAACTTCTTTAACAGATGACAGCACAAACTGAGCTCTGGGAGAACTCCAGTTTCCTCCCTCCATGACTTTTGAATGGGTTTCCAGATGTAAAAACTTGCAGCTGTCAGTGTTCTTTTAGTTCTATTTATCAGTTTCGCCATTTCTCATTATAAGCACAGCTAAAAAAAAAAAGAAACAAACCATAAGAATGATAAGCAATTAGTTACTGAGATCCAGGATAACTATCTTAAATCCCCCTTCTTTTAACTAATTATTAACTCTTCATTATTTGTAGCAAAGCCTATCTGTCTGTCTATCTATCTATCTATCTATCTATCCTAATTAATTCTAGCAAGGCCTATCTATCTATCTACTCTAATTAAATTCCAGCACAGCCCACCTTTAGCTAAAATCTCAAAATTCTTCGTTCTCTTCTCTAAAACCCTTAGTTCTTTTAAAATTCGTGTCTCAAAACTGGAAACTTCCCTTTCAGGATTTCTCCAGCTCAAACGCTGTCCTTCTCTCTCTATTTCACCTTTTTTTTTGGTGGGGTATCATAAAAATGTGCTGAAACCCTGCAAAATGATCATTTTAAAGTGTTCCTGGGCAGGCACAGTTGCCCTCACAGGCTTTTTGTGTTTGTTTTTTGTGGTTTTTTCCCCAGCTGCAGAGGAAAAACATTTTCCCTGTGGACACCGTCGATGATCTTGCCCCAGACAGCACCTATTGCTTCAAGGTTCAGGCCAATCTCCCCATGGAGGGAAAGGAGGGCTTGTTCAGCCCCACCAGCTGTGTGAAAACCACCCAGAAAGGTACCCAGGAAATCAGGTTGTCTGCAAATCATCACTTCAGTTCAGCTGGCACACAGTCAGTTGTTGTGGAGCAACAGAAATAGGGAGAAGGGCCAAATTTCTCCTCTTTTTTGGGATAAAAAATATATATATTATATACATTAACCCTTCTCAATCAGCATCAAATGTGTCAAGTTTTGGTAGAGTTTTAATAGTACCAAAAAGGGTTTTGCCTTGAGGCGAATTTTGACATTAATTTGGAACAAAACCTTCTTTGTGTGTTTTGGAGAACTCTGAATCAGTGACTGAATCAGGAGGAAAAAAAAAAAACCCACAAAAGTCTCTGGGACACTTGGCACGCAAGGAATGCACAGAAAGTTGAGCTGAGCTTAAAACAAAATTACTGGTTTTATATAATCCTTGGTGAATTGATTGTTACAGCTGCAGAGGAAAGGCTTTGAGGGGGCAGTTTGCCGCCTTGTTGTGTAAAATTAAATTATTTTCTCTGCTGTGCAGTTGCTTTCAGAGGTTTATTTTAGGAAAAAAATAACTGTGGAAAGCCAAATATTAGATTGGACAGGGGTGGTGCACCATAATCAGTTGATGGTTCATCAAAATGTGAGTAATTGATGGTAAATGAAAATTATACACCAAGTACGTGAATCACTACACATCTGTGTCTTTAACGAATATTAAAATAATGCATGTATATTTAAAAAGTATTAAATTAACTAATACGTGTGAATCTTAATAAAATATTAGGATACACGTGTTAATATTTTATGCATTAAAATAGTTAAAGCGTGCATGCAGCTTGATGCATGCAAGTTTTAATTATTTCAATAAAAAATTGAAATAGTTGCCACGTTCGTATTGTAATAAAATATTAAAAACAAAAAAGAAAATTTGAAATGCACAATAAATACAGATGTGTATTTCATACATTTCTCTCCTCATGTTACTCCCAAACCAGTTTATTTCTGCTCCTCTCAATTTTAGTGTACTCTAATTTTTTTGTCTGCATTGATTTTTAGCTGATTTTTGAATTAAAGCCTTGATAGGATGCTTTACATATCACAGCCTTGCAATCTTTATAATGAGCAATCCTCCTGTTTTCATGAGAAATGCCCATTCCCTGTCCATACCGTGAAGTTTTTTGGGTAACTTTGGCTTTCCTTTTTCCCCCTGAGCAGTGACTGACCCCCTGTGTGCCGCCGACCTGAGTGTCCTGGCTTTGAACATGAAATTCCAGCTGCTCTGGAGTAACCAGGAGAATCAGGAGGTGAACTACAACGTGCAGTACCTCTAGTGAGTTCAGCCACTCCCGTTTCAAATCCCATTTCTTCTGTTCTGCAAGTATTTCCCAGAAGTTAAAACGAAATATTTGGTGGCTTTGGGTGGGAATTGGCCCGTTGCTGTGAAAAGAATTCCCTGTGACATCTGAGCCTGGAATTTCAGGGCGCTGGGCTGCTTTTGGGGGTGTTCAGCCCCTGATGGGAGGGATTCCTAAACGCTGAGGGACATCTGTAAAGCTGGGAAGCTTGAATTGCTTAGTGGCTTTTTGAATATGGAGAAATTAGGTGAGTAAAAGTGAGCAAAAATTCATTTATTGGAGGTTTCAGTTGTCAGCAGCTTGGATTTTCTTCTGGCCAGGCTCAAGTGGGGGAGAAAACCCAAGGTAGCACATCAAAAACACATTGTATCACATTAAAAAAAAATAATGTTGTGTCACATTAAAAAAAAAATGTTGTGTCACATAAAAAAAATGTTGTATCACATAAAAAAATGTGTCACATAAAAGAAAAATCTTGTGTCACATAAAAAAGCCATCGAGTCATATAAAAACCCCCTCATGTCAGGTGAAACAACCCTTGTGTCACTTCAAACCCCATCAACTCACGGGCTAAAACACCGGGTCACATAAAATCAGATAAAACCCACCTTGTATCATAAATTAATGCCATAAAATGCCATTAAGCCCCCAGCACATCCCATAAAACCCCACCGAATCACATGCAAACCCTCCCATTTAGAAGCGGTTCCATAAAGCTGTGTCTCAATCCCCAGCTGTTGCACAAACATTGTGGCCAGCACCTCGGTGAAGAGGAGGGATCCCCCCCGGCATTCCTTGGGAATTCTTTTGGCATGGCAGGAAAACAGTGGACAGCACTGAGCTACGTGAGAACTTTTCCCTTGGATTTTCACAACATTTCATTCTCCCTGCTGAGCCTCAAAGCCCTGATTTGTATCTCCTGGCCCTTTTTATCTTCATTCCTCCACTCAGAGATGCCTCATATTAAAACGCTGATATATTTTTATTTCTTTTTTTAATCAATACAGAGGCTTTTTGTTTTTTGCCCCGAAGTGAGCCAAGTGCAGCAGGAACAAACACAAATCCCGAGGAGTTCTTGGAGCTGACAGCCAAACTCTTGGGTTGTGTCTTGCAGTGGGTTCCAGAAGAAGCTCAATGATGATTACTCGGACAAGTGGCACAGTGTCCCCGGCTGTGACAACATCACCAGCACCTGCTGCAACTTCTCCTCCATCATCACCACCACTGGCTTTTATTACCTCAGGGTGCAGGCCAGGGCACACAACAAATCCTGCCTCTCCAGGGAAATCAAAGTGGATCCTCTGAAAACAAGTAAGGAAAATTGCTCCCTGGAGTGTTCCCTCGCTCAGCAAACTCGTGCCAAAAGTCTTTGTGAGCTGACAGGAGGGGGCATGTCACAGGAGTATAGTGAAAATAATTGAAATCTTCCTCAGGACTCGATATTCTGGATGAAACTCTGAAATTATACTTCTAACTTTGTGTTTCTTAAGAAGTGTCGTGGATTTCACTGAGAGTATTTGGTGCAGAACTGAAATCTTCCTCAGGACTCGATATTCTGGATGAAACTCTGAAATTATACTTCTGACTTTGTGTTTCTTAAGAATTGTCGTGGGTTTCACTGGCAGTATTTGGTGCAATGTTTTCAGCTGCGTTTTTTCAGTTGGATTTTAATTCCTTATCTTCTTGTTTTCAGATGGGATTGGCCCTCCTGGCGTAAGGCTGGACCTCAGTGACACTTTGCTCCACATCACTATTTCTCCTCCGGGAGGACCTGAGGATGAAGTCATGAGGGACTATTATGACTTGTCCTACAGGATCCTCTACTGGAAGGATTCCTCAGATAAGGAGGTGTGAACTAATGAAATACCATGTAAAATTGATTCTGACTTAAATCCTGAGGGTCAGTTCCTCCTGAGGAGCTCCTTTCCAGCACAGCTGTATCAGTCTCAAAAAACCCTCAATTAATGGTTTGTTTTTGTTTTTTTTCCTGAAAGATTCTGTCAAAAACATGATCACTGTGACTTTTATCACCCAGTGGTTGAGATTTTTATGCAGCTCCTCCAGAAATCTGATCACTGTGATTTTTATCTCCCAGTGATGGGTTAAAATCTCAATTTCCAAGGATGTGGCTGTGTGCAATGTGATGGAAAATGTTCATCCAGCACTGAAGCCCTGCATGCTTTTAGCTGACATTTTAATGGCTCTTATCATGTTCTTTAAATACTTCTGAGAGTGAAGTGTTTCCCAGGAATTGGTGAAAGGGGGGAAGAAGAGAAGGAAGCAAACTGCAACAGGAGGGAGCTTCCTGAAATCTTGGAATTGGGACATTTCAGAATGGGGGGATCACTTGGTTCTCGCCCAGGAGGTGTTTGCTGGGTTTTGCTTAGGAGCTGAGGGGTTGGTTTGTTGATTTTATTGGATCTGGGTGCCCGGGGAGGTGCTGGAATTCCTGGAAGCGTTCCAGAGGCACGTGGAGGTGGTGGATGAGCTGGGAAGTCTCCCCAGCCGTGCTGGTTGTGGGATTACAGCAATGCCTGACGTTTCCCAGAGTCACTGCTGGAGATGCCCGTGCTGTCCGTGTGATCTGATCCCTCCTGTTCTTTTCCCTTTCCTGCTTTTCCCAGGAGGAGGTGAAGCAGAAGGAGGTGAAGCAGACCATAGCCGTGGTCCCCGATGTGTCCCCCTCCACGCTGTACTGCGTCAAAGTCCAGGCCTTGTCTGAGCCCTACAACAAGAGCAGTGCCTACAGCCAGCAGGAATGCATCCACACCCCTGCAGGTGGGCACAGCCTGGCAATTCCCGCCCCTCTGCAGCTGGAATTCTTTCCCTTCCCCTGGGAAATCGCGCCTCAAAACTCCTGGCAGCACTGGCTGGGCAGAGAGCTTCGCTCCCCAGTCCTGCAGCTTGGCAAGGAATCGCTAAATTCCACATTTTCAGAGGAGTTCTATCCTTGAGTCTCTCGTAGTCCTTCTGGGGGTGAGTCTCGTGGGCTGAAGAGTGAGGAGGTAAATCAGATTTGTTAGGGCTGGAAGCTCCTCTGGGTGCAAAGGGAGAGGGGGGGGATCGCACCCACTCGGAACAGGAGGAAAAAATCACGGGGAAGATAATTGGCCACATAAAACTTCGTTAACACTGTGAATATTTCTGACTCTTCAAACTGCCTGAAAGCTAAAAAAATGGGATGGCAGCAATGCCTGGCTCACGTTCAGGGTTCAGTCATTATTCATTCTTCTTGTGGTCCTCACTGCTGTGTCGTATCAAGCCTAAATAGAGCCAAATGCTGCTTTTTACCTGAATAAAATAACTATTTTAATCTATTTCCCTAGGTACTTTAGGTTTATTAGTGTAAACTGCTTTGGGGGTGTGTTTTCTCAAAGTAGACATATTTAGATTCTTTTTTTCCTTTTTCTCTTCCCCTTATCCTGCTATTTCAAGGAATCTCTTTAAACCCAAGCAGTGCCTTCAAGTCAGACCAAAAATCGACATTGCAGGCCACGAGTAATTAGTTGTTAGGTTAAAAGTAAAAATAGTTTAAGTCTCATTTCTTAATTAAACAGTTTATCCTTAAAAAGCTTTATTTAAAATAAAAAAGAGCCATTTTTTAATTTGTCAACTAAAAATACTATACAACTCACAACTTGTAAAACTGTGGGACTGGATCCACTTGGAGGTCTCTTCCCACCTCGGTGACTCTGTTCTCACATTGGAAAATATTTTGTGGCTTCTTTAAGCAAAATTATCTCAGATTATTGGCACAGCATGACTTTTCCCTGGGTGATGTGGACACGTCGAACCGTTGGATAAATTCTGCAGCACATTTGGAGCTGCGCTTGAATTTCTCTGGCGCTGCAGTCCTTGACCGCACGTTTTTTTGATTCCCAATTTCAGGTTCACGTTTGCCTCTGATCATTTTTGGGATTTTCATGAGTGCCCTGCTGGTTGTCCTGCTGGTGGCCACCCCTCTCGTTTTTGTGCTCTACCAAGCCTACAACAAAATCAAATACGTGTTCTTCCCCTCCTGCCAGCCCCCGCTGAACATCGAGGTGAGCTCTGACCTCTCGCTCCTTACTCAGCTTCTTGGAAACCTCCACACCTGGAATTGCTTTTAATTCTTGTGTGGCCTCCTCAGGCTCTAATCCGTGGAATGTTGCAGTTCTGTGGTGATTCGACAGCTGAGAGCAGGAAAAGGGCTGAGAGGAAATCTTGGAGTCACCCTTTAGTGCTGGATTCTGTGGGTGCAGCCAGGATGGGGGCTGGGATCTGTCCCGGGGAACAGGGACAGGAGGAGAGGGAACGGCCTCGGGCTGGCCCAGGGGAGGCTCAGCTTGGCCAGCAGCAGGAATTTCCCCATGGAAAGGGTGCTCAGGCCTTGGCAGGGGCTGCCCAGGGAGCTTTGGAGTGCCCGTCCCTGCAGGTGGCACCTGGAGGTGGCACTCAGAGCTCCGGGCTGGGGACAGGGTGGGACTCCCTGGGCTGGGAGGGATTTTCCAGCCTCAGGGATTTGGGGATTGTGTGAAATAAACTTCATCCTAATTGTGAGTTGGTGAATTTAGGGAAACAAGTGGTGAGTTAGGGGTGGAAAACCACACAATGCTGCTCAACGTGAGCATGGAACCCCAGGCTGGATTGGGTTGGGAGGGACCTTAAAGCCCACCCAGTGCCACCCCTGCCACGGCAGGGACACCTCCCAGTGTCCCCAGTGTCCAGCCTGGCCTTGGGCACTGCCAGGGATCCAGGGGCAGCCACAGCTGTGCCAGGGCCTCAGCACCTGCACGGGAAAAAATCTGATAACTCACATTTGTGTGAGTGTGGTGTTCAGCGGAATCAGAATTGAATTATTTAAATCGGTGTATAATTATTATTTATGAATGCTCATCTCTTGGCGCTTTGTGCTTCTGTCCGCAGGGATTTGGAGCGCAGCCCTTCGGCAGCCCTTACCTGTCAGCTGCCGAGGAGCCAGTGGAAAATTGCTGCGTCATTGAATCCGTGATCACGGAGGAGGGAAATGAAATCGACCTCACAGACTACAAACATTCCGCACCCAGCAGTCGGGACTCTGGGAATTACTCCAACGACAACAACTCTTCTGGGAGCAAGGGATCCAAAGAAACACTGGAAAAGGAAACCATGTAACTGTGGGAAAGCACAACTCTTCTGTGGGGTTGTCAACTTCACAAACACTTCGGACCTCTTTGTGATGGAAATCCCAGCCGGAGGGGACACCGTGACCTTTGGGATCATGGGGGGACACTGTGACCTTTGGGATCATGAATGGGACACTGTGACCTTTGGGATCCTGAATGGGACACTGTGACCTTTGGGATCATGAGGGGACACTGTGACCTTTGGGATCCTGAATGGGACACTGTGACCTTTGGGATCATGAGGGGACACTGTGACCTTTGGGATCCTGAATGGGACACTGTGACCTTTGGGATCATGAGGGGACACTGTGACCTTTGGGATCCTGAATGGGACACTGTGACCTTTGGGATCATGAGGGGACACTGTGACCTTTGGGATCATGAATGGGACACTGTGACCTTTGGGATCCTGAATGGGATGCTGTGACCTTTGGGATCATGGGGGGACACTGTGACCTTTGGGATCCTGGGGGGACACTGTGACCTTTGGGATCATGGGGGGACACTGTGACCTTTGGGATCATGGGGGGACACTGTGACCTTTGGGATCCTGGGGGGACACTGTGACCTTTGGGATCCTGAATGGGACACTGTGACCTTTGGGATCCTGGGGGGACACTGTGACCTTTGGGATCCTGAATGGGACACTGTGACCTTTGGGATCATGGGGGGACACTGTGACCTTTGGGATCCTGAATGGGATGCTGTGACCTTTGGGATCATGGGGGGACACTGTGACCTTTGGGATCATGAATGGGACACTGTGACCTTTGGGATCATGGGGGGACACTGTGACCTTTGGGATCCTGAATGGGACACTGTGACCTTTGGGATCATGGGGGGACACTGTGACCTTTGGGATCCTGAATGGGACACTGTGACCTTTGGGATCATGGGAGGACACTGTGACCTTTGGGATCATGGGGGGACACTGTGACCTTTGGGATCATGGGGGGACACTGTGACCTTTGGAATCCTGAATGGGATGCTGTGACCTTTGGGATCATGGGGGGACACTGTGACCTTTGGGATCCTGAATGGGACACTGTGACCTTTGGGATCATGAATGGGACACCGTGACCTTTGGGATCATGGGGGGACACTGTGACCTTTGGGATCCTGGGGGGGACACTGTGACCTTTGGGATCCTGGGAGGACACTGTGACCTTTGGGATCATGGGGGGACACTGTGACCTTTGGGATCCTGAATGGGACACTGTGACCTTTGGGATCATGGGGGGACACTGTGACCTTTGGGATCCTGGGAGGACACTGTGACCTTTGGGATCCCGAGGGGACACTGTGACCTTTGGGATCCCGAGGGGACACTGTGACCTTTGGGGTGGCTGGGTTTGTGTTCCCAGAGCTGCCCTGGCTGGGGCGATGTCCCCAGTGTCCCCCCCAGCCGGGGCTGGCCCTGTGCCCCAGGGGCAGCTTTGGGCACTTCTCTACTTGAAGCTGGAGAGCAGAACCTCCCTGCTCCAGCAGAGCTGCTCCCGTGTGTGGAGCTGCTCGCGGTGTTTACAGAGCCAGAGGAAATCCCTGCCGGGCACAACCCTGTGCAATTGTCGCTTTCTCCGCCACCTCCCTGCGCTCGGCTCAGCGGGTCCAGAGCTGACGGTGCCAGAGGGAGCAAGAGGAGCAGCGGTGAGGAGGATGGGATTCCTCACGGGGTTCCTCACGGATTCCTGATGGAATCCCTGATGATTCCTCCCGGGGTTCCTCCTGGACGTGGCTGGGGATGCTCCCAGGCCTTGTCCCATGCCTCACTCCCTGTCCCCGGAGTGTCCCGGGTTGGACACCGGGGCTTGGAGCAGCCTGGGACAGTGGGAGGTGTCCGTGCCATGGCAGGGCTGCCTTGGGATGAGCTTTAGGGTGTCTCCAAACTCATTCTGGAGCTCTCAGTGGAATTCAGGGAGTGCCTTTAGCAGAGGGCCGAGCTGGGCGCTCGGAGCTTTCCCAGCTCAGTCCTGTTTTGCCAGCAGACTTTTCTTTGGACAATCAGGGTGTGCTGCAGTAACATTTCAGTTGCCATATTCCATGTTTTCCACGCTGACTCCGCTGTCTTCCAGAGTAATTGTTTTTGGTTTTTTTTTTTTAAGTACCTTATTTTTTTATGAAGAACCTGCTCTGGAGTCAGCTGGGTTTGAGCATCCCACGGGCTGCTGGTTTTTGTTCTGACTAGGAACTCTTGGTGTTTATGTATCCTCGTTTTTTAATTTTGAAGATATCTCCTAATTTTATAAATTTTCTATCCCTGTGTTCATTGAAGAACATAATAAATTTTGCACATTTGCTTCTTATCCCTCTCTGGGTGCTGTGTGTTCTTGGTGTGGTGCCATGGGAGCTGGCCCTGTGGATCCCTGGGAAGTTCCCACGAGGAGCTGTCCTTCCTGGAAAACCCCGATGTGAGGGAGACAATGGGGTATCCCGTCTAAATGAGACAGGCGCTGAATTAATGGCATGGTTTGCGCAGAAGTTCATTCGCGGGAAGGATTTCACTGCCAGATTTTAAGCAAAGCAGCCAGTGAATGTTCCTGAAAGAGGAAAGAGAATTCAGGCAAGGATAATTCACAGGCAATCCCCATTTTCCTCTGGAATGCAGAACCAAAAAGGATGCTAATGAATGGATATTTATTCTTATTCTTATGGTATTTTCTGCTCTAAGTGTGCCTGTAGAAAACCTTGTACCAGCTCTTTTCCGAAGCAGCAAAAGCAGAAGAGTGAGTTGGGAAAACTCCTTGATTCAATCGGTATTTAAATATCTAATATGGAAATAATAATAATAATAATAATAGCAATAACTACAATAATGATAACGATGATAATGATTTTAGTATCAAGTATTTAAACGGGAAAATTAAGTTCCTAAATACCCAAGGCAGCCTCATTCTGATTTTTCAGGTGGATCCAGAAATACTGGAAAAAGGATTTGCCCCGAATGTTACAGTCCACAGACCTCTTCATCTCAGCCCATAAAGGAATTGTAATTCCATGGATTTGTTCAGTTCCAAGGCATTTCTGAGGAATGCGGCCCTTGGGGGGGTTTCCTTTTCCTTGTGTTCAAGATATTCCCAACAAGACGAGCTTGGAGGTCCCTCCCAGCCCGGATGGTTCCGGAATTCCGTGATTCTCTTCCCTGAATCTGTGCTGCTCGTGATGGAATCCTGTCAAGTGCCCCGGGTCAACTTGGATTTCTCACTGTGGGTGTTGAAATTGCAGGGCAATGCCTCAAACTGGGCGTCTGTGTCACCAGAGACCCCATCCCTGCTGGGGTTTGTGGGATAAATTCAACCCCAGCTCCCAGCCCCTGTAACATTTTATCTTCTTTTTGCCAGAGTCGGGATTCAACGCTGCAGACCATATCTCCTATTTGGACTCTGATGTTTTTTAGTTCTTGTCTCACGAGAGGTGAGTCCCACAGCGCTCCTAGCTAACAAGGCGGAAAATGGCTCTGTCTCTTATCTCTTTTACGGATAAACTGTCCAATTAAGAAATGACACCTGAATTATTTTGACTTTTAACCCAATAACCAACCCCCCCTGGCCCGCAGTGGGGACTTTTCTACCCCATTCCAAACCCCCACCCAGAGCATGGAGAAGAAGGTGAAAAAGAAGGACTCAGCCTCTGCCCTAAACCCTCCATCCTGCTTTCTCTCCATATTCCTGTATTCTAAACCCTCCAGCTCTGAGTTTCCCACCCTGTGCTATCACACCCTTCTATCCAAACCCCACAGCCACAATCCCAGAGCTGTCACTCCATTTTGGGAGCCTTTTCCACGGCTCAGGTGCGATGCAGTGTTTGCCTGGGGCTCGGTGCCTGCCAGTTCCAAAGGCTGGAATTCTGCGTGCCCGGGGTTCCCGCAGGGCAGGGGAGGGTGATGGGACAGAATTTTCCAGAAGTTTTGTGCCCTGGGATTGAGTCAAGGACTCCGCTGGGGACGGTTTGCCGAGGCTGGACCCTGTGCTGGCGCCGTCCCAGGATTTCTGCCTTTGGAATGGGTTCTCTGACTGGGCTTTGTTATTCTTAGGGCTCACTTGTTTATGTATTTATATTTGCTTAGGCTTTATTCATTTATTATTAGGATTTACTTATAACTGGTTAGGTTTTATTTGTTTATTATTAGGTTTTGTTGGTTTATTTATCAAGTTTGTTATTGGGATCTATGTATTTATAATTGTTTGGGCTTTATTTCTTTATTATTTGGTTTTATTTATTTATCATTTATTCGGTTTTATTTATTATTTGGGGCTTATTTATTTCTTTGCCATCTGATTAGATTTTATTTATTTATTATTAGGTTTTGTTTATTTTTTAGAATTGATTAGGGCTTGTTTACTTATTATTGGGATTGATTTATTTCTAATTGATTAGGGTTTATTTATTCATCGTTAGGCTTTATGTATTAAGAATTGATTAGGTTTCATTTGTTATTGGATTTTATTTATTTAGGTTTGACCAGGGTTTGTTCGTTTCTTTATTAGGTTTTATTTGTTTAGAATTAATTTGTATAGGTTTATTATTGTTTATAATAGGTTTTATTCATTTATTATTAGGTTTTACTTATTTAGATTTGATTAGGTTTTGTTTTATATATTATTGAGTTTTATTTGTTTAGAATTAATTGGGATTTATTTATTTATTTTTTTAATTAGGATTAATTTGTTTCTAATTGGTTATGTTTTATTTATTTATTATTAGGTCTCGTTTGTTTATTTAGAATTCATTTGGTTTTGGTTTATGTATGACTAAGTTTTATTTATTTAGAATCGATTGGGGTCTGTTTATTTATTTATTATTAGGTTTTATTTGCTTCTACTTGGTTCGGTTTCATTCATTATTAGGCCTCATTTGTTTATTTAGAATTGATCAGGTTTGGGTTTATTTATTCTTAGGCTTTACTTGTTTAGAATGGATTAGGTTTTGGTTTATATATTGTTGAGTTTTACTTATTTAGAGATGATTAGGTTTTATTTCTCCATTATTAGAGTTTTTTATTAGCTCAGAGCCGGATCCTTGATGGGGAATCCCAGGTGAGAAATAAAATTGTAGCAGAGAGCTCAGGGTGGTGGATCCATGTGGGATTTGGGGGGAATTTGGGGGGAATTTGGGTGGGATTTAGGGGAAATTTTGGTGGGATTTGGGGAAAATTTTGGGGAGATTTGGGGGGAATTTTGGGGGGATTTGGGTGGGATTTGGGGTGAATTTGGGTGGGATTTAGGGGAAATTTTGGTGGGATTTAGGGGAAATTTGTGGGGGATTTGGGGGGAATTTTGGGGAGATTTGGGTGGGATTTGGGGGGATTTAGGGGAAATTTTGGGTGGAATTTGGGGGGATTTGGGTGGGACTTGGGTGGCTTTGTGGGAAGCTTTGCTGGAGCAGAGCCGAGCACTCCGGGGTTGTGTTTGGGGCACTGAACAGAGCTCGGTGCTGCTGTGGCTGCACAGGGACAGGATTCCTCCTAAAAATAAAACATATTAAATATCATCTATTAAATCACACGCTGACCAAGGCCAGGTTGGACACTTGGAGCAGCCTGGGACAGTGGAAGGCGTCCCTCTTGTAGGCTGACGCCAGAATGAAATGAAAATTCCCTGCTAATGAAACCCCATGCCCTGAATTCCCACCTTCCCTCCCTGCAGATTTCCAGAGCACCCAAAGTGCCACTTTTTGGCAAAGAGAATTATTTGCCGTTGCTGCCCGTGCCAGATAATCTGAATTCCCCCCTAAGACTCGCTGCGGCGATTAATCACGGACAATTTTAAATAAATTTCTGGGAATTGGAGCAAAAATTCCTGCAGTTCTTTCCAGCAAAGATTTACCTGAGAGGAGTGGTGGATGAAAAGTCTGCTTTTCATCCCAGCTGATAATTCCTTGTTTTCCCATTAAAAACCCCCACCCAGCCCTTAAAGCTGCCATTACACCCTAATTCACATTCCCCTAAAACCCCGCGGGACATCGTGGGGCAGCCAGGACAAATCAGTAAATTTGGCTCCTTGGGAAAAGTGATTGGGTGAACTTGACAAATTTTGTGGGTTTTGGTTGGGTTTTTTTGTTTTTTTTTTTTTTTTTAATCCAAAAGATCTGGAAATCCCTGGAGAGCAGCTGTTGGCTTCCCCTGGTTTTCTCCTTTCCTTTGCAAAGGAAACCACCGGGACACCAGGAAATCCTTATCTAAGAGAGAGACCAGCAGCCGGTGGCTGTTTATTCAGGGATGCCGAACCATGCCGGCACCACAGTCAAGTGCAAAATTCCTGAAATTGCTGATCAGACCTCAATAAAAAGCGACAGGTGACGTGGTTAATGTGGCAGAGGGCCGAAGGAACTTGGGCTGGGCCACTTGGAAAACCCCGTCACTTTGATTTAGTTTGCTTTGTTATTGTTGTAACGAAGGACACAAAGGTGCCAGTGGCAGCTCTGCCTGGCTTGTGGGAGCTTTCTCTCCCTTTCCTACAGGGCTGGATTGATTTCCATCCAGGATTTTTGGGGAAAGGTGAGGGGGGGGCTCCTGGCACACCTGTGTCGGAACCTGAGGCTTTGAGCTCCATCTGCTGACCAGGTAAAGGCAAATTAAAAATCAGATCCAGTAAAGGGCCTGACAGAGCGATTGCACTGCATCCCTGGAGCTCTCTTCTTTCCCCCTGGAAAATCTCTTCTTTCCCCCTGGAAAATCTCTTCTTTCCCCCGGAAAATCTCTTCTTCCTTCTCCTGGAAAATCTCTTCTTTTCCCTGGAGAATTTTTTCTTTCCCCTGGAAAATCTCTTCCTTTCCGTGGAGAATCTCTTCTTTCCCCTGGAAAATCTCATCTTTTCCCCTGGAAAATCTCATCCTCCCTCTGGAAAATCTCTTTTTTTTCCCCTGGAAAATCTCTTCCTTCCCCTGGAGAATCTCTTCTTTTCCCTGGAGAATTTTTTCTTTCCCCTGGAAAATCTCTTCTTTTTTCCCCTGGAAAATCTCATCCTCCCTCTGGAAAATCTCCTTTTTTCCCCTGGAAAATCTCTTCTTCCTTCCCCTGGAAAATCTCTTCTTTCTCCTGGAAAATCTCTTCCTTCTCCTGGAAAATCTCTTCCTTTCCCTTGGGAAATCTCTTTTTTTCCCTGGAGAAGCTCTTCCTTTCCCTGGAGAATCTCTTTCGCCCTGCCTGCCTCCCCGACCACATCTGGCCTTGTTTATAAGAGCAGGAGCGTTCCCCTCCTCTCACCACTGCCGAGTTCCTCCAGTGAGTCACAGGAACTCTCCTTCCACTCCTTCCCAGCAAACTGCCCTTTTCGGCTCTCGGGGTTTTCCTCGAGGCCCCCGGTGACCTCCCCGAGGCTTTTTCCCATCCCTGCCGTGCCCACCTTCCCCTCATCCCCTCCCTTTCTCACGGGGCAGAGACAAACAAACCTTCTGACAAACGAACGGGTCGGTTTTTTTCTTTACCAGCGTTTTGTCACAGCTGTTTCAGTCGAAGCTGTCTTCAATCTGAGAGGAAAAGAACCAGACTCTGCAAGTTAGATGAGCGTGTTTTAACAAAACTTAGGGCGGCTTTAAAATCCAACAACACCGGAAAGCGATAGGAATAAATTTTGGCAGAAAGGATTTTAAATTATATGACAGAATTTTTACACTGAATGGATCTAATAAAGCTTACATGCAAGAAAACCTTAAATAGGATATAATAATGATTTAACATCATCTGAACTTTATAAAGCTTAAACTTAGCAAGATTTAAAAGTAACCTAAACTTAACAGGGCCCGAACTTAACAGAACTTAGAACAACACAATTTAGCTGAGCAACGCTTAACCCGAACTGAGCCATACAGAAATCAACCTTGACGCTGACAGAACAGGAAAATACGACTTCACTCAGACGTAAATACAGTGAATGGCTCCGATTAAAAACGCCCAAATTAAAACCCCGATTTCAGGTCACGAGTCTGGTGGAGTCCCTGTCACTGGGAGGGTCCCAGAGGGGTCTGCACGTGGCCCTTGGGGACAGGGGTTGGGTGACCCTGGGGCTGAGTTTGCTGCTACCAGACCCAGCGTTCAGGCACGGAAGGTGCCTTAGGGTGCGCTCCTAAAATTCCTGTTCCCATTTCCTACACGTTGCCTGGAAAACTCCCCCACCAAGAACTGATCCACCGGGGATCCTCGTCCACAGGAGCCGCTGGAGCCGGGCTGGGAGAGCTGGGGCTGCTCCCCTGGAGAGGAGAAGCTCCAGGGAGAGCTCCGAGCCCCTGGCAGGGCCTGCAGGGGTTAAAAGGATGGAGAGAGACTTTTTATATGGGCAGAAAGTGACAGGACAGGGGACAGTGGCCTGAAACTGCAGGAGGGCAGGATTAGACGGAATATTGGAAGGAATTTCCCTGGCAGGGCGGGCAGGCCCTGGCACAGCTGTGGCTGCCCCTGGATCCCTGGCAGTGCCCAAGGCCAGGCTGGACACTGGGGACAGTGGGAGGTGTCCCTGCCGTGGCAGGGGTGGCACGGGGTGGGATTTAAGGTCCCTCCAAACCCAATCCAATTTGGGATTCTCCCTAAATGTCACCATTAGAGAACCGACTCCCTTTGGCCACCGGGATCTTTTTGTTCTTGCAGCTCTTGACCGCTCTCAGCGTCATGCCCAGACACCCCAAATTAAGGATGAATCTCATTCCCCGAGACAAGGCTTTTCCCAGAAAAGCTGACCAGGCAGACAAGCTGATTCCTGCCAGGACAGGCTGTTTATGTCTCCACAGAAGCAGATCTCTGTTGGCTCTGCTCTGATCAGGCACTGCCCGACTGCGCTTCCTCTGTCTCGATTTCATCACAGATTTACTGTAAGTGAATCACTAATCCCTTTTTGAGTTTTTGGTTTTTTTCACTTTAAGCCTGACAATGCGGTGAAATGCGCACGCACAACGGGCCCAGCTCTGAATTCACCAGCAAACCCAAAATCCTGCTCTAGCTCGGGACACACAACATCCCACACAACCCAGGCAGGGAGGAGTTGTTTTCTTTTTTTTCCTTCCTGATCTCTTTGTGACCTCTCCCTTTCAGGGGTGACATAATTTCCTTAACCCTCTTTACCTGGACCTTGAGTGTGGCACCTTCCAGGGCCTAAAGAGGCTCCAGGAGAGGGACTGGGGACAAAGGATGGAGGGACAGGACCCAGGGCAGGGCAGGACTGGAAATTGAGACCTAAATATTTATCCGGAGATGCCCCTTTACACATCCCAATCATTTTCCATCTACCCCCAAGAGGCCCCAGCTGCCACATGAGGGTCCAGACCACCCCAAAAACATCAGCAGAGGCACCACAGCAAAGTGTGCAGTGGGAGGGTTTGCAGCTGGCCAGACCCCTGCGGGCTTTCTGTAAGAACTGTTTTCATGTCACCATCAAACGGCTCAATCCTGGTTCTCCTCCAGGAGGAAGGTTGAAAATCCCGGGAGCAAACACCGGGAGCGGCAAAGGAACGAGGTGAGAGTTTGAAGAGCTTTTGGTATAATAAGGCTGGAATTTGTTTAAGGCTCTCTGAAGTGTAATTTCAACAGGGCAGGGGATCCTTCTTGCTTTTCCTTCTCGTTTCAGTTTCCTGACTGCGTCACCTGGGCTTCTTCACACGAGCACAGGGACAATTGAGGAACACAAGGCAGCGGCTGATTTCTCTCCCAGACCATCGTGGTCCTAAAATCGTTCACATCCCGATCTGCCTGCTGTGGAACTGCCCCTGGGTCTGCCAATGGATTCATTTCCCCCCTCTCTCTCTCTCTCTGTTATTTTTGGGCACCTTCTTTATCTTTTTGTAGATTCAGTTGGTTTTTTTTCAAGATTCTGTGACAGAAATTTGGCTGCAGGAAAACCACGGGACCGTTTATCCCTCCCTGGTTTGACACTGACTTTGCTTCCCTCTCCCTCGGCTCAAAGACAAGGAATCCAATACACAGAATTATCCCTGAACTCCTGTAGGTTCCGCAGATTTCCTGGATTGTTGATTTTGTTTTCTTTTTGATTGGATGCTGCATTAAATCCAGGTTTGTCTTCCCTCTGTCTTCATTAAATCCCTCTATTCTGCATTCTCCCCATTCTCCTTAAGCTCCCAGTTTGAATAAACCATTCCTCATCAACTGATGGTGGAAACCACATCTTCCATCAACACTTTCTCACCCTGACCTCCCTCCTACCAGACAGGACCCCAGGAGAGAAATTTCTTGGGCTTTGACTTATCAGGAAACTCCAGATAAGACGGAGCTGGGGCGAAACCAAAACCCTGCCCAAGTTTCCCCTCCGGTTTGGCAAAGGGCAAGCAGGCGTGACAAGTTCTGGGATTTCTGTAACAAATGGTGTCCTTTAGCAGAAGGGAGGAGGGAAACCCCACTGCATCACTCACAAGTCGAGTTCCTTTAATTTCCAGTTCCTCCACGCCTCCTTCGTTGTTGGAACGCGGAGAATTCCAGACTCTCTGTGCTGGCAGGCACCGAGCCCCAGGCAAACGCTGCATCGCACCTGAGGCCGTGGAAAAGGCTCCCAAAATGGAGTGACAGCTCTGGGATTGTGGGTGTGGGGTTTGGATAGAAGGGTGTGATAGCACAGGGTGGGAAACTCAGAGCTGGAGGGTTTAGAATACAGGAATATGGAGAGAAAGCAGGATGGAGGGTTTAGGGCAGAGGCTGAGTCCTTCTTTTTCACCTTCTTCTCCATGCTCTGGGTGGGGTTTGGAATGGGGTAGAAAAGTCCCCACTGCGGGCCAGGGGGGGTTGGTTATTGGGTTAAAAGTCAAAATAATTCAGGTGTCCTTTGTTAATTGGACAGTTTATCCTTAAAAGCCCTTGGAGAGAGACAGAGGCAGAGCCGTTTTCCACCTTGTCAGCCAGAACTCACAGCTTGTGAGACTGTAACAAAGACAAGAGTTTACAAACCTCTGAGTCCAAACAGGAACACCGTCTCTGGAGCATTTAATCCCGGCTCTAACAGAAGAAAAGAAGATAAAGACCCCATACTTCGCCAACCAAAATCTCATTAATTGAGGTGCCCCTCAGCCTAAAGAGCCCTCTGAAGGCTCTGTTTTGCTGGTTAACGTCCCCGTTTAGAAGGGCGGGGGTGTCACAGCCTGTCCCCCTCCCTGAGTCACCCGGGGCTCCTGCCCAGCCCCGGGGCTGGGATTCAAGGATCTCTCCCCAGTACAGGGTGAGGCTGCAGGGAAATTCCGGAGCCTGACGGGCTCAGCAGAGCCTTGGGAGAGGTTTCACCTTCCCCGCAGGGTCAGGGCAGCTCGGGCAGAGTGGCAGCAGACTGTGTTGTTTCTTTATCTTCTTTTCTGTCAGAGTCGGGAATAAACGCTCAAGAGAAGGATTTCATGCTTGGACTCAGATGTTTATTAATTCTTATTTATAATACAGTCTCACAAACTGAGTTCTGGCTAACAAAGTGAGGAATGGCTCTGGCTCTGTCACTCTCCAAGGCCTTTTAAGGATAAACTGTCCAATTATTACTCCTGAATGATTTTGACTTTTAACCCAATAACCAACCACCCCTGGCCCGCAGTGGGGACTTTTCTACCCCATTCCAAACCCCCACCCAGAGCATGGAGAAGAAGGTGAAAAAGAAGGACTCAGCCTCTGCCCTAAACCCTCCATCCTGCTTTCTCTCCATATTACTGTATTCTAAACCCTCCAGCTCTGAGTTTCCCACCCTGTGCTATCACACCCTTCTATCCAAACCCCACAGCCACAATCCCAGAGCTGTCACTCCATTTTGGGAGCCTTTTCCACGGCTCAGGTGCGATGCAGTGTTTGCCTGGGGCTTGGTGCGTGTCAATTCCAAAGGCTGGAATTCTCAGTGGTCAGGGTTCCGGCAGCAGACAGGCTCAGAGGGATTTTTAAGCTCCTTCCTGGCGTTCACGCTTTGTGTCAGGGTTAAAGGCTGTGAGACTCTCACCTGTCTGTTGTTGTGTCAGTGTCACCAGGGATGTGTCAGTGTCACCACGGGCTGCAGGTCAGTGTCACCACGGGCTGCAGGTGTGTGTCAGTGTCACCAAGGCTGCAGGTGTGTGTCAGTGTCACCAAGGGCTGTAGGTGTGTGTTAGTGTCACCACGGGCTGCAGGTCAGTGTCACCAAGGCTGCAGGTGTGTGTCAGTGTCACCACGGGCTGTAGGTGTGTGTCGGTGTCACCACGGGCTGCAGGTGTGTGTCGGTGTCACCAAGGCTGCAGGTGTGTGTCAGTGTCACCAAGGGCTGTAGGTGTGTGTCAGTGTCACCACGGGCTGCAGGTCAGTGTCAACACGGGCTGCAGGTGTGTGTCGGTGTCACCACGGGCTGTAGGTGTGTGTCGGTGTCACCACGGGCTGCAGGTCAGTGTCAACACGGGCTGCAGGTGTGTGTCAGTGTCACCACGGGCTGCAGGTCAGTGTCAACACGGGCTGCAGGTGTGTGCCGGTGTCACCACGGGCTGTAGGTGTGTGTCAGTGTCACCAAGGGCTGCAGGTGTGTGTCACTGTCACCAAGGCTGCAGGTCAGTGTCACCAAGGCTGCAGGTGGGTCTCAGTGTCACCAAGGGCTGCAGGTGTGTGTCAGTGTCACCAGGGATGTGTCAGTGTCACCAGGGGCTGTAGGTGTGTGTCACTGTCACCAAGGCTGCAGGTGTGTGTCAGTGTCACCACGGGCTGTAGGTGTGTGTCAGTGTCACCACGGGCTGCAGGTGTGTGTCGGTGTCACCAAGGCTGCAGGTGTGTGTCACTGTCCCCAGGGGCTGCTACCGTGCCCAGTGCAGCCGGAGAAACTCGGGCCGAGATATCCGCACATCAACCACAGGGACAGGGACTAGGGCGTGGTAGAGACAGGGACAAGGACAGGGACAGGGATTGGGGTGATGGGATAGGAACAGGGACAGGGATACGGGCTGGGGAGGGAGGCCGGGGCAGGAAGGCCAGGGGCAGCTACCCGGACAGGACGAGGAGCAGGAGAGGGAGCGGGGGAAGGGGCCGGAGCCGGGCCAGAGACAAGGACAGGGGCAGGAGAGAAGGAGCAGGTAAGGCACAGAGAACCGCAGCACGCCCACGGCTCAGCGGAGCCTGCACGGCCGGCCGGGCTCAGCCCCGGGGCGGGGACAGCGGCGGGGACAGCGGCGGTGACTGACAGCGGCGGTGACGGAGCGGTGGTCGGGCGGGGACAGGGGCGGTGACAGCGGCGGTGACTGACAGCGGCGGTGACGGAGCGGTGGTCGGGCGGTGACGGAGCGCTGGCCGGGCGGTGACAGGGGCGGGGACAGGGGCGGTGACAGCGGCGGTGACTGACAGCGGCGGTGACGGAGCGGTGGTCGGGCGGTGACGGAGCGCTGGCCGGGCGGTGACAGGGGCGGGGACAGGGGCGGTGACAGCGGCGGTGACTGACAGCGGCGGTGACGGAGCGGTGGTCGGGCGGTGACGGAGCGCTGGCCGGGCGGTGACAGGGGCGGGGACAGGGGCGGTGACAGCGGCGGTGACTGACAGCGGCGGTGACGGAGCGGTGGCCGGGGCGGAGCGCTGGTGCCGGCGGTGGCGGTGCGGGGTCGGAGCCGTGCTGCCGCCCCAGCCCAGCCCGGCCCGGCCCGGCCCGGCGCGGCCTCGCTCGGGGGGAGCCGCGGCCGAGCGGGGCCATGCGGGGCCGGGCCCCGCTCCGCTGCCGGCCGCTCCTGCCGCTCCTGCTCCCGCTCCTGCTGCCGCTGCTGCTGCTGCTCCTGCCGGGATGGGCGCGGGCCGCGGGCACAGGTGTGTGCGGGGCCGGGGACTGCGGGCTCGGGGCACGGCGGGGCCGGGTGTTGCCAGGCTCTGGCCGTCTGCGTGTTTTGAGGCTCCGGTGGCCACGGGCACGGTCTCGGTGGCCGGGCTGGGAGAGCTGGGGGTGTTCTCCTGGAGAGGAGAAGCTCCAGGGAGAGCTCCGAGCCCCTGGCAGGGCCTGAAGGGGCTCCAGGAGAGCTGCAGAGGGACTGGGGACAAGGGATGGAGGGACAGGACACAGGGAATGGCTTCAAAGTAGGACTTGATGGGATCTTGGGAATCAGGAATTGTTCCCTGGCAGGGTGGGGATGGAATTCCCATATTTGCTGTGTCTGCCCCTGGATCCCTGGCAGTGCCCGAGGCCAGGCTGCACACTGGGGACACTGGGAGGTGTCCCTGCCCATCCAGGGGTGGGGTGGGATGAGATTTAAGATCCCTCCCAACAGAACCGGCCCCGCAGTTGGATGGGGTGCGCGCCGAGCGTGGTGCTCCCTTGTGCCCTCCGTGAGTTCAGCGTGCCCCGTGTCCCGGTGGTGGCCCGGGCCTGCCTGACCAGCCCCGTGGCGCTCTCTGGTTGTTCCAGGCCAGCTGGACTGAGACAAACCGGGCCGGGCCCTCCTGCAGCCAGCGCTGCCCAGTTTCACCCCCTGGGCCCTCCCAGGCAGCTCTTGGAATCCCAGAATGGATGGGACTGGATTGGGAAGGATCCTGTAGCTGGTGTCTTTGCACCCCCTGCCCTGGATAGAATCTTTCACTATCCCGGGTTACAGCAGGATGATCCGCTTCGGAGCGCTGCAGCAGCAAAAGTCCACACAAACCCCCCCAAACCACGGATTCCCTTTTTTTTTGTTGTTGTTTTTGCCAGCGTAGCAGAACTTTTCTTGGGGGGGGAGGCTGCTGCAGGGGAAGGGATCGGGGATCCCTGAGGAGCAGCAGGAGCCGGGCACGGGTGGGTCACGCAAGCCGAGCTGCTTTCACTGGCTGTGATTGTGGCTTCACACTCCGCCGTGTGAAAGCTCCGAGTGCTGCCGTGAAGCTTCAGGAAGTCCCTGCGCAGCAGGGAAACCAAAAACCCCAGTCTGAGCCTGCTGAGGCCGCTGCTCTGACACCACCAGCCCTGGTTCCGGGCCCGAAGGAAGGAGGCCGCCCGGGTTTCCCGGTGGAAAAACCCCGTTCCAGGTGGGAAGGAAAGATGGGGCCTCTGTGTCTTTCCCTGGCCGAGGGAGCTGGGGGTCTCTGTGGCTGCGTGGGCCTGCGGGCGCCGGGCTGGAAGCGTTCCTCTCGCTCTTGGAGGCCGTGCCGCCTGCGGGGCGGCAGGCGCGGAGTCTGTGGTTTCGGCGGCTGGGAGCGCAGGGAAGGAAGGATGTGCCAGAGGTTGGGATTTCCCTCAGCCTTGGGGAAGCGGCCCCTCAGCCTCGTGGCAGCCTCGTGGCAGCCCTGAGCCGCTTTGAGGAGCTCCGCAGTGGTTTTTGGCAGGGGAAATGACTCGTTTCTGAGTGCAAAATAACCAGGGCGCGGTCACGGGGGCTCGAAGTGGGCTGGGGGGACCTCAGATCCCACCAGGGCCACCCCTGGATGGGCAGGGACACCTCCCGCTGTCCCCAGTGTCCAGCCTGGCCTGGGGCACTGCCAGGGATCCAGGGGCAGCCACAGCCAGTCTGGGAATTCCATCCCCACCCTGGCAGGGAACAATTCCTGCCCCCAAATCCCACCGGACCCTGTCCTTCTGGGATCTTTACTCCCTTTGAAGATGTGGTGGGAGTTGCTCCTCTGCCTGCTGGGCGTGAGGTCTGAGGGCACAGATGGTGTGATGAGATACCTCCCCACGTGGCAGACCAGCGGCGAGAGTGCCGGAGAGGATCCCGGGCACGGACAGTGAAAACTGCTCGCCCGTTGAGAGGAAGCTTCAGAAACCCTTTGGAGATGAGTGGTTTAGGGCGCTGTGAGGAATCCGCCACGGGTTTGCAGAGCTGAACTTGTGTCCTGAGACCGCTGCGCTAGAGCTCAGCCTAAAAAAATATATAATATTTAATAATTAATAATTAACAATAGGCCTGATTAAAGCTTCGAGAGGAAGACTGCCTTGGGTTTGGAGGGATGTTTGAGGTCACACTGTGAGCTGCCACGGGCAGGGACACCTTCCCCATGTCCCAGGCTGCTCCAGCCTGGCCTTGGACACTTCCAGGGATGGGGCAGCCACAGCTTTGCTTGGAAAGCTGGAGCTCCACTCAGCATTTGGTATTTTGGCCTTCGGGTTTAGTGCAACTTGACGTAGAAATCAGAAAACCTCAAACTTGATGTAGAAATCCAAAAAAAAACAAAAAAAAAACAAAAAAAAACAAAAAAAAACAAACCTCGAAACTTTTCAACCCGTCCCCAAATTCCCCGGGAAGCCCGGGTCAGAATTTGACTCAAGTGCTCAATCTTCTGATCTCGTTGGTGTAAAAAATGAACAAATCAGTGCCTTAGGAGACTCTGTTCTTCAGAGCAGAACAAACTGTTGTGCTGTGGGCTCTTTTGTCACGGTCCCTGGCCGTGGCAGGAGGTGGCACTGGGACATCTGTAAAGTCCCTTCCAAGGCACACCGTTCCCTGCTTCTCATGGCGAGAGGGATTCACTCCAGAAGAGCACATGGAAGGAGAACTTCCTCCCTGCTGGGCCGGCAGCTGGGCAGGTCCCTGGAGGCTCCAGGCTGTGTCTGGGGAGATCCCGGAGCAGCCCGGGCTGCTGGAGCCGTCCTGCTTGGAGCCTGGGCCTTGTCCCGCGGGAGTTTTGGTTCTGCTGGTCCTCCCTGTCCTCCAGCTGCTCCCTCCCTTCTCCTCAAGCCTTTTTTCTTCCCCACCGGCCCCGTTTCCCTCCTGACTCTTGGCCTGGGCCGTGGCTGCCCGCCCTCCCTGCCCTGGCTGGGCCCTGCTCCAGCTCCAGCAGCTTCCTCATCTTCCTCCTGCCTGGGCTCTCCTGTTCCTGTCCCTGTTCTGTCCTTTTCTTGTCCTTTTCTTGTCCTTGTTCTGTCCTTTCCCTGTTCTTTTCCTGCCCCTTTCCTGTCCCTTCCCTGTCCTTTCCCTGTCCTTTCCCTGTCCTTTCCCTGCCCTTTCCTGTCCTTTCCCTGCCCTTTCCTGTCCTTTCCCTGTCCTTTCCCTGCCCTTTCCTGTCCCTTCCCTGTCCCTTCCCTGTCCTTTCCCTGTCCTTTCCCTGTCCTTTCCCTGTCCTTTCCCTGTCCTTTCCCTCTCCTTTCCCTGCCCTTTCCCTGTCCTTTCCCTGTCCTTTCCCTGCCCTTCCCTGTCCTTTCCCTGCCCTTCCCTGTCCTTTCCCTGTCCTTTCCTGTCCATTCCCTGTCCTTTCCCTGCCCTTCCCTGTCCTTTCCCTGCCCTTCCCTGTCCTTTCCTGTCCTTTCCCTGTCCTTTCCCTGCCCTTCCCTGTCCTTTCCCTGCCCTTCCCTGTCCTTTCCCTGCCCTTCCCTGTCCTTTCCCTGTCCTTTCCCTGTCCTTTCCCTGCCCTTCCCTGTCCTTTCCCTGTCCTTTCCCTGTCCTTTCCCTGCCCTTCCCTGTCCTTTCCCTGCCCTTTCCCTGTCCTTTCCCTGTCCTTTCCCTGTCCTTTCCCTGCCCTTCCCTGTCCTTTCCCTGCCCTTTCCCTGTCCTTTCCCTGTCCTTTCCCTGTCCTTTCCCTGTCCTTTCCCTGCCCTTTCCCTGCCTTTTCCCTGCCCTTTCCTGTCCTTTCCCTGCCCTTCCCTGTCCTTTCCCTGTCCTTTTTCCCCAGCCGGCTCCTGGCAGGTTTCACCTCAGCGTTCTCAGGGCTGGCAGGAGGCAGATGGGTGGGAGAACGTGCTCGGGGTTTGTACAGGGGGGGCAAATGTGAGCTGCAGGTGATTGAAACACATCCGCCGCTGGGATCACCTGGGAGAAGGGGCTGGAAAACCTTGGAAGGGCTGGAAAAACTTCCAGAAAAGAGGAATGTCCTTTGAGGAGCAGCTGAGGGAGCTGGGAAAGGGGCTGAGCCTGGAGAAAAGGATCCTCAGGGGGGACCCCACAACTCCCTGCCGGGAGGGGCAGGGACAGGAGGAGAGGAAATGGCCTCAAATCGCACCAGGGGAGGGGCAGATCGGGAATTAGGAACATTTTTTCCCCTCACAGAGTGGTCAGGCCTTGGGGTGAGCTGCCCAGGGAGGTTTGGAGTCACTGGGATTGTCCCAGAGGAGTGTGGAGGTGGCCCTTGGGGACAGGCTTTGGGTGATGCTGGGGTGGCGCTGGGTGATCCTGAGGAGCTCCTCCAGCCCTGGAGATTCTGGGACCTTCATTTATGGCTGACTGGGTGTGATTTATGGGGTTTTTTTTTTTTTGCTGGTACTTTTGGCTTTATGTTCTTTATGGAATGAATAAAACCAGGGAGCTGGAATTCATGGACACAGAGAATGCCACGCTGGTTGGGGTTAGAAGGGACCTCAAATCCCAGCCAGTGCCACCCCTGGATGGGCAGGGACACCTCCCACTGTCCCCAGTGTCCAGCCTGGCCTCGGGCACTGCCAGGGATCCAGGGGCAGCCACAGCTGCTCTGGGCACCCTGTGCCCGGGCTCCTGGAAACAGAAGGAGAAGGAGGGGAAGTGGTTTTACCCGCAAAGCAGTGAAAATTTAATATATGGTGGTGGGATTTGGAGACCGAGGTTTGGTTTCTGTGCACTGGAACGTTTCAATAATTCTTTTTTCATTCCTCTGCTTCCTTTAGAAACTTCTCCCCGTTTGCCGGCACCAACAAATGTGGAGATTTACTCCTACAACTTCCAGAGTTCGCTGAGGTGGTCTCCTGTTCCAGTGGAGAATGGCTCTGTGTTATACACAGCCCAGTACAGAACGTGAGTCAATAGCTCCAAACCCAGCTCATTGTCTTCTAATCCGGGCTAAAAACTGGCTTTAAAAACCCCAGAAAGCCTGGAAAGGAGCAGTGAAAGAATGTTTTTTATCACGGATGTTTTTATGTATCTCCAAGGGCAGCTTCTGGTGAGTGGCAGGCCCTTGGCCCGTGCTGTGTCCTCTGAGAGGGAAGCTCTGAGGACACCCAGGAATGTTGCACAGTTCTCTGAGGAATTTTAGCCTTTCCTGATTCTCTCTGGCCAGTTTAATTTTCCCCAGATCCCACAGGGCTGGAGGAGCCGGGAGGGCCCTGGGGTTGAAGCGCAGAATAAGGATTTTTCAATTAGAAAATTGTAAAGCAGCTGTGTTTTATTTCCAGCTGGGGCACACGGGGGGAATCTCTCCTCCAAATCGTGCAGACCTGGTCAAGACAAGGTCCAGGTTTAAATCCACATTGATCCCACAAACCCACACCTCCCAAATTTAAATCCACATTGGTCCCACTAACCCACACCTCCCAAATTTAAATCCACCTTGGTCCCACAAACCCACACCTGCCAGGTTTAAATCCACCTTGGTCCCACAAACCCACACCTCCCAAATTTAAATCCGCATTGGTCCCACTAACCCACACCTCCTCACCTGCCCATTCCCCACCTTTTCTCACTTCTAATTAACTCCCGCCCCTCCTGGTGGGTGTGGTTTGGGGTCTTGGGAGGAAGGCTGACCTCTTCCTCAGGCTGATCTTCGCTTCTGGGCAGGCACAGTGGACGTTTGGCTGTTTCCCAGGTCACTTTGCTCTTGCCAAAGATGAGGAGCTTGATTTAAATCCCAAAGTTCTGCTTTGTCAATATTTGACAAACACCGGGGTCCCGCTTTGCTGAGTTTTAGGATTACACCTCTCACCTGTACGACTTCAACTTAGCAACTGCCTAACAGCCAAGCTAAATAGCCACTCTTCTGTGTGTTCTCAGGGCAAGCTGTTTTCCTGCTTTGACAAAACCACCAAAAGCTGCTCCCGAAATCCCGTATTTTTTTACCCATGAACGTCCGTGGAGGCCCGGCTGCGTGACACGTTGTGTTCTCCCCAGAGCCGGGTGGGAGGGGAGCATTGCCGTGCCCTGCCCGCGGTTAATCGTGTTTGCTGTGCCCCGCAGAGGCTTCTACGAGGAGTGGAGCGGGATGGGCTGTGCCCAGACCCCGCTGACCCAGTGTGGGTTCCCCCCCGAGATGAGCAGGCGGCGCTGGACCATCCTGCTGCGCCTCAGGGCCGAGCTGGGGGCCCTCACCTCGCCCTGGGTGCACACCCCTCCCTTCGTGGTGGACAAAAACAGTGAGTGCTCCTGGGGAGGGTTTCTGGGGGGAAAAGGTTCCCCTTGTCGGGCTCTGGTGTGCGAGAGGGTTGAGCTGTTGGGTTGTCTCGGTTTGGAAAGACGGGAGCTTCCCTTGGCGTGGGGAGTGTAAACCCCTTCCCTGTGAATTGGTATCATTTTGAAATTAAGGGGCTTCCAGGCAAAGATGTGGGAATGGGAGCGACAGCTCTTTACCAGGAATGTTAAAAATACAAAGGCAGTAGTACAAAGAAAAAACAAAACGAGCAAAACGAACAAGAAAAAAAAAAACAACAACAAAAACTAGAGCCACTGATGGAGTCAGGACACGAGCTGACCCCCTGTTGGTGAAGGTGTTGGTGTCAGCCCAGATAAATCCTCCTGCAGTGCCCGCTGTGGTTCTGCTGGAGCAGGGATGATCCTGGAGAAGGCTCCAGTGGTGCTGAGATGGGTCTGGTTTTCCTCTGGGAATCCAGTGCACACAGGCTATGCTGCTGTTCTGAATGCCAGCTTTGATCCAGGCGGGAATGCTGGGCTCCTCCCCCTGGGTGGAGCCTCTCCCCGTGGGATGATGGGATTGTGTCAGCCCTGCAGTGAGCCTGGATGGCCCATGGACAGCAGATATCCCCTGGAGGGAGGATGGGGCCTGGAAGGGATAAAGGACACGGCCCCAGCTGGTTTGAACAGATAGAAATAGAATATTTCTTACATTAAACCCAAGACATCCATCCACAAAGTTCTCCCCAGGGCTTGGTTCTGCTGTGCCCTCTCAGGTGACACCAGAGAAACCCCTGGGGTGGCTGAGCCTTCAAAGGGCCGCAGTGTTCAGTGCTGGAGGGTTTTCCATGTTCCCATTGCCCCACTCAGCTCTGCCCACGCACACACACAGACTCTGGGCTTTGTGGCAGGCTGAGGCAAAGCCACCTCCCTGTGCTGGGCAGATCCCTTTTCTGAGAAACACCAATTGTCCTGAGGAGTAGAAATTGTCCTGATAGGCGTTGTGCTGGTTTTGCACTGATTGGAGAAAGCTGTGGCCAAAACCGGTTTGTGACTGGCTTCGAATGTTGGCAGCCTGATTAACCAAATAAATGTGGGGATAAGCCTGATTAAGAAAAAATCAGAGGGTGTACACAGGTATAAATGGTTCAGAGAAATATAATTTGTTCAGATAAACATAAATTGTTTACACCACAGTGTAGAAGTGTCAAGGCCACAGTTTAAATCACAGAATGGGTTGGGAGGGACCTCAGAGCTCACCCAGTGCCACCCCTGCCACGGCAGGGACACCTCCCACTGTCCCCAGTGTCCAAGCTGGCCTTGGGCACTGCCAGGGATCCGGGGGCAGCTGCAGCTTCTGTGGTGCTGCTGTTCTAAGATCTGCTCTTTGCCTTGCTGGGCTTGGCTTTAGAATTAGAAAAAAAAAAAACAAAAACCAAAAGTCAGTATTCAGATTAAAAAGTCCCTTGAAGTGGGAGCTAAGCAGAGGAAGGGATTTATGGACTCCTCAGTCCCTGGTCTCCCAGACATCACTCATAGTCCAGGCTCGGAGTCCGGTACTCCCCCTGGTTGTAAATCTGGATTTTCTCTGGCAGCCGAGGGAGGAAATGCCTGCACCCTGCACTGGGCACTGGCTCACGCACAGCCTGTGGTGCAGGAGTGGCGGTGGGGTCCTCAGGAGGCTGGGCCAGCACCGAGCTGTCGGGAATGTGGGACGAAGCAGAGGAGCAACATTCTGGGCTCGTTCTTGTGTCACTGCCCTGGAGATCCATTCCCCAAAACCAACCCCATGGCTCCTCCTTCAGTGCTGGGATCAGTCCCGGGACTGGAGGCGCAGTGAGGGACTGGAGTGCTTTTTACTGTTAATGAGAACCTCTGACAGCACTCTCTTGGTGTTTTTCATGGTTTACACCTCGGAGCTCTTCACAAAAGGAGGTCACCGTGCTTCTCCTCATGGGCACGTGGAGACGTCAGAGCAAGGAGGGGAAAACTCCTTGTTCCCCTTCCCATCTAAGGGCCAGCGGTGGGGTTTGGGGGGAACATGGAAGGTGTGGCAGGCTGCTCAAAGGAAAAGAAAAGGTGATGATTTTATGGCCAGGAACTGTCGACACACCGAGACACTTCGGAGCGTTAACTATTGGTTAATATTTACTGAATTTCCAGGAAAAGTTAAGCAAATATTGTAACTGCATGAAGGAGATGAGGAAATGCTTTCCCCTTCTTGAGCGAAAGCTGTGGATGTTTGGGATGTTTGCTGAGAGTGTCCAGGGCAGGGCAGGGAGCTGGGGAAGGGGCTGGAGCCCCAGGAGGGGCTGAGGGAGCTGGGCAAGGGGCTGAGCCTGGAGAAAAGGAGGCTCAGGGGGGACCTGGTGGCTCTGCACAAGTCCCTGCCAGGAGGGGACAGCCGGGGGGTCGGGCTCTGCTCCCAGGGAACAGGGACAGGAGGAGAGGGAACGGCCTCAGGCTGGCCCAGGGGAGGCTCAGCTTGGCCAGCAGCAGGAATTTCCCCATGGAAAGGGTGCTCAGGCCTTGGCAGGGGCTGCCCAGGGAGCTTTGGAGTGCCCGTCCCTGCAGGTGTCACCTGGAGGTGGCACTCAGAGCTCCGGGCTGGGGACAGGGTGGGCACAGCTGGGATCTGATGTTCTGGGAGGGCTTTTCCAGCCTCGGGGATTTGGGGATTGTGTGGGGCTGCAGCCAGCCGTGCCCCCCAGGCTCTCCCTCTCTCTCTCTTTGCTTCCAGCCACTCTGGGCCCCCCCAGAGTGAACAGTGTGAGTGCCAGCCCTGACTCTCTGCTCATCAGCCTCAGCCCCCCCTTCACCCCCGAGCCCGGGGACCCCCTGCAGTACCTCGTGTCCTACTGGGAGAACACCACCAGTGCCACAGTCACAGTAAGGATTCTCTCTGCTCTGTTCCCTGGCCTGGGGGCTCAGGGGTGGGAGGCAGGGGGGCGGGAATTCTGTGTGCTCTGGGAAAAGCCTTCTGCCCTTGGCACGGAGACTGCTGCCCCTGCCAAACCTGGGAACTCCTTTCCCTCTGCGTGGAAAGGATTAAACCCCCCTGCAGATCTGGGGAGAGAGCTGGTGCCAAAGGTGGCTTTGGATTCCGGAGTTTTCTCGGGCCGTTTGGAAAAGTCCGGAATCTCCCTGCTTGGAATTGGTGCCAAAGGTGACTTTTGATTTTATGGTTTTCCTCGGGCCGTTTGGAGAGCTCTGGAATCTCCCTGCTCCTTTCCTGCGCTGGGAGCTGCAGGAGCAGCTGCTGGGGCTTGCAGTGCCTGACCCCAGGGCAGGGAGAGGAGCAGCTGGCAGGAACACGCTGGGATGAGCTCTTCATCCTGAGCACGGGGATTAGATCACCCAGGCAGGATTTCTTGGTCAGATGTTTATTAATTCTTATTTATAATACAGTCTCACAAGCTGTGAGTTCTACAGCACTTCAAGATAACAAACTAAAAATGGCCCCATCTCTCTCTCTCCAAGGCCTTTTAAGGATAAACTGTTCAATCATGAAATGACAGCTAAATGATTTTGACTTTTAACCCAATAACCAACCCCCCCTGGCCCGCAGTGGGGACTTTTCTACCCAGTTCCAAACCCCCACCCAGAGCATGGAGAAGAAGGTGGAAAAGAAGGACTCAGCCTCTGCCCTAAACCCTCCCTCCTGCTTTCTCTCCATATTACTGTATTCTAAACCCTCCAGCTCTGAGTTTCCCACCCTGTGCTATCACACCCTTCTATCCAAACCCCACAGCCACAATCCCAGAGCTGTCACTCCATTTTGGGAGCCTTTTCCACGGCCTCAGGTGCGATGCAGTGTTTGCCTGGGGCTCGGTGCCTGCCAGCGCAGAGAGTCTGGAATTCTCCGTGCCTGGGGTTCCAACAGCTCAGAGCTTTTGGGATCATCCTGTGCCCCTGCTGCTGCCTGGAGCTTGGGAATTGTGCTTGGACAGGCCAGAGGTGCAGGGGAGAGATTAAGTCAGGCTTAAAAAGGAAAAAACAAACCACAAAATAAAAAAGAAAGAGGAAGAGGCTTCTAAATGACGTCAGTCTCCAGTCAAACGTTTGAAAAACGGAAGCGAAAAAAATAAAGTATTTAAAATCTCCTTGTGCTTCAAAGTCTTGGGTAAGTCGCCTCCACTTCCTTCCTGCCTGGCAGCAAGGTGTGTTTTTCTCACACAAACACCTTCAGCTGAGAGCCGGCAAAGGAGTCGCTGCGGTTTCGTTCTGCCCTCCCCCTTCCCTGCCTTTGGCTCCCTGCAGGAGCTGCAGCAAAACTCCCAGGAAAAAAAACCTGAAATATTCCATTGCCCCTGGTACTTGGGAAAGCTGAGTGAGGAAAAACAATAAAATGTGGGCTTCTGGAAGGAGGAACTGAAATGAGGGAGGGATATTTGTGTGGAAAAGCAGTCGGGTTTTTTTTTTTACACTGACACCTTTTCTTGTTTATTTGTTGTTGTGTGTCTTTTCAACAGAAGGTGAATGAAAGCAAGACACTATTCCAGATTGGAAAGCTGAAGGAATCAACACTCTATTGCTTCAGCGTTCAAGTGCAGTTGAAGATCTACTCAGGTCACTTGCTACGAGGGGAGCAAAGCGCCCCAGAGTGTCACAGGACTGCCCTCAGTGGTATGGAATAATGGGAATGGGATTTTGTGGGGACTGGGATGGGCTGGGGCAGCAGTCCTGGAGCACCTGAGCCTGTCCCAGTCTGTCAGGAGTGCTGAGAGCGCCGTGGGGAGCTCACACTTGGAAGCGGTGCCGAAAGAATCGGGAATTTTCGGCCAGGGACGGAGGCTCTGTGTGGTTCCTTCTCCTTTTTCCTTCATAATCCTGCTGTGAAATGGGATAACGGAGCTGATCCCGGGGGTCAAACCCCTCTGGAGCCGGGCTGGGAGAGCTGGGGGTGCTCCAGGGAGAGCTCCGAGCCCCTGGCAGGGCCTGAAGGGGCTCCAGGAGAGCTGGAGAGGGACTGGGGACAAGGGATGGAGGGACAGGACACAGGGAATGGCTTCAAAGTAGGATCTGATGGGATCTTGGGAATCAGGAATTGTTCCCCGGCAGGGTGGGGATGGAATTCCCAGAGCAGCTGTGGCTGCCCCTGGATCCCTGGCAGTGCCCGAGGCCAGGCTGGACACTGGGGACAGTGGGAGGTGTCCCTGCCCATCCAGGGGTGGCACTGGGTGGGATTTGAGGTCCTTCCAACCCAAACCATCCCATGGTTCCATGAATACAAACCTGCCACGCGAATTTGGATTGGTTTTTTTCTTTTTCCCCCTTCTTTTCCCAGAGGCAGCCCGAGCTGAGTACATCATCCCCCTGTTCCTCTTGGGGCTGTTGTGCGTGAATCTGGTGGCGCTGGCTTTGCTGCTCCTGTGGAAACACCAGCAGAAAATCAAACACTTGGCTCAGCCGCCGCTGCAGATCCCATCGCACTTCGAGGAGGTACGTGGGGACCTTTGGGGGTTTCTGCCGCGCAAGGGAGACTCGAGGGGAGGCGTCACCGCCGGCAGCCGTAGCCGAACAGAAATAAACAAGTGATGTCTCAAAATGTGCCTTTTTTTTTTTTTTGGGGTTTTTTTTTGTTGTTGTTTTTTTGATCGTCATCTCCCACTTCTTTCCTGTTTTGCCGAGCTGAAGGGTTTTTCCTGTGCCCTGGGACACGACCCTGGAAAACCCAACCGCGGCTGGGCCTGGCTCCTGTTCCTCTTTCTTTGCTCCTCTCCAGCTGCGCCTTCGCTGGGGGCAAAGAGGTTTTGTGAAACACCGGCTGGGGCCAGGGAGAGCGTCTGCCGAAGCGAGTTCAGATTGGTTTTCATTTATTTACGAGCTGTGATCGTTTTGAGGCCGCGGGGTGAGCTCAAGGGGATGTTCCCGGGCCTTTCCTCTGGTTTTATTTCTTTTTTCTTAGGCAGGACTCGGATGCAGAAGTCGCCCTTGGGGCGTTTTCCTGCCGGTAGCTCAGACATTTCTGGGCTGAACCTCGTGCTCTCAGTCCCGCTCTTCTTCCTCTTTTTATCCTCGCACAAGGAGCAGCCCTCAAGCAAAGCTTGGATTGAGTTGTTCTTCTTCACCATCAAATTCTGGGGTTTTTTGGGTTTTTTTTTTTTCCAAGCTTTTATTTGTGTGCAGCTCGTGGAGGTGAATATTCTGTCTCTGTGGCAGTCCTGTGGGGTTTTTTTTTGTGTAGCCACGGGGTGAAGGAATCCAAAGGAAATAATTTTCTGTCTTTGTGCTGCCTCGGCTGGAATTTCATCGGGGTCACTTGGCAAGTGGAGTGCGGCTCATGTAGGGGAAAAATAATCCACGTGCACTCTGGTAAAATGGGGAAAAAATCCTCCTGCAGGGTAGTGAAATAGTGAAAAAAATCCTTGTGCAGTGATTAAAAAATATTCCCTGGGATTGTATGAATTCCTTGGAATTATATTAAATAGGAAAATATCTTAAATAGTAAAAAAAAATCCTCCTGCAGGGTAGTGAAATAATGAAAAAAAAATTCTTGTGCAATGATTAAAAAAAATTCCCTGGGATTATATGAATTCCTTGGAATTATATTAAATAGGAAAATATCTTAAATAGTAAAATAATGAAAAAAAAAATCCTCCTGCAGGGTAGTGAAATAATGAAAAAAATCCTTGTGCAATGATTAAAAAAAATTCCCTGGGATTATATGAATTCCCTGGAATTATATTAAATAGGAAAATATCCTTGTGCAGGGTATTAAAATGGTAAAAAAAAAAATCCTTGTACAAGGTATTAAAATATTTTTAAAATTTAAAAGGTAAAAAAATTTAAATTTTAAAATTTAAAAGGTAAAAAAAAAGAAAATTTTCCCTGTAATTATATTAAATAGGAAAATATCCCTGTGCGGGGTATTAAAATAGTAAAAAAAAAATAAAATCCTTGTGCAGAGTATTAAAATAATGAAAAAAATCCTTGTACGGTGATTAAAAGAGTAAAAAAAATCCCTGTAATTATATTAAATAGGAAAATATCTTTGTACAGGGTATTAAGACAGTTAAAAAAAAAATCCTTGTACAGAGTATTAAAATAGTAAAAAAAATTCCACGTGCAGGGTATTAAAACAGTAAAAAAAATTTGTTTAGGGTATTAAAATAATTAAAAACTCCTTGTAGAAGATATTCATATAATGAATAAATAATTGTGCAGGGTATTAAGAGTAAAAAATCCATGTAAGTATATTAAAATAGTAAAATATCCTCGTACAGGGTATTAAAATAATAATAAAAAACATCTTTGTACAGGGTATTAATATTGTAAAAAAATCCTTGTGCAGGGTATTAAAAATAATAATATTAATAAAAATCCTTCTACAGGCTATTAAGGAATAAAAAGAGTGTGTAGGGTAATAAAAGAACTAAAAAATCATTGTACAAGGTTTTAAAAGAATTAAAAAACCAATTGTGCAGGCTGTTAAAAGAGTAAAAAAATCCTTGTCAATATGTTAAAATAGGAAAATATCCTTGTATAGGGTATTGAAATAGTAAAAAAAAATCTGTGTATAGGAGATTAAAATAATTATCATTTAAAAAATCCTTGTACAGGGTGTGAAAATAATTAAAACATCTTTGTTCAGCGTATTAATATAGTAAAATGATCCTTGTACAGGGTATTAATAATAATAACATCATCATTGTACAGGCTATGAAAACAATAAGAGTTGTTTTAATTATCAAACAATTAAATTTGTTCAATTGTTTGATTTGTTTCATTTGTTTAATTCTGTATTTTACTTGGACAGAACATTTCGCTGTACGTGTAAAATATTCCTTGTACAGGGTATGAAAATAATAATAATAATATTAATAATAATAAATCCTTGTACAGGGTAATACAAGAGTAAGAAAGTCCTTGTAAAGGGTATTAAAATAGTTTAAAAATAATTTTTTCTAAAAAACTGCCTTGATTGCCATCCTTTATTTGATTTATTACCATCCTTTGATTTATTACCATCCTTTATTTGATGTTTTTACCATCCTTTGATTTATTACCATCCTTTATTTGATTTATTACCATCCTTTATTTGATGTTTTTAATATCCTTTACTAGATTTTTTACCATATTTGATTTTTTACCATCCTTTATTTGATTTATTACCATCCTTTACTTGATTTTTTTACCATCCTTTATTTGATTTATTACCATATTTGATTTTTTGCCATCCTTTATTTGATTTTTTTTGCCATCCTTTACTAGATTTTTATCCATCCTTTACTTGATTTTTTTCCATCCTTTATTTGATTTTTTACCAACCTTTATTGGATGTTTTTACCATATTTGATTTCTTACCATCCTTTATTGATTTCTTACCATCCTTTACTTGATTTTTTTACAATCCTTTATTTGATTTATTACCATATTTGATTTTTTGCCATCCTTTATTCGATTTTTTTGCCATCCTTTACTAGATTTTTATCCATCCTTTACTCGATTTTTTCCATCCTTTATTTGATTTTTTACCAACCTTTATTGGATGTTTTTACCATATTTGATTTCTTACCGTCCTTTGATTTTTTTACCATCCTCTTCTGCAGCTGCGAGATCACAGACTGCTTCGTCCCTAAAGATTGGCCCAAATTTATTTAAAAAAAAAACCCACAACAACCCCAACCAAAACTGCGGCTGCTTTGATTCACTTGCAGGGATATCGGAGGGATAATTTGTTCCTTTTCCCCCACAGCGACGACGACGAGGGGGTTTAACATTCTCCTCGTTCCGTGAGGGTTCAAGGAAAGCCAGGATGGGCTGTGCAGGGCGCAGCTCCTGCTGACGACTCCGGGCTGGAGCATCTGCTCGCCTCTGGGAATTCTCAGCTGGTGTTTTGTGGGGTTTTTTTTCCAGTTCCTGAGGGAGCCTGACCTGGAGGAGCTGGACAGCCCGGCCGAGGAGGAGCCCCAGGCTCTGGTGGTCGCGGAAGGAGGTGACCTGGACGGGGAGGAAACCTTCAGCCAGCACCTGCAGGGACAGGGGACACACTGAGGGGCCACCCCAGTGAGTGTCACCTGGCCCAGGAGTGCCCGCGGCTGCTGGCAGGAGAATCCTGAACATGGATTTGGGACCTCGGGAGAATCCTGAACACGGATTTGGGACCTCAGGACACTCCTGAACACGGATTTGGGACCTCAGGACACTCCTGAACACAGATTTGGGATCTGAGGACACTCCTGAACATGGATTTGGGACCTCAGGACACTCCTGAACACGGATTTGGGATCTGAGGACAATCCTGAACGTGGATTTGGGATCTGAGGACACTCCTGAACACGGATTTGGGATCGCAGAACAATCCTGAGCACGGATTTGGGATCTGAGGACACTCCTGAACACGGATTTGGGATCTGAGGACACTCCTGACCACGGATTTGGGATCATGGGACAATCCTGAGCACAGACCCTGGCGCTCCAGGGGCCTCTGCCCAGCTCCCAGTCCTTGCTCTGCCAAAAGCACAGTGAAGAGGGAGCATGGAAGGGAAAGGAGAGGAAAGGAACACTAAACTGCCTGAAGCCAGGTGGATCCAGGGGGTAAATTCCCAGCCCAGCCTGGAGGAATAACTGCACTTTATTGATAGCCTGGGATTTTTCGGGGACTGCGGAGCTGCGGCGCGGGTTCCACGTCTCCTGGGTTCCTTCCTGTCCTGGCAATAATACTCCCGTTCTACCCACCCCAGGCCGCCTTCCTGGATCGTTTCAAGTGCGGGACAAACTGAGAAGGAACTGGCGAGCACTTTCCTCGGGATGAAGCTGTGCCAAGAGCCCCTCCCGGAGAGGTTTGCTCGGATCTGCCTCCTCCCAGCCTCCTGGAAGCATTAACGTGCTCCTGCAGCCAGGCCAAGGGCCCTGCACGCCACCGAGGAATTTTGCTGCTCCCGGTTTTTACAGCGTCCATCAGTCGCTGTCAGACACTAAAAGCTCTCGCTGCCCACCAGCAGAAGAGGAGCTGACTGAAGGTTCTGGGTTTAGTGCCTTAAAGCAGGAGAGCCCAAGTTAAACCACCCACCCCCCCCTGGGGTCTGGAGTGTCTAATAAAGCACAAAGAACAAGAGAACCTCTTCTGGGCTAAAAAAAAAATGGAGTTATTTGATTTTTTTTTTCCTGGATTTGATACAAATTGTTTAAAAACCAATAAGGAATGTGTTTATTTGTCTGAGGTGCCTGGCAGAGCTGAGGTGTCTGAGCTGTCTCAGCCTTTCCAGGAAGAGCCCAGGCCAGCAGCTGCCAAAAGCTCCATCAGGTTCCTGGTAGACCAGATCTAATCCCTTGGGATTAGTCAGGCTGCTGCCGCAGGGAGCTTCAGGAAAGCCGGACTCCTGTGGGAATTGTCACGTCAGCACCAGGTCTGCTTTCATCACCGCAACTCTGAGGTTGGGCTGGGCACAGAGGGGGAGCCACAGCTCACAGACCGACCAAACAAAGAGTTTGGAACAACCCAACTCACCCAGAGGACAGAAATAAGGTTAAACCCCCTCCCTGGGAACGCCTGCATGTATTCCTGAATAAACCCTGCACTGCAACTTGTGTTGTTCAATATTTCTACACAATTAAAAAGCATTTGCTGGGAGTAACTCCAGGGTTGTTGTGACTGAGCCCTTCCTGTCCCTCCATCCCTTGTCCCCAGTCCCTCTGCAGCTTTCCTGGAGCCCCTTCAGGCCCTGCCAGGGGCTCGGAGCTCTCCCTGGAGCTTCTCCTCTCCAGGGGAGCGCCCCCAGCTCTCCCAGCCCGGCTTGCATGTTCAAGCTCCAAGTCCAGGTACAAGATCCTGGCACTGGGATTAATTTCCCAAGCTCCTGGGCAAGAAACCTGACAGGCCCGAGGCCAAAGCCTGGCTTTGTGTGGCGCAAGCCTTGTGCAAAGGGGAGTTCCTGTGAATTCACTATTTTGAGCACCTGAATTCACTTTCAGCGCAGCTTTGGGGAACTCCGAGCAGGTGAGCTCCTGTGGGATGGGGTTACTCCAGCCAGGGCACAAGGGCAGCTCCAGAACCGGCAGCAATTCCCACCTGGAGCAGGTGACAAACAGTTCCCGGTCTCCAGCACGGCAGTTCTCGGCTCTCTGCCCCCACTGAGGCGGCAGCTTTGATATGGGGAAGCTGTAAAAGCCTCGGGAGGCAGGGGAGAGGCAAATGCTGTAAAAACCACAGAGAATTTATGAGGAGGGCTCACCCCCAGCAAATGGATCTACAGGAGCACGCCGGGGGTATCAAACATCCTCAGCCTCACTTTCTGTTCCACTCCACTGAGATGAGACTGGATTTCAGTAAGTCATTAATGGAAACGGCCATGAATTGTAAGAGATAAACACAACTGGGGTAATAGCAGCCCTAAAACTGGGTGTGAGGCACTCCTAGAATTTATTGAAATCATTACAAGGTTGGGCTGTGAGCAATAAATCCATCCAGACCCCAGTTCCTTTTAAGCAGAGGGAAGAGGTCGGGAAAACTCCTTTGTCAGACACTGCTCTGACTCGCTTGTTGCTACATCAAGTACAACTGGCATCAGTTTGTTGGAGGGTTTGTTTTGTTGGGTTTTTTTTATTCTAATATCAGGAAATACAGTAAATACCAACTGGTATCTCTTACACCGAGCAGCATGAAATTAATTCCAAGGACTGTGGTGTGCCAGCAAACGTCCTTTTGTGCCAGAGCCATCACAAGTCGGGAATACTTTGCTTTGCCATGCACAACCTGCTGAGTGTAGGGATTTGCTTAAAAACCCAGAACCTTTTACCAAAAGAAGAAAGAGGAGGGGAAAAAAAAAAAAAAAGCTACTTTATATTTACCTGAACAATAATATAAAATCCTTAAAATCAGCTCTTTTCCCAGCAGAATCCCCCACTGTGGGGACGGGCTCTGTCCTGTCTGCTCACTAACTGTTCACTGAAACTGGGACACAGGTGGAGCTCTGGAAGATGGAACTGATGGGAAGCCGTGGAGATTCCAGCAGGAAAGCCTGGTTTCATTCCCTTTCAAGTGCTAGGTACAGTCCTATGTACATATTCACAAGTGTCCTGGGAACAGAGGAGCTTCGGGCAGAGCCTGGAGTTGTCTCGGTTCCACCGCTTTGGGAAGCAAGCCAGGGACGAAGGAGTGGGAATTATCTACAGACAAGAACCACGTGGCAGCCGTGGAGCAGGCCAGCGGAGAGCTCAGCCCCACAGCTCTTCTGTTCTCCCAAACTTGTAGATCAGAGTGCTGGGGGGAAAGAAACAAAACACAGAGGAGAAATAAAAATCGGGCCACACGTAAGGTAATTCTAACAGTACCCTTAAATCTTGTCCTGTGCGAAGCAACAGCCCAGCCCTGACGTTTCAGTCAGATCAGGATTTGGGGTTGGTGTTTAGATTTGGTTTCCTTTGCATGTGGAACAGAAACCCACCCAGTTTCACAGCCCTTTACTAGATTCATTACCATCCTTTATTTGATTTATTTCCATCCTTTATTTGATTTATTTCCATCCTTTACTTGATTTTTTTACCATCCTTTACTTGATTTTTTTACCATCCTTTACTTGATTTTTTTACCATTTCCCTTGTGGGAAAGAAGGGATTTATGAAATTCAAGGAGTCCAGAGGAGCAAGCCTCACTCTGGCACCAGGGATCCAGCTCAGCATGACAGCATGTGCTGGGGTAAAACCTAAACAATTCCATTTTTTATGAACAAATCAGAAAGAACATTAAGCCGGTGGTAGAGAATCAGATCCAGGTCACAACTTGATTTCCAAAATTCCACATGTTGTGGCTGCCCCTGGATCCCTGGCAGTGCCCAAGGCCAGGTTGGACACTGGGGACAGTGGGAGGTGTCCCTGCCCAGGTGGCACTGGGTGGGATTTAAGGTCCCTTCCAACCCAAACCCTTCTGGGATTCTAAATAAGACTAAAAATTTCAGGCACAAAATCTGCCTTCAGCACTTTCCCTGTTCAATCCCAGAGGGGATTTAGGAGCTGCTGTTTCCTGCAGGAATATCCCTCGTTCCCCAGAGCCAGAGCACTGCAAAGCATCTGCTGAGGGGCTGGAAGGAAAAAGGATCAGCCAGGAAAAGAAAGAAAGAAAAAAAAGAAAAGGAAGGAAAGGAAGGAAAGGAAGGAAAGGAAGGAAAGGAAGGAAAGGAAGGAAAGGAAGGAAAGGAAGGAAAGGAAGGAAAGGAAGGAAAGGAAGGAAAGGAAGGAAAGGAAGGAAAGGAAGGAAAGGAAAGAAAGGAAGGAAAGGAAGGAAAGGAAGGAAAGGAAGGAAAGGAAGGAAAGGAAGGAAAGGAAGGAAAGGAAGGAAAGGAAGGAAAGGAAAGAAAGGAAAGAAAGAAACTTTCAGTGCCTGATCGTGGAACTGACAGTGCTTAACATCATCAGGGCCTTTTATTAATAAAATCCATGGATTGCAAAACGCATTCCACACCTAAAAGGAGTTATTAGAGACTCCAAATCGACTTTACATGATGGATTTAACAATATTATTTGAAATAAATCCAGTGTGCTGGTACAGAACACGCCGGAAAAAGGAATTAGCACTCTTTCTAACTGCAAGCTCAGCCAGGGAAAGGAAATCCAGGGAATATCAAGGAGCAGAGAACTGAGCCATTGGTGTGGAACACTCTGGGAAAAGGGGAATTGAATCCCCCAGCTGGCTCTGCTGGGAGGGGAGCCAAGGGATTGCAGGACAGAGGTGAATGATTGTCGTTTTCCAAAGGCACTGGCAATCCCTCATCCCAGAACACCCTGGGCATCCCTGGCCACCCACATTCCAGAGCTCTGCATCCAGGGGGAGCAGACCCCGCCGGGCCAACGGGAGCGTGAGGGAGCAAAGAGCCTGGGCAGGGGCAAATCAAAGCTGCTTCCTAAGCTCTGCAGCAAAGGGAGTAGGAAGCAGAGCTGCTTTTCCAGGGGGATCAAGGTAATGAAGCAGGGAAGTCCGTTTGGGAGGAGGGGGATTTGCCCAGGTAACTTACCTGAAAAATATTAATGCATTCTGGAAAAACACTGCTAATCCAGGGTACACGTTAGTGTCTGCAGAGGAGGAACAGAGGGAACACTCAGTTCTTTCGTTCTGGCAGCGGGGCTTAACAGGAGACTCCAGCTACTGGGAGCTGGGTTTGACAGGAGATTCCAGCTTCTGGGAGCTGGGTTTGACAGGAGATTCCAGCTACTGGGAGCTGGGTTTGACAGGAGATTCCAGTTACTGGGAGCTGGGTTTGACAGGAGATTCCAGCTACTGGGAGCTGGGTTTGACAGGAGAGTCCAGCTACCAGGAGCTGGGTTTAAGAGGAGATTCCAGCTACCGGGAGCTGGGTTTAACAGGATATTCCAGCTACTGGGAGCTGGGTTTAACAGGAGACTCCAGTACTGGGAGCTGGGTTTAACAGGAGACTCCAGCTACTGGGAGCTGGGTTTAACAGGAGATTCCAGTTACTGGGAGCTGGGTTTAACAGGAGATTCCAGTACTGGGAGCTGGGTTTAACAGGAGATTCCAGCTACTGGGTGCTGGGTTTAACAGGATATTCCAGTTACTGGGAGCTGGGTTTAACAGGAGATTCCAGTACTGGGAGCTGGGTTTAACAGGAGACTCCAGTACTGGGAGCTGGGTTTAACAGGATATATTCCAGCTACTGGGAGCTGGGTTTAACAGGAGACTCCAGTTACCGGGAGCTGGGTTTAACAGGAGATTCCAGTACTGGGAGCTGGGTTTAACAGGAGATTCCAGTACTGGGAGCTGGGTTTAACAGGAGATTCCAGTACTGGGAGCTGGGTTTAACAGGAGACTCCAGTACTGGGAGCTGGGTTTAACAGGAGATTCCAGCTACTGGGAGCTGGGTTTAACAGGAGATTCCAGTACTGGGAGCTGGGTTTAACAGGATATATTCCAGCTACTGGGAGCTGGGTTTAACAGGATATATTCCAGCTACTGGGAGCTGGGTTTAACAGGAGACTCCAGTTACCGGGAGCTGGGTTTAACAGGAGATTCCAGCTACTGGGAGCTGGATTTAACAGGATATATTCCAGCTACTGGGTGCTGGGTTTAACAGGATATTCCAGTTACTGGGAGCTGGATTTAACAGGATATATTCCAGTTTAATAAATAAGTAATAAAATATTTATTTACCATGATATTCCAGTAACTGGGAGTTGGATTTAACAGGAGATGCCAGTTACTGGGAGCTGGATTTAACAGGATATATTCCAGTTACTGGGAGCTGGGTTTAACAGGAGATTCCAGCATCAGTCTCAGACTAAAACCTGGATGCCGTGGCTCGGATTTTCCAGAGACCACAGGCTTCCATCCCTGTGGATTCCCTACCCAAAAGCTGGCAAGAAAAAGCACTTTCCTAGAGGAGGAGATATCCCAACTCACTCTGTGTAACGTATGCTCCAAAGAGGATCCACATGGAAGCAATGAGGGATCCAAACATCAACATGAAGCCGATGAAGAGCCAGATCCGGGCCCCTGCAGGGGAGAGGGAAATGTGGAGTTTTATCCAGAGGGCCAGGGAGGATGGGATACATGATCTCACTAAAGGCACAAAGGGTTAAACCCAAGGATCAAGGATAAAATCCAAAAAATATTCCTGTGCAAAGCTTCACTGCAGCTGGATCGTGAACGACACAATAAAAAAAGCACCACAGGCCACTTCAAATAGCAGCAAATCCCTCCAGATTGACAAATCCCATGGAGAAGGCTGCTGGGATCCACGTGGGAAATAGAAAGGGAATTATGAATGGCAGCAGAGAGGACAGCAGGTCCAGAGACACCCACAGCAGTGACACAGAGGAAATGGAAAGGTTTGTGACACATCCCTGGGGAATGCCTGCTCCAGAGCCATCCCCCCCCAGGCAGGAACTGACTTCTCCCAGCAACTATCCAGGATTTGCAGGGAAAGTTCAGGGAGCCAAGACGTCCAGCAAGTTGAATTTCACCGAGTTCCCTTTTAAACAAAGCCGGCACTTGTCTCCAAGGGATAATTCTGTACAGAAATTAATTCACAGAAGTTCTCTCCTACTCTTTAATCTTCTGATTATTTCTTTCACCACCACGTGGGGAAAAAAAAACCCAAACAAACCCAGCAAGTAAATGCTTCATCTGAGCAGGATTTGTGCAGATAATTTACCTGTTCTCCCTAAGCATCCATCACTGTAGCTGTCTCCTCTCACCTGTGCATTCGATACAGCATTTATCCTGGGGACAAAAAAAAAAATTGGATTCACTTCAGATTACAGAAATTCAGTGGAGAGTTACAAGTTAAACCCCAAGGGGTTTTTCTGTTGGGTTTTTTTTTAAGATGTGACAAATTCTGGGAAAATTCCCTGGCAATCTGTATAGCCACAAATCCCAAATCTTCCCTTTTCTTCCTTGCCAATATTGGATGATTCATAAGAGTTGTTACTTTTATTTACATCTTCATGACACAAGCCAGGCTACTGTTCTCCCTTCCATCTGAGGAAGTTTTAGGCAAGGAAGAGCTGTAAAAAATTGTAAAAGCAAAGGGAAATGCAGTCAATTGTTCAATACTGAGGGAAGTATTGGATTCCCCATCCCTGGCAGTGCCCAAGCTTGGAGCAGCCTGGGACAGTGGGAGGTGTCCCTGCCGTGGCACTGGGTGGGTTTTACGCTCCCTCCCAACCCACCCCATTCCCTGATTCCCGGATTTATCCACGCTGAACGCCCTGTCAGCAGGGCCTGGATTAGTTCCTGCTGGTTCTGTGCTGAGGCCCCCCCTGTGTGCAGCACTCACATGAAGAAGGCCAGCGTGGAGAAGACCCCGCAGGTGTGGAAGGCGTGGTTCAGCTGCTCCGGCTTGGGATAAACCACGGCGGCGTCGATCATGATCCACCAGCCTGTGAAAAACTGGCCACAGCACAGGGGGTGAGCCTGGGGGGGCACGGCACAGCCACAGCCAGCTGCTCTGGGCCGCACTGGCTTGGCTGGCTCCTAACAAACACCAGTTTTCCTGGGAAGTGGTTCAAGTGTGTCCCCATGGGCCGCAGAAACCTCAGCGTTCCTGTTCGCAGAGGAGTGTTTGGGAATCAGCCACAGCTCCCGTTCAAACGGAGGAGTGGGGTGTGGATAAATTAATGCCCAGAGCAGCTGGGGCTGCTCCTGGATCCCTGGCAGTGCCCAAGGAGCAGCCTGGGACAGTGGGAGGTGGTGGGAAGGGGGTGGCACTGGGTGGGCTGTGATGTCCAAACCCAAACCCTTCCGGGGTTCTATGAAATTCCCAGTGCAATTTCTGCGGAATTCCCTGTCCTTTGTTCCCCTTCGGAACAAGACTCCAGACTCCAAACCCACACGAGAGGGAGATGAAGCAGAACAGAGCAGCTCTAACACAGCCAATTCCACAGGAAACCCACGGGGAATTTCTTCTCAAGAAGAGAAAACGGTTCAGCAGCGTCACAGGACTCGCGAAAACGCCGCTGGCAACCCCACAGCGAGCCGTGGAAGGAAGAGGCTGGATTTGGGGGAAGTCAAGGGGGAGAAGTGGCAGGACCTGAGGCACGAGCGAGGCCTGTGTGTGGCTCCCCAGGTCACTCACCAGCACCCCGGCCACGATGGAGGCGACGGCGTTGCGGCGCTCGCTCCAGTCGATGCACTCGCACTCCGGCCAGCGGAAGTTGTCCAGGAACCCTGCCATGGCCACGGCTCAGACTGCCCACAGCTGACTGCTCAGGACACAGCTGACAGCGCCCAGGACACGGGGGCAGCGCCCTGGCCACGGCTCCGCCTGCCCTGGGCACGGCTCAGGCTGCCCCGCTGCCTCGGCACTCCCTGCTGGGCTCTTCCATCAGCAGCCGCTCCGGAGAGCCTGGAACACAGCCAAGGGGGAGCTCAGCAGTGGTGCCTGAAGCTCCAGCTTTCGTGTTCCCTATGATTTCTGTATTTACTAGATTCTGTAACTGCATTGGGACAGAATTCTGAACTTCACACAAAGCGTTACGCGGTTCTCCTCACGGCTCAGTCAGACAAAACAATCCTTTTCCAGCCCCAGAGCCAAGGGCACCGCTGCGGCTTCAGGAAAAAGTAGAAAAGCGCAAAGGGCGAATTGAGGAGAGCAAACTGGGAGGGTGGGACTGCATCACCTGAAGCTGTAATTGGACAATTAACCCCAATATGGAAATGGACCAAAACTGATAATCATGTGAAAACTCATGACCCACTGTCCATCTCGGGTGCAGCCCCGGAAAACTCTCGTACCACCCAAGGTGTATCCTTTGAGGGCCTTCAATAAATCCCCACTTAATTCCTTTACCTCTGTGCAGCCTCTGTTCTAGGGAGCCTCTCAAGGCACCAGGATCAACCAGGAACCTCTCGAGATGCTGGACAACTCTCATGAGTTACAGTCTGGGGGTTTTTACAGAATTCAGGTTTTCACGGAGAACCTTCCAGTGGAATTTGCCCCGCCCACGGCAGGAGAGGGAACGAGATTGTTTTAAAGCCCTCCCAACCCAAACCATTCCATGATAAACTCTACTGATGCTGCATGGAGCTATAAACACAGAACCACAAGAGAAAAATCACCACACAACCCAACAGCTGATGGCAGAACTCGGTCTTTGAGTCATGCCAAGGAATCTCGATTAAATACTAAATTTCCAGTCTCCAACCCAACAGATAATAGGATTTAGTGCCCTTTTTAACACAGAGCAGAAGAGCCCAACTCAGCAAATCCACTGATTCTGAGGGTAAGGAAGGTCTGAGCACACAGACACAAGGTCACAGGGAACTTCAGCCACGGGAAGAGGAAAGCAAAGTTAATTAACTGACAGCTGCTCTTAGCACCATCCTAATTCCATCTGGTATTGTCAACTTCTGCATTTCCCAGCCTGCCATAATTAATTCCCAGCCTTTTGGAAAAGACTAACAAAGATGTCCTTCACGACTGTGTGACGGCACAGACTGAGGGAGAACATTGTCAGCTTGACAGCAGCAGCGAGAAGAAGTGGAATAAAACAAAAATCAACCAAGAAACAGTTTGCCTACGCTACAAACGCAGGGTCACCTCCCGTGAGCAAGATCCAGAAGTTTGTCCTCCAGAGCCCAGCTCCAGAGACCCACACTTGTGCTGCCACTTCAAAGACTAGAATCAATCACTCAATTCCAAAGTTATTTTAATTAGCACAGCATCTGGGCTCAGCCCGTCTGGTGATTCTCCTCAACGCCACCTTTCCCTGGCAGCGGACGGATCCCACAGCTCTCCCAGGGAATCCCAGTGCTGTGCTCCTACACAATCCCGGGATCATCAGGGTGGGAAAAGCCCTTTGAGGTCACCCAGTCCCACCCAGCAGCACCCCTGAACCGTGTCCCCAAGGGCCACATCCCCCTCCTGAGCACTCCCTGGGACAGGGACTCCATTGCTCTGGGCAGCTCCTGCCAAGGCCAGACCACCCTGGCAGGGAAATTTCATTTTTAATCTCTAATCTGAGCCTGCCCTGGGCCAGCCCGAGGCCGTTCCCTCTCCTCCTGTCCCTGTTCCCTGGGAGCAGAGCCCGACCCCCCCGGCTGTCCCCTCCTGGCAGGGACTTGTGCAGAGCCACCAGGTCCCCCCTGAGCCTCCTTTTCTCCAGGCTCAGCCCCTTGCCCAGCTCCCAGGGCTGAATGACAACTGCTCCGAAAGCCCTTCCTCATTTTCCACTCTTCAGTGGCTCCAGCTGGACTTTCTTTGTTCCTCTTCAGAGCAGAGCCGTGCCTGTCCCCTCTCCCGCAGCAATTCCTGCTTTCCCCTCCCAATTCCTCACCCTGCCACACTGGAACTGGTGCAGACCCCACCGTGGAGCTGAGGGGCCTTGCCTGGGAGAGGCAAACAGGGAATCCTGGAATGGTTTGGGTTGGAAGGACCTTAAATCCCACCCAGTGCCACCCCTGCCATGGCAGGGACACCTCCCACTGTCCCCAGTGTCCAGCCTGGCCTTGGGCACTGCCAGGGATCCAGGGGCAGCCACAGCAAATCTGGGCACCCTGAACGCAGAACAGGGACAACCCAAAAGGGGATGGGCCACTCCTCACAAGGTGTTCAAGAAATCCAGCTCCAAAATCCTGGATCTAATATGCCACAGAAAAGGAATGCACTGCTAGAGGGGAGGGAAGAGACCCTCCCAAGGGACCTCAGCAGGACATCCCAGTGGGAACAAAGGGCCACGAGGTGACAATGGGCACAGGCAGAGAGCCAGAGGTGTCCTGGGCTGGGGAACAAGAAGTAGGAAAGGGATTGGGATGAGGAAAGGGACTGGGATCAGGAAAGGGATTGGGATTGTGCCCCTGGGCCCCCTCAGGTGAGGCCCCACCTGCAGAGCTGCCCCAGCCCCGGGGCCCAGCACAGGGAGGACATGGAGCTGCTGGAGAGAGCCCAGAGGAGGCTCCAGGATGAGCAGAGGGATGGAGCAGCTCTGCTGGGAGGAAAGGCTGGCACAGCTGGGATTGTTCAGCCTGGACAGGAGAAGCTTTGGGCTGAGCTCAGGGTGGCCTTGCAGGGCCTGAAGGAGCCCCAGGAAACCTGGAGAGAGACAATTCCCAAGGCACGGAGGGACAGGACACAGGGAATGGCTTCAACCTGAGAAATGACAAGTCTTGGTGGGATGTTGAGAAAAAATCCTTCCCTGGGAGGGTGGGGAGAGACTGGGATGGAATTCCCAGATTTGCTGTGGCTGCCCCTGGATCCCTGGCAGTGCCCAAGGCCAGGCTGGACACTGGGGACAGTGGGAGGTGTCCCTGCCGTGGCAGGGGTGGCACCGGGTGGGACTGAATGTCCCTCCCAACCCCAACACTCCATGATCCATAATTCTCAACGCCCTCAGAAAAAAAGGAAGAAAACAACAAACTGCATTTGAGAAAATCCAGCCCCAGTGTGAAGCTGAGGCCCCACAGACAGCACAGGAGCCAGGCTGGAGTTTGTCCCCACAGGGACAGCCCAGGCACCTCCTGCACACACACCCCTGGGGGAGGCAGATGCTTCCAGCTGGAATTTCCCACCTGGATAAAGGTGCAGAGCTCCCCGTCTGGTTTAAACCCTTCCACCCACAGAGCTGCCAGGGAGGAAACAAGGAAATCCTTTGGCATTCCCTGTCCTTCAACGCCCTGCCCACCATCAGCCTCCTCCCCTTTCTCCCCTTTGCCAAGGGCAGGCAGGAACATTCCTCACTCCAAGAACACACCTGCAGGAACCAAGTGGAGACTGTGAGCAAAGTGAGCCCAACTGGAGCTGCAAAAACCGCCCCTGGCAGATGCCAGCACCGAGACTAAACCCCACCGGTGTGCTGTGCGCACAGAAAGCACAGCAGCAGCTCAGCATTTTCACCTGAAAATCAGCTTTTCTCTCCCCAGATGAGCTGATTTCGCTCGAAGAAAAATAGTGAAAGCAGTCGCAAGGAAATACAAAAAGCCTGCAGAAAGGAAAACGCCTTAATGTGGAATATCATGGGGCTGGCAAAGAACAGAACTGCCTGTTTCCAAAGGAGAGAGGAAAAGACAGAAGGGGGAAGGGAAGAAACGTAAAGTCACGAAGAACATTCAGGTTTTCCTTGGAGGAGATGCACCTTCCACAAGGAACTCATCAGAATGTCCTTTAGGCCACGCATCCCCCACGTGCACAGAGGACGAAAAGTCCACCAGGAGCTTATGTGAACATTTCCGTTCCACCCACCGCCATTCTCCCACTTTTTTCAGCCATTCCCTGCAGTTTCACTTCCCGTTCTCCCCATTTCCCAGCATCGGCCTCTGCTGTCTAATTTTTAAGTATTACAAAAAGGCAAGAGCAAAGAAAGGAAGTCTGAAATTTACACAAAAACGAGGCTGTGTGGCAAACTTATTAAAAAGCGACACTAATTATATTTTAATTCCTTGTGAGGCCCCTGGATCCCTGGCAGTGCCCGAGGCCAGGCTGGACACTGGGGACAGCGGGAGGTGTCCCTGCCGTGGCAGGGGTGGCACTGGGTGGGCTCTGAGCTCCCTCCAACCCAACCCATGGTTTATCCCCTCACAGGAATGCGCTGCCCAGCCCCAGAACTGCCCGCACAGGGGGCTTTAAGAGCGCTATTAAAGTTTGAAGACTCGAGGAGGCAGGGAACAAAAAATCTCCACTCGGCAATTCCCTGAAGCCCGCGATGGCACCGGGGCGTGACGGGGCACGACGAGCCACGAGCCCACGCTGCAGCCAAAGCCCCGCCAGCAATTCCTGCGGCCCCAACAAATAAATCTCTGTTTAGACAAAACACGAAATTATTTTCCCTTTAACTTCACCTCCAGACCCCAACTGTCCGCGGCGCGTCCTCAGGGCCGGACAAGCCGTGACACACGGGGACGTGCCCGTGTTCCCGGGGGTCCGTCCCGGTGCCGCTCCCGCTCCCCATCCCGCTCCCTGTGCCCGTCCCGCTCCAGCCCCCGCTGCCGGTGCCGGTGCCGGTGCCGCCGGGCCCGGCGCGGCCGCACGTACCCGCTCCTGGGCGAGCCGCTTCCGCCTGCGGGCACACAGCCCCCTGACTGACGCGCCTGCCGGCCAATCACAACCCAGAGCTGCGCGTCACCCGAGGGCCGGGTGAGGGCGGAGCGCTGTGATTGGTCAATGCGGCGCTACACGTAACACGCTCCGCCCCTTTCCGCTTGGGGCGGGGTGGGAAGGGGCGGGGCCAACGCGCTCCCGCCTTTCCTCGCAGGCCCCGCCCCCTTCCCCTCACGGCCGGAGCCCTTCCCGCTATGGCCGCCCCCTCACGGCCCCCTCAGAGCCGGAGCCGCCTCCCACACGGCCACAAATGACCCTCCTCACGGCAACAGCACAATTGCCAATGCAGGCAGGTCCCATGGTGGAAGAGATAAACTTCACCCCTAAATTTCATCCCTAAACTTCGTCCCTAAATGCTCTGAAACCTCACCCCGGTATCCGGTTTCATGAAACTAAACGGAATTCATAAAGCTGGAAAAATTCTCATTTAGAGGATCAATCAGGGAACGGTCTGGGAACCTACTGGAGAAGCAATATGGGGATAATAAACACGTCAAGAAACTCAGTGTGGAACACAGCCCATCTAAAACAGCGAAACAAAAAAGTGACAAAAGACAGATGTTGCATAAAAGCCCTGGGCAAAGAAAAGAACTGGATTCCAAGTCAGCATTTTGAGGATTAGAGGGCACATCTCACAGGCGTGGAATCGAAAGAATCAGACTGTACTCGAAGTGCTCTCTTCCTTTTTTAGCCTGAACTTACATGTCCACGCTGTGTTCCATCAAAGTCAGAGACACCACACAGCCTGTTCCCTCAGAGCGGCACCTTCTCCCACGAAGAAAAAAGATTTATCACTGTGGCATTTCTTTTCAAGATGCCCTGCTCTTGCTTCTCCTTTATTCCTTCTCCTTCTTTGCATCTCCACATTCATCCTGTGATGTTACTGCTGGGAAACAGAGAACTCCTCAGCGGGACTTGACGTCCACAGTGCCTAGAGAAGGAAGAATTTCTTCTCAACACCTCATTTAAACCTCAGTTTCAAGCCATTCCTGTTGGGCAAGAAAGACTCCTCACCCTGAGAAAAACTGATACCTCAACATCTTCGCAATACATAAAATTATGTATGTATACAATCTTTTGTCTTCATATTAAGATGTCATTAAGCCTCTCGAGCCACAAGGCGTGCGGTCATTACGGCAACAAATAGGAATTCTGGAAATAAACAACGCGGGTTTGGATCTGGGGTCAGCAATGATTGCACCCTTTTTTTCACAGTCATAAAACAACGTTTATCAAATTCAAATCAACAGTCCAGTGTCAGCCAGAAAAATTCCTTCTGAAGGAGGGTTTTCTGTGTGCAGTAGCTGATATTCCTTAGTATTGACTAAAAGGGTTTTGTGAGCTCAGAGCAACAAAATCGTAGACAAGCCCTGAAACACTGAACTCCTCTACACACTTGGGAGAAACAAAAGTGGGAATTATGTTTTCCATCGTCGCTGTAAAGGTTGCAGAAGTGGATTTGTGTGCCTGGCGGTTCTTGATGCCATCGGTGCAAGGCTGATTTAAAGCGCCTCGGTCAGGTCGCACCTGCCCCATTTAAACCCAAGTGGTTTTAGTAAGAACATAAAAATCCCTCAGTCTGCTGATTCACCCTTTATGGCACCTCTGGTATTGAAAGTGCTGATGCTTCTCTGTGAGCCAAAGTGGCTCAAATTTCCTGCAGCCTGCTTTCTATTTACCCTTGTGCTCTTGAAATCTCACTGGGTTTGTCTGAACAGCAACTCTGATCCAATTCCTGCAGATCACAGTGAGAATCAAAACGTGGGGTTTTCCAGAGGGTTACGTCAAAGGACCTTCAGAAAAGTATCTTTAATTAACACTTTTCATTAAAAACAAGAATAAATGATGGAAATAAACATTCATACAGAGATGCTGGAGCTGAGCTGGGAGAGCTGGGGGTGCTCCCCTGGAGAGGAGAAGCTCCAGGGAGAGCTCCGAGCCCCTGGCAGGGCCTGAAGGGGCTCCAGGAGAGCTGCAGAGGGACTGGGGACAAGGCCTGCAGGGGCAGGACACAGGGAATGGCTTCAAAGTAGGACTTGATGGGACCTTGGGAATCAGGAATTGTTCCCTGGCAGGGTGAGGATGGAATTCCCAGAGCAGCTGTGGCTGCCCCTGGATCCTGGCAGTGCCCAAGGCCAGGTTGGACACTGGGGACAGTGGGAGGTGTCCCTGCCGTGGCAGGGGGTGTTCACCAATAAATAAATTTCCAAGACCTCTTTCTGTGTTAAAGATGCAAAAATGGACTTGTGCCACATGCACAAGCCATCCAGAACCCTCCCTTCACAGCCACTGAATTTAACCTTTAACAGGTGAATGTACTTTTAAAAAACATGCAGAGGACCTGCCAAAAATTCATGAGCTGTAAGTATTGAAATAAGAATGCAAAGGTCAAACAGGGCACAGCAGGACGTTTGCCTGCACTTCAATGTGTTTTCCCATGCCTCCATTTCCCCTTTGAAGTGATAAGAGACTGTAAAAGCGATTACTGTCTGTGCTGAAGCGAAGCATTAATTTGGATTTTAGCAGAAGGAAAAATGACCTGCAAGAGACGAAGCGATTTGTTGCTGCTGTGGTTTAACCCAGGCAGCAGCTGCCCAGGAGTGGGGAGGTGTGAAGGGCACAAAAGGGGCTGTGCAAGCCCTGCCCAGCAATAAAAACACCCTGGAAGGGTCAGCACTGCCTCCAGCCCAAATCCAACACACAGCGCCAGACTAATGATGACAAAAATGAACTCTACCACAACCCGAACTGGCACATTTCATTTAATAATATTTAAAAATAATTCAGTTATTAGCCATGCAAATGCTCATCACACAACCAAATTTCCTTCAAGTAAGGTGACAGTGCGGATTTCACATTTTCAGTGACCCTGAAATTTCTCTAGTGCTACATTTCATTAGTAAAGTGCATTCAAAACCTTGACAAAGAGGAATTAGCACGAAATTACTTCGGTGCAAGTTTTAACCACTTCAAGAGAGAGGACTTCCACCCAAACCATTTGCCCTCCTCGCCCTCGTTCTCCTTCATGTCTGAATCAGAAACCTTTTCCAGGACAGCCTCGTAAGTCTTTCGCGCTCGCCGGATCTCCTTGTCCGTGCTGAAATGCACCATCTGCCTGCTCAGGATGGGCACCACCAGGTTGAAGTTGTCGACCCTCTTGTTCAACTTCCTGATGTCTTCCGCGAACTGCTCGCAGATCCGCCCCCACTGCTTCTGCTCCGGCAGCGTCATGGGCTCCCCGAGCTTCCTCCTGGAGGCCACGATGCTCTTCCTCAGGCGCTCGATGGTCTCCCGGATCTCCTTCTGCAGCAGGATCCACTCGGGCTGGTACCCGTTGTCGATGAGGATCCTGTTCAGGTTGTGGGTCATGGGGTCGATGTGGGGACTGTGCGAGAACTTCTGCAAGGGCTTCCCTTTGCCGCTGAGGTTGTCGAAGTCTCCCTTGGCCATGGACTCCTGGATGAGGTCCTCCACCAGCCGTTCCACCGCCTGAGTGATCTTCACCTTCTTGCTCTGGCGCACGTCCTTGGCCCTGCTGAGGTCGCTGCCGGCGTAGCGGCTCTCCAGCCTCTGCTGCCGGTACTCCAGCACCTGCTCGGTGGCGCGGTCCACGCGGAACTGCATGTACTGCTTCTCCCGCTGGCTGGGCGTGCCGATGCCCACGCCCTCGAAGCTCAGGTAGTGCCTGTGCTGCAGGGACTTGGATTTGAACTGGTCTTCCTCCTCCTCGCCCGGGTCGGATTTCTGTTTGGCCGCCAGGTCGCTGAGCACAACCCTGTAGGCCTCCTCCACCCTTATGAAGGCCTTGGAATCGGCCACGCCGGAGCTGCTGTCCGGGTGGTACTTTTTGGCAAGGTTGTGATAGGAGTTCCTGACGTCATCGAGGGAACACCCTTCCTCGAGATCCAGAATCTTGTAAGAGTCCTGGACGTTGTTTTGGGGTTTGTAACCCGACAACATCCTGCAGAGAAACGGCTTCAGCTTCCTTGGAATCATGGCTCCCCGTCCCACGAAACAATGTCCCATGTTGTTGGCCAGCATGTCTCAAAGCCACTGGGAATTTCTTCAGATGCAGCTACGTTATAAGGAACCTACGGACAAAATTTGTGCAAAAATTGTGTTAAATATCCCCTTTTCTAAAGAACTTCCAGGGCACAAGTTTTATCTTTAGCCTGATATATTAAAGAAATCCCTACTAAAATTCATCAGTATTTTTTTCTTTTACAGACTGATATTGAAATCACAGAATTCCAGACTGGTTTGGGCTGGGAGGGACATTAAATCCCACCCAGTGCCAGCCCTGCCATGGCAGGGACACCTCCCACTGTCCCAGGGCCTGCCCACCCTGCCAGGGAACAATTCCTGCCCAAGATCCCATCCAGCCCTACCCTCCTTAAGCTTAAAGTCATTGATTTACATTTCTAATTAATTACAATTAAAGTAGTAGCATTGCAATGTAAATGAAAACAAAGTCACAATTTACTTTTTTCCTGGTATGACAACATACCAACATACCAGGTTTGTTTTGTACTGCAGAATTCCCGGGAAGCATTTTCATTACCTTTACTGCCTTTCAGCAAAATCATGCCAGTGTAAGCTGGAAATAAGCTTAACGTTGAGCAATAATTGCCGAAACAAATCCCTCCCTTCTCCTCTGCACCTCCATTCAGCAACAGCTCAATTTCCTACCCCCTTGGATCAATGCCTCGAGATCCACGACCTGGTACGTTGGCAAAGGAGGCCATCACAGCACGTCTTTGGCATCTCACAGCAACATCTGGATCAGCACTCAGGTTGTAGATCCCCTTCGTTCAGCCTTTCGATCCCAGCAGCGGACAAACTTCTTCACTGGTACCAGGCAGAGGAGTACATCTGGAACTCAGAACAGATCGATAGCAGTCAGTACGCCCCTCTGTCAGCAATTCCAGCGAATCTGGGTTACGTGTCACCAGTTCCAGTGAATCTGGGTTAGCTGGGGACACGGCCAGGGCAATACCTCAGCCCAGGTAGCAAAGTCAGTCCTTACGTAAAATCAAAGTGGAAGAACACAACGCTAACTGAACACACCGGTTACACATCAGCCAACTCCTCTTTATTCATGGAAATCCTTGGGGAAATGCTGGATCGGTGGAGCTAAAGACGCAGAGAGGGCAACATCTCCTTTGCTCACTCCGTTTTCAAACAAAACACTAAGTCAAATCGACTCCTCAAGGTTGATTAAAGAGTAAGCAGCATTTATGTCTTCTGCACAAACCAAACTGCCCTTGTGCCCTGACCCAGAGAAAGAAAAGGACAACTGCTTGGGACTGGACCAATCCTCAATGTTTTCAGCTGGCTTTGATCCATGTAAAGTATTAAGTCATCAGTTTATTATAATAGAGCTCATTAACACCTTGTATTTATGATCCAGTGACTTCACTCCGTCTGGGTGGCGGACAAAGGTAACAACTGATTTTCACACGGCCATAAAACCCCGTGTCACTACTCCTGTAACCCAATGACCAATAGATGCACTTGTTAAATACAATTATTGCTCCGAAAGTGACTTTCTCATAACTCGGTGGCCCCGACTGCAATAAAGTTGCTCTTAAAGAACGGTACGTAGAACCCTCATCCCCGCCAGGGGCCCGGCTGGGTAAAGCGCGGGGAGGGGTTACTCCCTGGCAGTGTGAACTGAGCCATCCCCGCTGGGATTTGGGAAGGGGGGACGGATTGGGCCCCCCAGGAGCCGGCCCCGCCGCCGCCCTCCCTGCTCCGCAGGGCCCCGCACGCCCCCGCCTCACCTGGTACCGGCGCCCGGCCCGCGGGAACGGCTCGGTAACGGCCCCGGCAGGAAGAGGAGGCACCGCAGGAAGAGGAGGGGACGGGCCGCGGCTGTCACCCCGCGCTCAAGGACGGAGGGAGGGAGGGAGGGACAGAGGGGAAGGAACGGGGATGGACGGAGAGGGGAGCGGGGCAGGAAAGGGGGCAAGACGGGAGGGTCGGGGGAACGAGGAGTGAGAGGGGTAGGGAAGTGGGGCGGGGAGAGAGGGACGGGGGGAAGAGGTGGGGAAACAAGGGAGGAGAGTGGGAGAGCGTCCCGCCTGTCCTCGCTTGTCCCCGCTTGTCCCCGCTTGTCCCCGCTTGTCCCCATTTGTCCCCGCTTGTCCCCGCTTGTCCTCGTTTGTCCCCGCTTGTCCCGACTTCTCCCCGCTTGTCCTCGTTTGTCCCCGCTTGTCCCCGCCCTCCGCCGAGGGGCGCCCGAGCGCCACCGCAGCCGTGAGGGGCGGGAAGAGGCTGTGAGGGCAGGTGCCATGGCGGGGCTGTGAGGAGAGGAGCCATGGCGGGGCTGTGAGGGCAGGTGCCATGGCGGGGCTGTGAGGAGAGGAGCCATGGCGGGGCTGTGAGGAGAGGAGCCGTGGCGGGGCTGTGAGGGCAGGAGCCATGGCGGGGCTGTGAGGACAGGAGCCATGGCGGGGCTGTGAGGGCAGGTGCCATGGCGGGGCTGTGAGGAGAGGAGCCATGGCGGGGCTGTGAGGAGAGGAGCCATGGCGGGGCTGTGAGGACAGGAGCCATGGCGGGGCTGTGAGGACAGGAGCCATGGCGGGGCTGTGAGGACAGGAGCCATGGCGGGGCTGTGAGGACAGGAGCCATGGCGGGGCTGTGAGGACAGGAGCCATGGCGGGGCTGTGAGGACAGGAGCCATGGCGGGGCTGTGAGGACAGGAGCCATGGCGGGGCTGTGAGGGCAGGTGCCATGGCGGGGCTGTGAGGGCAGGTGCCATGGCGGGGCTGTGAGGAGAGGAGCCATGGCGGGGCTGTGAGGAGAGGAGCCATGGCGGGGCTGTGAGGACAGGAGCCATGGCGGGGCTGTGAGGACAGGAGCCATGGCGGGGCTGTGAGGACAGGAGCCATGGCGGGGCTGTGAGGACAGGAGCCATGGCGGGGCTGTGAGGGCAGGTGCCATGGCGGGGCTGTGAGGGCAGGTGCCATGGCGGGGCTGTGAGGAGAGGAGCCATGGCGGGGCTGTGAGGAGAGGAGCCATGGCGGGGCTGTGAGGGCAGGAGCCATGGCGGGGCTGTGAGGAGAGGAGCCGTGGCGGGGCTGTGAGGGCAGGAGCCGTGGCGGGGCTGTGAGGAGAGGAGCCATGGCGGGGCTGTGAGGAGAGGAGCCATGGCGGGGCTGTGAGGGCAGGAGCCGTGGCGGGGCTGTGAGGAGAGGAGCCGTGGCGGGGCTGTGAGGGCAGGTGCCATGGCGGGGCTGTGAGGACAGGAGCCATGGCGGGGCTGTGAGGGCAGGAGCCATGGCGGGGCTGTGAGGGCAGGAGCCATGGCGGGGCTGTGAGGAGAGGAGCCATGGCGGGGCTGTGAGGAGAGGAGCCATGGCGGGGCTGTGAGGGCAGGAGCCATGGCGGGGCTGTGAGGAGAGGAGCCGTGGCGGGGCTGTGAGGGCAGGAGCCGTGGCGGGGCTGTGAGGAGAGGAGCCATGGCGGGGCTGTGCACGGCCATCACGGCTCAGGTGAGCTGGGAAGCTCTGGATCCAGGCGGCAGGGAGTGGGAGAAAAGACAAACCTCTCCCGTTTAATGCTGCACTCTGTTATCAAAGTACTTGCCGTGAGAGCGGTGAGGACATATCTCGCCTCTGCCAATCTGAACAAACTGCTGCAAAGAGAGGGTTGATATCCAGCATTTCCTCATCCAAAATGAAACTTGCTCATCCCATTGCAGCTCAACAGGTCACGGGGTTCCTTCCTGTGTGTGAGCCCGGGGGCTGACAGAGATCAGGCTGGTCTGCACATAGAGCTGCCCCTGTTCTTCTTTCAAAGAGGAAAATGTTTCACGAAATCAGGAGGGCACAAAGTGGTCGTTGTTCCTGTGCTGTCCTTGGGTTATCCCTGTTCCTGAACACTGCTGGAGGTGTCTTCAATGTCCCAGTGGGAAGAACAAGCAACAGGTGTGCCCTGGGCACATGACAGTGAGCTGTTCCCAGGGGAAAAGCAGAGTGACCAGGAGGCATCCCAGAGCCAAGACTACCACAAGAAAGAGCTGTCCCCAGGGGAGAGTGACAGTGACAAAGAGCTGTCCCAACAGGATAACAGCAGCAACAATAACCTTGCCCAAGAAGGCGGCAAATGTGACAAAGGTCTGTCTTTGGGGAAAGACAATGTAATGGTCCAAGACATGTCCCTGTGGGACAAAGGGCTCTCCCAGTGGGAAGCAGATGAGGACGCAGGGCTCTGTCAAGGGGCACAGGACAGTTCCAGTGAACTGTCCCAAAGGGAGGCAAACAGTGTCCAGGGAAATGCTGCCTCGGGAGGAAGCAGCTCCCTGGATCCATCTGCATTAGAGGACAACAGAAATTATGGAGAAGATGGGCAAGGAGAAGGAGATGCCCAATTGTCCTTTATTTCTTTTTCACACCAAAGGAGACTCCAGCCATGGGAAAAGAAATTGTTCAAGGTGGAGCTGCCCTGCGGGGCTCCTGCCCAGAGGAGAGGCCTGGGGGACGTCAGGTGTGCTCCCACGAGCAGCTTGGCACTGCAAAGCTGTGTCAGGAGTGGGAGAATCGGGGAGAAAACAGATCATCCAGAACCACACTTGGTCTGTGTCTTCTCACTCACCGGGCTTGCAGCAGGATCTGGATAAACGACGCACGGCAAGGCTGTGAAATCAGGAGGAGCTCAGACCTGACTCCTTGGTGCTGCCGTGCAGCCTGGCAAAGGAGAGGTGCTTTTGTGCCCGTCTGAAGCGTGTGAGTCCTCCGGGAGCTCCACATCGCTTCTGGAGCCTTGCGCCCAGCTGTTGGTTTTCTCCCTGATGTCGCCCACTTTTGCTTCAATGTTTCCAAAATACAGCAGATCACAGGAAACAAATGGAAAAGTTCAAAAAGACAAGAACAAGGAGTGACAAAACAGAGGTAGTTTTTTCTAGCCTAGTTTTTGTCTCTGTCTCTTAGATCCTTCCCTTGGCAGGAGATATAAAGTTGCATCCTGCATGGGATGCGAGTGAGGATCTCAGATTTGTGACACACTGTAGCTGGGGTTTTTTTCTTTAGAGCTGAATCCTCTTTCCAGGATTTCCAGGGTCAGAGCGGCGGCTGGGAGGAGCTGTTTGTGTCGTTAACAAAGGAGGATGGAGAGGAGAGGAGGAGGATCCACGGTGCTGAGGGTGTGGGGACGACTTGAAGGGTGGGTGGCACTGAGGGGATGCTGCTGGGGGTCCTCCGGTCAGGGTGGAGGATCAACGGGGCCAGGGCAGCTGCAGCTCGGGCTGCCTCTCCCACTCTCTTCTCCTTGGCTTCAGGAGATCAGAAATCCTTTGGATCTGAAGCAGGAACTGGAGGAGGAACCTGCTGGAGGACTCCTTAGCCTTTTGTGCGGGCAGACAGCAGGGTCGGACACGGTAAGGGAAAAGACTTCTGGTGAGACACCCCTCTCCACAGCCTTTCTTCCAGGACCAAGACTCCTTGCAGCTCTCTTTTCCTCCAGCACGCTCTGTCCCTCTCTCCAGCCTTCCCTCCTGGACCAGCTCACTCATCAAATTTCCTCTCTTCCTGCACGCTTTTGCTTGGCTCTGCAAAAAACCTCCTTAGTGTCCTCACTGGGAGGTGGAGTGGAAAAGTGAAGTTTTCCCAAAGGGCTGGAGGCACTGCCCGCTTTCACTCTGTTCCCAGTTTGGAACTTTAATTCATTCTGCTTTAGAAAACTTCGCGGAATTGTGAGATTCTTGTCAGGGGGGTGTGTGGGGTGTGGAATTGCTTTTAAAACCTCGCTCCTTTTTATTGATAACTGTTGTACCATGCTGCAGCCCCGCAGAGAAGTTTGGTGTCTTTTTCAGAGACAGAGCAGTTGTAACTCATCTTCACATTCACAGCCACTTCCAGACATTATTTCTCTGGCAGTGACCAAAGGAAGGACAAAGCCTGACACTCTGGATTGTTACCCAACATAAAGGCTAAGAAGAGTCTTTTGCAAGGAAATCACTCCCTCCCTGGTAGAACATTAAGCACGTGCTCTGTGTTTGTACACCTAGAGCACAAGAGCTAAAATTTCAAATCAAATAACCCCCAAAACTCTGCAGTTCCCAGGGCCGGGCTGTGAGAATTGCTGGCATTGTAGTTGGGCAGTGCAAGAACGATGAAATAGAGGGAGTCAAATCGGGTTTTGTAGTGAGTTAAGGCGGTGTAATCCTGTCCCAGGAGCTCCAAGCACGATTCTCGGTGTGTCACAGTTCTGTGAATGTCTTGCCTGGAATATTCTCCCTCAGTGTCACCATTTAGCTCCTGTTTGCCTTTGGAAGCTGTGCAATGAATTAAACCCAGGGGCCCTGATTCCTCGGGAGAAGGCAGCAGGACTCGCTGCTTTAATTTCTGTACCTCTTTAATGTACCTTTAATTTCTGATCTCTCTCCCTGGGTAAGGACTCGTTTCTCCATCAGCACCTCCCTTAAAGGTCACGGGCTGGGGTGCATTTTTCTCTCTGACATTTGTCCACATGCAGCACAGAGGGAGAAATTAAGTTTGCAGATGTGACCTATGATAACACTTCTGAAATAAAGCAAAACTAATGTGCCACAAAATATTGTCGCTGAGGAACTGCTCGAAATGTCAGTGTGCCAACGAGATAAACAGTTGTCTTTTATTGAATGTGCTGCTCTGCTCCAGTGTCCTCCTAGCAACTGTCAGTGGATAAAGTCTGCCCTGAAATCTGCCTTTGCCATTTACTGCCAAGAATGTTTGCACTCTAAAAAGCTTATAGACTGGCCACAGCATTCAGAGTGAAACCTATTTATTAAACATGAAAAGGAGCAGAACAATTACAGTTTTATTTGTATGTATATTTATTTATTATTTATTTATTCACTATATAGTTATTCATTGCTTAGTTCTTTCTTATATCATTTGTTTATTATGCATATATTTCTTTATATTTGTTTAGGAATAAATACATATATAACATATAAAATGATATATGTTTTTAAAGCATTTGTAAGACACTTCTGTCCTGTGTAGTTGTGCAAAGGAGCTGATGAGACCTACTTAGGGCAAGAATATTTCATATCTGTGCGTGCTTAAGAGATGCAATCTTGACTCTGCTGGAACAAGTGGGGACAATTCCCAGCGGATTTGTTGTTGGTGTTTAAAGCAGATGTGACCGATGTGTCCATCCAGTGGCACTGCTGGCACGGTGTCCCACAGCCTGGGAGCACCTTTCTGGCACACGCTGGGTTAATATCCCCTAAAACCCGCAGCAGTGAGACGGAATTCCTCTGTTCCTCGTTCCTTAGTGAGGTCGGGGTGCCCCCAGCGCTGCAGAGCCATGGCTGAGCGGGTGCTGGTGATCGGCAGCGGAGGCAGGGAGCACGCCCTGGCCTGGAAGTTGGCGCAGTCCCCCCACGTCAAACACGTGTTTGTGGCTCCAGGAAATGCAGGGACAGCTGACAACGGCAAAATCTCCAATTCAGGTGAGAAGGGGGGAATAAAATCCCGGTCCGAGCAATCAGCACTGCAGCAACTGAGACAAACCCACTGGGGAGGCACCAGCTGCTCGTCTGTTACTGGTGCCACAAACGATTGAAGGCACAGATTTCTTTTTTGCTTTGTGCCGTATTTCTAAATTTCAGAGATGCCTCCTAAAAAACTCTGCTTAATTTATTTTTAGCCTTGCTGCTTAAGCTAGTGAGGCTTATATGAAGCTGTATTTCCACACCTCATCTCTTCCGCTTTTGTGCTTGAATTCAGGGACCGATTCCAGTGAAACTTAACCCAGGAACAGAGGGCTCCCAAGTTCTTAATTCTGAATAGAAACATCTCTGTGTCTGCCCTGGCTGCTCAGCGAAGTTTACCTGCATCATCCAATGTTTTGAGGAAACCTTTACTCAGCTGTTGAAATTGAGTTTCTTTCCAAACCTTAAGATTTGTTTTTCAAAGCTGCTATTGTTGTGATAAGCAGTTTTTATAAATATTGTTGATTACACACGGCAAATAAAATTGATTTAATCAGTTAGCAGATGTGTATTAGAAACAGTAGTGCAAAGTGGAGTTGTTCCCAGTTCCTTTTAAACTCTGCCATTCTTGCATTGAGATTTCCCTTTGCCCTTTGTGGGCTGTTTCATGATTTTAATCACACTTTTAAGGGGATGGAAAAAAGACATTCTCATCTCCTGTCTCTTATTTCGGCTTTATAGTCATCGGTTAATTAATTTTCCTTTTCAGCTGTATTAGTGAGCAATCACACTATTGTTACCCAGTTCTGCAAAGATCACAACATTGGGCTTGTGTTAGTTGGCCCAGAAGCTCTCTTGGCAGCTGGTAAGTTCATGAAATAATTAAATAAACCTAAGTCGAAAGAATAAATATATAAATGACATGATAATATAATAATATCATAAATGAACATAACATGATAATATCAACTCATATATTTTGGTTGGCAGAAAAAATCAGCACCTTGAATTCTGCTTTAAAATGGGGAGGGGGGTAACTGAGAGTGCTTAGTAAGGTACAGAGCTAAAGAGCATTATAACAAGAGGCCGAGAAGGGTCAGGGGATCCTCAGAACCTCATTTTGATGGTGAGTGAATTCTCTGAGACAAAGGGAAGGGTAACAAAGGGACGGTGGGAATCCCCTTTGGTCACACGGTGTCCCCAAGGATCCCCCTTGGTGCTTGTGCTGTTTCTGTGGCTCAGGCATGGCCGATGACCTGAGGGCAGCAGGAGTTGGGTGCTTTGGGGCCTGTGCCAGGGCAGCCCAGCTGGCCTCCCACAGCAGCTCCAGCAAAGCCTTCCTGGAGCGGCACGGGATCCCCACGGCGCGCTGGAGAGCCTTCAGCAGCCCGCAGGAAGCCTGTAGGTTCATCACCAGGTGAGTGTGCTGCCTCGGGGCTTCTCCACCAGTCACCTGTGGCCTGAAATTAGGGCTTGGGAACTCCTCAGCTCTGGTTCTTCTCTAGCAGCTGCTGAACTAATGAGCTCTGTAATTAGAGACAGGTGATAAAGGTGCAGGTGTGGAGCTGCTGGAGCCAGCCTGGGAGAGCTGGGGGTGCTCACCTGGAGAGGAGAAGCTCCAGGGAGAGCTCCGAGCCCCTGGCAGGGCCCGAAGGGGCTCCAGGAGAGCTGCAGAGGGACTGGGGACAAGGGATGGAGGGACAGGACACAGGGAATGGCTTCAAAGTAGGATTGGATGGGATCTTGGGAATCAGGAATTGTTCCCTGGCAGGGTGGGGATGGAATTCCCAGAGCAGCTGTGGCTGCCCCTGGATCCCTGGCAGTGCCCAAGGCCAGGCTGGACACTGGGGACAGTGGGAGGTGTCCCTGCCCATGGCAGAGGTGGGATTTGGATGGGCTTTGAGGTCCCTCCTGACCCAAATTTTTTGTGATTCCATGATTCTGTGAACTGCAGCTGGTTGATTTTTTTTTGTTCTCAGATCCCAGCTCTTCTTCTTTTCCATCTGTTCCTTCAGAATGCTCAATAAGCCAAAAAAAATTGCAATGGATAAAAATATTTCAACAAGTCTTTCTGTTAGTTAATAATTTCTACCCAGACAGATAGCAGCAAAATGTTCTCTGAGGATGATTTGGAAGGTTCTGGTCAAATATCCCTAGCTAAAGGAGAACAGTCTCATTTCTTTGCCTGGGGGTTGTGTTCCCAGACTCCGTGTCCTTGCTGGCAAGTGCTCCATGTGGGATAAACTCATGGTCATAAACCCCATATATGATATGGGGGTTTATTTTATATTCATAAAACACTCCATGTGGGGTTCTTTTGAATAAAACCAGCATTTTCATGGGTCTTGCTCTGTAAGAACACCCACTTTATGCTGCTGCCACATGGAAACAAGGCCAACACCTTCTTCTGTCAGCAAGTGCAAGGCTCCAAAGGGAAAACTGTCCCAGGTGTGCACAGGGAGGAGATGGGGAGGAGGGGAGCCTGGTGGGAGCCCGTGTGGTATGAACTGGGGTGAGGTTTAACCTAACAGAAATCACTGTGTGGAGAGTCAGGTGTTCTTTCAGGAAACAGGAAAGTGGTGTGCAGAATCAGCCCCTGAAAAAACATTTTATTTGGCTGTTCACAAGCCAGGGGGTGACTGGCTAAAGTTAAAATTCATTAACTAACAGGGTGATGCTTCGTTCTTTTTTAACTTCATGGCTTTAGTTTGCATTTCAGAGCGAGTGGGGAAATTCTGGAGGTTCAGTGGGACTGTTGGGGGGGCATTCAGGACTGCAGTGGTGATTTCCCTGCATTCCCTGGATGCAGAAGGGAAGTGTGACCCCCACTCTGCCTCCCTCACAGCACAGACTTCCCCGCACGGGTGGTGCGGGCGCGGGGTCCGGCGGCCAGGAAAGAAGTGACCATTGCAGCCAGCAAGGAGGAGGCCTGCAGAGCTGTCCAGGAGATTATGCAGGTGGATAAATCCCTAATTAACCCCTGCCAGTCCAAGTCTTGGTGTTCTGTACTCTGGGAGTTTGTAATTCCAGCTACAGGAGGCAAGTGTTTTGGGGAGGAACTTGTTCATTTGGCTGAAGAGTTTCCCTGGGTCTCCTCAGATTCCTCCTGTGTGCCCCAGGCAGGGCTGGGAGCTTGTGTGACTGAACTGCTGTTCCAGCCTCGAGTCCCACTTCCCTGCCCCTCCAAATTGGAATTTGTCCTTATCTCTCAGGCCTGATAAGGAATATTTTGTGTTGCCTCCTTATGTCCAAATGAAATTCCATTGGCTTTCCCCACTGGCATTCAAGTAAGCTGGCACTTCTCACATGCACTGTTGGCTTTTTTTGTTAAAAGAAAATGAAGAGAGGATTTAGGCAGTGGACTCACATCTGCTCACTGGGGATTTCTTTTGTTTTGTTCTGTCTTTTACAGGACAGAATGTTTGGAGACATGGTTGTTATTGAGGAACTGCTTCAAGGGGAAGAACTTTCTGTATGTGATTGATAGTGTGATGTTGTGCTTTTTGGCATTATTGCTGTGCTTCTGCATAAACACCCAAGTTAATTGTTTCAAATTTCAGGGGGTTTTTTTTGTTTTGTTTGCACTTTGAGAAATGTAAATCTAATGCATATATATAGATAACATGTAATCTAAGCCCTGTGTCATGCTAACCAATGCATGTTGTCAGTAGATTTTTTTTTCCTACATTAACAATGACATTGCATTTATAGTGGTTATTTTAGGGGGAAAATGTCTTGGGTTTTTTTCCCCTAAAGTGACCCAAAACATGTTCTTATGGACTTTGCCTTGGTAATTCTTGTTGCATCCCTAACTTGTGCTAATATTTAGTGCCTCTTTTAGGCTATTTACATGCCAGAGGACAGGCATGTGTCCATGTGACTCAAAATCTGCTTCATCAAAAGGGAATTGTAATGCAAGCCACCATTTCTCTTGGTGATTTAAACATGAGAAAGAAACAATGAATCCTTCAGGTTAATGGGCTTGTAGCAGAATAAATGGATTCTATTGGATTCTGAGAAATTCTTTACTCTGAGGGTGGGCAGGCCCTGGCCCAGGGTGCCCAGAGCAGCTGTGGCTGCCCCTGGATCCCTGGCAGTGTCCAAGGCCAGCTTGGACATTGGGGACAGTGGGAGGTGTCCCTGCCCGTGGCAGGGGTGGGATGAGATGAGCTTTTCCCTCCAACTGCACCCTTTTGTGATCTCATGATTCTGTGAACTGCAGCAGGTTGATTTTTCTGTTCTCAGGTCCCAGCTCTTCTTTTCCATCTGTTCCTTCAGGCTGCTCAATGAGCCAAAAAATTGTAATGGAGAAAAAAAATACTTCAATGAATCTTTCTGTTAGTTAAAGGCTAAGAGTCATTTCTACCCAGACAGATAGCAGCAAAATGTTCTCTGAGGATGATTTGGAAGGTTCTGGTCAAATATCCCTAGCTAAAGGAGAACAGTCTCATTTCTTTGCCTGGGGGTTGTGTTCCCAGACTCCGTGTCCTTGCTGGCAAGTGCTCCATGTGGCATCTCCCACTGGGACAGTCGAAGGTGTCCCTGCCCATGGCAGAGGTGGCACTGGATGGGGCTTTGCAGGCTGGGCTTCTGCAATTTCTACATTTTCCAGCAGAACTGAGCCTCAGCCTGTGGCCAGCAGTGCTGCCCCTCGGGCCAGGCGGTTGTGGCCATCGTCCCCGCTGTGTGTCTCTCCCTGCAGTGCTCCTGTTTCACCGACGGTGTCACCGTGGCCTCCATGCCCCCGGCTCAGCCCCACAAGCGGCTGCAGGACGGGGACCAGGGCCCCACCACGGCAGGGATGGGAGCCTACTGCCCCGTGCCTCAGGTACAGCCCCTGCTCCCCATCCCGCTGTCTTCTCATCCCAGGGCTCAAACCTCAATAGCCATTCTTTGGGGTTTCATTCTCTGGAGTAGCTTCACTTTTACCTCTTCCATTATTCCTAAATTTTGTGTGTCTCTGCTCGCGTCAGAAATCCCTGCAGAATTCCCTGTGTGCCCAGGACCTTTGTGCCCTGAACGTAACCCGGGGGTCCTCGTTGGTTCTTAAAGCACTGCTCCAAACAAGCTGCTCCAACACATTATCAGTGTGTGTTCCTCCAAGGACAGAAACACTCTGACTGTGTTCAGCCCAGGCTGCCAGTCCCAGACCTCCTTCAGAAGCACCCAAACCACCTTGGGAGGCAGAGGAGTGAGATTTCCATCCTTCAGACAGCAGTATCCCAAGGGAAGGAGCAGGGCTTGGGGTGGGACAGCAGCAAACAGCTCAGGCATCTCCTCAGCCCTGTCCTTCCAGCAAGGCCAGCAGATGCCACTGATGCCTTGGGAAGGCTGAGCTGGAATAGGGACTGGACAGAGCTAGAAAATAAAGTAGGGATTTATTAAAAGGCCTTTAAGGATCCACCTTGGGCAGGACAAGAGTCTGGCCAGGGCTGCACCCAAGATGGACCCAAGATGGACCCAAAATGGGCACAAAATGGTCACAAAATGGACAAACAGTCACGAGGTCTCACACTTTTATCAGTTTTGGTCCATTTGCACGTTGGGGTTGAATTGTCCAGTCCCAGCTGCAGGTGATGCAGTCCCATCCTTCTTGTTTCCTCCCCTCAGCCCACCCTTGTTTGTGCTTTGGGGCCTGAACACTTGTCCCAGCTGTCCTTGGTGTGCAGCAGGAGAAGGATTTGTTTTGTGTCCCTGCTGTGTGCAGAGCTGAGTGACGCTGCCTGTGAGCTCAGAGCTGCACCCCTGGGCACCACAGAACCTGAAATACAGCAAAGGTAAAACTTAAGGGATCATTATCACTGTCTCAGTGGCTTTGGTTTGTTTGTCAGGTTCCAGAAGCTCTTCTAGAGCAAATCAGGGGTGCAATCCTCCAGCACGTCGTGGACAGCTTGAGGCAAGAAGGAGCAGCCTATGTAGGTGAGTGAGCACCTGAAAACCAAGGTAAGCCCCTTCCAGGTCACTTCCATTGTCAGAGGCTGCTTCTGAATTCCAGATGATATTTGTTTAAAAAAAAAAAACCCAAACCTCAGCAGCAGCTCATTTTTCACGTGAACTCATTTGGTTCACAGCTCTTTGTCTGGGAGAGAACTTTGGCCTTTTCTCCTTAAAACACCGTGATTTTGCTAAAAAACCACAGATTTATTTACAGTTCAGGGCACACATATACTTCAGTCCTGCCTTACTGCTCACTCCTACACACAACAATGTCCATTTTCACCAGATCTTTATCCAGAGGCTGTTTTGGAAAAGGCAGGTGGTGCCCACAGGTGTCACTTAATGCCAAGGGTTGCTGTTGGCACTGGAGAGATGTCAGACCTCTGAAGAGTTGAGCTCCCACCCAGTTCTTCAGTTTCTGCTTTTTGGGGCCTTTTTTGCAATGCCTGTGTAAGGGTGGAGTGGGAGTTGAGTAAGAATGGAGCTGGGTGCATGATGCCAGAGAACCTTTGCTTTGTGGGGTTTCAAATGTGGTGCCCTGTTCCTCAGGTGGCTGCTTGTCACCTTTACGGATATTTGGGAATTGTTATGCCTTGCATCAAAGTGCTTGCAGAACCCTTGCTCCTAATGCCTTGTGATTTGCAGAAATGAATCCCACACTTCAAAATGCTCTGTTTCATTTAAAGGAGTTCTTGAAAGAAAGAAAGAAATGTTGAAGTTCATTTGCTTGGCTGTGCTCTTTGTGTGTCCAGGTGTCCTGCAAACAGGTTTGATGCTGACCAAAGAGGGCGTGAAGATTTTAAACTTTAAATGCCAGTTTGGGGATCCCCAGTGTCAGGTGAGTGGAACACACTGGAAAATCAAAGCTGATCCATTCTTTTACCTTTTACTGTTGTAGTTTATTTCTAGGGAAAGATCTGGATGTGAACATCTTAGACAATGTCTGAGGTAACTAAAAATTCTGGCTCGTCAGCTCCTGTGAATTATTAGCTAATTCAGATTAACTGATTTTGTTAGATTTTGTTTTTCTGGATAGAAGCATAATGGGAGCGGTCTAAATTCATGTTCCTTCTACATAAGCTCACACCTTGTGTTTCTGAATTTCTGACTGGTGCCAAAAGAAGCTGCAAATTAAATGTTCACCCAGAGTGTCCAAATGTTCTGGCTTGGCACATACAGATTTTATTCCATCCATTGAGTTTTCCCTAAGGTGAATTCCAGCAAGCCAGCAAAATAAAAAACTAACTTCCATCACTCTGAAAACTTTCTGCAGGTAATTCTCCCTCTGCTTGAAAACGATTTTTATGAAGTGATCCAAGCCACAATTGATGGCAAACTCTGCAGCTGCATGCCAGCCTGGTCAGAGAACAGAAGTGCTGTGTGTGTGGTCATGGCCAGCCCAGGATACCCTGGAGACTCTGCCAAGGGCATGGAGGTAACAGGTAACTCTGGGAAGGTTGTTAATTCTTTAATTACAGCATAGTCCTGCAGTGGGTTTGGATTTACTGCTGCTCCCAGAGGTAAATGGACTCAGCCAAGGGACAAGGGTGACACCTGAGGCCTGTGACCTTTGAAAGAGGAGCAGGGCAGCCTCCTGCAGCTGTCCCAGGATCACCAGAATGGGGCACCTTCCTCACAGGGCTCCAGGCTCTGGGCACGCTGGGCATTGGGATATTCTGTATGCACACCGCTATTCAATATTAACTTAGATGTTAGAGATAGGTATTCAATATTCAGGTAGGTGTTCAATATTCATGCACATATTCTATATACTTATATTGAATATAGATATTCAATATGCATATAGATATTAGAGATAGGTATTCAATATTTATGTAGGTATTCAATATACATATATTAGATACAGATATTCAATATGCATGTAGACATTCAACAGATATTCAGTATTAATATAGATATTTGATATAGATGTTCAATATCTGCATAGATATCCAATATATATCTATGCAGATATATATGTTCTCTATATATGTTAGATATAATTTTCAAATGGATATTTAATATCTATATTCAATCTTCATATAGATATTAGAAATAGCCATATAGATACTCAACACAGATATTCAGGACTCATACAGATGTTCAATATTCATTTAGATATCAATACCATTTGGATATTGGATACGGATATTCAATATTCATTTACATATCAATACCATTTGGATATTGGATACGGATATTCAATATTCATTTACATATCAATACCATTTGGATATCGGATATGGATGTTCAATATTCATTTACATATCATTACCATTTGGATATCGGATATGGATGTTCAATATTCATTTACATATCAATACCATTTGGATATCGAATATGGATGTTCAATATTCATTTACATATCAATACCATTTGGATATTGGATATAGGTATTCATTTAGCTATCAATACCATTTGGATATTGGATGTGGATATTCAGGATTCATACAGGTATTCAGTATTCATTTCCTCTATTCCAGTACCCCTGGTTCAGGATCTCGAAGATGTTTAAAACCAGAGGGAACAATTGCAGAATCATTTCCTTCCTGCTCAGCTCCTGCCCTGCCAGTCCCAGCCTCTCCTGGTGTCAGCCCAGCCCAGCACCTCAGCTCCTGGCCAGGGCTCCCGAATTTTGGCAGCTCTCTGGGGACCCTCCATCCCCTGGGGACAAGGTCGTGCTCTGGCGCCTCGTTCCTGGCAGGGTTTCTGACCCCTTGCTTGTAAATCACAAAAAAAGAGTCAAATCAATGGAATTCAATCCATTCTTTTGTTATTATCCTCCACTTCACAGTTTCATGGGGTTGATTAGTTTGTATTCTCTTTTTCACACCGAATCCTGTATTTTTAGATGATGCTGCCAGGGGTGCCCAGGGTGGGATTGTTGGGGTGTCCTGTGCAGGGCCAGGGGCTGGACTGGATGATCCTTGTGTGTCCTTCCAGCTCGGGATATTCTGGGATTCTCTGATTTTCATGCCTTGAAAAACTTTTTATTCTGGAGTATTCCTTACAACAGGATGCAAAGAGGTTGGATTTCCATTGCAGCAGAGCCGGGGGGAAGAATCCCTTGAGCCTGTAACAAGGAGAAAAAACAAAACTGTGCTTGGTTCTCGTTTTCCCAGGTGGTGGCAGCAGTTCCTCCTCTTCCCTTTTCCTTCCCTCAAAACAGCAATCTAAAAAAACTCCAAACCTTGAACAGTTTTGCTTCCCTGTGTCAGACCAGCCCCCTGTGAGTGTTTGTGGAGCACCAGTCCCAGGTGTTGTAGGGAATTGTGTGGAGTGGGCAGGATGGAATAGTGGGAGGGGTGCTGAGGTAACATCAGCATTGATGGTTTAATGTCAGGGAGAATCCGGGCAGGAAATGGCTGTGGATTGTGATTCCCTGCAGGAAGACCCTCCACAAATTATCCACAGTTCCCAGAGAGAGCACAGCTTTCCTGGCACAGGGCAGGGATATGTCCTGTGGTGGGTCCTGGATCCCGTATCTCTGTTCCTGTGGGATTTCTTTCTTTACATTTGGGGTGCCCCAGATGTGGACATGTAGGAGAGTCCAGAGGAGGCTCCAGGATGAGCAGAGGGATGGAGCAGCTCTGCTGGAAGGAAAGGCTGGCACAGCTGGGATTGTTCAGCCTGGACAGGAGAAGCTTTGGGCTGAGCTCAGGGTGGCCTTGCAGGGCCTGAAGGAGCCCCAGGAAACCTGGAGAGAGACAATTCCCAAGGCATGGAGAGGGACAGGACACAGGGAATGGCTTCACACTGAGAAATGACAAGTTTAGGTGGGATGTTGGGAAAAAATCCTTCCCTGGGAGGGTGGGGAGAGACTGGGATGGAATTCCCAGATTTGCTGTGGCTGCCCCTGGATCCCTGGCAGTGTCCCAGGCCAGGTCGGACACTGGGGACAGTGGGAGGTGTCCCTGCCATGGCAGGGGTGGCACTGGGTGGGCTCTGAGGTCCCTGCCAACCCAACCCAGTCTGGAATTCCCTGATGCTTTACTGGATGGCTCAGAAGAGGATTCCTGGGGCCAGTGCACTGGGATGCCTTTCACTGATGATGCTGTTTCTCAGAAAAAAAAAAAAAAACAAAGGTGAAAACTTCTTTGTTCTCCCTTGGCTGAATAAATGACTTCAGTGTTTTCTCCACAGAAGGTGATGGATCTGGGGACAGGTCTGGAAGACACGTCCTGGGAGGAGAAAGGGGCTGAGCCTGGAGAAAAGGAGGCTCAGGGGGGACCTGGTGGCTCTGCACAAGTCCCTGCCAGGAGGGGCAGGGAAAGGAGGAGAGGAAATGGCCTCAAATTGCACCAGGGGAGGCTCAGGGTGGAGATTGGGCAAGGAAATTTCCCTGGCACAGTGCTCAGGCCTTGGGATGAGCTGCCCAGGGAGGTTTGGAGTCACCGTGTGTGGGAGTGTTCAGGAGGAGTCTGGAGGTGGCCCTTGGGGACAGGGGTTGGCTGATGCTGGTGGCACTGGGGTGGCACTGGGTGATCCTCAGGGGCTCTTCCCACCTTGATTCTGAGATTCGAGTCACCAGAGAATGCAATTCAAAATCCTCCGAGAATTCCCTTTGTTTCTGCAGGGCTTCTGCAAGCCCAGGAGCTGGGGCTGCAGGTGTTCCATGGCGGCACAGCGCTGAAGGATGGCAGGGTGGTGACAAGCGGTGGCAGAGTCCTGTCCATCACTGCTGTCAGGCAGGACCTGATGGAAGCCGTGGGAGAAGCCAACAGGGGTGTGGCCACCATCCACTTCCAGGGGGCCACCTTCAGGAGGGACATTGGGCTCCGGGGCCTGCAGCTGCTCCAGCAGCCCCTGTACGTGAGCACAGGCCCTGAGCCCAGCCCAGATGTTCCTCCCTGCCTCTCACAGCTGGGCCATCTCTGCTGGGCCCTGCACAGAGGGTCACTGCTGCTGCCAGCACCTCCTTCCCTCCCCACAGGGCCCTGGTGGCCAAGGACAGACACGTGGGAGCTGGAGCCAGGGACGTTTGGAGCCATCTGCCACAAACATCAGCTCTGAGAGGCACCAGGGCAGGTAGGACTGGGCAGAATCTGGGAATTCCCTCAGTGTATTGGTTCTTTTTCCCCCTGGGGGGTGAGCAGTGCACTCGTGGCATTGAAACTGAGCTTGGGAAACTGGGCTGGGATCAGCACAAGATCAGCAAATACCTGCCTAGCCATGGAGGTGATTGTGCTTCTTACAATAAATAATAGTAATAGAAACCCTGGAGAAAAGGAGGCTCAGGGGGGACCTGGTGGCTCTGCACAAGTCCCTGCCAGGAGGGGACAGCCGGGGGGGTCGGGCTCTGCTCCCAGGGAACAGGGACAGCAGGAGAGGGAACGGCCTCGGGCTGGCCCAGGGGAGGCTCAGCTTGGCCAGCAGCAGGAATTTCCCCATGGAAAGGGTGCTCAGGCCTTGGCAGGGGCTGCCCAGGGAGCTTTGGAGTGCCCGTCCCTGCAGGTGTCACCTGGAGGTGGCACTCAGAGCTCCGGGCTGGGGACAGGGTGGGACTGCCTGGGCTGGGAGGGCTTTTCCAGCCTCAGGGATTCTGTGAACATTTCCAGTTCTTTTCTTGGTGAGAGTTTTGGGTGGTTTTATTTCCCATAAAGCCAATCTGTGCCATGTCTGTACCTGGCAGGAGGTCGCTCAGAAGGAAGAGGCTTTGCTGCTTTCTTTGACCTGAAGGCATCTGGTTATGATGATCCCATCCTGGTGTCCCAGACCAAGGGCCTTGGACCCAAACTGCAGGTAACTGACAGTTCCACTGCACCAAAGGTGATGTCACCTGCCAGGGCTGTTTTAGTGCCACAGTCAGTCCCACCATCCGCACCCTCCTGAGCTCTACAAACAGCCCTGAGTCCACCTGAACTCTGGAAATGGTTATTTGTGCAGGGCCTGGGCATTCTTCATTGAGGGTGTGGGTATTTTGTGGTGAAATGATAATAACCCAAAATTTAGCTGAAAACTTGAGGCACTAAACCCCAGAATTTCTGCTATAAACTAGAGGATTCATGGGCTTGGAGGAGGAGCACAGGGAGTTGTTGAAATGAGAACTGGCAGACTCAGCCTCAAAAAATTTGTATGGAAAGGGAGAAGCAGGTACCAGGGTACTGGGGAGAGGAAGGATGGGGGAAATAAACATTAAAGAAGCCAAGAAATAAAGGATTTTAGTTAGCTAAGAACACAGAAGATAAGCTGAGTTAGGAATATATTTACGTAGTGAATTGGGATAAATTGAGCCAGGGATACATTTATGCATTGAACCAGGATAAGTTGACCTGGGGATTTATTTATATTTTAAATCAGAAGGTTTTCAGCCATCAGGAGAGTGGAGATCTGAAGCTCCTTTCACTGTCAAGCACAGCAATATCCCTTGTTTCAAATGGTTTCTGCGTTTAATGCCAGGATAACAAACAGCAGGAGGCTGAGCAGAATCGTCCCAAAGGCCTTTTGAAGTTTCACATCCTCTGACACCTCTGAGCATGAAAAAGGGATTGGTGCTGGCTCCTGTGAGGCTTTGTTCCAACTGCTTGGCACAGAGACTTTCCCAGCTGTGTTTCCACACTGTTCCCAAGGTTCTTCCTTGGCCAAGGAAAGGTTGGCTGGAGTGTTCCTGCAGCAGTGGGAGGGAGGTGTTGTCATGCAGCAAAGGCTGTGGGATGTCTGTTTCCACAGCACTCCTAAATCCATCCTAAATCCAGGGAAATCAATCAGGACTCCAAGCCCAGACTTTGTTTGGGTGCTGCTCCCTCACCATTTGGAATCCAGTGGTGTTTATCCACGTTTTCCCCTCGCCCATCCCTCTGTCCTGGGCTTTTCTGCACAGCTGGAACTGTGTCAGTAAAAGGTACCTCCTTGAAAATTAATCCACTGATGATCTTAAAGGTCCTCTGCACCCTCAGTGATTCTCTGATGTTATAATTCTGTGATCCCTGTGTAACCTTTGTCCCGTGACAGCCCTGGGAGCTGAGCAGGAGCCACAACACCTGACCCAGGTTTCATTACTTGTGCAATGCAGACACTGTGAGGATTCCTTCTAAAACCAAACAGCAACTTGCCTGAGGGAACTCTGCTTTATCAAAGACCTTCCAGGGCCTGAAGGGGCTCCAGGAGAGCTGCAGAGGAACTGGGGACAAGGCCTGCAGGGACAGGACACAGGGAATGGCTTCAAAGTAGGGTTTGATGGGATCTTGGGAATCAGGAATTGTTCCCTGGCAGGGTGGGGATGGAATTCCCAGAGCAGCTGTGGCTGCCCCTGGATCCCTGGCAGTGCCCAAGGCCAGGTTGGACACTGGGGACAGTGGGAGGTGTCCCTGCCATGGCAGGGGTGGCCCTGGACGACCTTTAAGGTCCCTCCCAACCCAAATCATTCCATGATTCTATAATATTCCAAAAAGCAAACAAACAACAACAAAAAAACCACCCTCAAAATGACAATTTCTAGGTAGCTATGGCTGAAATTTGAACTAATATTGCAAAAAGCAAAATAGATTTTCTCTTTTTTTTGTCCGCAAGGAAATGAGCTCTTTTCTCTTGATTTCAGCCAGGTAATGCACCCGATCCTGTCCTCCATGTATGGCCTGTAGTGATTCCTTTCAGAGAAAAGAAGGTTTCTGCTGATTTCACTGATTAATAACTGAGTTTTGCCTGTTTCTCGTTCCCACCATGTTTTGCAGGTTGCCCAGGTGTGTAAAAGACACGACACCATGGGGCAGGACCTGGTGGCCCTGTGTGTCAATGACCTCCTGGCCCACGGGGCTGAGCCCCTCTTCTTCCTCAGTCGTTTGACCTGTGGCAAACTTGATGCTGAAGTGCTGGAAACAATCAAAGAAGGAATAGCTGAGGCTTGCAGGAGTGCAGGCTGTGCTTTCCTGGGTATGCACTCTCCTCTCCTCGGAGATTTGAGGGGTCAGAGGTTGAATTTATCACCAGAGAAATGGACTTGGGTGCTGGAGGCAGAATGTAGCCCTGGAACTGTTGGTTTCCATTTGGTGGAAAAAGCAGCTGAGAATTTGTGCTTTCAATTCTTCCTTGTCTGTGAAACGGGTCAGCACAGAAAGATGGGGTTTAGTCTTTGTGCACTTGGGTCCTTGTTCTTCCTCCTCTATCCCTGAACAAAGGAGAACAGAACTGGAAGCCTCACATTCCTCAATGTTAATGTTTCCATGTCCTCGCCCGTACTCAGGGAGGTGCCACGTGAGTACCAGAAACAATAATGACAAAACCACTTCTTTCATGCAGCGTTGTTTTGTTGGAGTCCCGAGGTGCAGAAACAAACCAAGAAGGATTTCAAAAATATATCTGAATGTTCTTAGGCTGCGTGTGGTCCCTGGATGTGCTGCTGACTTTAGGAAATGCCGTGAATTTAAAATGGTGTTACAATCAAGGCTTTGAGCTGAGGGAGGGCAGGGCTAGATGGGATATTGGGCAGGAATTGTTCCCTGGGAAGGTGGGGAGGGGCTGGGACGGAATTCCCAGAGAGGCTGTGGGACACTTGGCAGTGCCCAAGGCCAGGTTGGACACGGGGGCTTGGAGCAGCCTGGGACAGTGGGAGGTGTCCCTGCCATGGCAGGGGTGGCCCTGGACGAGCTTTAAGGTCCCTCCCAACCCAAATCCTTGTGGGCGTCTGCGAGTCTCAAATGAACACAAGCAGGAGGTGCTGACCCCTCTCTCCCCTGGCAGGTGAGGAGGTGACAGAAGTGGCGGCTCCGTGTCCCCCCGGGCACAGTGACCTGGCCGGGTTCGTGGTGGGCGCGGTGGAGCGGGGCCAGCGCCTGCCGGGGCCGCAGAGAGCCCAGGAGGGGGACGCGCTCCTGGGGCTGGGCTGCCCCGCCATCCCCGGCCCCGCCTTCGGCATCGTGCGCAGGATCCTCCTGACATCCTCCCTGCACTGCTCCTCGCCAGCCCCGGGCAGCTGCGGGCACAGCACCCTGGGTGTGCCATCCTTCTTCTTCCCAGGGCACTGCCAGGGCCAGGTCTGGGTGTGCCATCCTCCTTCTTCCCAGGGCACTGCCAGGGCCAGGTCTGGGTGTGCCATCCTCCTTCTTCCCAGGGCACTGCCAGGGCCAGGTCTGGGTGTGCCATCCTCCTTCTTCCCAGGGCACTGCCAGGGCCAGGTGCTGCCCAGGGCTGTTCCCATCCATCCCTGGGTTCATCAGGCTTTGGGGTTGGGCTGGTGTCCGCTGCTCTGCAAGGCTGGGCAGCGCTTCTGCCTCCTTGCCAAGGCTTTCTGCAAGGACTGGGAGGAGAGAAGCTGTTCAGGGAAGCATTCCCAAAAATACCCCACGACCTTTGAAACAAATTCAGTGAATTCAGCCTGGAGAATGGAAGGTTCTGGAAGAGCTCAGAGCCACTTCCAGTGCCCAAAGCGGCTCCAGGAGAGCTGCAGAGGGACTGGGGACAAGGCCTGCAGGGACAGGACAAGGGGAATGAGTACAAACTGAAAGAGGGGAAATTTAGGTTGGATCTTGGGCAGGAATTGTTCCCTGGCAGGGTGAGGATGGAATTCCCAGAGCAGCTGTGGCTGCCCCTGGATCCCTGGCAGTGCCCAAGGCCAGGTTGGACACTGGGGACAGTGGGAGGTGTCCCTGCCATGGCTGGGGTGGGATGGGATGAGCTTTAAGGTCCCTCCCAACCCAAAGCAGTCTGTGATGGTTTGATTCTAAACCTCTCAGGAGGTTTTAAACAGAAGGACTGAGCTGAGGCTGTTGTTTGCAGGAGATGTTTTGCTGACCCCGGGGAAGACGTTCAGCCCAGCTCTGCTGCCCGTCCTTCGCTCGGGGCACGTGAAGGGCTTTGCCCCCACGGCTGAGGGGCTCCTGGGGGGCATCTCCAGGGTCCTGCCCGAGCACCTCAGCGCCGTCCTGGGTAAGTACCTGACACTGAGGGAGCTGGGGCAGTTTATCCTGGAGAAAAGGAGGCTCAGGGGTGCCCTGACCACTCTGTACAATCCCCTGAGAGGCGGCTGTGCTCACCTGGGGTCGGTCTCTCTCTCCAGCAGCACTGACAGAACCAGAGGACACAGCCTCGAGCTGTGCCAAGGGAATATGGGCTGGATATCGGACAAAGGTTTTCACAGGAAGAGTGATCAAATACTGGAATGGTCTGCCCGCGGAGGTGGTGGAGTCACCATCCCTGGGTGTGTTTAAAGCAGACTGGATGTGGCACTCGGGGCCAGGGTTTAGTCGAGCTGTTGGGGCTGGGTTGGACTCTGTGGTCTGGGGGGTCTCTCCCAACCCAGTGATTCTGTGTATGTTCCTGTGGGACAAAACTCAGGCACAGCACAGCCTTGACCTTCCAGCTTCAGCTGTGGAATCCTCAGAAATGTCCCTGCAGAGGGGAACGGCCCCAAGTGGGTGCCAAAACCATTCCCATTCCAAGTGATGAGCCCCACTCTTTGTTGGAGAAAGGAAATTTCAGAGGAGATTAAGGCCAGCACACCCGTAGGACAAAAGGTGTTGGAGAGGCTTGTGTGTTCCTCAGGACACCTCTCCAAACAAAACATTTTGACCAAATACTGAGGTTTGGTGTGAGAATAACTTTCTCCATTTGCTACACACACACACACACATTTAATGCACTTTTTTGGTGGCTTCCCCACAACATCTGAACAAATGAGTCAGGCAGAACTTTTTCTAATTGAGCCAAAATTGGGCAAAAAGTTCAGAAGTTGGAAAAACTAAAGAAAACCATGTTCATGTGAGTCTAGAAATACAGTGGGGATGGAGAGGGGGAAAGGAAGGTGTCTCTGTGTTTGGTTTCTCTAGAATGAAATAGGAAAGGAAAGGAAGAAATTTCCAAGGCCAGGTTGGACACTGGGGCTTGGAGCACCCTGGGATAGCGGAAGGTGTCCCTGCCCATGGCAGAGGGTATATTGAGATGGGCTTTAAGGTCCTCTCAGGCTGGACACCAGCAGGAATTTCCCCATGGAAAGGGTGCTCAGGCCTTGGCAGGGGCTGCCCAGGGAGCTTTGGAGTGCCCGGCCCTGCAGGTGGCACCTGGAGGTGGCACTCAGAGCTCCGGGCTGGGGACATGGTGGGGCTCCCTGGGCTGGGAGGGCTTTTCCAGCCTCAGGGATCCCGGGATTCTGTGGCAGCAAGAATTGGTCTCTACCAGCTCCTGTGACATATCACTGCCATTGCAGATAGTAAATAATAAATAACAGCAAACATTTGTCCTGCCCACACACAAATTTCAATCTTTTCCAGATGCTCTCAGCTGGAAGATCCCTGAAATCTTTTGCTGGCTCTACAAGGAGGGCAACCTCTCTGCAGAGGAGATGGCTCAGACCTTCCCCTGTGGGATTGGGGCTGTCTTGGTCGTGCAGAAGGAGCTGGCCCAGCACGTTCTCCAGGACATCCAGAGGCAGCAGGAGGCCTGGCTGATTGGGAAGGTGGTTGCTCCTTGTCACACAGGTGAGCTGGTGTCCTTGTGGGACTGAAGAGACTCCCTGTTCCAAAGTCTGTGTAGTTCACACCACTTTTCCCGTTGTTTCACTAGGCTGGAGGCTACTGGACGCCTCCAAATCTACATTTCAGTATTAAATAAATGAGAAATGAGCTCTTGTTTCAGAGTGGCAGCACCTGGATAACCTCTTCCCTTCCCTGAGGCTTCAGAAAATCCCTGTGCTGACTGTTCCAAAAATCAGCGGATATTTTACCACACTCATGGTGATCAACTCCCCTCCTGCCCATCCCTTCCCAGCTCACACAGATCCATGTAAAGGTTGAGGACAGGCCACAGCTTTGTGCAATCATGGATGGTAATGGTCAGTCTGAATCCTGGTGTGTCACTGATTGACATCCAGCAGGACAGGAACCAAAATCCCTCTGGAAACCCAAGAGTTTGGCAGCCAAAATGTCACCTCAGCTCCGTCAGCATCGTTTTTAGTGCCTTTTTGGAACATGAGAGATATAAAAAACGGGACTAATCCTTGAGAAGGCCATGCCTGGGCCTTTGTGAACAACTCTGTGAGCAGGCAACACCTGAGAGACCAGCACAGCTCCTGGGATCCGGGCTGTTCAAGCACTGAATCCCTTTGGAGCTCTACCTGTGCTGGCATAAATTCATTGCTGATGGAATTTCTAGTTGAAACATTATGAATAAACCACACAAAGTCAGTTTAGGAGGAAAAGGTAAAATCTGACACTTTCCTGGTGTGTTTGGAGCAGGTTCTCGCATTGAAGTGGAGAATCTTGCAGAGGCCCTGCAGCTGAGCAGCCCCCAGCAGCTGCTGAACGACAGCCCTGCCCAGAGCCAGCCCCAGGCCAGGAAGAGAAAGGTGAAGGTGGCTGTTCTTGTCTCTGGAGCAGGTGAGCTGTCGCTTGTCCTGGCACAGAAAATGTCCTCACACATTCTGGAGAGGCTGGTTCTGGTATGTCCACCTGGCCTTTCCTTCAGTGGAACCTCCAGAGCCTTCAAACTCCAGGGCTCCACTTTGACTGCAAGTGGTGTTGCACTTCTTAAAAACTGAGCTTTACCTGTGCCCCCACCCTCTGTTTGTGGATGTCTTGGTTTGGAAAAGACAGGTGTCTGCCAGGGAAAGCTGGAGCTTCCCTTGGGATGGAGAATGTAAACCCCCTCCCTCCAAATTATTATAATTTTGAAACTAAGGGGGCCTTCAGGCAAAGATATGGGAATAGCAATAACAGCTCTTTACTGGGAGTATTAAAAAATACAAATGTAGTGAAGCAAACAAACAAACAAAAATCCTAGGAACACTGACAGTCAGAACACGAGCTGACCCCCTGTTGCTCAGGGTGTTGGTGTCAGCCCAGTCCAGTCCTCCTGCAGTGCCAGCTGTGGTTCTGCTGGAGCAGAGATGATCCTGGAGAAGGCTCCAGTGGTGCTGAGATGGGTCAGGTTTTCCTCTGGGAATCCAGTGCACACAGGCTGTGCTGCTGTTCTGAATGCCAGCTTTGATCCAGGCGGGAATGCTGGGCTCCTCCCCCTGGGTGGAGCCTCTTCCCGTGGGATGATGGGATTGTCTCAGCCCTGCAGTGAGCCTGGATGGCCCATGGACAGCAGATATCCCCTGGAGGGAGGATGGGTCCTGGAAGGGATAAAGAACACGGCCCCATTAACAGAAGGCACCTGCTCCCACCCCCTGGAGTTAAAAGAAAATTCTTTTCAATGGGTTCCAACAGCCTGGGACTAGAACACGTGCTTTTGGTTAGACATTGCGACCCAAGAGAGTGGCCAAGCAGCTCTGTGTCAGAGCAGCAGCTCTGGGGCCGTGGGTGCTCAGGTGTCCCCCCACCCTTTCTCTCTCCCCCTGGAGGCAGGGCCCTGCCTGCACTCATCAGCTCTGCCCGGGAGCCGGGCAGCTGTGCCCAGCTGGTGCTGCTCATCTCCAACAGACCCGGAGTGCCGGAGCTGCGCAGCGCCGCCCGCGCCGGGATCCCCACCAGGGTAAGGACACGGCCCCTTCTCCTTTTCGTGCCCTGAGCCTCTGGGTGGGCAGCAAATGCTCGCTGAGCATTGAGGTGATTTCACTCCAGCGTGAAGCTTTCCCTGGGGATGGAGCTCAGGGAGTCCTCGCTTGGCTCAGGGAGCTTTTCCCAGCTCGGCAATGAGTGCTACCTCCCAGGGAAAGGATTTAAATGGATGATTTGGGTCTGAGATTGCAGCCCATGAGGCTCAAGCTTTGGCTGAAATCAGTCAAACTCCATGTTCTGCAAAGCACCGAAATGTGTTGTCTCCTGGGCTTATCCCTCCTTAGAATCACAGAATCCCAGACTGGTTTGGGCTGGAGGGACCTTAAAGCCCACCCAGTGCCACCCCTGCCATGGCAGGGACACCTCCCACTGTCCCCAGTGTCCAGCCTGGCCTTGGGCACTGCCAGGGATCCAGGGGCAGCCACAGCTGCTCTGGGAATTCCATCCCCACCCTGCCAGGGAACAATTCCTGATTCCCAAGATCCCATCAAATCCTACTTTGAAGCCATTCCCTGTGTCCTGTCCCTCCATCCCTTGTCCCCAGTCCCTCTGCAGCTCTCCTGGAGCCCCTTCAGGCCCTGCCAGGGGCTCGGAGCTCTCCCTGGAGCTTCTCCTCTCCAGGATGAAAACCTGTGTGTCACATTGTGGCCAGTCCCTTTCAGTGGCACCAGACAAGCTCTCTCCTGCCTGTGGGCCACAAAGCAGCTCTTTGGGACAGGATTTACTCTGGTTTGTTCCACAAAAACCTCTGGCAAGGACCATCAGCATTGTCTGAGAACATTCTGTGTCCTGGCATGTGAAAAGCAGGAGCTCCCCTTTCTGACATCCAAGAGGGTTTGAGCAGTTGTTTTTACAGCTGTGCACAGGTAGAAATGAACTCTGCTAGAGTCCCTGCATGGAAAGGGTTCAGCAGTTTCTTCAGCTCCTGAGCTGCATACACGTGACATTTTTCTGACTCACCTCTAAAAAAAAGAAGTGATATCAAAATTCACTCACATTTTCTCAGGCAAGAGCACGAGGTTTTGTGAGCCCCTTTATTTGAAGGTCTTCAGGAGAGTCCGGAATCAGCTCTCACCTGGGGGGCTGAAAATGGGAGGTGGGGTAGAAATAAAGGAACTCCTCCTCCCCTCACCCAGAGGGACTGGCCAATTGACTCCACCATCTCCCTGGGCAACCATTCCAGTGCCTGACCACTCTTAAAAGGGAAAAAATTGTTTCTAATCTCCAATCTGAACCTCCCCTGGTGCAATTTAGGGCCATTTCCTCTCACCCTTTCACCTGGGAGAGAAAAGACCAACCCCACCTCACTGCACCCTCCTTTCAAAGCGTGGAGCGTCCTGGAATTAATCCAGTTTGTTCCTCTTTGTTGCCCGAGCTGTTTCCTTGATGTGGCTTTTGTTGTGTTTCCCTGCTCCAGGTGATTGACCACAAACTGTACGGGAGCCGCTCGGAATTCGACAGCACCATCGACCGAGTCCTGGAGGAATTCTCTGTGGAGCTGATCTGTCTGTCAGGATTCATGAGAGTTCTGTCCAGCCCTTTTCTCCGAAAATGGAAAGGTAAGAAATGAAATGCAAAAGAGAAACCAAAGCAGGGGTGGTTGGTCTCACCAGGATTCCATTATCAGAGTTCCTTGCCCTTTGATTAAATCCCTCAGCCCTGCTGGCACTGCTGACATTCCAGCAGGGAGAAGCTGCCCTGTGCTTCCCTCTGGCAGTGGGACTGTGAAAAACATGGTTCATTTTTTGTTAAAATTTTAAAAGTTTAATAATGATAAAAATAAGACAATGAGAGACATAAGGAAGGAAAATGACAGACGTCTGGGTGCCTGGCGTTCCCAGCCAAGGCACAGCTTGCTAACAAAAGATCTTGCCTTTAAATACCAGAGGTTATTGCATATTCATAAATTTCATACGTGATTGAAACATTCCTTTTGGCTTCAGGTGTTTCTGCTTCATTGCAACTTCTCTCCCCACCATTCTTTCTTGCACATACATTTTCCGTGGCTCCACAAAGTCGCAAATCTTTTGATAATGAAGGCAATAAATTCTTCTTCTTGGAATCCTTGGTGCCCTTGCTGTTATCTCTATTTAGACAGGATGATGTGAAGAATTTCTGAGTTGTCTTTCCCATTTCTTGAGCTGATTCGGATGTCACTAGAAAGCATCTTACATCACATAGTTTCTATTTTAATATTACGCTACAGCCTAAAACATATTTTTCACACTATTATTAAAAAAATGTTATTACGACGTAACTTCCTAACATAACCCATGTAGTATTCACTTTAATATTTGCACAGAGCCAATCATACGATATGTATTTATAAGAGGGCTGTGGTGGGATTCTGGCTGAGGATGGCCAGAGGAGCCCCTTGTGCTGCCTCAGCAGTGACAGAGGGGTGGAATGGGGGCGTGGGGTGGGTCTGTGCCTTCCCCAGGGGAGGAATCCGATCCCATCCTTCGCCAGGGAGCTGTGCTGGGCAGTCCTGCCGGAACTCAGCCCCTGCGGCTCCCACTGGGAGAAAAATGGGAGAAAGACTGATTGATGCATTCCCAGGAGGGATCTCTCCCCCTCCCGTGGTGCCCTGCACACCCTGCCACAGCTCTGGTGTGCCCCAAGTGAGGGAGGGCGTGAGCAGTGAGTCGGTGCCGGCTCCTGAGGCCTCTCAGGACTTACTGACACCTTGGACAGGCTCCTTTGGGAATGTTGCTGCGTTCCTGGAAGAGCAGAATTCCCTCAGACCAGAGCACTGCTGCTCAGGGTTTGGACTGATGATCAAGCCTCATTTGCTTTTTAAGGAAATTCAGTTCAAGTTATCTGTTTTTGTTTTGTTTTGTTTTGTTTTTCCCTTCTCTCACACTGATGCCCAGGGAAAATTTTGAGTTCTTCCCCATCACTTTTTCCACTCATCAAGGATGGAAATGCCCATCAAGAGCCCCTGGAAAGCGGATTCCAAGTCGCAGGCTGCACTGTGCATTTCGTCCTGGTGAGTGGCCTCAGAACTGGGAAGTTAGGAAAATTTGGAAGTTAGGAATTTGCTTTTTTCTTTTCCTTCTGGGGGCAGAAATAGGCCGAGGTAATAGGAACGTGTGGGGACCTCGGGATTGTTACCAGTAAAAGTCAGGATTTGACGTTGCTTGAAGCCCAGTCCTCTTCCTTTGCATTTTGGGGTGGGCTTTTTTTGTTTGTTTGTTTCTCCTCCTCCCAGAATGTGCCAGTGATGCCTTGAGAGGCTGCCTCGAACAGAGGCTGGACAGAGTTAAAGGAGTCAAGTGGATATTTATTAAAATGCCTTCAAAGGACACACCTTGGGCAGTAAAAGAGCCTGGCCGTGGCTACACCCAAGATGGACTCCGAGTCATGAATTTTCACACTTCTATAAGTTTGGGGCTAATTATTTATTTATATTGGGGTTAATTGTCCAGTTACAGCTTCAGGTGATGCAGTCCCACCCTCCCAGTTTGCTCTCCTCAATTCCTGTTTACACTTTTGGGGCCTGAAGCTCCGTGCCCTTGGCTCTGGGGCTGGAGAAGGCTTGTTTTGTCTGACTGAGCTGTGGGGAGAACTGGCCGAGGCTTTATGTGGAGTTGAGAGTCACACACCGGGGCAGTACAGAATCTGGGAGATATTGACAGACACAGCTTGAGGGAGCACCAGCCCAAGTGTCCTCCCGCTGCGCCCTGAGGCGCCAGACCTGGTCCCTCACGGCGGGGTCCCCTCTCGGGCTGTGTCCCCTCGGGCTGTCCCCCCTCGGGCTGTGTCCCCTCGGGCTGTCCCCTCTCGGGCTGTGTCCCCTCGGGCTGTCCCCTCTCGGGCTGTGTCCCCTCGGGCTGTCCCCTCTCGGGCTGTGTCCCCTCGGGCTGTCCCCCCTCGGGCTGTGTCCCCTCGGGCTGTCCCCCCTCGGGCTGTGTCCCCCCTCGGGCTGTGTCCCCTCGGGCTGTCCCCTCTCGGGCTGTCCCCTCTCGGGCTGTCCCCTCTCTCGCTGTCCCCCCTCGGGCTGTCCCCTCTCGGGCTGTGTCCCCTCGGGCTGTCCCCTCTCGGGCTGTCCCCTCTCGGGCTGTGTCCCCTCTCGGGCTGTGTCCCCTCTCGGGCTGTGTCCCCTCGGGCTGTCCCCCCTCGGGCTGTCCCCCCTCGGGCTGTCCCCCCTCGGGGTGTCTGTCCCCTCTCTCGCTGTCCCCCCTCGGGCTGTCCCCTCTCGGGCTGTCCCCCCTCTCGCTGTCCCCCCTCTCGCTGTCCCCCCTCGCGCTGTCCCCTCTCGGGCTGTCCCCTCTCGGGCTGTCCCCCCTCGGGCTGTCCCCTCTCGGTCTGTCCCCCCTCGGGCTGTCCCCTCTCGGGCTGTCCCCCCTCGGGCTGTCCCCCCTCGGGCTGTCCCCCCTCGGGGTGTCTGTCCCCCCTCGGGCTGTCCCCTCTCGGGCTGTCCCCTCTCGGGCTGTGTCCCCTCGGGCTGTCCCCTCTCGGGCTGTGTCCCCTCGGGCTGTCCCCCCTCGGGGTGTCTGTCCCCCCTCGGGCTGTCCCCTCTCGGGCTGTCCCCTCTCGGGCTGTGTCCCCTCGGGCTGTCCCCTCTCGGGCTGTCCCCCCTCGGGCTGTCCCCCCTCGGGGTGTCTGTCCCCCTCGCGCTGTCCCCCCCGCACACCCTGCGCCCCATGCCCCCGGCCCCTGGCCCGGGAGCGGCCCGGGCGCTGCCGAGCTGTCCGTGCCCGCAGGAGGAGCCGAGCGCCGGGGCCGCCATCCGCCGGGAGCCGCTGCCCGGGGGCGCGGAGGCGGCGCTGGAGGAGCGGCTGCGGGAGGCCGAGCTCCGCGCCTTCCCGCCCGCCCTGCAGCTCGTGGCCAGCGGGGCCGCGTGGCTCGGAGCCCATGGAACAACCTGCTGGAGGCGGGAGAGCCAAAGGCTGAGCCCGCGGGAGGAGCAGGGACACGGAGCGTCCTCCGCGGAGCCTCAGGGGGAGCACGAGGGGCTGCGCGCGGGTCCTTGAGGGGCCCGGACTCTGCTCGTGTCCCCTCCTCGTCTCTTCTCCTCCGTGTGCTTCTCTTGGATGTCTCAGCATCCCAAGTTTCCATTCCCAGCCTCTTCCCTGAGCTCACAGCTTTCCTTACACCCTCTTGGAAAACCCGTGGTGGGAGCCAGGCTGGCTCTTCAGGTTTGGAATTCCTTTGCTCTGTTTTTAAACCTGTAAAGGGGGAAAATGTGTTACGTGGACGGGGCTCGAGCTGTAAAACTGATCTGGTGCTTCCAAGGGGAATTCATCCTTCCAAGGGATCCATTTCAGTGGCAGAGCAGCAGGAGCTTCCCGGAGTTACCCCAGAGAGGATCTGCTGCTGCAGGAATGAGACAACGAAGTCACGGAGCTGCTGGAGCCAGTCCAGAGGAGCCACGGAGCTGCTGTAGGGCTGGAGCCCTCTGGAGCCGGGCTGGGAGAGCTGGGGGTGCTCCAGGGAGAGGAGAAGCTCCAGGGAGAGCTCCGAGCACCTAAAGGGGCTCCAGGAGAGCTGCAGAGGGACTGGGGACAAGGGATGGAGGGACAGGACACAGGGAATGGCTTCAAAGTAGGATTGGATGGGATCTTGGGAATCAGGAATTGTTCCGTGGCAGGGTGGGGATGGAATTCCCAGAGCAGCTGTGGCTGCCCCTGGATCCCTGGCAGTGCCCGAGGCCAGGTTGGACACTGGGGACAGTGGGAGGTGTCCCTGCCGTGGCAGGGGTGGCCCTGGGTGGGCTTTAAGGTCCCTCCCAACCCAAACCTTGTGTGACTGTGAAATCCCATTTCACATCAGCCTCACGTGGCAAAATCTCAGGGGCTGGATGAAGGTGCCCGCTGGAGATGGGTATTGGATTTGGGACAGATGTCCCTCTGTTGGTCTCTGGCAGTGATCCTAGTGCTCTGATCAATAATGTGATCTTGATTTCCTGCGCAGGCAGTGATCTCAGCCCTCCAAGTCTTTATTTCCTCTGCCTTCCCTCCCTGCTCACCCACGGCCCCCACACCACGTACAGCCCCTTCCCTCCTCCCCCTGCAGCCCTGGGGAATCAATTCCAAGGAAATAGTTGGAGATTGAATATTTTTATTTTTTTTTGAAACTTTATTAGGCTTTATTTCAAATCCCAAAGGAGGTGGTTATGCCAACATGGGAGAAGTGTCAAGACATCAGAGCCCAGAATAAAATCAGCTTTCTCTGTGTTAAAGGGGAGCTCTAAGCCACCTCAGCTGCTTTGTGAGAAACCCGAGCCTTTCAGTAAGAACGTTAAAATGGTTTCATAACTGCACAAAAATGTTAAAAGATAACCGCAAGTGTTGAGCTGCACAAAGACCCCAATTGTTTTCCATATGTTCGTAATTCCTGGGTGTCCCTCAGTGTTATTCCAGGTGAAAACACTGGTCCAAGAATAAAGGCACTTCAGAATTCCTGAGGAATGTTTCCTAAACCAAGGACATGTTTTGTGTCAGGTCTTTTTTCTCATGTAAAAAAAATAAAACCCCAGATCGGAGGGGAATTCACGGGAACTCACGTGAGAATGCTGAGGCAGGAAGGGGCAGCAGACACTGAATCCTGCTGCCATCTGATGGACAGCGGGTTCAGGTTTGGCAGTGACAGGCTGTGTAAGGGTCTGGGCTGGACAAGATCCACCACCATCAAACCAGGAAGCAAATGGGGAAAAATCCAACGATTGGCGTTTTGGGAGGCCAGTTTTTCCTGGTTTGATGAGGTTTTTAGACTGGAGGTTTCTGCCTTTGTTTCTTCCATTGTAGTTTCCCTCAACACCACTTGCCAGCACAAGGAGGGAACAGCCCTGATGGCCCCAAGTCCCCCCCAGGGCTGCTCAGATCCCCCTGGCTGGATTTGGGATCGTTAGGAAAGCGATGGAGAACCAAACAGTTGGCCAAGGAAACGATTAAAATCAGGAAGCGCTTACAGAACCCTCCGGCAACGGCCCCGAAATTCCCACTGGTGGCTTCCCCGGGATTTGAATCCTTCACCCTGCGAGGCAGAGGAAGGGCAGAGCCCCAGGCCGGGCCAGGGAGGAGGCCCAGCTCTATTTCCAGTAGATCTTGCCCGCCTCGCCCACGCGCACGGCGCCGCTGGCCACCAGCTGCAGCGCGGCGGGGAAGGCGCGGTGCTCGGCCTCCTTCACCCGCTCGGCCAGAGAGGCCTCCGTGTCCCCCAGCTTCACGGGCACGGCCTCCTGGAAGATGATGGCCCCGGCATCCACCTCCTCCTGCAACAGCAACAGCAACAGCCTGGCGTCACGGGCCTGGAGCGCTCGTATGGATAAAGCGCGTTTGCTCAACTCAGCGCAGCGCTTTGGGGGTGGGTTAGAGCTCTGGCCTGAGGTGGGATTAGGAGAACTCCGGCCTGAGGTGGGATTAGGAGAGCTCCGGCCTGAGATGGGATTAGGAGAACTCTGGCCTGAGATGGGATTAGGAGAACTCTGGCCTGAGATGGGATTAGGAGAGCTCCGGCCTGAGATGGGATTAGGAGAGCTCCGGCCTGAGGTGGGATTAGGAGAACTCCGGCCTGAGATGGGATTAGGAGAGCTCCGGCCTGAGATGGGATTAGGAGAGCTCCGGCCTGAGGTGGGATTAGGAGAACTCCGGCCTGAGATGGGATTAGGAGAACTCCGGCCTGAGATGGGATTAGGAGAACTCTGGCCTGAGATGGGATTAGGAGAGCTCCGGCCTGAGATGGGATTAGGAGAACTCCGGCCTGAGATGGGATTAGGAGAACTCTGGCCTGAGATGGGATTAGGAGAACTCCGGCCTGAGATGGGATTAGGAGAACTCCGGCCTGAGATGGGATTAGGAGAACTCCGGCCTGAGATGGGATTAGGAGAACTCCGGCCTGAGATGGGATTAGGAGAGCTCTGGCCTGAGGTGGGATTAGGAGAACTCCGGCCTGAGATGGGATTAGGAGAGCTCTGGCCTGAGGTGGGATTAGGAGAACTCCGGCCTGAGATGGGATTAGGAGAGCTCCGGCCTGAGATGGGATTAGGAGAACTCTGGCCTGAGATGGGATTAGGAGAACTCCGGCCTGAGATGGGATTAGGAGAACTCTGGCCTGAGATGGGATTAGGAGAGCTCTGGCCTGAGATGGGATTAGGAGAGCTCCGGCCTGAGATGGGATTAGGAGAGCTCCGGCCTGAGATGGGATTAGGAGAGCTCCGGCCTGAGATGGGATTAGGAGAGCTCCGGCCTGAGATGGGATTAGGAGAACTCTGGCCTGAGATGGGATTAGGAGAACTCCGGCCTGAGGTGGGATTAGGAGAGCTCCGGCCTGAGGTGGGATTAGGAGAGCTCCGGCCTGAGATGGGATTAGGAGAACTCCGGCCTGAGATGGGATTAGGAGAACTCCGGCCTGAGGTGGGATTAGGAGAACTCCGGCCTGAGATGGGATTAGGAGAGCTCTGGCCTGAGATGGGATTAGGAGAACTCTGGCCTGAGATGGGATTAGGAGAACTCCGGCCTGAGATGGGATTAGGAGAGCTCTGGCCTGAGATGGGATTAGGAGAACTCCGTGCCGTGGTTTGAGTGTTTATTAGAACTGTCGTGAGATAGGATTAGGAGAAAAGTAAAGCAGGTTTAAATTTTAAAGGGTGTAAAGATAGATTTAGTAACACGTATTAAAAAAAAAATTAAAAAATGAAACTTTCAAAATACTCCTCCTCTCCCCCCCACAAGTGTTCAATTTATTACTTACGACATAAAGAGATGAAACTTGTGATTTTTAGTTAGTTTGACTGTTCAAAAATAATTTTTCATTAATTGTTAGGGAGAGGAGCTTTTATTAGGTTTCATATGGAAACCCTGTTATAAGGAATAATCTTTCTTTCGTGGCTATATTAGCTGTCAGTTTTAAAACTAGTGACTAATTGGTTTAGCTGTAACCCCTTGAAAAATCACTTCCCCATGTCGATATTCCACAGGGGGGCAGAGGCGGGAAGGGCCCCGGGATCACCCTGTGCCACGGAGACCTGTGGGGTGGCGTTCCAGGGAACTGGGAATTGGGCTGCTGGGAGCAGGGGGAGCAGGCGCTGGGAGTGGCTGTGGCCTGGGAAGGGTTCAGAGGAGAACAGGAGGGAGGCAGAACAGTTCTGTTCTAGAAAACCCCAGGAGCCAGGGACAGGAGGGGCTGGGCAGGACGAGGACATCGAGCCCAGAGGGGGAATGTCCCTGCGCAGAGCTGGGACAGGCATCCAGCAGATCTTCCCTGGAACATTGCTGGGGCACATCCCTGGGGTTGTTTCTCAGGAGCTGCCTCACAGAGAAACCCCAAGTGATGGATGGCACAGAGAGAAGAATGCAGTTGTCCCTTCTATCTGGAAAAATGGTTCCATTCTCTTTTTCCAAGAGAAAGCAAAAATCCTGAGACAGATTCCAGCAGCAGAGGGAGAGGAGAGACCTTTGAACCCCGAGAAGTGAGCAAAAGGGAACCAGGGATCCCTGGCCGGAAAAAAAACGTGTCTCTGTAGCTGAGATCTCTGCCCTGTCTTTCCTTAGGGTCTGACCAGCATAAATTGTCAAGTTTTTCTTTGCTCCCACAAACATTGGATCACCCCTTAACAAATCCTGTGCCATTTCCAGTGATTTTTTTTTTTTTTTTGCTTGTTTCTATTTTTTCTTTTTCTTGAGAGCAAGAAACAAGGCGGGTTGCGGGATAAAATCCAGGAATCTGGGGCCACGTTTAACAAAGCCTTTGTCTTAGCCAAGGCCTTACATTAACTATTCCCCCACTCCAGTGGGTGGAAGGCAGCAGGGGGATGCTCCCTTAGGGAAAGCTTCAACTCCTGGACAGATTGTTCATTTCCATTCCTTATCCAGAGTCAGCAAACTCAAGCACTGTGTGGTCACAACCAAAAATCTCCATCACCTCTAGGTCCAAAGCTCCGAACACGGAGGGCAGGTGACCAAACTCGAGGGTTCAGGGCGTGAATTAATGGCTACACAGCAGGCTCTGAGGCGGAAACGTTCAAACTGAAGGACCACAGAGAGCCAGGGAGGTGCAGGTGTTGGAAAGGGCAGGGTGGCAGAGTCGCAGGAGGTACTCACAGCCACGAAGTGCACGGTGCAGCCCGTGACCCTGACCCCGGCCTGCAGCACCAGCCTGTGCGCGTGCGCTCCCTTGAAGGACGGCAGCAGGGACGGGTGGATGTTCAGGATCTTCCCTGGGAAAGCAGAGCTGAGGTTACTGCCTGTTGGCACTGCCCAGGCTGTTCAAAGGGCCACAGCCAACAGAGGAACAGAATCACTTGGGGACAGGATTTTTCACAAGTCTGGAAGACGCCGCCAGCCAGCCCCAAGTGCTGCAGTGTCTGAAATACCAGAGTGCGGTTACACTTAATGGCTAAACACGTTTCTCCAGGGATTAGTAATGGCCGATTGGCTGATGGAGCTGTCCCTTCCCTCAGCACCTTGTCCTCCCTTGATCCCAGAATCCCCGAGGCTGGAAAAGCCCCCCCAGCCCAGGCAGTCCCACCTTGTCCCCGGCCCGGAGCTCTGAGTGCCACCTCCAGGTGCCACCTGCAGGGACGGGCACTCCAAAGCTCCCTGGGCAGCCCCTGCCAAGGCCTGAGCACCCTTTCCATGGGGAAATTCCTGCTGCTGGCCAAGCTGAGCCTCCCCTGGGCCAGCCTGAGGCCGTTCCCTCTCCTGCTGTCCCTGTTCCCTGGGAGCAGAGCCCGACCCCCCCGGCTGTCCCCTCCTGGCAGGGACTTGTGCCGAGCCACCAGGTCCCCCCTGAGCCTCCTTTTCTCCAGGGTTTCCATCACCGTTATTTTATTTATTTAATTCTTTCTGTTATTTCCATTCTACTCTTCTCTCTTCCTGGCAGCACCTCAGGGACCCTCTGCTTTTTCCTGCATGTGGAGAGCTGGGCAAGTTCCAGGAGGCAAAGGTCCCACCTGATGCCCAGCGAGGTCTCAGATACATTTTTACATCTCAGCAAAACCCTTTTGAAGCATCAGCATTTCCCTCCCTGCCCCAAAAGTATCAGGGACGGTGGGCTGGAGAGACCACTCTGCTCTTCTGCCTGCCTTTCCCATCGGAATGGGATGTGGGTTCCTGGCTGCTTGGGTTTCTTTGTTTCTGTTTTCACCCGTCCTTTGTTAACTTTCATAATTAACGCTTGAACCTGTCATTTGGTAACAGTCACAATTCACACTTCGGGGCTGTTAGGCGAGAAAGAGTTTCAAAACTCCCACTCAGTGTCCTTGTGACTGCAAGGGAAAGAAAAAAGAGCAGCTTTGCCCAAAGCAGCAGCAGGAACTGATTGTTCCTGGATAATTTTGGGGGGGTCAGTGGCCAGGCACGGCCAGGGCAGGGTCCTGGAGCTGGCCCAGCTCCCTGAGCTGAGCTCCCTGTCTGAGCTCACATCTCGTGGTCCCAGCTCAGGTTTTCAGGCTCAATCCAGTCCAGGAATTAAAGAAATGAGTTTAACCCTCCTGTCCAGAAGAAGTCTTTCCTTTTTCTCTCACACCAGTCACGCAGGTAAAGCAAATCCTGCCCCGTGCAGAACGACGGTCAGTGCTCTGTCCCTAAATCACAAGGCACTAAAATCCTTTACGTGTACAAGATCCTGCACTAGGGGAAGCTCTCCTCTGTCCTCCACAGAGACTCTGCTCCAAACACCCTGGCACAGGCTGGCCAGGCCTGGCCCCAAAGCAGAGCGAGCAGCAGCTGCTCGGTGTGTTCGGCACTCCCTGGGGAACACAGGAGGAGAGGAAAGTAACAGCTGGGGCAGGGAGAGCGGGCCCTGAAGGTGGCACCAGCCTCTCAGAGAGCTGCAAAACTAAAAGATGAGCAGAGGGGAGACACTCCGAACGTTCTGGGCAAGCACAGCCTGGATCTGCCTGTGGAACACCCCACCCGTGGACTCGGGCAGCTCCTGACGCGCGGCCTGGGACCGGCCAGGGCTTGTCACCCAAAACTGCAAAATGCTGCTCGGTTTGGTGGTTTTGCAAGGATCCCGAGCAGTTCCTCTGTCAGGGGAAGGAATCATCAGTGGCTGGGTGCTTGCCTCTGCCCAGCCAGCTGCACCTGCCCTGCACCTCCTGTGTGCAGGGGCCCAAAGCCTTCCCGGCCTTTTGAAAGATATTCTCTGAGAAATCAAAGACTGCCAGACCCGTGCTTGCCCTTGGCTTCCTCCAGCCTCTGCACAGGTGCACTGCCTTTGCCTCTCCTCCTTCTCCTGACAAGATGGGAAGAGTCTCATTCCACAGAGCCTTGGGGCGGGCTGGCTCGGAAGGGAACCTTGAAGATCGCGGTGTTTAATTAATCTGGTGCTCTCCCTCTCTCTGGTTTTCCTGGTGACAACCTCTGAATGGCCTTTGTGCCCGTGCACAGCCCCCCCCAGGCGCGCTCACCTTCCCATTTCTTGACAAAAGGGCCCGAGAGGATGCGCATGAAGCCAGCCAGGCAGATCAGCTCCACGGAGAACTCCTCCAGCACTTTGTCCACGGCGCCGTCGAACTCCGCGCGGCTCGGGTACCTCGTGTGCTCCACCACCTGGGGCAGCCCAAAGCACAGGGGTATGGGTGGGGTGGGAATTCCAGCAGGAGGGGCAGCTCCTAAACGCACGGAGTGGGGTCTGTGCTCCTCCTCACACGGAGAGAGGTCACTGGGGTGAAGAGGTTTGGCTTGGGCGGCCCGCGGCTCTCGGTCCCAGCCCTTGGGCACCAGGGAACAGCCTGCAGGCACAGGGCTTTCAGCCATGCTGAAGCTCTTCCAAAGATTTCACCCATTGTGAGGCCTCTGGCAGTCATGGGCAGTTGAATCTTGGCAAAAACTATAGCAGAAAAGCTTGAAAGAAAGGCGGATCGCAAATTCCTAAACCAGCCCCGACTCCATAATCGTGGAATCCCAGAATGCCAGACTGGTTTGGGCTGGAGGGACCTTAAATGCCACCCAGTGCCACCCCTGCCATGGCAGGGACACCTCCCACTGTCCCCAGTGTCCAGCCTGGCCTTGGGCACTGCCAGGGATCCAGGGGCAGCCACAGCTGCTCTGGGAATTCCATCCCCACCCTGCCAGGGAACAATTCCTGATTCCCAAGATCCCATCAAATCCTACTTTGAAGCCATTCCCTGTGTCCTGTCCCTCCATCCCTTGTCCCCAGTCCCTCTGCAGCTCTCCTGGAGCCCCTTCCGGCCCTGCCAGGGGCTCGGAGCTCTCCCTGGAGCTTCTCCTCTCCAGGGGAGCACCCCCAGCTCTCCCAGCCTGAGTGCTGTATTCTCCATCCAGGACATATCCCCCAGTTTTAGCCTGAAGAAGGCAGCACTAACTTAGAGCGTGCAGTCTGAAATAAAAGCACCTGCCCATGGCCAGCAGTCACCAGGTGGTTTGGGAAAAGCCAGGGCTGCTCAGGTGACAGGGACAGCAGGCACTGGGAACAGAGCCCGGCCCAGCCCTGGGCTGAAGCAGCCTCTGCCCCTGTGCCTGTTCCACCTCTCCCTCCACAGCTGAACCCCCAGGACCACCAGCTCTCCCACACTGTGTTTTTCCCCCGATAAAAACCTTGAGGTTGGAACTGGGTGGGCTTTAAGGTCCTTTCCCAGCCAAGCCAGTCTGTGCCCGAGGTTCCCCGTTTGTTCCTCACACCACAATTCCCTCGTGCCCTTGGTGTCCTCCCAGGGAGGAGCAGGAGCACCAGGACACATCCCAGCACCGTTAAAGGAGCCAAGCTTTGGGCCCCAATTTCCCTGTGCCTGCATTCAGCACCCAAAAGTGACTGTAAAAGGTTTCTGGGTGACAACAGCACCGTTCCACATCTGCAATACAGAGGCAAGGCACACAAAATCCATGGAAGCTCAGGGAGCACTTGGAATGATTCCTGGAGAGCCTGAGCCAATATGCAGGGAGTCAGGGGAAGGAACCACTGGGTGTGATCTCTCCATCCCGTTCAAATGATCCACCAGGCCCATTTAAAATTAAATTCAGATGAAATAGGTCGGTACTTCAGTGTCAGTGCTCTACAGTTAAACAGCTGACAAAGTTTAAGCTGTGACTGAAAGTTTTGCGCTGGTTTAATGTGACAGCTGTCCCCAAAGCATCAGGAATCCTGGCAGAGAAGGAGGAAAGGAAGGATTTTGCTGTCAGGCACTTTGCCCCCAGGGCACAAGTTCACCACGGACCAAAAGAGAAAAGCCAAGGCTCCCCATAAAACTCATTAGCACCTTCCTGCTGGAGTCCCAGCTAATGGTGGCTAATTACAAAAAGGAAATGCTCACCCTTGTAGGAATGCCAGCTCTCTCAGCTTTCCTCAGCCCCTCCACACCAGCTTTGTTGGAGACAACCAGAACTATCTGTGCATAGCTGGTGTCTTTCTTCGTGCTGTTGATGAGGGCTTCCAGGTTTGTGCCTGGGGCAGAGAAAAAAACTCACGGAGACTGAGAATAAATAGAGGGAACAGCTGGGAGAGGCTTTAAACAAGCGGCACTGTGGGGGAAACCAAACCAAACAGCTCTGATGAAACATTAATCCTTTTTTAATTGATCTTGCTGGGAGCTGATTCAGACAGCTGAAGGCCTTTCCTGGCAGCTGCACTTGGAAACTGTAATTTATAGCACTGGATTGATGGTTTTAGTATATTGGGAATACTGGAAATGGTTGGAGTGCCTACATGGCAAGAAGAAATTCTGACCTGTCTGTGAAATGCTGCTGCTGTTCCTGCAGGGCACCAGAGCGGGAGCCTGAATCTGGGCACGTGCAGAGGTTCGGGGATAAACTGAACACGGGTGCAATTCACAGTTTGCAGCAGCAGAGGTTAAAAGAGGTTTGTGACTGACACCAGTCCAAGCACAAAAATCTCCCCTGCCTGCTGGAAGGCTGTCAGGGTGCCCGTGGAGAACTGCAGGGATTCTCAAATCCAAGCTGAGGTTCCCGTGCCCACAGCAGCAAAGAGCGGAAGTCTCACCTGTTCCAGAGATGAGGACAGCGACCTTCACTTTGCCTGTCTGGACCTTGCCCTGGATGTGGCTGTGCACACACAGGGACCTGTTTGCTTGCAGGGCCCGCTGGAGGTTGAGGATTTTAACGTTGTCAGAGCCTGGGCAGGTACAAGGAAAAACCCAAAAAGCAGCAAGGCAGTGTCAGTAAAGGGAGAAACAGGGAGAGGAGAAAAGCACCCGTGGAAGAGGCGAATGAACTGAACTGTCAGTTCAACACCCCCACGAAAAAGGTCAGGGAGGTGCCAGTGAGGAGGCTTTCACCTCAGGAAGATTCACAAGGCAGAATTCCCCTCTGCTTGTTCTCTCTGATTATCTTCCCCCCAAGGAGAATGCAGCTGCCATTACCTTTCTGTAGGGAGACCACTTTGCCGATGAGCCAGGCGGTCTCGTGTCCCTGGATGTCCCCGAGGACCTGCTGGGCCATCTCCTTCTGGACCACCAGCACTGCTCCCACCCCACAGTTGAAGGTCCGAGCCATCTCCTCCTCAGAGAGGTTCCCTTCCTTGTGGAGCCAGCAAAAGATTTCAGGGATCTTCCAGGTGAGAGCATCTGAGGAGAATTGAAAGCACAGACCGAGAGTGGAAACTGCAACCAGTGGACTGCAGTTATTGGGGTGTTCAGAGGCAAAATCTGTCACACAAATCCCCCACTGCCCCAGTTCCAACCAGCTGGGGGTGACTTGCAGCAGCAGAAAAATGCTTCTGGACAATGCACTGGAAAGGAATTCCAAGGACAGGAAATTTCTTTCTTGTCGTGTTCTCTTTTAAAATGCTTCTATCCCAATTTCCACAGATTCATGGAATCCCAGACTGGGTTGGGTTGGGAGGGACCTCAAATCCCACCCAGTGCCACCCCTGCCACGGCAGGGACACCTCCCACTGTCCCCAGTGTCCAGCCTGGCCTTGGGCACTGCCAGGGATCCAGGGGCAGCCACAGCTGCTCTGGGAATTCCATCCCCACCCTGCCAGGGAACAATTCCTGATTCCCAAGATCCCATCAAATCCTACTTTGAAGCCATTCCCTGTGTCCTGTCCCTCCATCCCTTGTCCCCAGTCCCTGTGCAGCTCTCCTGGAGCCCCTTCAGGCCCTGCCAGGGGCTCTGAGCTCTCCCTGGAGCTTCTCCTCTCCAGGTGAGCACCCCCAGCTCTCCCAGCCCGGCTCCAGAGCAGAGGTGCATACACAGATAAATATTTATCAGTGGACAAGTGGAAAACGATTTCTGTGCAGTTCCCGACTTCGGAACTCATTCGTCATTCCGTATTTTGTCGTACAGCCCCGTGAGCTCTCACAACCCGTGCCAGCCTTTTCCCTCTCCGTGCCTCACCTCCCCCAGCAGTGAAATCCCTTTCCAGCACACCTGAGGGGAGGGTGCTGAGGATTGATGAAGTCAAACAGCAGGAGCTGTCCCTGAGCTCACAACCACCTCTGAATGCTAATTGAAAACTTCACGACTGTCATTTAATTAGCGACAATTATGCAGAGAATTGCAAACGCTGACGGCTGATTTGGGATTGCTGGTGAGGTTGTTTTCTTTTTGCAAGTGTCCTAAGAAATCCAATCCCAAACACCCCCGGGGGAGGGAAATCAATGGGGAGCAGTCTTGCCACCACAAAGAGTTTTGCCTGGCCCTGGTTCAGGTACGAGGAGAAACTCCAACATTTCTGGACAGACAAGTCCAACTCCTGCAGCGCAAATCAGCCGACGCGGCCCCACGTTCACGGGCTTCCACAGCAATCCACATCAGCACGAGGACTTTCCCCCCCCAGTTTTCCTTCCCTCTCTCACCTAAAACGACCCCGCAGGAGTCTGGCAGAACTCTGGGGATGTTTTCCAGCAGGCCCCCGCCAGTGATGTGGGCGTAGGCTTTGACGTGGCCCGAGCGCAGCACGGGCAGCAGAGTCTTGCTGTACAGTTTGGTTGGGGTCAACAGGAGCTCTCCTGCCCAGGGGAAGAGGGGGAAAAGCACAGGGGAGAAACGTGACTCAATGTAAGATCAGGGAAATCTCCAAAGAGCAATCTGGATAGTAGTGAGCGTTGTGCCAGAGAGAAACACAAAGTTCTACATTATTTTTAAGCCCACAATTAATTATTTACCCCCCTCCCTTCGTTTCTTCCTCACACCCAGGAAAAGAAGAAGATGAAAACATGCTAAAGATGGATTGATTTTTTTTTTTCGGGGGGGAGACTGAGAAACTGAGAGAAGTTTCAAAGGCCCAGACAAAACAACGTGAGCCGTGGGGAAGCTCAGGAGGCCGCAGTACCCAGTGTCTGATCCCCGGAGACGCCGACGCGGGAGGAGAAATCCAGGGACGACTTCTCCACGATCTTCCTCACGAGGCTGAAGCCGTTGCTGTGGACCCCAGAAGATGCCACCCCAAGGACCACGTCCCCCTCAGTGATCCTGTCCAGCTGGGGCAGCATCTGGCCTCGCTCCACGGCCCCCACAGCAAAGCCGGCCAGGTCGTACTCCCCGGGGGGATACATCCCCGGCATCTCGGCCGTTTCTCCTCCTGGGGACCAAAACCACAGCAAACAGGCGTTGGAAAAGCCTTTTTTAAAATCATGGAATCCCAGAATGGTTTGGGTCGGAAGGGATTTTAAAGCTCATCTCATTCCACCTCGGCAGGGACACCTGTTTTTTCAGTCCTGGGATTTCAGCTCTATTTAATGACTGGATCTAATGGAGGATGGAGAAGCCAAGAGGCAAAACGGGGAGAAGTTCTTGGCCACCCAACGCTTAAATCCACAGTTAATTGCGCAAAATCAGGCAGGAGATGAGCCCTCAGCCCCTCACCATCGGTGGGGCGATGAGTTAAATTTGTCGAGCTGAAGGTTCAGCTCTCGCAGAACGGCCTGTGGAGTTTGAAAGTCTTGAACTGGAAATGAAATGTTGACATTTTGGTGCTTTCATCACAAGGTCTCCCCTTGCTGCAGCATGAACGGGGTGATTATATTTGATAAATGCAGAGAGCACCTTAAAACAAACATAAAGCTGGCCAACAGTTCATGCAGGAAAGAAAGGTAAACCAGGGCTCAAAGAGCCTCTTGTTTAAAGCTTATAAACAGCCCCAAAACGACACCCGCTGAGAAAGGATTTGTCTTCCCAACTTCCCTTAAAAATCAGAAGAAAGGACAGAAACCTTTCCCGACATCCACCCTGAACCTGTCCCTAAATCTCATCTAAATTTAACCTAAATTTTAAAAATTACTCTTTCCTCCCGCTGTGCTTAAATTCCCGAAAAACCGAAGACGCCAAACACTCGGCTTTTTTACCCCTCCCCACGGAGCGGGAAGCCAACAACATCAAAGCCGACCGGACAACCTTGCAGAAGCTGCTTTGAGACCCCCCTGAGAAGCGTTCCTACCCAAAAGGGCACACCCAGCTTTCCTGCAAGCGTCGGCAATTCCTGCAATGACGCCCTGAGCCACTTCCACGTCGAGTCTGCCGCAGGCAAAATAATCCAGGAAGAAGAGGGGCTCAGCTCCCTGGGCCAGGATGTCGTTGACGCACATGGCCACCAGGTCCTGCCCGATGGTGTCGTGTTTCCGGCACTCCTGTGCAATCTGCGAGACACGGGGAGAAGCCTGCCATCACCTCCGGGCCCCTGGAACAGCAGCCGGGGACTGGAATCGTGAGCGGAGTCTGCGAGCAATGGACCCAAACCCCTCCAGGTGTTCTTTGAGGAGCAGCTCGGCTTTATTATCATCTCCTCACTCTCTTCGGGAGTTATCCTTGGTCTCCGCCGCCAAATCCAAAGGGCACTGAGAAGGGAACTGCGCTGCGAAAGGGTTTCCCTGCGGCCCAAACACAGCGGCAAACCTGGGATTAAATGTTTCTCCCCATCAGGTAATCTTTGTTGAGGGGGGAGATGCTGCCTTCGTGAAAAAAGATTCCTGGTTGTATTCTTAACATTTTAAAACCCCAGTTATTTTCGGCATGGCATCAACCTCTGGCTATTGGCAGATATTTAGTTCTTTTGCCCGAAGACGACCAATTTCACTTTCCATCCCCTTTTTAGAAAGGCCCATAGGTATTTTGACAAGACAACTGCTATTTTCTGGTAAAACATCTTCCCTTCTGCGCTGTTTCTCCTTCTTTGGCACGGATTCCCGCCTTACCTTGAGCTTTGTGCCCACGCCGTCGGTTCCAGACACCAGGATGGGATCTCTGTAACCAGCTGCTTTCAGGTCAAAGAGCCCGGCAAAGCCTCCCAGCTCTGCATTGCAGCCTGCCAGCCAGGAGACAGGAGGAACAGCCCAGCTTTACTTCCAGCGGCTTCCCCAGCATCTCCACCACAAATTCTCTCCAAGGTTTGTCAACAGGGCTTTGCTTTGTCACCAGGAAACTTTTCTCTGCCATTCAGAACCTCTTCACTGAGGGGCTCCTAACCTGCTTAGGTTGGCTTTGTCTTTTTAATTCATCATTAGCCTAAGCCTAAAAATCCCCAGCTTGGTGACTGGGCAGTCAGCAATTCCTGTGACTGCCAGATTTCCCCCTTGCTGCACTGAGCGTTTCTCTGAAGCGCAGCAGGAATTGTGGTGAAGATCGTTGTACTGGTGTGAGAAAAATCTATGTCTCTCCCTCTGTGTGTACCTGACTTCATTACAAGGTTCTCAGTGACCTTGAAATAAAAGGCCAGTTTCAGAAATTAATATTTTAAATCTGTCTGAAGAATTACAAGGACTTGCTAAAGCAAGACGTGCCTGAACCCCAAAGACAAGGACGAGTCAATGCTGATTTGACCAAGCAAAAGATGTGTGTTCCACTCCTATCTCACAAATTCTGCATCTCATGATCTTTCTAAACATTCATCCCCCCTCAAACGATAGAGTTCACTGGGCAAGGAATAATAATTCATGGAATCAAGCTCAGCACGGAAAGGTGGGCTTTGTGCTTGCATTTATCCTTCCACAGTGCTGAACTGTGCTCCCTGACCCTCCTGGCTTTCAGGAGATGGAGTTTAGAGCCATTTGGGGGGGTTAAAAGCTGTGCATTTGGAATAAAATCACAGGCATTTGCTTGTGTCATCTAGAAGCAGGCAGGACACATAAATATGAGCTTTTTATCAAGATCAAGATCAACTGATAGCCCTCGTTGCCGGGAAGTGCCCAAAGCAGGAGCAGGAGGTTCTTGTCTTACCTGACCTTGACGTGGCTGCAGCAAAGGGTTTGATCTTCTGCACCAGAGTGTTCCCTGCTTCAATGTCCACCCCGCTGTTCTTGTAAGTCAGGCCTCTGGAAGAGTGGGGGGAAACGGCGTGGCAGCTGATTACTGAATGCATTTTCAAATAATCTTTACTTCTTTACATCCCTGAGTGGATTGGCTGGGCAGAATCCCATCCTGCTGTCTGAGGAGGGGCTGCCAGGAGCACTGCATGGATCCATGCGGAGTTTCGGAGATGATATGGGAGCGTTGGGATCACGCAGCCAAATCCCAAAATAAAACCAACAACCAACCCCCTGACAACAAGGTAAAGTAGGCAGCGTGGACCTGATTTTGCCAAGTTTGAATCCCTGGTCTGGACACAGAATCCCAGGATCCCTGAGGCTGGAAAAGCCCTCCCAGAGCTTTTGTCCCCAGCCCAGAGCTCTGAGTGCCACCTCCAGGCCTTGAGGTGTCAGTGGGGAAGCTCCAAACCAAAACCAAACCAAACCAAGCACCAAAATGCACAGCTGGGTCAGAGCAGGGCTAAGCTCAAGTCACTTTTCCACCCACCAGTCTCAGGTGAATCAGGAACCCTCAGGATAATTCCAGAGTTCTACAGCTTATCACTGGAATTATCCCATCACAGAACCAGCCACGCCTCTTTCTTCAATGGGCTTTCTATTATTATAAATTAAAAATTATTATTATCATTTATATATCAAAGAATATATTTTGTATTTCCTTAAAAAGACCCAGGACCCTAAGGCTCGTGTCCCCACAGCTCCCTGGGAACATGGAGCACCAGCTCATATTTACAGAAGGACCTTTCCATTTTGGGGACAGGGACTTTCAAGACTTTTCACCCCAGCAAACGCAGCTCGTGCCAATCAAGCAGTTGGTATTCCCGCACTGCTAATGGCATGAACCTGATGCCTCCCTGTTTTAGATCTATCCCTGTTTCCTCCCTCCTATTGACGGGATTCAGCCTCAAGTTTAAATTCTAAGGGCGTTGATTAACAAGGACAAATACAACAAAGCAACTGAAACCAAATTAAAATTGACTCGGCTGAACAAAAAAGAAAAAAAAATCAGTTAATCCCCAAAACCCATCTCAGGAACCAGGTCAAGAATTCAGTAAACATCGAAAAAGTCAGAGGCAAACCAAATGCCTACAATTGCACTAAATGGAGTAAATAGTTTTGTACTCTGCCTATTAAATCTTATTTTAAGATGTGGGAGGTTGGCTTTCTTTTTCGAATCAAAGGGATTTCTGTTGTGAAGATCGCTGCTGGAATATCTGGAATTGATAAGACTTCAAATGCCAGAAGAACTGGAACAGGAGCAATGCTACCAGAAAATCCAAAGGTGGCTGCACTCACAGCATGTCCCTGCCCAAGAACTGGCAAGAAGGCAAGAATTACCCCAGGCAGCTGTTCAGGCTGTGAATGAGACTCAAGGAAATATTGGCCTGCAGCAACCAGAGATCAAAGTCAGCCCCTTTCAGTCTGAGGATGAGAAATGTCCACCAGGTTTTCACCGTGTTTTTAGGAGCATCTCAATTTTATTATTTTTTTTTTCTTTCTATCTGCTTTGATCCTTTCACTAAATCTTTAATTTTCTGGAATATTTTTTTTATTAAGCATTCTGGCTGTTTTTCCTGAGGTGAAATGCCTCAGGGCTGAATCCTGCCAGGCTGCCAAGAGGAGGCGAGTCCTGAATTCCAGAGCCATGCCCCTTCCTTCAGTGACTCTAAAGGGCTTGGAGCTCCCTGGGATGGTGGAAGGTGTCCCTGCCCATGGCAGGAACAGGATGAGCTTTAAGGTCCTTTCCAACCCAAGCCAGTCTGGGATTCTGGGACTGAGGCATGTGCCCCTTGAGGAGCAGAACTTGGAGCAGCCTCCAGGGCAGTGCCCCAGGCACCGACTGCAAACAGCTCCCAGGAGGCTCCCTGTGCAGCCAGGGATCCTCCAGGCTGGCATTCCAGGCAGGAATCCTGCTGCCTGTGGCCCAGGGACAAGCTGTGGGAGGGAACTGCTCCAAGTGCCTCCTCTTGCCTCACTGACCTGTTTGGGTTTGTTTTTTTTTCTCTGCTACAAACCCCAGTTCCACCTTTTCACATCAATCCCTCAACAGATGCAGAGCACTTGAGAGAAGACTAAATACCAACACCCTTGTTCTTTAAGGAAGTTTATTGATCGTAATTTTACAAAATACTCATCAGGATACACTGCCAGCAGCAACGGGACTGTCACTGATGTGCTTCCCAGACTACAAAATAACCCCTTGGGAAAAGGTATGTTAGGAGCTCATAGGAGCAGAGCAGTTTCTGATTAGGTAAAAATGAGTTTAAAAAACTGCAAGAAGCTTTCAGGAAGATTAAAGAGACAACAGGACTCTCTGCTATTAAAAAAACCCCAAACCCCACATGATCTCCAGAGTCTTACAGGAAATACTGTGCCAATTAAAGGAATGAGAAAGGAGAGAAGTGATGAATCCTGCCCTGCTGTGAGGCAGCTATCCCAGTAAAATGTAAATCCCAACAAGGCAGGGGATTCAAGGTGATTTCAGCCATTTCTAAAGGCTAAAAAAGAACCACTAAGCCAGCTTGAACTTGGCTCATGTATAAAATGACAGAATGTCTGAGCTGGAAGGGACCCACAGGGATGATCCAGTCCCACCCCTGTCCCTGCACAGACCCCCAACAATCCCAGCCTGGGCATCCCTGGGAGGGGTGTCCAAAGGCTCCTGGGGCTCTGGCAGCCTTGGAGCTGTGACCACATTTCATGACATTAAACATCAGACTTCTGGCCAAGACAAACCCAGAGCAAAAGCTGTGATCTAAAGTCCAAGCAGCAGAAGCTGACCTTCCCTAAACCAGGCCTGACGACTGCAGCAACACAGATCACTCCTGCGTGCTTGTCACTGTAGTTTAACTCAGATTATTGAGTTAAGGAACATGGACCAGGCATTCAAAATCTTCCTCCCCTTGGCTGGTCGTGCTGAGGTTGAGTACAAGGATGGGGTTAAAACTTATCAAGAGTCCCGCAGAATACCAACACCGGTTATTAATATCAACCAGGGATGTGCTCAGATCCTTTTCCCAGCAGTTATTCCCATTTCAGCCATCAGGAATATCTACCTGGATTGCCTGAGGAAGGCTATGGCCCGGTGGCCAATGTCCCTCCTGTAGATGGCCCCCTGGAAGTGGATGGCAGCCACGCCCAGGTTGGCCTCCCGCAGCGCCGCGGGCAGGTCCTCCTTGATGGCCGTGACCGTGAGCACTCTGCCCCCGCTGGTCACCACCCTGCCGTCCTTCAGGGCCGTGCCTGCGTGGAACACCTCCAGCCCCAGCTGCCTGGCCTTGGCAAGCCCTGTGGGTGTCGTGGGAGAAAAGATCAGCCGTGGGTTAGAACGCTGCCGATGGAGGGACACCGAGCGCTTCGCGTCTGAGAAGTCACAAAGTCGGGGTGACCCTGCTGGGAAGGGGGGAATGAATCTGGAAAAAAACACCTCTGGAGGGGAGACAAGTCTGCCTGTGTGCTCAGGGATGTGGGAGGAGGCACTCTGCTGGCACAAAACATCTGGGTTTCTATGCCTCGGTGACACCCAGAGCACAAAATACCGGCATCAACGTGACCCAAGAACCCTGATCAGGACCACCTGACTGCAGCAGGTATTAAATATCAGTGCTGTGCCAATATCAAATAACAGCAGCGCGGAGGACGGGAAACACACCGAAATAAACGGAGGTGTGTGAAAATTCAGCTGCTCTTGCTGAGCCACAACCAGGGGGCTTCTGTGATTCTCAGCTGCAGTGATTCACCTGCACGTGGCAGGAGAGAACAGGGAGAGGCCGGGGAGGGGAATGAGCCTCCTGCAGCTTCTCCTGCTCTGTTTACCTGTTATTTCCAGGCCCTTGGGATATGCCCCTGGATAGCCTTGACTAGCCATGACCACAGTCACCGCTGCACTGTCCTCTTTCCAGACTGGCATGGAGCTGGCCAACCTCCTGTTGATCACTGCCTGCACGACCTCGTAGAGGTCACTCCTCAGCAGGGGCAGAATCACCTGCAGAAACACGCAGCAGCAAAGCAATAATCTGGCATTGTCTTCCCTGGCCTTGAAAAGACACTAGTGCAGCTGTAAAACCAGCATGAAGTGTGTCCACACGTTGTACTTTCAAACATCATGCACCCAGTGTTTTAATCTGAGAGCCCTTAAAAATACTCGTCCTTGAAGGGGATTTCTGTGGGTAAAGGAATTGTTACGTACGGACAGGAAAGGGTGGAGTTAAAGAACCTAATTTGTTCTGAGGAAGAGAAATTAAGGGTTTTGTTCCACTTGTCACCAGGGAGCAAGGAAAAATCCAGAATCCTTTCCAGAAAAGACAGGGAAGTGCTGAGCTCTTCTCAAGCTGACCCTTGCAAAGCCCAGATTTGAGTCCAGCCTACTGAAATCCTCTCTGGAATGGAACCATTTCCTAACAGACCTTCTGCCTTGAACAAACCACCCAAATATTTTAAATCTTGGTGCAATGAGCTGATTTTTCACCCCAAATCTGGTTAGCAACAGTGGTAGATGGCTCACAGATTTTACTCCTCTCATGATGCCAAATTGTCTGAAATAACTCACCTGACACTCTGGGTCACCAAACCTGCAGTTGAATTCCAGAACTTTAGGCCCGTCTTTGGTGAGCATTAATCCAGCGTAAAGCACACCTAGAACAAAAAATGACACAAAAAGTTCTCTCAGGAACTCTCTTGTTTTGAATCTGTTGATAACAGGGTTCAAAAGGCTGCCACCTGTGCTCAGTGAATTTGTGAAATGGTGAAAATAAATCGGGCAGAAACAGTTGGCACAATTTTACAGCTTGTTTTTGAACATTTTCCTTTCTGTTCCTCCTCCCTTGAGGAATCATCCCCTGTTCATGAAATGACCTCTGTTGATTTCCATGGACTCTGAAATAAAAGGTTCTCCCCGTGATTAAAAATCCCCAAGTTTTGTACGTACCCAAATAGGGGACACCTTCCTTCCTCATGCCATCAACAGTCTTCTGAAGAACAGTCTCTCTTATCTTCTGCAGCAAGTCTTTAGAAATCTAATAAGAAAGGATTGGAAACCAGTGTTTGTAAAAAGGGAGGGCTCGGGTTTGTGTTTTTAAGAGCCAAGCAGAATTCTTGCTCGCTCCAAAGGAAAGCTAAGAATGTTTTTCTCTCTATCTCTGCCAACAGAAGTTCCCTATCAAACAGACCCCAAACCACCTTAAGCCACAGCCAAAATTCACCATGAGCTTTGCTCGGCACAGGTGGGTTTCAGCCCTTGGTTCTAACGAGCAGCATTTCATAACGCTTTAATCCCAGGCAAACATAAGGCTGCAGAAATAACACTTCCCCCTTTATAATTCCAAGCAATTCAGTGGAGATATCCTCCTCTTTGGAGAAATTTGTGGGGCCGGGGGCTTTGCTTGGTCACTGTCTGCTTTAGGCACCTCTTTCCATCCAGCAGAGCCCATTCCCTCCTGCTCCTCACGCTGGAACTGAACATTCCCACAGGCTTTCAGTGACAGCTGGAGGGAAACATTCCTTTATCAGACCCTTTCCCCCTTCCTCATCAATCCTCTCTCACCTGAGGAGCTGGGGAATAAGCTCCCATCCCTCCTGTGTTGGGGCCTTCATCCCCATCCATCAGCCTCTTGTGGTCCTGAGCTGGGGGCATGGCAGCGATGGTGACGCCATCACTGAAGCACAGGCACTGAAACAAGGACAGGAGTTCAAATTCCTGGGTGTGGTGAAAACTGAAGCGCAATTAGTGCACGCAGAGTTGATCTTCAGTGTGACAAGGGGATATTTAAGAGGATAAACTCTGCCTCCCCTGGTGAAAATAAATGATGGGGGTCAAAGAATTTGCCTTTTCCTCAGGAAGCAGGGACTCATTCTGTGTGACCTTCCTGCAGAAATGGATAAAACCTGGAAAAATGATACCGTTGGCAGTTGCACTGAAAAGAAACACTCAAAAGGTTTTAGGAAACAAAATTTAAATACTGCACGATGGGAATGACTTCTTCCTTTCCCCTCCCAGCCCCTACCCTGGAAGGAAGGCGTTACATTCCTTTCAAGACTTCCTTTTCCTTGCTGATAAAGCTATTCACTTGTGAAATATTTATAAATTATTTATATGGCAGTTGTTTTTTATCCTCAATATCTTCAGAAGAGCAAGCCTGCTGGCATCTTCTGGAACTGGGTGATGTCGTGCACTCTAACTGGGTAATGTTGTTCCCTGTCTGGACTAATGGGAGCAGTACTCAAAAACCATTTTATAATGCTAATTATAAAACCAGCAAGCATCCAAAATAAGCCCCACAGCTGTCTCTAACCAACACAATTTTATTTATCAGCAGGGAATGGTTTTAATTTAACTGATGAAACCCTCCACTTTGTAGGTGAAGGCACTTAGTGATACCCAAACAATTCAGAACAGGCAGAGCCAGTGTTACAGCGAGATGCACTTACAGAAATTTCTTCTCCTTCAAGAAGCTCTTCGACAACAATAGTTTCCCCAGCCGTGCCAAAACTCTTATCCTGCAGTGAAACAAAAATCTCTTTAGTTCTCTTTCAGTTTTGAACGACTGGAAATGCAACAAGAAACATGTATTTTTAATACAGCCAAAAATGCAGCACGGGATTGAGACAGTGAATGCACTCTGCCCCCAGGGATGTCAGCAGTGGTGACATCCCTCCTCCTCTGTTTATTCTTACATAAAGGTAGGGTTTATTACTGAGTATTTGCAAATGGCAGAGGGTGTTTGTGATTACCGAGCAATTCCTCGTGCTCTGCATTCTGAAATTCACCCCAAGAGCAGTGACAGCCAGCTCTCCAGTCTGCACTCTCACTGGACAAAAAAGTGCAGATTTGTACAGCACGTGGGAAGGGAGCAAGGTTCTCGTATCCCCGTGCAATGTTTGAACACTGACTGCACGCTCTGAGGAGTTAAGAAATTAAGAACAACCAGCCCACAGTGCCAAGGTGATCTTGGGGGTCCCTAGAAATCTCCAACTTGAAGGTTTTTTGTCCAAGGCATTGGGCCCCGTTCAGACACGAATTGCCCAGTGACCACCGATGGTCCAAAATGTGACTGCAGCACCCATGCTCTGACTCTTGAGGCACAAGTGTGTCAGATAATGTCTGCCATGGATCAGCAGAGCTCCATGGAATTTTGGGATGCCGTGCTGCTGACACCAGCTGAGGGCCTGACCTGGGAGCCTCAGCTCTGTGCTCTTCACCGGGCGGATAAAATGACTTCATTTGGCCTCACTTCAAATCCTGATGCTCCGAATATATTTGTGGAATATCCTTCCTCAATGTGAACTGCACTTAAAAGAATCCCAGCAGAATGTGACTACAAATCAAAGCGCTGTGCTCAGTCCTAACGGGGCTTGTAAAGATCCACCTCAATCCCTGGGGCTCATGGTCCTGCACTGTGGGACCTGTTGGATTGCAGGAGTCTCATACAGTGGGGAAAAAAAAAGGACTTGCTTATAAAAAAAAGTGAAATAAAGGTGGGTTTTCGTGAAGAATGGTTTTATTTTAGCCTACGGGGGCTGTGCCTCAAGCAAGAAATACAACAGAGTTTCACAGCTGGCCGAATTGAAGGGTAGAAGGTTTGATGTCTTCCAGCCAAGTTCCTATGCCATGAACTAAGGAATATCTGTGATGTTCTGAGGCGGTGAAGAGCTGATTTTGTGTGAGACATCCCTTCTCACCTGCATGATTTCAGTGACGGCTTTGCAGGCCTCTTCCTTGGTGGAAGCCACGATGACTCCTTTGCCAGCTGCCAGGCCGCTGGCTTTGACAACCAAAGCAGGGAAGGTGGCACTGCCAAGGCACAGGACAGACATTCAACATAAACAGTCCTTGCAAGGACATTTTGAACATTTCAAGGCTTGAAGGATCAAAGTACTTCTCAGTTTTCATGGCAACCTTGTTCACTAACACACAAATCACACCAGGCTCCTCTGGTTGTGCTCTGCCTGAGAAAGGTCCCTGCCTCTTATCCCCACCAGGGAATTTCCTGACCGTTCACTGCTGCTTTCTATTTGGGAATTTACTCTTGTATCATCCGGAGTCACCTGGGTTGTACTGTGATGAGCAGATCATCAGTTGGTGAATAGCTCTCCAGGAGTTGTTTTTGGTGGAGAAAAGGGATAAGCAGCCAGAACAGATGGCTCTGGGCTGCTCCCTGCCTTTCCCCAGCAGGCAGGCTGACACAAAAGTAACAGCTTGTCCTGCATCCTCCTGTGAACTGAACATTGAATTTTCGTTTCATTTTAGAGCAGGAGGAACCATTTTTTCTCAGACTTGCTGCAGTTTGAGGGACTGATGGTAGGTGATCCTTTGAGACCTTTGCAGCTGTTCTATCCCAAAGGTATTGATACACGAGCAACCACTGGATTGGTTTGGATATCCAGCACACTGTCAGTAAGAACATGCGTCAAATGACAAGGCTTGTACCTGTTGATGAAGGCACAGGCTGCTTTGGGATCAGTGAAGGATTTCCATCTGGCAGTGGGGATGTCGTGACGATCCAGAAAGGCTTTGGTAAAGCTCTTACTGGACTCCAGCTGAGCTGCCTTTGCTGTGGGGCCAAAACACCTGATCCCAGCTGCCGTCAAGTCATCCACAATTCCTAAACACAAACCGGGTTAGAGATCTCCAGATGAGTTACGGGAGTCAGGCCAGCCAAGTCCGGGGCTGCACTGATTCCTTGGAGCAAGAATGCCAGGAATAAGAAGCCGTCTGTGTCTGCAGTGCCTGCTTTCCTCACTGGAACCAGGAGCAGGGAACCCTGCACCACTGCAGGCCCTCAGGATGTGCTGCGTTTGGGAAGGGATGACAATTCCCCCCTTGGTTTATGACACCTTTTAGCTAAAAGGTCACCGTGAGTCTTTGGTGAAGATGCCAAAAGGTTTAAGCAGAAAAACTACCAGCATGTTTATAACTAGGGTTTTGGTTGTTTTTTTTTTACCAAGACTCAAATTATAATTATTTCAAAACACAAAAACTTCATAGGAAACCCAAAACTGGCTTTCTTGCTCACACACCACCCTTCAGAAATTCCTTCTCACTTTGGCACAACCTTGGATTTCAGGGAAACTGCTCCAGAGAATGTTTCCAGTCAGACTGGAGACACTGCTGGGTGATGCACAGACGAGGACTAAAATTTACTTTTCTTCCCAAATGCTGAAGGCTGTGATTTCCAGCTTGTGTCTCTTACCAGCAGCAAGAGGAACCTCGGGACCGACCACCACCAGCCTGATGTCCTGATCCCTGCAGAACTGGGCAACAGCAGCGTGGTCACTGACTGGAACAGCTGTTGGAGACACAAGACAGGGAAAGATCCCATCCAGGGGGGCTCCTCAGCACTGAGTTATCACAGAGCACTCACCAGCCTCGCCCTCTGGGCTGCCAGGTCACTGGGAACCTGGAGGAGTGAGGCCCACACCGACAGTCTCACCCAAAACACACCCCAGGCCCCAAGCAAAGCCTCTGGTGGGGTATTCACTGACAGAGTCATAAGTCACAGAATCACAGAATACCCTGAGTGGGAATAAACCCACAGGGATGATCCAGTCCCGCCCTGTCCCTGCCCAGAGCCCCAACAATCCCCCCTGGGCATCCCTGGCAGCGCTGTCCAAAGGCTCCTGGAGCTCTGGCAGCCTCGGGGCCGTGCCCATTCCCTGGGGAGCCTGGGCAGTGCCCGGCACCCTCTGGGGGAAGAGCCTCGCCCTACAATCCCCCCTCAATCCCTGCTGGCCCAGCTGCGGGCGCTCCCTGGGCGCTGTCCCTGTGGCAGGAGCAGAGCCCGGAGCTGTCCCTGCGCTGCCCCTCGGGAGGAGCTGCAGCCCCGGGGAGCTCTGACCTCGGGCTCCTCCAGGCTCAGGTGACCCGGTGACCTCGTGGGGCTTCTCCAGACCCTTCCCCACCTTCTTAGCCCTGTCAACCCACCTTGCTGTTGAAGGTGAGAAAAAGAAGCTGTGGGATCCCCTGGGCTGCCAGCCAGCAAACTGCTCTGACCCCTAGAACACCCTGTTTGCCAGCACAAGCAGCATCGCAAATAAAGGAAAGAAAAAAACTCTAAAGAAAAAAAAATAAAAGTAACTTTCTTTCCAGCAAGTCTCCTCCCTGAGGAGGGTCACCATGGAGGTTTACAGATGTGAGACCAGGCTGAATGGGGCTGGGAGCAGCCTGGGACAGTGGGAGGTGTCCCTGCACATGGCAGGGGTGGCACTGGGTGGGCCCTTCCAACCCGAACCATTCCACGGTTCCATTCACAGAATTCTATTCTGTGATTTTAGGATCTTGGTGCCAGGAGGGTGTTGGGGATGAAACAAACAGCTGGTGGTGGAATTCCACCTCATCTTTTTTTTTTTTTTTTTCTTTCTGTAGTGCCACCTAAAAATTGCACTAAACTGAGCCCTCTGAAAGCGAGGGGAATCAGAAATTTTGATTTACACTGTGGTGAACTCAGTGACACTGTGCTGTCATTATGGCCGAGGATACACGGGCTCAGGCTGTGACAACCATTATCTTTCCAAAAACAAACATTCACTGCGATGACACTTGGAATGCCCCAAAGTGTGCAAACGAAAGAAACGTCCCGCACCAAAGACAGCAATGCCAAACCTCGTGATCCAAAAGTTACGCAAAGGCCCTGCAATTGCACCGCTTTTATCATGAATAAATAAAGCCAAGGTCTGCAGAGGATGGAAACACAGATCCAGAGAGCCAACAACCAGATGAGCCCAGTGTGGATTGGCTGCTTGTGCAGGGAGGAGACTGCACGCACCAGGGCACGGTGCTGGCAAAGGGAGCACAGAATCCCAGGGTCCCCAGGGCTGGAAGAGCCTTTCTGGATCATCCAGTGCCACCCCAGACCCTGTCCCCAAGGGCCACCTCCTGACATCTTTAGGACACTTCTAGGGACAGTGACTCCACCACTCCCTGGGCAACTCATTCCAAGGCTTGACCACTCTGGCAGGGAAAAATTGTTTCCAATCTCTAATCTGAACCTCCCCTGGTGTAATTTTCTCTTGTCCTTCCCCTTGGGACATGGCAGAAGACTGGCAGTACACTGGGAGCTGATGGTCTCCTCCAGCCAGTTTCTGGGGAGTGATGAGAGAGGAAGGAAGTGACAGGACTTTGGTCAGTGCCTCCTGTGCTCCCCCCTACCCTGGATGAATAAATTCATAAAACCATTGAACCTCAGACTTGTTTGGGTTAGAAGAGACCTCAAAGTCCACCCAGTGCCACCCCTGCCATGGCAGGGACACCTCCCACTGTCCCCAGTGTCCAGCCTGGCCTTGGGCACTGCCAGGGATCCAGGGGCAGCCACAGCTGCTCTGGGAATTCTATTCCAGGGCCTGCCCGCCCTGCCAGGGAACAATTCCTGCCCATAAAATGTGCTGATTCCACAGCAGAATCTACATTTTGGTTATAGATTTACCCTGTTCAGGAGGGGTGGGGGAACACCCAAGACAGAACACGACTAAAAATCACCTCCTTGGCACCTCTTGAACAGCTCTATTATTTTGTTCCCCCAACAAAGGCGTTTGACTTCCGTGTGCAGCTGATGCCAGGCCATCCCCCCTCACAGATTCCTGCCCAAAATCCCATCCAACCCTGCCCTCTGCAGCGGGAAGCCATTCCCCCTTGTCCTGGCACTGCGGACACTCCTGTCCCCCTCCAAGAAGGGAAAGGAGAGAGCCTGGAATTCACCCCAAATTTCTTGCTGCAGGTGTGATCTCACGGTCTGAACAGTGACTGTGGCACAAGATTTACGTGCTGGAGAAACGTTCTGACAACAAACAAGAAGGAACAAATCGTGTTGCTCAGCCATGACTTTAACTTCCCTCCCAAATACAATTTTCCTCGGGTTGTTGGCTGAGAGGGGACATTTCTGTAGCTGTGTTTGACTGCTTCAAACAACGGCTGAACATTCCTTTGGAACCAGACAGGAGGGCCCTGGACCAAGGCTTTCAAGGGTAGAGCTTAAATTCAGGAGCACAAGTCACACTGAAGGTAAAATGTGACAGCAGGAGGTGTCAGGATGGTGAAGTCCATTCACAGACACACCAATTCATTCGGCAAGCCATTGTCTGTGCTTCTGCACCAAAACTGCCCTGACAATCCACCTGAATTAAATATAAACCTGTATTTAGGCACCCAACCGAAATCCCACTGTATTGCTGGAAACAATTACCAGCTCAGATCAACCACAAAATTGGTTGTTTTGTTTTTTTTTTCTTACTTGAATACAGACAAAGTTTGAAAGATTTAAGGTTATTTCTAATTTTCAGCTCACCATTTCATGCTTCAGTAATCACCCAGAGCTGCAACCTTAATTAAAGGCAATTCCATGACCCACGAAGGGAGGACAAACTTTCAGAGCCAAATCTTGGTTATACCAAAAAAACCCCCTCCAGAAACCAGGGAAGGAGTTTATTCCCAGATATCGCAGGTATTGTTGCCCACACAACATAACAGGGCTCGTGTGCTCCTGCAAAGCTGTTCCCCATTTTCCACCCTGAGTTAAATCAAGATCTAGTGACAGCACTGGAATTCCTGAACAGGCGAGACACATTCTTTCCTTAAAAACACACATAAGTCAGACTCTTCATAAATTCTAGATTCTTCCTGGGGTGCTGAAGATTTCTCTCCCAAAGCACAGGTGAGCCCATGTGCAGAACAAAACAATTTATTCCACATGGGAGATTTCACGACCTGGCTTGAGACCAAGCATTTTCCACTGCTGGTGCAATGTTTTGGGTTTTTTTAATGGGATGAAAGGGAGGAAAAAAACCAGGGGGGTGGTTTAATAAGGCACAGCTTGAAAATAAACTGCTGGAATCCCCATTGCACAGGCCCTGCAGACTGGCACTGACCCCATTTAGCACAAGGGGAAAAGGTTTTTTTTTTTACTTTCTGGTCTTGTCAAGCTCTTCCTTCCAGGCCTCTCCTCAGAGGCCAAACAGAGCAAAAAAAAAAAACTGGAGTGAGGAGCTCCCTCAGGATGCTGTGACTGGTCAAAGAAATGAAGGACAAAGTGGTTTCAGAAGCCTGTAATTAAGCATTCCAACGGAATTCTGTTCAGCAGTTACTTGCTGTACAAGAACCTGGCAGCACTCACGTTTCCACGTGAGACACCACCACACGAAGCTACTCCCACACCAACACCAGCGCAGAAAATGGATGTGTCTGATCCACCTCGACGTGCATCCTGTGTTAACTTGAACTCCACAATGTTCTAAAGGGAAAACTGAAGCCTTGGGCAGGTTAAAGCCCTTCAGTCGGGATCTGTTATGTAGAGGACACAGGAATCTCTGTGGTCTGGACTGATTCTCTGGGTGCCAGCACCTCAGACCTGGCTTTTTTTGAAACACAGATCCAAATTTCAGATGCTCAATTTGCAACTTCTGAAGCTTGATTTCTCGAAACTAATAACTAGGAAAAGTTTCAACTGCAGCCAGTCGGAGCTTAATATGTTAAACCAAGAGCTCCAAGCAAGCAGTCAGTACGCAGAGAGAAGTATTTGAAGATAACCTTGATTTCTTAAGGTCGCTAAGACAAAGGAATGAATTTATGTTCACAGTGACAGAGTGTTCTTGTCACAGGTTGTGGGGATCATGGGGTTTCAACACACTTCTGAGAGCACAAGAGGGAATTCAGGTGGCAACCACAGCAACTATCCCGAGCTGCATTCCCAGAGGAACAGCTCTGGCTGAATCCTCCAAACCCAAACCTAAGAATGAGATTTCACAGCTGACATCTTGTAAAATTAATTACACAACTTACACAAGGCTTTGCTCAGATATATACATATATATATATATTTCTTCTTAACTGCATGTAAAATCCATTTCACATGCCCAAAACCTTAAAAAAATGGCAATCCATCATCATCATCATCCTTATATCATCATCATTTTTTCATTATCACCATCATCCTTTTACACTACCAGCAGTGATATCAGCTCAAGCATCATCCTGGTTGAATTATCAAATTGAAAAATGGTGGGGTTTTTTGTTTGTTTGTTTGGTTGGTTGGTTTTTTTTTGGTTTTACCTGAATTGGAGATTTTGCCGTTGTCAGCTGTCCCTGCATTTCCTGGAGCCACAAACACGTGTTTGACGTGGGGGGACTGCGCCAACTTCCAGGCCAGGGCGTGCTCCCTGCCTCCGCTGCCGATCACCAGCACCCGCTCAGCCATGGCTCTGCAGGAAGCCAGCACAGAGGAAAACAGCTGGAATTAGCTGGGGAAGGTGGGGAAAGAAAGAGCTTTCAGGGACCATGAAGTGTTGGAGAACTTCTTCAGATCCGATGGGATACACACTAAACCTCCAAGGCCGAGCATGGCAGGAACCCGTCAGGGAAATCGTCCTGGATTTGACTGGAAGCTGCTCCCACTTATACAGAAATCTGGGATAGAGGAAAAGCCCTGATGAGTGGGAAGGCTGGGATTTGCAGCCTAGAGAATCAGACTCCCAGAAGGGTTTGATTGGAAGGGATCTTTAAGCCCATCCAGTGACACCCCTGCCATGGGCAGGGACACCTTCCACTGTCCCAGGCTGCTCCAAGCCCCAATGTCCACCCTGGCCTCGGACAGGGACAGGGAGTCCACAGCCTCTCTGAACAACAATTCCTTGGACAATCCAAACCTGAAAAGGTCAAAGCCCTTCTGATGCACCCACCCACCATATGAACACGGACTGTTTGGAGCTGGATGGGGCCATTCAAGAGATTTTAGAAGCAACGACTGGAAAGCTCCGAACACCTCATGGAAAGGAAAGGCTGTGAGCAATGAGACAAGAAAGTAACTTCCAGCTCTGGCTTTCCTTGGAGAGAACAACCACAAGACCAGCAACAGGTAGAATTAACAAAGGAGTTCACTTAGACAAGGCAGTGTGGGGCATCCCCTCCACCCTCCCATTGCAGAGAGGTTTGGAAAAACACGTGGACACTCTGCTGGCCGGTGGGAGTGGGTGTGAGCACGTCATCAGCCGGGTGTGCACACGCAGCTTACGCACGTGGGGCTCACGGCAAAAGTACAACGTGTTCTCTGGGCAGCCCTGGAAGCCTCTGCTCTCTGAGATTTACTGCTGTGTGTACTCTCCACATATTGACTGACGGAAGAGTTCACTTGCACCGACAAAATCCACTAGAATTCAGAAAACGCTAAAGAAAGGAAGGAAGGATGGGCATAATTTATAAACTAGTTATGCATGTCCTCATTTGGAACTAAAATAATAGTTTGGTTTGGGTTAGGAGAGACCTTAAAGCTCATCCCATTCCAACACCTCTGCCATGGCAGGGACACCTCCCACTGTCCCCAGTGTCCAGCCTGGCCTTGGGCACTGCCAGGGATCCAGGGGCAGCCACAGCTGTGCCAGGGCCTGCCCACCCTGCCAGGGAACAATTCCTGATTCCCAAGATCCCATCAAATCCCACTTTGAAGCCATTCCCTGTGTCCTGTCCCTCCTTCCCTTGTCCCCAGTCCCTCTGCAGCTCTCCTGGAGCCCCTTTAGGCCCTGCCAGGGCTCGGAGCTCTCCCTGGAGCTTCTCCTCTCCAGGTGAGCACCCCCAGCTCTCCCAGCCCGGCTCCAGAGCAGAGGCTGTGGGGATCACCTCCCATTCTCCCACTGCTGAGGGAAGGAACAGAGCCCAGAGAAGAGTTTAGGACAAAAGGAGTGTCCCTGCTGTAATCCCAGCACACAAAACACACAGCTGGTCACTGGCCCGCACGTGTCCAGTGCCACAGGTGAGCTCAGAGCCCCCCTCCCTTTGCAGGAGCACAAGAGAGGATGACAACACAAAATATATCCTAGAAAAGGGGAAAAAACCCCTAAACAAACGTCAGGAGATTTCTCAGGGAAAAGCAAAAATGATCCAAAGCAGATTTACAGATAAGACAGGGATGTGCCTTTCCCTCGTATCAGCTGCTACAGCTTGACTAAAGCCGCCTTGATGAGGCAAAATATCTGGATTAGGCAAAACATCCTGACAGAATCAAGTAAAAATAAACGTGATAGAAGAATAAAATACAGAAAATTAACACCGAGTCATTCGCTATCAACTAAACACACCAGAGCTAACATTTAATGGTAGTTACATGCTGGGGGGGGACCAACAGGTTTCCAATCCAGAGTTGGGCAAAATATAGATATTTCAAAGTCACAGACATGTTTTAATTATAAAACCCCGTGATTACTCGCAATAAAAAAGCTCAGGTTAGGCTAAAAATTATCAGTTGTGGTACAGATGTTTGGGAAACCACATTATGCTCGACTCTTTTATATTACAACTCGAGCAAGAAGAAAAGATAAAAGAACGAGGGATACAACAAAGGGGTGAATTAGATAAAGACAGCAACATGATAGTAAGGTAGAAGGACATTTATCACACAGCAGGCAGCTGTCTCCTTGAAGTTAAATGAGAATTGAGAGTGGTGTCCAGAGCCAGTGGCCACTAAACAGCATTTTTAAGGCAAATTTTATCAATAATAAGTTGAACTACAAACAACATGATTTTCCGGGAAAAAAAAAAAATAAAGCTTATAACTTTTAAAATGTTAAAAAAAATAAAGTTTAAAAATGTTAAAAACTTTAAACCAGGATGATTTAAACCCAAGAGAGCCCCTACTCACTCTGTGCTGTGTGTACCAGGCTGAGGAGAGGAGGACTCAGGAGCTCAGAGGCACAAAGAGACCAGAGATTGGCAGCCCCTGGTTAAAATGTCCCTGCCCCAAGATTCCCGCCCCACTGATGACCCTGCAGGCAGCCAATGGACAGGGAACTCCAGCCATTCCAGCTGGGAACAGGGGACAGGAGCTTCCCTACCAATGCTCTAGGAGTGAGAGGCAAAGCCTTTGCAGGACAGGAGCACCTCGTCCTGTTGTTTCTAAATTAATTCTGTCCCATCCCAGGTTTTTGTTTTGTTTTGTTTTCCTCAGTTAAAAACTGTTCATTCATCAGCTTGTGAGCATTCTCTTTATATCTAAAAATCAAGATCTGCAGTTTTGCAATAAATAAAAAATTAGTCTACGTAATCAACAGCCTGATAAATGAGGGGTATGATGCAAATTACCATGGAATGGTTTGGGTTGGGAGGGACATTAAATCTCATCCCATTCCCACCCCTGCCACGGCAGGGACACCTTCCACTGTCCCAGGGTGATCCAAGCCCTGTCCAACCTGGCCTTGGGCACTGCCAGGGATCCAGGGGCAGCCACAGGACTACTGTCAGCTGAAAGAACTCAAAGCTTTCTACGGGAGCAGCAAATAGAACACGCCATGCCCGATAACTGTCAAGTGATACTCAATCATTTTGTATCAAAATGCGAGTGAAAATTAAGTTTCGCACATTTGTTTTGGAGCTCAGTGTTATTTGTGCATCCCGCTATGGTATCCTAGCAACTTTTATTTAGGAATGTGGCTTGAGAAGAACTTGTGATGGCAGTGCCAGTTCAGGAGGCTCAGATGTCGCCGTGGCAGCCTCTGTTTCACAGACACTCAAAGATGTCATGGAGACCTCTCTGCTGCTCAGCAGGACCTCACTTTAAAAATGAAGACCCCAAGAGGCAACATTCCTTTTTTATTTTTGTCACTAATCCAGCAGTAAAAAATCTGTTCTCAAAAGACCTGAAGTCATTCACAAGGTAGATATTTACTCCGTGAGGAACATCACACTGCCAGGATTTTTGGAAGCAGCATGTGAAATCCTTAGAGATCCCGAACCACAGAATGTCATTACCTTCTGCAACCATCGTCTGCCTCGGTAAAGAAGGAGATGTTTGTTTAAAAGATGTTTTAAAATGAAGATAAAGGACATCTCAGGAGAGGGTCTGTTGTGAGATCCTTATATTAATTGAGAACAGGAAAGAAGAAATTAGTTAATCACTCCGTGTATCCAGGAGGAGAGGAGGCAAGGACAGAGTGAAGACAAGGAGATTCCCAGAGCTTATCCCCGAGGATGCCAGGACAAAGTCAGCAGGGAGAAGCATCAGCCCAGAGACCTTTCTCCTCGCGGCAGGAAGGCAGCTGGGGCTCACCAGCAGACCAGGGAAGTCTTCCTCACAGCCAGAGCCTGTGGAGCAGAGAAAATCGAGTGAGGGAGGCAAACCCCACAGTCCTGAGAGCCTTCCCCATCCCGATTCCTGCAAAGGGAGACTCCAAACACAGGGAGCAGGGACATGAGGCTACTCAGCTGCTGTCCCTTCCTCTGCCCCTTCCCAGGGACAGGAGCCACTGACTCACCCTGTGCACACACCTGGGGGTTACACTCAGCTCCCTGGATGCATTTATGAACAGAACTCTGTAAGAAAACACAAACTCCTTAAGCAATTTATTCGCAAGTGTGATGCAAGATCCCTAAATATTCAATCTCAACTGGGTGGAGTATTTTCATAAGGCAGTGCCTTATCACCTCACCTCAAACTACAGCAGGAAAGGTGCAACTACAATCAGTCAGATCTCTGCGCTCCAGCACAAACAGCAAATGCTTTCACCGAAGCTCACTGCTTCAGACAGTGTATTATTTTTTTTTAAATTAGGTTCCAGTGCTATTGGGTTTCCCCTGTGTTCCTCTATCTTTGCTTCCCAACACTGGGATTCAGGAAAACTGATGCAGGCATTCAAGTTTCTTCATATCAAAGACATGGTGCTTGCCCAGAGTGTCTTAATTCAGGGCCAGGTTGGACAGGGCTTGGAGCAGCCTGGTCTGGTGGAGGGTGTCCCTGAACAGAGCAAGGAGCTCTGGATGAGCTCTGAGGTGCTTCCAACCCAAACCACCCCGGGATGCAGCGAGAGGCGAGTCTGAAAAACGGCCCAGCGGTGACAGCACTTTGCCCAACACTGCAGAGCCAAGCCCAGCGTCACTGCAAAGGCTCAAATCCACAAACCCCAGCCCCCGGAGAGCAGCTCTCATCACTTGGCTTTGGACTAAGGGACAAGGTTCATTCTTCCTCTTGCAGTCAGGCTGGAGAAGAAAAAAAAAAAAGAAATTCTCCCAGGAGTCATGAAAAAGCCCAAACTGGGAAGGCTGTGCAGTTCCCACCCCACTGAGCGGTGAGTGTTTCTGACCCCAGCAGTCTGAGCTGTTTATGAGTTTCAGGGTATTTTTTTTTTAACAGACCTGTTATGGGATTTTTAAAAAAAAAAAAAAATCAAAAGAAGGGATTGGAGCAGAAGCCAAAACTTGCAGCTTCCTCCTCCCAACTTTAAACCTGAAACTTTCTCCTCTCAACTTCGATTCCCTCCTAGGATCCCCCCCCCGCCATCCTTTACTCAGCTCCCAAACTCCCCCACGGCCAGCCCCGTGTGGCCTCAAACCCCTGCGGGCTCCTGTGCTGTCCGAACGAACCCACGGGGTAATTCTCTGTCCCTCTGTCCTTAGGAGGCCACTGCACATCCCGGGCGCTGGCAGAGCTCTGAGGCAGCCTTCCCAGGGAACCCGTGCCAGCTGCTGGCCCCCGCTCAGGCTCGGCTGCGCAAGCTGCGGGGTCAGCGACTGCGGGGGCAGCTGCCCGTCGCTCCCACCAACCTCTCCCCGCTCCAGGCTCTCCTTCCCTCTCCCTCCCGCCTGTGCCGAGGGAGCGCGGCCACTTGGATCAGGAAAACGACGCCGGAACGCTTGACACCGCCGTGGTAACAAAGTAAATACGCCTGTATGGATATGCAGAGGAAACAGTCCCAGCTCAGCGAGCTAACTCCCCGAGGGGTGACGGATGGCCACAGCGAGGACAAGGGAAGCAGCAGCACAGGGCAGCCAGGGAGGGTGGGGAGAGCAAAGCCAGCCGTGCCCTCGGATCATCCCGATGGGCGACGGAGTCACCAGGACGCGCTCGGTGGCTGCGAGTTTGCGTTCCCATTCCCACCTCCTGCCCCAGCCTGCTCCTGGTCCCAGCGAGAGACACAACCGCGGGCTTGGCAGGGCAACGCATCCACCTCTCTCTGCAATTCTTTGGTTTTTTCTTTTCCCGTGTGGCTCAGTTCCCAGGGGGAATTCACTGTGCAGAACGGCCAGAATGCCACGCACTCCCAGAGGGAACTGCAGGGTCAGGCTGGGGCAGGATTAGGCTCATCCTGGAGGAAAAACACACAGCCATAGGAAACTTTTCACTTCCTCAGGCATCAATACATGAAGAGCTGCTTAAGCAGCTTGGAGGCTCTCCAGAATCTGGTGGCAATTATGATTTTAAGTTAGGGCTGTGGGTTAAATGAGCTTTTTTTGCTCACGTGTTTTATTCAGGACAAATTCCTGGCTCTCGCCTGGCCATATAGATTCATGAAAGGTTTGGGTTGGAAGGGAGCTTGAAGATCATCTTGTTTCACCTCCTGCCATTTAATGTGGCGTAGGCAACAAAATAAAAGGATAAAAGTCATTATTATATGTGTCTTTCATGGCCCAAGCTGAAGCTGCGGAAGACAGGCCCCTTGTGTCCAGGTATGATCCTCCAAACAGCTGGATTTGGCATTTTTCTAGGCAAAACGTTCCCTCCAGTTTTGCTTCTAAAAATAAACAGGATCATAAACTTTTACAACCACCCCCACAGGACTAAATTTGACACCTCAAGCAACGTAGGATGCTGGAAGTGCTCAGAGTTTTGTACCATTATGAGGGGGAGAAATACCCTTGAAATGCACTTTCTGTGTCACCCTTTGAGCTATACACGAAAAATAGTGGAATAACTATTAACTCTGCTCATTAATTTCAGTATCTACTGGATAAATTTTAAAAACGCTCAAAAAGCTGGTAAGCCCCCAACTCCACAAACAGCAGGGAAAGAATCCGAGTGAATCAAAGTCCAGAACCAGAGAGGTTTGTAGTTTAATATTGACTTCAAGCAAATATTTCACCACTTTGGCCGCGAAGGCCAAGCCGTGATGGGGATGGCGTGGGGGCCACGGAGAGAGGATTTGCCATGATGGGGATGCCCTGAGGGCCACGGAGAGAGGATTTGCCAGGAAGGGGATGGCGTGGGGGCCACGGAGAGAGGATTTGCCGTGAAGGGGATGCCCTGAGCGCCATGGAGAGAGGATTTGCCATGAAGGGGATGGTTGGGGGCCACGGAGAGAGGATTTGCCATGAAGGGGATGGTGTGGGGGCCATGGAGAGAGGATTTGCCATGATGGGGATGGTTGGGGGCCATGGAGAGAGGATTTGCCGTGAAGGGGATGGCGTGGGGGCCATGGAGAGAGGATTTGCCGTGATGGGGATGGCGTGGGGGCCACGGAGAGAGGATTTGCCGTGAAGGGGATGGCGTGGGGGCCATGGAGAGAGGATTTGCCGTGATGGGGATGGCGTGGGGGCCACGGAGAGAGGATTTGCCATGAAGGGGATGGCGTGGGGGCCATGGAGAGAGGATTTGCCGTGATGGGGATGGCGTGGGGGCCATGGAGAGAGGATTTGCCATGATGGGGATGGCGTGGGGGCCATGGAGAGAGGATTTGCCATGATGGGGATGCCCTGAGGGCCACGGAGAGAGGATTTGCCAGGAAGGGGATGGCGTGGGGGCCACGGAGAGAGGATTTGCCGTGAAGGGGATGGCGTGGGGGCCATGGAGAGAGGATTTGCCATGATGGGGATGGTTGGGAGCCATGGAGAGAGGATTTGCCATGATGGGGATGGTTGGGAGCCATGGAGAGAGGATTTGCCATGAAGGGGATGGCGTGGGGGCCACGGAGAGAGGATTTGCCATGATGGGGATGGCGTGGGGGCCATGGAGAGAGGATTTGCCGTGATGGGGATGCCCTGAGGGCCATGGAGAGAGGATTTGCCATGAAGGGGATGGTGTGGGGGCCACGGAGAGAGGATTTGCCGTGAAGGGGATGGCGTGGGGGCCATGGAGAGAGGATTTGCCATGATGGGGATGGTTGGGAGCCATGGAGAGAGGATTTGCCATGATGGGGATGGTTGGGAGCCATGGAGAGAGGATTTGCCATGAAGGGGATGGCGTGGGGGCCACGGAGAGAGGATTTGCCATGATGGGGATGGCGTGGGGGCCACGGAGAGAGGATTTGCCGTGATGGGGATGGTGTGGGGGTCATGGAGAGAGGATTTGCCATGAAGGGGATGGTTGGGGGCCATGGAGAGAGGATTTGCCATGATGGGGATGGCGTGGGGGCCATGGAGAGAGGATTTGCCATGAAGGGGATGGTTGGGGGCCATGGAGAGAGGATTTGCCATGATGGGGATGGCGTGGGGGCCATGGAGAGAGGATTTGCCATGAAGGGGATGGTTGGGGGCCATGGAGAGAGGATTTGCCATGAAGGGGATGGTTGGGGGCCATGGAGAGAGGATTTGCCATGATGGGGATGGCGTGGAGGCCACGGAGAGAGGATTTGCCGTGATGGGGATGCCCTGAGGGCCATGGAGAGAGGATTTGCCATGAAGGGGATGGCGTGGGGGCCATGGAGAGAGGATTTGCCATGATGGGGATGGCGTGGAGGCCACGGAGAGAGGATTTGCCATGAAGGGGATGGCGTGGGGGCCACGGAGAGAGGATTTGCCATGATGGGGATGCCCTGAGGGCCACGGAGAGAGGATTTGCCAGGAAGGGGATGGCATGGGGGCCACGGAGAGAGGATTTGCCATGATGGGGATGGCGTGGGGGCCATGGAGAGAGGATTTGCCGTGAAGGGGATGGTGTGGGGGCCATGCCCTGAGGGCATTGCTGTGAGGGCCAAGCCCTGAGGGCCAAGCCATGAGGGGACTGCCATAAGGAGACTGCCATGAGTGGGGTGCCATGAGGAGGGTGCCATGAGGGCCATGCCGTGAGGGCATTTGCCATGAAGGGGATGGCGTGGGGGCCATGGAGAGAGGATTTGCCATGAAGGGGATGGCGTGAGGGCCAAGCCCTGAGGGCCAAGCCATGAGGGGACTGCCATAAGGAGACTGCCATGAGGAGGGTGCCATGAGGGCCATGCCGTGAGGGCATTTGCCATGAAGGGGATGGCGTGGCGGCCATGCCCCGCGGGTATTGCTGTGCGGGCTGTGCTGTGAGAGCCGACACACGAGGGGCCGGCCAGGACGGGGGGCGCCGCTAGGACCACGCCGCGAGCGGATTTGCCCTGAAGAGCTCGGATGCCGTGAGGAACACATCCTGAGGGTACTGCCACGAGGACTATGCCGCGAGGGCCAAGCCACGCGGGGATTCCCACGAGGGCCAAGCCATGACAGGGACGCCACGAAGGAGGTGCCGCGAGGGCCAAGCCGTGAGGGGATCTGCCGCCGAAGCGCGGGGACGCCGTGAGGGCCGCCCCGCCATGTCGCGGCGCGGGCAGGGGCGCACACGGCCGCGGGCCGCCCCTCACAGCGCGGGGCCAGCGGCGGCCGCGCACCCCGAGCGAGCCGCGGCCCCTGCGCGGCTGCAGCGCGGCTCGGGGACTTACCGTGCTCCACGGGGGAGTCGAGAGCGGGAAGGATCCTCCGCCAGGCCCGGAACTACAGCACCCGGCCAGCACCGCGGCAGCGGCGCGGGAGGAGGGACCCGCAGCGTGTCAGCGATGTCGCGACAGGGGAGGGCCGAGTTGCCTTTGGCGCAGAAATTCCTCGAGGCTAGGGCGATGAGGCGGGTGGGGAAAAGGGGAAGGGTGGCCGAAAGACCTTTTTGGGATGCGGAGGTTGTTTTTATTTCATCCGTCGGATAATTGCTTCGGGGCCCGGTGTGTGAGGGCTGTGCAAAGGTGGATTTTTGTCTCTGCATGCCTTGAAATACCACATAGGAGCGATTCCTTAGTTTGTCCCACGTTTGAGCTTTCTGCTTTATGAAAGCAAAGAGTATTGGGCAACGTTTAGTCTAATTGAGCATTACAATTGCGCTACAGTACTGTTAATAAACCAAGATTTGATCCGCAGTTTTCCTCCCTTCGAGAGCTATAACGTGAAAACATCACTGTTCTGTGTAAAATACCTTAGGAAAGAAGGTTTAATGTTGATGGTTTGTCTTTTGGGGTTGGTTGGGGTTTTTTTGTTGTCTGGGGGTTTTTTTTGGTTTTTGCATATTTAAGCACACCCCAGACTCCTGCTTTGAAAGGGAAGAGTAGCATGAATAAATGCTCCAAGTAGTATCGATGGTTGTAGCAGAACTACTATTACTGAAGTCCCATAATGTCACTAACTGAACATTACCAGCCACAATCGCTGGTCTTGGCAAGATGAAAGTAAAATATTTAATTGATCTGAAAACTACCTGACCCGAAACTGAATGAAAGTGTTTAAATAAAGGGAGTTTTTTCAGCTAGAAGAGATGGAGAGAGCAAGGACAGCTATTTTTCCCGTAGGGCTGTGGATCCTCATGTGTAGAAGGAGGGAATTTTCATAATTATCACATTCGTTCTGTTTATAAGGAGTCAGGGAAACCTGCAGCACACACTAAAGTCCTTCTCCGACTTTCTTGGGGCACCTTTCTTCGTGTTTTTCGACACGCCTGGTCGAGACAAGGCCATTTGCATCAGCTGAATCGAAATATGTCTGAAATTGTTCAAATGAAACATTTTCAGTCTTGTCTTTGATACCAAAAATTACAGGAGTGTTCTACCAGTAAACCTAACATAAATTAACGTGAGCATGGCATGAACAGGTAAAAGGACTTCTTAACTGGAACTACTTTATATTTTAAATGGAATAAATCAAGTGTGACATAAAAGTAAGCAAATTGGTACGAGTCTCTGATTCATTTTATTCTCCAAAGTCAGTATTAGGGCAGGTCAGCAGGACGTAGTGAAGAATGATGCTGCTTTTAAAGGGTCTTGCAAGTGATTATTAAACTTAAAATTTTAGACTCCAGCAGTAATTAAACAGTTTTACTTGGGTTTTCACAGAATCCCAGGATGGTTTGGGTTTGAAGGGACCTTAAAGACCGTTTAGCGATTCCCATGAGCAAGGATGCCACTCACCACATCAGGTTTGGAGGCATTTTGAATTTATTTCGGACCGAGTAACTCCCCTAAGTTACTACTACAGAAACTGTGTGTGGGGAGAGTCTTCCAGCCGTAGGATTATTCGGTTTTACAGCCTGTTGGAACACGCGTGTAATTAAATTTTGATATGATTAGGGCGTCAGGGGCAGCACTGAGGGGGTCCCCAGGGTGGCTGCACTCCGGACAAACTCATTTCGCTGCGTTCCGTCACTGCCACAAAAGCTCCGTCTTTCCAGGCGGCCAAAAGGCGCACTTTATTTATCCACCTCCCTTCGGTTTTCCCCCTTTGTTCCTTTAATTTTCGCGGCCCCGGCGCCAGCCCCCGGAGCACATGTGCGTGTCACCGCCGGGCGGAGGGGGAGGGAGGGAGGGAGCGCGGGCGGGCGCCTCTCGCATGGAGCCGGGGCTGAGGGCCCCGTGGTGATGCAGCAGCGGCAGCAGCACCGCCCGTGTGCGGGCAGGGCCCCCTGAGAGCCGCCGCCCGCCCGGAGCACACGCGGGGCTCGGCCCCGCTCCATGGGCACCGATGGAATCGCTCCCGGTCGCAGCCGCCGGCGCCGCGCCTCAGCCCGCCATGGCCTCAGCCGGGTAAGCAGCGGCCGCCGCGGGGCCTCGGCGGCGCCGGGGAAGGGCGAGCGGGAGCGCGGGGGGACGGCGGCCGTGCTTACGGCCGCCGCGGTGCCTTTCCCTGCCCGCCGCGGGGCCGCGGGGGCTCGGACGCGGCGTACGGGGCGCGAGAGGGGCCGCGAGCGGCGGCGGCGGCGGCGGCGGGCCGGTGTGTGTGTGTGTGCGGGGAAGCGCTCTGCGCGAGGCGGCGGTGTGGGCGCGGAGCGCCGGGGACGGGTTTAATGCTTTCAGCGGGGGACGGGGACACGCTCGGGGCGGCTTTGCCGGCGGCGGCGGCGGAGGCGCGGAGTGCGGGGGGGCGGCGGGAGCGCCACAACATGGCGGCGGCGGCTGAGGGGACACGAGACCTTCCTCTCCCCCCCCACCGGAACCCGCCGCTGCTCTATGGCCCGTGAGCCGCGCTAGAGCGGCCGTTTGCAGCCCCGCAGCGCCTCCACCAATGGCGAGAGGACTTACAGCGAGCGCAGCCAATCGCGAGGGGGTTTACAGCGGGGACGTCAGCGCGCGCCCGGGGCCGCGGTGCACTGTGGGATGTTGGAGGCCTCGCGTCGGGGCAGGAAGGAAGGGGGGGTGTCATGGCGACGAATATCGAGCAGATCCTTCGGTCCTTTGTGGTCAGCAAATTCCGGGAGATCCAGGAGGAACAACAGCAGCAGCACGGCGGGTAACGGGGCGGTGGGGAGCGGCAGGGAGGGCGCGGGGCGCAGAGAGACGGGCCGGGGCCTGAGGGTCGTGTCGGCGGCAACATGGCGGGGCCGGGGGGGTCGCGGCCGTGCGGGCGCCCTGAGGGAGCCACGGCCCGGGGGCCGAGAGAAGCCGGTGGGGGAACGCGCCCACCCGCTGACCCCCCGGGTTCGGTGCTGTCCTCACGTCGGGGCGAGCGCCTGTATGGTTTGTCTGATTTACGGCTAAATTTGCCGAGTTTACCTCGTAAAACAAGGAAAACCTCGGAAAGAGCAAGGAAAAGCTGGAAGAGAGCGCAGTGTGCGTATTTATTCTGTGGAGAAAACCCCTGCAAGGTCGTAGGGCACGGGGGATGTGGCACATTCCAGAGAGGGTTTTTCTCCTTTGCGTCTCAAGCTCAGCAGTCACGGAGTGTCCGGGCTGTGTAAGTGAAAATTAATCCAAAGGCAGACCTTTCCCTAAGAGCACGACTTTTTCAGGAGCCTGGAATTGTGCTCTGAAGGGCTGAATCGAAGAAGTGTACGTGAATAACATAAAATGTCCAAAAAAAAGGGCTCAAAATCGCTTGTATTAAGTTGATTTTTTGTTTGTTTGTTTGTTCATTTGTTTGTTTGTTTCGGTTAGTGCAAAGGTGGAAGGCCAGCCCAATGGTGACACGATCCCGATCCCGGCTGAGCAAGCCGGGCCTTCTGAAGCCTCTGCAGCTGCTGGGAGTTGTCAGAGTGATCAGATAGTGCAGAAAGTAGAGGAAGTGCTCTCCGGAGCCCTCGGGACAGAGCTGCAGTGCAACCCAGGTAATCAAACTCCCGCTGGCAGAGCTGCTCCTGGTAAGAAGGTTGTGACTGTGCCTGAGATGGAATCTAGAGAGGTGAAAATGTGCTTCTTGGAGCTGGCTGCTCTGACAACTTTGTGTGTTTGCTGGGAATTGGTTAAATATTTTCTCTCCTGTGATTTTACATCCAGAGGTGGCCAGAGAAACACAGAATTTAAAAACTGAGCTGGTTGTTTTATGTAAGCATTGGTATAGGGAAAATGTGGAGGTTTTTATTTTTTCCTTCCGGTGTTGAATCAGGTAAATATTTTCCATATATATACACATATATGTCTATAAATTCTGCATTATTTTACATGTATCTACTCCAGGGTTACTGAACTGCTCTTAGTACCAAAACTGATGCTTATAGAAGCAATTCCTGCTTTGGGTTGGTTTTCAAGGTTATTTTGAAAGAACATTTATTACAAAACCGGTCTGTGATGAGCTGTTCAGTCAAAAGATGATCTGCTATTTTAAAGTGTAGGTACTTAACATTACAGCCTTGCAAAGGTTAAGTTTTTTGATGTGTCAGTCTCAGATATTGAATAAACTACTAGATTTTTTTCAATGCTAAAAAGGCACATCTGAGTGTCCCTTCTTGTGGGACTGGTCCTTGCTGGAAAGTTTCTGAATGCAGAGGGTTGGTAAGGTGATGAAGGCTTAATTACTGCATTTCTCTTTTTGGGGAGTTGAAACACAGTGTGCTGGGTGAGTACAGTTACAGAGGCAGCACAGAAAATTGTTAAATTAGGGGATTCTGCTTGCAGGAGTTTGGGGTTTGCTTTGGGCGTTTTTGCTCAGTGATTTGTGTACCTTGAGCATTTTCAAGTTTTTAATTGGTGCTGTACAAGCAGCACTTGAGGGTGACATGGGGGGATTTTGGTAGGGTTTTGATTGGTTGGTGGCTCCTGTTGCTTTTGTTTGGTGATGTGATTTTTATTTTTGTTTTGTTCTTTTGTGGAGGACTGAGGCAAGGTCACATGGTAATAAAGAAGCGAGATGTGTTAACTTGGAAGTTAATAAACTTACCCTGTGGCAAACGTTCCCATTTCACATATCTAAAAAGGAGTTGGACAAGGGGCATGATCTGATGATCTGAATCTAATGAATTATCTTTGCAGGAGAGTTAATTTTATAGAATCACAGAATATCCTGAGCTGTAGGGACCCACAGGGACCATTGATCCAGCCCCTGTCCCTGCCCAGAGCCCCAACAATCCCCCCCGGGCATCCCTGGCAGCACTGTCCAAAGGCTCCTGGAGCTCTGGCAGCCTCGGGGCCGTGCCCATTCCCTGGGGAGCCTGGGCAGTGCCCGGCACCCTCTGGGGGAAGAGCCTCGCCCTACAATCCCCCCTCAATCCCTGCTGGCCCAGCTGCGGGCGCTCCCTGGGCGCTGTCCCTGTGGCAGGAGCAGAGCCCGGAGCTGTCCCTGCGCTGCCCCTCGGGAGGAGCTGCAGCCCCGGGGAGCTCTGACCTCGGGCTCCTCCAGGCTCAGGTGACCCGGTGACCTCGTGGGGCCCCTCCACACCCTTCCCCAGCCCCGTGTCCCTCCTGCTTCCAGGGCACTGCTGGCTTAGCTGGCCATGCACCAGGACATCCAGGGCCCTTCCTATGGCTGCTCTCCATCCACACAGCCAGGGTTGCCCACCCCAGGTGCGGAATCTGGCACTTCCCTTGTCAGACTCCCCACGACTGGGGATTCCCAATCCCTCTGATTTGTTGAGGTCTTTCTGCCGGGCTTCTCTGGCCTCAGAGGAGTCAACAGCTCCTCCTACTTTAGTGTCCTCAGCAGACTAATTATCCCTTTGAACCCTGTGTCCAGCTTGTTAGTGAAGATGTTGAAGATAACTGGGTTCAGAATGGAGGCCTGCAGAACTCCGGCAGGGTCTGATGTCAGCCCAGTGTCACCCCAGTCCCTGTCACCCTTGGTGCCCAACCCGTGGGCCAGTTGCTCACCCACTGAGTAACGCAGTTCTCTACCTGTGGGCTGGACATTTTGTCCATGATTTGACTCTGCTTCACTGCTCTGTCTCAGTGCATTCACAATAATGTTGGCTGCTATTGAAAAACTGTTTCTAAGCGGCTTATTCCGGTAAAATACACCTGAGGTACTTGTTAAAACATCCCAAGCCACATTCATTTAGCACTATTGCAATTACCAATAGCTTTTGCAAGATTTTGGAGTGTTCATTGGAAAATAGTGAGTTTTGTGGTCACAGACTCTAACTGGAGGGTCTGTGTTGCTGCCCTGGCCTGTATAAATGGAATCATTGAAAGGAACACGCAAGCAGACTCCAATGTACGGCTCCTATTTCACAAAAATCCCAGCAAGTTGCCTTTAATGAAGTGCCTTTCTCCTGAAAACATGGCACTCAGTCTCCAGAAGGGCAAAAACCTAACAAAGGTTAAATCCAGAGGGAAGTGAGGTACAGGATTAAAAAGTGGTGAGGGAGACCCCAGTCTCTTTCCCTTCCCCATCAGTGATTTGCCTGTCCCCACAGTCATCTGAGCTTTTTAGTTTCTTGTTGGAAGCAAATGCTCTGAGAGGAGCCTGCAGCTTTGCAGTGGCTCATGGCAGCTGCTGTCCTGCCTGCTCCAGCCTGCAATGCCTTAAAGTGGGTTTGGGACTGGGGGCATAGATGCTCTTTTCCCAAATTTTTTGGACCCTAGTGAGTAATTTGGTCAGTAAATACACAGAATTTCTAAGGCAGCAGCAACGCTGGACTCACTTGGGGGTTGAAGCACAGAAGGGGAAAGTGGCTTGTCAGGTCTTGTAGCATAAATCCCCACTTTGGTAATTTGTTTGGAAAATGGGAATTCTTTTTTACCTTCCATGTGCAGCATTGGGGGTTTGAAAGATCTCCAGCTTCCTGTTAGAATGTGCTGCCCCACTGAGTGTGGGTGGAGGGACATCCAGCCTGTCTGCCCTTCTCAAGTGAGGCCCCACCTGCGGAGCTGCCCCAGCCCCGAGGCCCGGCACAGGGAGGACGTGGAGCTGCTGGAGAGAGCCCAGAGGAGGCTCCAGGATGAGCAGAGGGATGGAGCAGCTCTGCTGGGAGGAAAGGCTGGCACAGCTGGGATTGTTCAGCCTGGACAGGAGAAGCTTTGGGCTGAGCTCAGGGTGGCCTTGCAGGGCCTGAAGGAGCCCCAGGAGACCTGGAGAGAGACAGTTCCCGAGGAATGGAGTGACAGGACTCAGGGGAGTAATAGAATGGTTTGGGTTGGAAGGGGACCTTGTAGATAATCTCATTCCAAACCCCCTGACATGAGCAGAGACACCTTCCACTATCCTGGGTTGTTCCAAGCCCTGTAAAGCCTGGCCTTGAGGACTTCCAGGATGGGACGGCTTCCCGGGGCAACCTGTGCCAGAGTCTCAACTCTCTCACAGGGGAGGTTTTTCTTTTTCCTAAGATCTAATCTAACCCTACTCTCCCTCGTTTTGAGCCCTCTATCCCTTGTCCAGGCTCTTGTCAATGGTCTTCCACCACCTTTACTCTACTTCCAGGTACTGGAAGGTCATAGTTGGGTCACCTGAAGTCTCTCCAGGTGAACAATCCCAGCTGTGCCAGCCTTTTCTCCCAGCAGAGCTGCTCCATCCCTCTGCTCATCCTGGAGCCTCCTCTGGGCTCTCTCCAGCAGCTCCATGTCCTCCCTGTGCTGGGCCCTGGGGCTGGGGCAGCTCTGCAGGTGGGGCCTCACCTGAGGGGGCCCAGGGACACAATCCCAATCCCTTTCGTGATCCCAATCCCTTCCCTGATCCCCACTCTGGGCGTGGGGGGCTATGGGCTGGGGCAGGTCCAGACTGACTCAAGTGCTGCACTTGGCCTTGTTAAACTTTATGAGATTCCCACGGGGCACTTCCTGAGCTTGTCCAGATCCCTCTGGATGGCCTCATCCTTTAGAGGTGTCACCTGCAAACCTGCTGAGAGTGCCCTTCATCCTTTTGTCGTTTATGAAGATATTAAGTAACAGTGATTCATTAATGAAGCTATGAAGTGACACTGGTCCCAATAGAGACTCCTGAGGGACACCACTGGTCACTGATGTCCATCAGGACTCTGAGCTTTTGGCCACTCCCCTCTGGATGTGACCATCCAAACAACTGCTAATGCACCTCACAATGCACCTGTCAATTTCTTCACTCCAGTTTGGAGAGAAGAATGTTGTGGGGGCACTGTGTCAAATACTTCACAGAAATCCAGGGACATGCCCTCTGTAGCTCTTCCCTTGACACACCGATGTAGTCAGTTCACCACTGAAGGTCAGACAGGATTTTCCCCTTGTGAAGCTCTGCTGGTTGTCTCAAATCACATCACTGTCCTCCACGTGCCTTAGCAGAGCTCCTAGGAGGATCTGTTCCATGGTCTTCCCAGCGCAGAGGTGAGACTGACAGGGTGATAATTCCCAGAATCATCCTCTATTCCCTTCTTCAAAGGAATCGCTTTTCACTGCCAGAGGGCAAGATTAGATCATGTTTTAGGAGGAGATTCTTCCCTGTGAGGGTGGGCAGGCCCTGGCACAGGGTGCCCAGAGCAGCTGTGGCTGCCCCTGGATCCCTGGCAGTGCCCAAGGCCAGCTTGGACATTGGGGCTTGGAGCAGCCTGGGACAGTGGGAGGTGTCCCTGCCCATGGCAGGGAGTGGAACAAGATGAGCTTTCAGGTCCTTCCCAACCTAAACCATTCCATGACCATGATACTACTTGGAAAGAGCTGTGTTCCCACTGAACCTCTGTCCTGACTAATGAGATTTGGGAAAGTTTTTTGAAAGAAGTGTTGTTTTATCACTTAAAATAACTCTGAGAGGAAGAAAAGAGAGCTGAAAAGGGAGTGTGTGCTGTTTGTGTGTGGTAGTAGTGAGTTGGGCTTGGTTTGCAGGTTTATTTTCTGCCTCTGTCCATGTACTTCACAAGTACTCTTGAAAGAATTTTTTTAATGCAGTCTTACAAATGTTTACGAGGTAAATGTCATTTTTTTCTAGACGTAGACAAAAATACTGTGAAAAATAGTACTCAGTCTACAAAAAGGAGCTCTACCGGTGAAGATGAAATTCCTAGGAAAAAAGCAAAGAAAAACAAGAAGCACAAAAGCAAGAAGAAGAAGAAAAAGAAGAAGAAAAGGAAGAAAGAGAAAAAGCATAAAAAGCAACCAAAGGAATCCAAGTTGAGTGCACGTCCCGGAGAACCTGCAGGCGTGCAGCCAGCTCCTCCTCACTTGATGCCAGAGCAGTCCAGCTCCCAACTGAATGTACAGCATGGAGTGTTTGCAGATGCAAACCTGGCTGGCCAAATGCAGCCAGAACTGTGCTCAAAACCAACTGAGGGGCTTGATAATCAAGCTTTAGGACTTGTTTCTCATTCAGTGACTGATTCTCAGCAACCTGCAGAAAATCTTGGAAGTGGGGAGGGGACTTTGTGTGCAACAAATCCTCCATTTAATTTAGAAAGCACCCAGTCTAATATACCAGAAAATACTAGTATAGATCAAACTAGAATTTGCACTAGCGAAGAACAAATTCAGCAGTCTCATGGAAATATTTATCCTGTAGCTGTTAATGCCAGTGTTGTTGATACTGGAAATTATACTTGGTCCAGCATGCCACCTGGAATTGCCAGTAAATCAGAGATTCAGAAAGATTCAGCAGAGGCACTAAGAGGCACAGAAGTTACTCTGAGATCTCAAGGCATTGGGGAAGTAAAAGCTTCGGATGCAGCACTCGAGCCCGAGACCATGGAGGTGTTGACTTATTCGGAAGCATCCCATCAGTCTGCGTCTCAGAGGGCAGCACAGGGGTTGGAAACAGCTTCAGAATCCGTGTCCTTGGCAAGTGGTGTGGCAGCTCCTACACCCGCAAATTGGGCACATCCAAGTGCTGTGACTGTAGCTCACATGGCTGTGGCTGGGCAAGAAGTAAAAATTCCAGAAACAACCGAAAAATCTCTGCACGTGGGAAATGTGAGAAGTGCGGAGAGATATTCGGAACTGGGAGGTGTGAGCAGAACTTTGGACCCATCCCTGCAGCCCTCAGTTATATCTGGGAGTTTGAGCACGGTGCAGGGCAGCCCTGTAGAGGCTTCCAGTGTTCTGAAAGCAGGTGTACCTTTGCAACATCCTTTGACAATATCTGCAGCCACTCCTGTGACCCACGTGGAAATAAAAAGTGCCAAAGCACCTCCAGGACCAGGAGCTGTTACAAAAATGAAGGATACGGAACCAGCTGTGGGAAATGTGAAAGCTTTGGAAACAACCATGGAACCTGTGGGTGTCGTAGCAAAAGATGTCACAGCAGCTCATGAAAGTCTGCGAGGCAGAAATGTGGAAGGTACCACAGGTTCTGCAACAGCGGTGGGCGCATCGGCAGTGTTCCTACAACGTGGAGTCTTGACAGAAACAGGGAGTATGGACAGAACCCAGGGATCTGCACTTCCAGCAGGATTGACAGGTGTGAATGTGGCTGCAGAGGCAAAAGGGTTATGGACAGCTTCAGGACCCGCCACAGTTGTACAGACTTTCGTTCCACAAACAGCTCCAGAAGTCCAGATGGCAGAGGGTTTTAGAAGTCCGCGAGCAAAAGATTCAGACAGTACTTCATTGCTGAGAGAGTCAAGACCTGAGGGTGAATCACATGTGAGAGGTTTGGCACCTGCCCTGTCTTTGCAGAAGGAAAACACACAAGGTCCAGGAGGAGTCCTGAGACCAGTGGCTGTGGTGGAAGCAAAAACTTATACAACAGCTTCAATGTCCTTACAAGTGGAAGATGTGAAAGCTTCAGAAGAAGCTATGCATTGTGGGACTGCTGCAAGTCCAGGACTTCCTGCCTTAGAAAGGACTCCTGAACCTGTGGTTGCATGTGAAAGCATGGAACCAGTTAGAGAGGCTGAGGCATCGGCAGGGGTGATGCCATGGCAAACCACGGCAGAGAGGGGACCTCTCCATGCAAGCCAAACAGAGAGTTCCATCATTGCACAGTCACAGGTCATGACACACACAGGAACCTCACAAACTGAGGTGCTGAGGGAGAGAAAGGATTCGGAACACGCTCCTGAAGCGGAGACAAGGAGCAGAGAAGCAGTCCTAGAACCTGTGCAAACTTCAGAAAGCAGTTCGAAATCTATTCAGGAACAAATAGTAGGTCATTCAGCAGCAGTTTTGGAGTCTTTGCCCAGAGTGGAAGAAAACAGTATGGCATCAGGAGTACTGACAGATGTGCAAACTCAGGGATCTGCTGTAGACCATGGAATTGCAGCAAGGAGGACCAGCGCACAAGGAAATGAGCCCTCAGAAATGGAGAAAGCAAAATATCTGGAGCCAACAGCAGAAGCTGGAGGAGTGAGGTGGTTGGAGAGCATGAAAGAGCCTGCAACAGTAGAGGTGAAGGATTCTAGAACGGGTGAAGAGCTTGTGGTACCCGTGGATGTTGCTTCAGTAGCTGTTCCAGAATACTTGCATGCTGAAAAGCAACAAGAGCTTCAAGTAGTTCTAGAAGCAAAACCTGCTGCAGAATGGAAGGGTTCTGAAGAGGCTCCAGAAGTCTTGGGTGCTTCTGAAATAAAATCTTCTGAAGCAGTTCCAAAACCAGGGGATGTGAAAAGCCGGGAAACCACACTGGAACACGAAGTGACAGCTGAGGTGCAATATGTAGAAGGAGTACAGAGCCAACAGGTGGAGGACATGGTGATTGAGAAGGAAGATGCAGAGCAGACTCAAGCATCTGAGCCTTTAGTAGCAGAAACAGTTTTTAGTTCTTCACATGCTGCAGAGGAAAAAGTTTCAGCAGGGACTTCTGTAGCAGAAACACAAGATGTGGAGACAGCTCCTCAGATTGATGTAGAGCTAAAAGCAGCAGAAGCGACTGTAGGGTTGGAGGCAGAGACAAAAGGTTTGGAAGCAGCTTCAGTACCTGAGACTGATGCAGAAGCAGGTCCAGAACTTATAGAGGAAGGCCAGTTGGAAGACACTCCAGAAGCTGAGGATGTCAAAGAAGCAACTCCAGAGGAGGACTCAGAGAAAAGAGACTCAGAAACATCTGATGTGCAGCCGGATGTGGCAGCACGAATGAAGGAGACTCTCATGAGGCTTGAGAATGTTATTGAAAAAAGTAGTCATAGAACCAGTGAGAAAAAACACGATTCAAAGAAACAGAAAAGGAGCCGTTCCAAGTCTCAGTCCAGGTCTAGGAAGCGGAAGAAAAAATCAAGGTCGCGTTCTACTTCCAGGCGTTTGACCTCTAAAAGAGCACGTTCTAGGAGCAGAAACTATTCCGTTTCCAGGAAAAAGCATTCCAAATCCAGGTCCCGATCTGTGGAGAAGAGAGAGAGAAGAGTGTCTTCCAGGCGGTCCAGGCGCAGACGTTCCAGGTCGTCTGACCGTTACAGGTCTAAATCCAGATCACCAGAAAAGAGATTGTCCAGACGGGGACGTTCCAGGTCATCTGACCACTACAGGTCTAAATCCAGGTCCGTGGAGAAGCGATTGTCCTCCCGAAGGTCCAGGCGCAGACGTTCCAGGTCATCAGACCGCTACAGATCCAAGTCGAGGTCAGTGGAAAAGCGATTGTCCTCCCGAAGGTCTGGGCGCAGACGTTCCAGGTCTTCCGACCGCTACAGGTCTAAGTCACGGTCAGTGGAGAAGCGGCTGTCCTCCCGAAGGTCCGGCCGGAGACGTTCCAGGTCATCTGATCGCTACAGATCCAAGTCACGGTCCGTGGAGAAGCGATTGTCCTCCCGAAGGTCGGGGCGCAGACGTTCCAGGTCTTCTGACCGTTACAGATCCAAGTCCAGGTCAGTGGAAAAGCGACTGTCCTCCCGAAGGTCCGGGCGCAGACATTCCAGGTCGTCCGACCGCTACAGGTCTAAGTCACGGTCAGTGGAAAAGAGATTGTCCTCCTGGCGATCCCGCCGCAGACATTCCAGGTCCTCTGACCGTTCAAAATCTAGATCCAGGTCTTCAGAAAAGGGAGGAGGCAAAGAATACTCCTGGAGGTTCAGACATCGATCTGGTTCCTCCGATCGTTCAAAATCCAGGTCAAGATCCGTTGAGAAAAGAGGTCGGAAGGCATCTGTACGGAGGTCCAAACGCCAGCGCTCCAAGTCCTCTGATCGCTACAAGTCTCGATCCAGGTCGGTAGAAAAAAGAGATCGAAAGCAATCATCGCGGAAGTCTAAACGTCAGCGCTCCAAGTCCTCTGACCGGTACAAGTCTAGATCCAAATCGGTGGAAAAAAAGAAGGAATCCTCACGAAAATCCAAGCGCAGACGCTCAAAATCTTCTGAACGTTACAAGTCTAGGTCTAGGTCTGTCGAAAAAAAGCGCAAGGAGTCTTCAAAAAAATCCAAACGGAAACGTTCCAAGTCCTCTGACAGCGTTAAGTCAAGGTCCAAATCCGTAGAAAAAAAGGATAAGTCATCCTCAGCAAAGTCCAGTAGCAAGCATGTGGAGTCTTCTGAACTTCAGGAGTCAGCCAAAGGTCTTGACAAAGACGTTCCTCAGTCTTCTTTTGGTAGCGAAGGTAACTCCTCCAATGGTCCCACATCAGTAGCTTTGTCTGATGAGGGAGTAAATGGCCCAGTGCTGCCGCCTTCATTTGGAAGTGGATTGTCCAAAACTTCAGAGAGCCTCGAGGAAGGCTCCTCATCAGTTGAAAAAACAGATCTGCAGCATTCTGCCCCATCTGAATTTGATACCTCCAAAACCGCAGATGACCAGGAATTGAGATCCACATCTGTGGAAAAAACACAGGATTCAGAGCTGTCTATGACGTCTGAAAATGGATCGACTGAAAAACCTGAACTTCCATATTCCACATCCAAGTCAAGATCCTCATCTGTTGAAAAAAGGGGAGATCTAGAAAATTCTTCAGGAGCAGAGTTCCATCTCTCTGCGTCCCGTGGAGATGAGACCAGAACTGCACCTCTCAGAGAAGTAGAAGGTCCAGAGCTTCCTCCGGGACTTAAAATAGACATGCAAGTTCAGTCGTCTTCTCTCCCGTCCGAAGATGGGCTCTCCAACCTGTCTGATGGTCATGAATCACGGCATACCCCTGGTGGACACACAGAGCTTTCCCAGGTTCTGCAAGTACCTGAACATGAGTCTTCCCAGCTGGCCGACAGCCCTGGAGCAGTGGAAGCTCAGAGGCCTTTCCTGCCACCTGAAATGATCCGTCCTGTGATCCCTGATGGCTGTGAGTCAGGCCACATGCAGGAGCCCTCTCTGGCTTCTGAGAGTGGACACTTCACGTCTCCTGATGGACATGGATCAGGATCCAGCCTTGCTGCGCCGTTAGAGGAGCATCCGTTGTCTGTAGGCAAGTCCTTTAAGTCACCGCATGGAAATGAGCAAAGATTTTTATCTGTTGAAAAAGTCAAGGCTCCAGATGTTTCCCTGACATCGGTGTGTGGTTCTGTTGAGGTGTCTGCTGACCTCATTTCAGTGTCTTCTTTTGAAGTTCATGAGTCCAGATCGTCTGTTGACAAAGGTCTAGATGGTCCAACACTTCCACAAGTGCTTGAGGTTGACTGCTCCAGATCTTCGGAAATGCACGAATCGAGATACCTGACTGGAAAAATAGATGGTGCAGGATCTTTGGTGATGTCAAAAACTGGGATTCCCATATGCCACGATGGCCACAAAGCAAAGTACAATTCCTTTGAGCAAACAGAGAGTGCCGAACTGTCAGTAGCATCTGAGCTCCGGTGTTCCATCTTTCCTGAAGGCTATAAATTGACATCTGCCGCAGTTGAGAAAGTGGAGATCCAGAAGCCTTCTCTCACCCTGGAGAGTGGCCTCTCCGTGTCTGCTGATGGTTGTGAATCAGTGAGCACACCTGAAAAACTGCAGCCCCCGGTGACGGCTGTGACATCGGAAGGTGGGATTCTGCTGTTGCCCGACAGCCACGAGCTCAGACCCGTTCCTGCAGAAAAAGCAGAGGTGCTGAATTCGTCCGAACTGAAACACCTGGTGTCCCCTGATGGCTACAAGCTGAGATCTGCCTACAGCGAAGAAATACAGGTGCAGGAGCCCTTTCTGATAGTGGAAGGCAGGTGCTCTGTTGCCTCCGATGGTCACGAGTTGGCATCCACCCCTCTTGAAAGAGCTGAAGAGCCTTCTCAAGTGTCTGAAAGTGAGTACACGGTAGGGCTTGATGGCCCAGAGTTGACATCCACCCCCGCTGAAAAAGCAGAGCTGCGGAAGCTTTATCAGATGCCTGAAGAAAGATCTCTGGAGTCCTTCGACAGCCGGGACCTGCGGTCACCCTCTGCTGAAAAGACACAGGTGCAACAGCCTGCCCTGGTGTCTGAAAACGAACATGGCGTGTCCTGGGTGGGCCAGGAGTTGAGGTGCAGCTCTTCTGAGAAGGCAGAGATGCAGGAGGAGGCTGTGGTTCCTGCCCGTGCTGTATCTGCTGAAGATCACAGATTGCCCGCTTTCTTGGCTGGAAAACCAGACGTGCACGAGTGTTCTCTGCTGCCTGAAAATGAATATGGTGAGTCTCCTGAGGGCCAGGAGGTGATGGCCAGCCCTGCTGAGAAGGAGGTGCAGGAGCCTTCTCTGGCACCTGCTAGTCAATATTCCATCTTCCGTCAAGGGCAAATACTGCAGTCTGGCCTCGCTGAAACCGCAGCAGTGCAGGAGCCGGTGCTGGTCCCAGACAACCAATACGCCGCATCTCCCAAGGGGCGGGAGCTGCTCTGTGCTTCCACGGAAAAAGCAGAGGTGCAGGAGTGTTCTTTGCTCTCTGAAAACGAGTACCGTGCATCCCCCCAAAGGCATCTTTTGAGATCCAGTCTTGTTGCGAAAGAAGAATTGGAGGAACATTCTGAAGCATCTGAAAGTGAAAGTTCGATATCCACCGATAGCCAGGAGTTGCAGTCTGCTGTTGCTGGAAAACCAGAGGTGCAAGACTTGTCCTTGTCTGAAGGTGAATGTCCTATGACCCCTGAAGGTCAGGAGCTGCATTCCAGCCCTGCTAAAAGACTAATAGCCAGGGAACCTTCTCTGACGTCTGAACATGCTCTGTCACCTGAAGTGTACAAGCCAAGACCGGCACATGTTGAGAAAACAGAGGGCGTGGATTCTGCTTTGACAGCTGAACGTGACCACCTCTTTTTTGAGAGCCAGGAGGTGAGTTTCGCCTCTCTTCAGAAAGCAGATGTGCGGGACCGTTCTCCAACACCTGAAAATGAGCATGGAGCATCCCCTGACGGGCAGGAGTTGAGATTTGCCACTGTTGGAAAAGTAGACGGTGTTGAACCTTTGACACTGAATGATAGAGCCTCGATGTCCCCTGATGACAGTGACTTGAAATCCATCCCTGTTGAAAAAATGGATCATGCGATGCCTTCTTTAATGCCTGAAGGGCGCCCGGTGTCTCCTGATAACTACAGTGTGAGATCAGGCCCCGGTGAAGAAACGGGAGATCTGGAGCCCTCTTCAAGATCAGAGCGTAGATACTCCACGTCCTCCTATCAGGAAGGTCATGAGCCAAAGTCTCCCGTGGAGGAAGAGGGTCTGGAGTCCTCTGTGACTTCTGAACATAGACGATCCGTGTCCCCTGAGGGCCATGACCAGAAATCTATTGCAGATGAAGAAACTGATGATCTGGAGAGGCGTTCCACTTCCCCTGATGAGCACGAGTCAAGATCTAGCGAAGAAGCAGAGGATCTGGAGCAGCCTTTGACCGCAGAACGTAGGTGCTCGGAGTCCTCTGATGAGCACGAGTCAAGGTCAACCACCGGAGAAGAGGCAGAGGACGCAGAGGCCTCCTTGGCAGCTGTAAGAAGAGACTCGGTATCCTCTGACGACCGTGAGTCAAGGTCTGCTGCGGGAGAAGATGTAGAAGATGAGGAGCCCTCCTTGACAGCTGAACGTAGACACTCCACATCTTCTGATGACCATGAGTCGAGGTCTACAGCTGATGAAGAAGCAGAGGATTTGACGGCTGAACACCGCTCTGTGTCTCCTGATGGACGCGAGTCGAGGTCAACCGTTGGTGAGGAAGCAGAGGACCAGGAGCTCTCTTTGACAGCTGAGCGTAGACACTCCACGTCTTCAGACGAACAGGAGTCAAGGTCTACTGCCGGCGAAGATGCAGAGGATGTGGAACCCTCCTCAGCAGCTGAGCAAAGAGATTCCACCTCATCAGATGAGCAGGAGTCAAGGTCTACTGCTGGTGAAGAAGCTGAGGATGTGGAGCCTCTGACAGCTGAGCACAGACGGTCCGCATCTCCTGATGGGGCTGAATCGAGGTCTACCACTGCTGAAGAAGAAGGAGAGGATGCAGAGCCCTCCTTGACAGCTGAACAAAGGGAGTCCACATCATCAGATGAGCATGAGTCGGAGTCTTCCAGTGGGGAAGAGGAGGGAGAGGACGCAGAGCCCTCTTTGGCCGATGAAGAAAAGCAGGATTCCTTGCCTCTTGAGCAGTCGGAGGAACAGGACTCTTCCTTTGTCCCTGAAAGTAGACGTTCTGAGTCTTCCGAACGTGAAAAATCCAGATCCAAATCAGTTGATAAAGCGTCTGACAAAGAGTCTCCACAGAGATCTGTAAGCAGACTCTCGAAGTCTCCTGCTCGCCAAAAGAGTCGATCCACGTCTGTAGAGAAAACAGCGGACAAGGAGTCCGTGCGGAGGTACCGACGGAGACGCTCCAGGTCCACAGCCCACCAGAGGAGCCAGTCAACATCTGTGGAGAAAACAGCAGACAAGGAGTCCTCACGCAGGTCCCGCCGGAGACGCTCCAGATCCGCTGCTCGCCAGAGGAGCCAGTCCAAATCTGTGGAGAAGGCGGCAGACAAGGAGTCGTCGCGCAGGTCCAGAAGCCGACGCTCCAGGTCCTCCCAGCGCAGATCCAAGAGATACGACACGGACTCGCGCTCCAGACGGAACCGCTCCAGGTCAGCCACGCGGAGGAGAGCGTCCAGATCCCGCTCCAGCTCATTGTCCCGTTCCAGGCACAGGAGGAGAAGCAGGTCAAGGTCGGCGTCGCGAAGGCGGCGTTCCTTGTCCAGAGACAGGCGCAAGAGGTCGCAGAGGAACAGGTCGAGGTCTACTGACAGGAGGAGGAGGAGATCCGACTCCCGAGACCGCAGGATATCGCTCCGGTTGCGGAGCAGGAGCCGCACCCCGCTCCGCCAGAGGCGGTCGCGGTCCAGAGGGAGGAGACGGAGCTCCAGCAGGTCCCCGATCCGGCTGCGGCGCTCCCGCTCCTCGGGGAGAAGGCGCTACAGCAGGTCCCCCGACCGGCGCAGGTCCAGGTCCTCCGAGTTCTCCTCCAGATCACCCAAACGTCTTACAGACCTGGGTAAGTGAGTGCTTCGCTTTCAGTACTCCCACGGCGAGGTGGTAGTGGGTGGGTTTGCATAGTCCCACTTTAGCTCCGGAGCATTCACAAGGGATGTCTCGGAAGTCACTCTGTGCATTAGTTTTAGGCAGTGACTTCCAGCAGGAACTTCTGTGTTGGAGCGAAATCAGTGCTGAGCATTTGAATGAAAACCTCTTTAGAGCCAGTTTTACCTTGGGTCTAGAGCTTTTGTACAAAAGTAGCAGGTTGCAGTCTCAAGGAACATCCTGCGTGGCAATAGCAAAGGCCAAGTACTTGTATGTAAGAAAATTTAGAACTTCCACTCCTGAGAGCGAAGGTCATTCAGGTGCCAGTTGGAGGGTCCCAAGCTCTGTTGTCAGCTGTTTCCAGGACTCTGTCTTGCCTCTTGCCTGTGGTAAGAAATCAAAGGAAAGAGAGACTTGTTCCTGAAAACAGCCCCAGACCCAGCAGGTCGGAAAATAAAATCTTACGAGCTGCATCTTTTCTCTGTGCTTGTAGGAAGAGAGGCCGTGGTGTTTCCTTGGGTGGTGAGTTAATAAGGGGAAAGAAGGTTTGAACTGGGAGATGAGCTCTTGCACAGCGTGTGAGGAAACCTGTGGTGGGCTTGAGGTTCCGAACCTTCCAGTCCTGCCTCCCAGTTACCATGGAAGCCTTCCAAACTGGCAGGAGGCTTAATTTAATTTCATCTGTTATTTCTGCGTTAGGGCTGTCCTCCTTATTAAAGCAAAAAAGAACTTCTCTTTTAAAAAAAACCCCAAACCTTTTCAGACAAGGCCCAGCTACTTGAAATCGCCAAAGCCAACGCAGCCGCCATGTGTGCGAAGTCTGGCGTGCCCTTACCCCCGAGCCTCATGCCTCTGCTGTCCCAGAAGAAGGATGACAAAGCCAACCAGAAATCCTCGAGGGACACCCTGAAGGAGCTCACTGAGGTGAGGGAGAGCGGCACCATCAAGCCTGGAAATGACCGCACTGGGGTTGGTGACGTGGGGTGGGAGGTTGTCGCTGCGTGCTGCTGTCACCTGGGAGCTGCCTGGTGTTCAGAATCCCTGAATCCCTGAGGCTGGAAAAGCCCTCCTAGCCCAGGGAGTCTCAGCTGTGCCCACCTTGTCCCCGTCACAGAGCACTGTGTGCCACCTCCAGGCCTTCCCTGGACACCACTAGGGATGGGTACTCAAACCTCCCTGGGCAGCCCCTGCCAAAGCCTGACGACCCTTTTGAGCCCTTATTCTCCACACAGTTTTTATTTTTTAAGTCATCAAAAGTGGTGTTTTTAATTTCATGGAAATACATTCTGTCAAATCATTTTGCTTTTTCTAATTTTTAGTTTTGATTCTGTTCTAATTTTGGACAAACAGGTAGATGTCCCTGAAGTCCTGTCAGTGAAATCCAGAGTTTTCACTCCTGATTTTTTGTTCTGGTGTAGTTAGTTATGGTTTGAGTTGGAAGGAACTTCAAAGCTCAGCCTGTCCCTCCCTCTGCCATGGGCAGGAGCACCTTCCTCTGTCCCAGGGTGTTCCAAGCCCTTTCCAGGCTGGCCCTGGACTTCCCTCAGAACAGAGAAAATCTGGAATAGAAAAACGCCTTAATTTATTTTTTTTTTTAATTGCATCGTGAGTGTGACAGTTCTGAAATGGTGTTTATAGAAATAATCTGAGATGAAGCAGTGTCCAGGTGCTGAGACATAATCTGCAGTTGTGCCTGGGCTGGGGGAGCAGAAGTACTGAACAAGAGCCGAGTTGGTGCCCTGTGGTGATGTGTGGGGATGTTTCTCACGTACCCTGAGCAAGATCCAGCATAGTGCTGATCTGCAGGCTCCAAATCTGCTCCTCCCTCCTCTTTCCAACTTTGGAGATCTGCTGAATGATGTTTCCGTTCTTTTGGCTCCAAACTGTGCACAGAAGCAGTGCAGGCGGTAGAAAATAAAGACGTTTTAACCGTAACATTCTGGCTTCTCAAGAAAGTCTTTTTGTCTTTGGTCCTTTTCCTACTCTCTTTTCTTTCCCCCCAGGGAGCCTCCTCCCACTTCGACTGTGGTCTCCCCTTAACACCTCTGTTTTAATTCTGTTGCACATCACGTGGGGGTGTGTTGCACAGCTGGCCAACCCCAAAGTACATCTGCTGATGCTAAAAGATTTTCCACCTCCTGGTTTAGGAAAGAAAACCACTTTTTTTTTTTTTTTGATAGAAAATGTTCTTTGAGTTTGAAATGTTCAAATGAGTTTGGCTTGAAAGCTCACGTTTACTCAGAGCTGATATTTGCCTCTGTTTTATTCTTCAGAAATGCAAGAAGATTGCTCAGAGCACTGATGATGTGATAGTGAACAAGCCTCATGTTTCTGATGAGGAGGAGGAGGAACGTCCTTTCTATAACCATCCTTTTAAGCTGAGTGAACCCAAACCTATTTTCTTCAACTTAAGTGTGAGTGCTGCTTATATTTTTAATGCTTTCAGTCCTGGTTCTTTTTAATTGTTACAAGTAAACTCTACAGAAATTTGTCAAGGGTTGATAATCTTGGTGAAACTGGAAGTATTTTTTAATCAAGTTGAAGAAACACTCCCAGTTCCATCAAGGTTAAATTGATTATCTTGGTAAAATTGTGAGCGTTTATTTAAATGCATCTGGAAATCAAATGCTTTGAAGCATGGGTTAGAATTTGTTTAAATTTTGTTGGGGTTTGGGGGTTTTTTGGGGTGGTGGGTGGGGGGTTTTTTTTTTAGTTTTATTTGGGGTGAGGGGTTGTGCCCATGAAAGTCTGTTCTGATTTTGAAGGCTATAAAGCACTAAAAAAGTTTTAATATGCTCAGCTAAACCAGAAAATAACATTCCTGGGTTTGTGTATAAACATCTGTAGCTGGTGGCATACATAAAATAAGCAGTAGTGCACATTTACATAAGGTGTAAGGTAGAAATGGATTTAGATTTTATATTATATTGTCAGAAAAGGCCACAAGGAAACTCAAGAAACCTTGGAATTCTTCCAGGCTCCGAGGAGGAATGTTTTCTAGTGGTTATGGGCTGCTCTGCCTCTTGGTCTTGTTTTTGCCCCTCTCCTAAAACCATTCCCATCCACGTTCCTCCGAGTTTATCCAGTATTATGCAGTGCTGCCAGCTGTGTTTGCCTCTTGGATGGGAACCTGGCAGGGATTTCTGCAGGTTTTTAATACATCAACAACACCAAGGAAAACAAGGCCAGAGACATCATCTGCTGGGAGACTCAGGCTGCTGCTAAAAACAGGAGCAGAATTAGAAACCCAAATGCTGAGAGCTGCCTTCTCTCCACTCGTGGAGAGCTTTTGATCACAGGCAATGTTTTGCTGCCCAGGATTTTTTTACCTTGGGACTTTCCATGCAAAATACCTGTGGTGGCAGGAGGAGGTTGTTCATGATGTGAATGGGGTCAGCTGGGAGACGAGGGTCAGGGATTTGGGGTTGCTGAAGTTGTTTTAAGGGATTTCTCATCTCTGATAGCACAGTTTGTAGGTCACTCGTGTGTTTTTAGGGCTGTGCCAAAGTGATTAATTATAAAGGCTTATTATTACTCTGGGGTAAGACTGAGTGTTCTGTACAAACCAAATCCCAGGTGTTTGCAGCAAAACCACCTCAGGAACCTTGAGGTGTTTTCAGCTCTTAACTTCTCCTCCTTCTATTTCTCTCAGACTCCCAGCATAAAACCAGCACCGCCACCCCAACCGAAAAACCAGGTCAGCCTGTCCAAGGAGTTCCCTGTTTCCTCTGGGTCTCAGCACAGGAAGAAGGAGGCAGACAGTGTGTATGGAGAGTGGGTTCCCGTGGACAAAAACGGCAAAGACGACGGCAAGGACGATGTTTTCCCCAAGCCAGCCATTGAGGTAAGGAAGGCAAGGACAGCATATCATATAAGAAAACCAAAACCATCACCTGAGCAGTCTGGTAGCAAATTGCAGTCTGGGGGGGGGAAAAAAATTAAACAAACAAAAGACAAACACTTAAAAAGGTAGTGTCTAACACTGCACTAAGCTGAGGAGCTGAGCTCTGCAAATGGGGATGCTCACGTGGGCAGCGTGGAAGCAGCCTGTGCCCAGCCTGCTTCTGGCAGCTGCTGACTTCTTGGTCTCAACAGAATTTTCAACTGTAGCTGGAAGGGGAACAAACTTCCCAGTTGAGTTTCCTGCAGAGGTTAGTTAGTAGTACCTTGAGATTTGCACAATAATGTATGTAGTGCTAAATAAAATGGTCCCACCAGTCTTAGAACAAGAACATCATGCTGGAATGTAATCCATGAAAAATTTTAAGTCACTTCCTCTGGATGTATTGATCTTTTAGCTTTCCGGTCACTTTTTCTCCCATGACTGTTTTGCACGTGGCCTTCCAAAGGACAATCTAATTGTGTGGATAATAAACTGAAAAAACCGAACCAAGTGTTTTTCCCCTTGGAATTTCTTCCAAAGAACGTTTCTGGGGGCCTTTTTAATTAAGTGAATCAAGTATTTAAGAGAGATGTTAATATTTTTAAGTTGATGTTGCCTCAGTGCACCTGAAGCCTTGTCCTCACACCTTCCAAAGCCTCCCCATCAATTTCTGACAAAGCCATCTCAGCACTTGGTGCATTTTATTTCTCAAGACCTTTCTGGTATTGCTCAGTTCGCTCCCCGAGGCACGGGTAGAATTTTCTTCTGGGTCTTTTGCAGCACCAAAAGCACAGAGGTTATAACTTGGCCAGCATTTTCATTGAATCCCTCAGAATTTGATGGTTGGGCACCCAGTTCCTTGTTCCCTCAGCACAGGTGGGAGCTGCACTTCGGGCTCTCGTGCTCCAGTAAAAACCCTGAGATGTTTGTGCAGATTGTCGTTCCCATTTTCACTGCAGTAAATATATTTAACATAACTTCCTTTCCTTCCTGTTGTGTGTATCTTTATAAATGCCTGTAACTACCTTGTCTGTTTTTGTATTTTGTAAATAAATCTTTTGATTTGCCTTTACCTTAACTTGGTTTGTGTTAAGGGTGATTTCAGGGGCGTTAGCTCCCAGCAGGCTGTACCATCCCCTGGGGTTTGGGAAGTGCAGGTACAGGATTGCTGTGTGTTCCTCCAGGGAGTCTTGACAGGTAACACAGTGCTTCTCTGCTTAATTCTTTATTGTTCAGGAGGACTCTGTGGTGGAAATGGCTCCCTTGGAGCAACATGAGGCAGATCAGCTCCCTTGCTGGGGGAGTAGAGAGCTGGGAGTGCTTGGAACTTGAGAAAATTTCACCTAGAATTGACCATTGTTGCTGATTTTGCAATACGGTGGCAGTTCCGATGCAAGTCTTGACATTAAACCCCACACGGTTGGTTTCGTCGCCGTGTTTTCATTCACATGCTATTTGTGGGCTCAGTCTGAAATGACCCTGCTGATACATGACAGCTTGTTTCCATAAAACCTCACGCCTTAGAGTAGTTGTGTGTGGTAGCAGGAGAAGGAGGGGAAGGTGCGGAGTGCTCTGAGGGCTCGTCACGTCTGGAGCAGGCACAGAGACCTCTGAGGAAGGAATGTTTGGAAGTGCGGAGTGGCAGGGTTGGGTTATCCCAGGTGACTGGTGCAGAGATGCTGTTGGGACCTAAGGATGCAGTAAAAGCATTCGTGGACCTCCAGAGGGTGTAAAAGCTGCTTTTTATTCACTTCAGTAGTTGTGATTTGTGGGGGAAAGTCCTGAGGAAGGGGATCAGCCAGGAGAGCTCTGGGAGAGAGCAGCACCTCACTTCCACCTGCTTTCCTTGACTCAGGAGTGACAACAACTTCTTATACCTCAAGCAGAGATGGTTTGTTGTTTTTTTTTTTTTTTTTTTTTTTTTTTTTTTTTTTTCTGTTTGTTTGTTTTTTCAAGATCCAAAGCTGCCAGCGAGTGTCTTGACATAACACAGAGCCCTGATGGTCTCCAAAATGGAGCAATGTTTGGGAATTAACCCAACAGGGAATGTTGCTAGGCCCCAGTGTGCTAAAGCACTAATACACCTGTTTTAGCATGGCAGTGGTCCCCTCTGGTTTCGTGGACTGCTTCCATGCCTTTGTGTATTGCTGGATTGAAACTCTTGGTGAGTAGAAGAACTTTTATTTGTCTCCTGGACCAGTTTCACAAAGAGGAAATGAATTATTTTAAGTATGTGAGAGAAACTCGAAAACTCGGCCCGTGTGCATTTGCAACAGGCATTTTTACATCTGTGCTGTTGTGTGAGGGGATTGTTAGATAATATTTTAATTCCTCTTGTGCCTTTTTATGTTTTGTGTGTCAAGAAATAAGCACTGAACTCAGTCCATAGGCACCTAGGACTTTTGGGATTTTAGCTCCGTTTGGGTCAGTGCCAGGTACTCCAGCAGTGATCTTCCCAACAGAAACACCTTTGTCCTAAACACCCCATTAAAAAGAAAAAAATCTTAAAATCAGATTTAATAGGGCACAAAAGCAATTCCTGTGTTAGGTGCCGTTGGAGATGTTCATATCTGTCTCTTCCTTTTGGTATATTCTAAATTCTTGACCAGGTTCCTGGGAGGACAGGGTTTATGGTTTAACAGTGTTTTGTTTTTGTTCAGCTGAGTCAATTTTAAAGGAGTTTCAGTTCCTCCTGCTGGCCCTTTAGTACAAAATGTGTGAGAAGTTGAGGTTGAGATGGTGACAGCAAAAGAGGCAAGGCTTTTACAAAGCGAATGACAGTGAAGTTCAGGTTAACCCATTGCCTTGTGTGTGTGTGTGTGTGTGTGTGCCAGCTGCTGTTCTTACTGCGTTTCTTCTGTGCCTCAATCAGTCCCTGCCCTTCCAGCCTCTGTCACATCTCAAGAAATTCCATTTGTCTTTGCACCCTCTTCCCTTTCTGCTTTCCGAACAGAATGATCTGTAAAATGCACATCCTTTGAGGAGCAGGGCACGAGGATTTAATAGAACAGCTGCACACCAGCCAGAATTCGTTACATTTTTAGAGCCCCAGATGTTGTGGATTTCTCTCCCGATGCCTTTGCCCAGAGTGAAGGTTTGCAGTGAGCTCCTGCCTGTATTTCATGTTTTCTTTATATTTTACTGCAGCTCAGCAGCACAGATATAGATCACTCTTTCCAAAGCAGTGGATGCTGTGAGCTCACAGCCTGGTTTTACAGAATCCCCGAGGCTGGAAAAGCCTTCCCAGCCCAGGGAGTCCCAGCTGTGCCCACCCTGTCCCCAGCCCGGAGCTCTGAGTGCCACCTCCAGGTGACACCTGCAGGGACGGGCACTCCAAAGCTCCCTGGGCAGCCCCTGCCAAGGCCTGAGCACCCTTTCCATGGGGAAATTCCTGCTGCTGGCCAAGCTGAGCCTCCCCTGGGCCAGCCCGAGGCCGTTCCCTCTCCTCCTGTCCCTGTTCCCTGGGAGCAGAGCCCGACCCCCCCGGCTGTCCCCTCCTGGCAGGGACTTGTGCAGAGCCACCAGGTCCCCCCTGAGCCTCCTTTTCTCCAGGCTCAGCCCCTTGCCCAGCTCCCTCAGCCCCTCCTGGGGCTCCAGCCCCTTCCCCATCTTCATTCTCTTCTGGTTTAGGCTGAAGATGAGAATTAGAAACACTTAAAGTCAAGATTGTGGAATGCATCTGATTCCTGCTGGAATTTTTTTGTACAGACAAGCTTTAGTGTGACTTTAAAGCAGAGTGCTCATGTGAACAACTTTGCATGCATTTTTAGTGTAATTGCATTTAATTCTGTTTATTCTGATCAGATGTTGGCTGACAAGATCTCGTTGAACAGTAAAATGCATCTCTGTTACACACCAGAGTTTTTCGTGACAGACGGTTCTTAGAAAATAAATCATCGGATATTTTGCGTGTAGAGGTGATTTTACATTTACCAGGGTGTTGCAGTTTAAATTCAGGTTTGTCTTTGCTCAGGGAAGCCCATCTTGTGTGGATTGAAGTAGTCCCAGGATTTCCATCATGTTGCCTGTTTGTCGAAGCAGCTCTTCACTGTGTGACCCCACCTGGTAGCGTTGATCCTGCAGCAGCAGACGTTGTCGTGCTCTGCCGTGTTTTTACGAATGCTCTTTTTCCTCCTAGTGCGTGGACATAACCACAGCCATGAACGACAGAGCAGTGGCCCAGAAAAGGCTCAATGAGAACTCCTTTGACCTGGAGGCCATGTGCATGCTCAACAGGGCACAGGAGCAGGTGAGCTGGGGCCTTCCACAGCATTTTGGGGGGGGCTTGAGGAAAATCAATGTTTCCCTTCCGTGGCAGCTGATTTTTCTCTCCTCTTTGAGTCTGGAAGCTCGTTTGTGGTCCAGCGTTACCAAGTTCTGCCCTGGTTTTGCACTTGTAACGCTGAGTGTTGATGAGCTCCTTGGTGCATTGCACGTTTTCACCCCGAGTCACTCTGAAACGTCGTTTCAAATTTATTTCTCCTTGCGGTTCGGCTGCACAGATGTAGGTAATTCTGTCAGCACAGTGGGTTCAGCAGCTTTGAGGACGAGGAGAGCCTGAACTCACTGGAGTTGGAGCTCAGGTTTCAGGGTGACCGTTCAGGTGCTCAGATTTTGGGAGCACCTGCTTTTCATCTGAGTGTCAACTAACGCACCAAATGCCAAGAGCACCGTGTGAGAATTCCTGAGAGACTGCAGAGAATTGCAGAGGGAGAGGCGGAGACGTTCATGTTTGGTCTCAGTGTGGGTTTTGCCGTTGCAGATCGACGCCTGGGCTCAGTCCAACTCCATCCCTGGGCAGTTCACGGGCAGCACGGGAGCGCAGATCCTGTCCTCGGACGAGCTCACCAACAGCGGGCCCCAGGCGTGGATTCGAAAGGTAGAAGTGACACAGACACTGCTGTCTCAGCACCACACTTTGCAGCACTCAAGGATTGCGAAATTGCAGGAACACAGTGCCTTTGTGGCAGAGCGTGTGCCCAGTGCAGCAGGCTGGGCTCAGGCCCTGTCCCTCGGTGTCACTGAGGCTGTGACAGTGCCCAGCCAGGCGTGACCGGCGAGACACAGCCTGCCGCTGACACGACACTGCTGCTGGTGCTGGCAGTGGCACACCCCTCACTGCCTCGCTGGCACTGGGACACGTCAGGCAGGAAAGTTTTTTTATCCTGCTGCCGGTGAAATCAGCATCGGTTTTTTGGCATCGGCTTCAGCGAACCAAGTCCCACACTGCCCTTGTGTTTGCCTTGGTTCTCTCTGGTTGCTCCTTTGCCTCTCTCTGGATCACCAGGGTTTTCTGGGAGCCAGAGATGTGGAGGATTAAAGCAGGAGTTGCAGTTAATAAGTTGCTCTCACTCTGATATTAAGATGCAGTGCAGTAGTTCCCTCGTGCTGTGGGTTTTCACTGGCTGATTGTGGGGTGTGGTGCGTCCTCCATCCATGTGTTTTATACATTTAGTTACTCAAGCTGCATCTTTGCCAGTGAACACTGATCTGGTGCTCTGTCAGGAAGGAGAACTGAGGAATTCAAGCAGCATCCACCTTCCAGACACAAGGAATGACTTAAGCTGGTCAGTCTGGCAGGTGCTGCAGTTCAATGCGTATCAGCTTGGGTTAGGACACCCTCCAAGCTGGGAGGTCACATTTGAGGCTTAGGTGGAATTTTCCATAACAGTTGGTGTCAGCTGAACAAAAAAAAGTCTGGAGTTACAACATCCTGAAAATAGAAACTTTTTTTTTTTTTCTTGCCAGGATTCACTAACTTCTTTTTCCACTTCATATAGCCAAGCAGTACAGAGAGCCAGGGAGCACAGATTTGAATTGCTGGCCAGATGGGAATCTTCTGGGATCTTGTCAGTGTTAATGTAGAACGTGCACGATAAAGTCTGATTTTAACAATTATGAACCAACTTGAGATTGTAGCGAAAAAGCTGCCTTTGATGAAGACACCCTTTGTTCCTGGCGGAGGGAACTGTGAAGCACAGGGATGTGTCAGTGAGGAAGGAGCTTTCGCACTGGGAGGCTTGGGAAGGAGCTCAGCAGGGCTGTGAGGGGAGGGTTCTCCCTGTCTGCAGCACCTGGAATGGGCTCCCAAGGCCCTGGAAAGGGAGCAGCTCTGGGCGGCTCTTTTCCCAAACCTCCTCCCTGGGCTCCCCTGTGATGGCAGTGACAGGAGGGGCTGCTCACAAGGGTGAAGTGGAAAGGGCCAGGTGTGTTTTCCTGTCCTCCGGCTTCACTCTGGCATCCGCTTTGAAGCAACCCAAAAGAGCAGCCAAAAAAACCAAACGCCAACCCAACAAAAATGCTTCGGGGCGAGAAGGTGGGAGAAGAGCGAGCGCGGTCTGTGCTCGTGGACACGACTGCTGCGAGGAGCAGAGAAACGATGGAGCATTTCGTTGGATCTGGGCAGCAGCCAGGCAGCAGCAGCAGCCAGGCAGCAGCAGCAGCTCTCCTGCCCTGCCCAGAGCTGGGAATGTGCTGTGGCTGCACTGCAGGCTCTGGGGCTGGGCACAGAGGAGTTGGTGGCTGAGGGAGGCGAGGACAAAGTCCTCTCCCTGCTCTGGCAATGCTCAGCTGCTCTCCTGCTCTGCCAGCTTCCTCCTCTCAGAGGGCCCAGAGCTGCCTGGAAGTGCTCTGGGACTTGGGGGAAGCCTCACACAGCTTCATGTGCAGTCCTCCTGCGGCTGCAGGAAGATTTCACAGGAAGGAGTAGGGATGTGGTTCTGAATCCATGTTATCTTTCTCAGGGACAGGAGTGCAAGCCACCCATGAAATGCAAAGTCCTGGTTGTGTGTTATTTTGTTTGGACACCTGAAATTGTGTGACAATTATCAGTTACTGAGTGTAGCACCGAGGAGTCACGCTGGTGCTCCCTTTTTGGCCTAAAAATTGTATCTTGGCATAAAAAAACCCCCCCGGTGTTTCTCCCTCAGGCCAGGAGTTGGACTTTGATCCTGATGGGTCACCTCCAACTCGGGCGTGTTCCGTGTGTCTGTGACTTTGATCTGCAAGCAGGGCTGCGGAGTTTCTTGGGGGATGTTGTGTCTGTGAGTTAAAGCACATCTCTGGCTGAGGCTGTTTGCTGAAGGCATTTCCCTTGGGAATTTGCCACGGGAGGAGCTGTGGCCATCCAGCACAGACTGAGCCCGTGGCAGCCACTTCATCTGGGTCTCAGGAAAGAAGGAAGTGGAGCAAGCGCAGCCGCTGGGTGTGACAGAGGTCACCACAACGCCGGGGAGGTGGAACAGGACAGGGACTCAGGAGGGCAGGAAGGGGCTTGGGGAATTTGTTGGCTGAGCTCTGTCTTCACTTTGCATTTCGTGGATTTCACCTTTTCTTGTCCTTTCCCAATGGCTCTGGCGAGGTAATGTGCACTCAAACCAGACTCTGCCTGGAACCTCACGTTGGGAATTAGGTCCTGCAGGGGTTCGTGTGGAGCGCTGGGGTGGGAGAGCAGGAATAAGGTTTGTGGATTGAATTCCTGGACTAATTCATGGTGCTCGTGTGCAGGGGCCTGAGCAGGGTCCATGAGAGAGTGATGTGGTGTTAGGTATAACAAATTAATGAACAATCCCCCCTTTCCCTTTGAAAAAGTGGCTTCTGTTTCCGTGTGTCACCATCAGTGTAATCAGTTCACAAATGTGACTCATCCTTTCTGAAGGTTGCTTCTATTTTTATTCCCTTTTTCCTTCCAAACACACTGTGCTGCTGAAGAAATGTCACAGCAAGTGGTGAAATGGTTCCTTTTTTTTTGTTTTTCCATGCAAATTCTGTTGAGGTCTGTTTACTCCCCCTTTCCCAGACTCACCACTTGGTTCTGGATTTATCAGCTCAATTCTGGAGCCTGAACTTGCTCCTCCAAATCCAGGGTTGTGCTCAGGGATGGCACTGGAGAGCTGCCGGGTCACTCGCTCCTGCTGATCCCTAGGGTGCAGAAAGTTCTGGAAAGTTCAGGCCTCCCTTCCCTCCCTCCCGTTCTTGCAGGCCCTGCAGAGCAGAACTCTGAGGGTGGAATAAAGCTGAGCCTTGTGGCTGCCCCTTGCAGGACTGCTGAGCTTCCCTCAGCCACGCCTGCTCTTCCTGCTGGGAGCAAGGAGCTTTCCCTGGGAGCCTGGCAAAGCAGAGCAGCTCTGTGCGCCCCAGCTGCCGGATATCGGGAAGGAATTCCTCCCTGGGAGGGTGGGCAGGCCCTGGCACAGGGTGCCCAGAGCAGCCCTGGCAGCGTCCCAGGCCAGGTTGGACTCGGAGGCTTGGAGCACCCTGAGAGAGTGGAAGGTGTCACTGCCCATGGCAGGGGTGGCACTGGGATGATCCTTGAGGTCCCTCCTGACCCAAAGCAGTCTGGGATTCCATAATCCCGTAAAATAGGTGTGTTTTGTTGGACTGGCTCCCCCCAGCCCTCTGCAGGTTTTCCCTGCAGCACCTGCAAGGGCTCGCGAGGCGTCTGCTGGGGATTCTTCAGCAAGGGATTCCTGCTCCTGTCTGTGGCAAGGATTGGGGCTGCTGCTGAAAGGGCCAGAGCATCTTCCGGCTCAGCACCCCAGCCCAAATTCCTTTCCTCAGGATCCCTGCAAGCTGCCCCCGGGGAGCAGATGTGGATCAGCTCCAGGAGCGTTTGGGCAGCGCTGCCGGGGATGCCCAGGCTGGGATTGTTGGGCTGTGCAGGGCCAGCAGCTGGACTTGGATGTTCCTTGTGGGTCCCTTCCCGCTCAGGAGATGCTGGGATTTGATTCGATGGGAAATTCTGCTGCTTGGCACAGATTTTTTTCCAAAGTGATGCTTATTCCTGGAGCTTGAACTTCCTTGGAGTTCAGCCTTTAGTCCAGCCCTGTGCTGTACCTGAACTGCTGCCCTTTGCCTTCGAGGCCTTGTTGCCTTTGCCTCCAAAATTGTTGCTCCAAAGAATCGGCCAAAAAAGTGAATTAAAACTGCTCTAAACCCTCTGAAGGAATGAGTTTTCAAAGGAAGTGCTTACGCAAGAACGTGGCTCCTTAGTGCCTCCATCTGTTGGCGAAAGGGAACTGGAATTTCATGGAATTTAGAGCTCAAAATGTCAGGAAAAAGTCTCAAATTGTCCCGCAGGCTCCCTCAAATGAAGATTAGTGAAAGAGAAATGCTTTTGTAAATAATCAGTTAGTTGTGACAGCGATAACCAAACGCTCAGAAACCTGGGGCTTCTTGCAGTCTATCCTCTTTCGTTTGTACCTGCAAAGGTCCAGAGCTGCTCAGGAGTTTTTAGGAGACTCACCCGTGGATGGTTTCTAAAATGAGCAGAATTGTGCCTCCCTGCTTTTGTGAACGTTTCTGTGAACTTCTCTGGTTTCCAGCGAGTTCCAAACCCAGCACCAGTTTTACCTCCCCCTCATTAAATCCTGGGCTGAGGGAAGTCGTGACTAAACTACACAAAAAATGCAGTGTACAGGTGGCACTAGAGGTTTACATTCACTTTACTATTAGAAGAAAAAAGCCAAACCAGGATCAAAATGCAAGAACCTTTTCCTTGCTGCAGACCTTTGCTTCCTCAGTGACCTCAGACCAGCTGGGCTTCTCCTAGCTCCTTTCCAGCTGCTACCGGAATTCCTTCCTCTAGCCTTTTAGTGGGATGCACAAGTATTTGTGTGTTCCGGAATTAAAATTATTATTATTAATAATGACTGTTGTTAATAATAATAAATCAGTAAGTCATTGTTGTCCCGGTTCTGTTGGTCACACCGAAGAGTGAGCACAAAATTCCTGCTGCAGTTCCTCGCCAGGATCCCGAATTCACCCAGGGAAGGGGTGCTTTAACGAGCCGCCCTTTGGAACTTACAGCTTCCTATTTGCAGTCTCTGGAGTTTGTTCAGGCTCTGGTAAATCCCGTGTAGGAACTCAGGGCTTGGGTTTTTTTGACCAGGAACAGGATATTTTGGTTCTGTTCTGTCCTTGCTCCAGCCCTGAGCCAGGACACGTCCAGGTGTTTGGGAAAGCCGAGTGAGCCCGCAGTGACCTCAGCAGGAGCTTGCCCTGTGTCCTTTGTGAACTGAACACACCCCGTGGTGCTGCCAGCAGCCAGGGAGCCCAAATCCTGCCCTCCCCGCAGGAGCCAGCCCAGCTCCAGAGCCTGGGGGTGCTTCTCTTAAAGGATGTTCCCGGAGAAGAGGGGAGGAGGGAGTGGGAAGTGAGGGAAGGGCCGCGGAGAGGTGTGTGGATGTTGTGTCCGAGGGGCTGGGCCTGCGCCAGCCCCAGCTCTGCTCCTCCAGCCGCGTGGATCCGTGTGGATCCAGACAGGGATTTCCTGGGCCCAGGCAGAGATTGGGAGCATTCCTGGCACAGCCCTCCAGCAAGGCTTTCCTGTCACACTCCTGGCAGCCTCCAGCATTGGGGGCTGGGCGCAGTCGTGTGTCGGAAATCCCTGGAAAACGCACGGTGTGCCAAAGGAACACCTGTGGCCGCGTTGCCTGCCGATGGAAACCAGGCACCTGGGAGCCCTGGGAATCCAGGATCTGCCAGTGCCGTGGTGGTGGCAGCCCCAGGCCTGTGCCGAGCTCCAGGAGCTGCCAGGGATGCCCAGGCCGGGATTGTGGGGCTGTCGGTGCAGGGCCGGCAGTCGGAGCCCGTGGTGCTGACGGCTCCCTTCCAGCTCAGGACATTCCGTGATTCTGTGAACTCCGGGGAAAACTCCTGCTCTCGCAAGCACAGCTCCAAAGGAAGCAGAAGCCCGAGTGTTGTGTGGATGTGCCCGGGGCCTCCCGTGCTCCGTGCCGGGCTCCAGCCTCGTGTCCGGGAAGGCAAGCAAGGTTCTGCTGTGATGGAAATGCTTGACTTGCTTATGGGGTCAGCGGGGGGGCACGAGAGATGATAGTTCACAGAATAACCTGTGAACTTTCACCCCTCTATATGGAAACTTGTTTCAGGGTCAAATCCTTGTAGCCGCCTTCTTGCCACGGTCAGTGCCAGCCCTACTATTCACAACACTGCGGCCAGCGAGGCCTAGGTACGTAACATTTAAGGAGTTTTTACAGTTCTTTACATCAAAGCAGATGTTTAAACTTTCTGTTGATAAGCTTTCCACCGTTTAAACAACTTTTGTTAATGCTCATTTGAAAGAATGTGAACGACTGCTGCTGCTAAACTGGGGGGCCAAGCGCCTTTTTCCGTTAAAATAAAAAGAGAGGGGAAAGCAAAACCTGTTTGTTCCATGTGGAATTTCAGAGTAGACCTTGAATGTGCAACTGCTGTGTAATGGATCAGGTGGGGAGAGGCTTTTTTTTTTTTCTTTCGTTTTGTTTTTTTTAGATTTAAACACGCCTAAACAGCCTGTGAATGTCATGACTCAATGTGCTTGTGTTCTGTTGGACGAGGAGGTGCCCCTGGCACAGCTGTGCCGGGATCAGTTCCCACTTCCCGAGCTGAGGAGATCTCTGGGATCAGAGCAGAGTGTTTAGAAACCGGATGGTTGTCGCTTGATTAAACACATCTGTCTGCAAAGGGTCACTGCCACTTTGGGATCACCTTTAGACTTGCCCTAAGTTGTTCTTTTTTGCCAAACATTGGTTTGTGTCTCGTGTGTCCGCGTGAGTTCCGGGTTCCACGCACTGGTTTGGGCTAAAAATCCACAAGAGCTCAGGTGGATTTTTTTTTTTTTTTCTTTTTCTTTTTATTATTCTTTTTTTTTTTTTTTTAATTGAGTCTGTGAAAAGTTGTTAGAAACTTTTTTTTTTTTTTTTTTGGAAGTTCCCACTTCTTATTTAAAATCCCAGCACTAACTTTAGGCCTTGTTTTACTTCTCTTTTTTCTGGATAGGATCAGTTCTTAAGAGCAGCCCCCGTAACTGGAGGAATGGGAGCTCAGCTGATGAGGAAAATGGGCTGGAGAGAAGGAGAAGGGCTTGGGAAGAACAAGGAAGGCAGCGTTGAGCCCATCATGGTGGATTTTAAGACAGATCGAAAAGGTGAGTCCTGCCTCAGAAATGTCTTGTGGATTCTCGGCTCTCACAGCTGCCTGGGGACGGCAGGAGGTGTTTTCTGGGTGGCTCCACTGGCACATGAGCAGCTTCTGCGCGTTTGCCAAGGCCTGGGCTCAGTCCAAAGCTTTGTGCTTGTGGAAAAGCTGCCGTGGTGGTTCTGGGGAAAGCGGCTGGAGCAGGAATAGGGGGATTGGAGATGGAATGGTGGGGTCAGTGTAACACTGGGGTGAAGACAGAGCTGAGAGCCCCAAAGCTGAGCTCTGTGACTCACACTCGGGGCTTTGGGGCCTCCCCGGGGCTTCTGGTCCTTCGTGTTGTCCCTCATTTCCCTGCTGTCCATCTCCGGTCTGATCCTGCTGAAGGCATCTCTGCTCATCCTCAGGGGCTGGTTCCAGAGGCAGCTGCAGCCTCCACTTTCCATGGAAACCTCCCCGTTTTCCGTGGTTTCACTGAGGAGAGCTCGCTGGGTGCAGCAGAACCATCCAGCGAGTCGCAGGCAGTGCTGCTGCTCCTTCAGCCTGGCCACTGTGGTTTGTGTGCTGAGTGCTGCTGCAGATTTCCCATCTGAAACACCTCTCCCCGAGTCCTGACTTGCTTTAAATCCAAGCTGCAAAATTCGGGATTTCTAATCCAATCGTTCTGCTGTGCGTGGAACAAAACAACCGCTCCACGCCGGACTGTGGGACAGATCCCTGCCGTCCTAAAGATTTCTTCTGCACCGGGAGCCTTCAATCCCATCTCAAAGCAAAGGGTGGAAATACTCTGAATTTTCATTTCAAGGCTGCTGGGTTACTTGGAGCAGCCTGGGGACAGTGGGAGGTGTCCCTGCCATGGCAGGGGTGGCACTGGGTGGGATTTAAGGTCCCTTCCCACCCGAACCATCCTGCGATTTCAGGGCTTTCGCTCGGAATTCAGCTTGGAATGGCCAAACCCCTCACAGGTTTTTCTTTACAACCTTTCCGCGTAAAGAAAGAGACGAAACCCGGAAGGTGGCTGGTGGCAGTGATTGCCAAGGGTTCCTCCTGGCCTCTGAGAGCCGTCTGAAACCAGGGACAGCCTTCAGACAGCCGGCCTGTGCTGTGGATTGCCTGCTTGTGAAATGTTTATGCTCGTGTGCAGCCTTACCCCATCATTCCCACAAAAGTTGGGCCTGGATGGCGGATTCCCTCTGCTCTTGGGCCAGCCAGGTCTGTGGCACAGGTGGACAAGGGGCAGGAGGTGTCCTGCTCACAGAGAAGCAGGAAACATGATTATATATTAAATATATATATATATAATATATATTTAGTAAAAGAGGTTATATATTTAGGGATAATATATTGAGGGCTAGCAGTTTTTCAGACATCCGTGTTCTCAAGTGATTAAATGGAGAAAACACACCTTTAAAAAAAAAACAAAACAACTTCTCTGTAGAGTTTTGAAGTCCACACTGTTTGGCAGGAAGGCTGTTAATTAACCCATCGTCCAGGTTTGTTTAGTAAGGAATTTATTAGACATTTTTCAACGTGTCCCCCCCCCAGTCCAATCCAATTCCTGGTCCCTGGAAGTGATTCAGGAGGCTGCAGCTTGTTTGAAATTGCCAGTTGAGGTCCTGGAGACAGGAGGTGGAGTGGAGGTGTCGGTGACTCAGCGAAAGGGAGAGAGTTCAGTGAGGAGGATGAGAATCCCTTGGTAGGTTTGGGTTTAAAATTCTGTAAGGGGGGGAAAACCCTCAGCCTTTCCTTCAGGGATTGGCTCTGACGGCTTCCTGCCCCTTGCAAAGTCCCTGCTTGGGGGTTGTGGGAATATTGGGGTGAATATCTGATAAGGAGGGAAGGATTTTCCTGTAAAACAAACCCAAACGCCACCCCCAAGAAAAGCTGAGGGGACAGGAAGACACTGGAAGCAATTGCAGTTTCTCCCTGTCTTCGTTCACCAAAGCCACAGCAGGAAAACTTGAGGTAAGAAACAGTATTTAAAGGGTGAAGTCTTGAGAGTGGCAAAATCCATGGGCAGAAACGTGACTTTCTCTCATGGATTGTCGCTGGAACTTCAGACCTTTCTGGCAGTTCTTGAGTTTATTTCTTGGTCTTGTCAGACTTTCAGAAGAGCAGTGTTGAGTTGTGGCATTTGCCAGTGAATCCAGGAAGAGCCTGTGCTCTCTGCATCCCTTTGGGGCTGTTCCGTGCTCTGCTGCTTTGTTTCCAGGCGGGATGGAGGTCCCAGCTTGGGAACACTGGTCAGTTCAGAGAGCACACGGCGTCCTGGTCCCTGGGGTCCTTCCTGGCAGGAGGGGACACAGGGACACTCTGGATAATGGGAATGGTTCCCGTGCTCCCTGTGTTTGAGGTCCACTGGAGGCAGGGGGTGGCTGCGTGCTGCACAAAACCGTAGGGGAATGTTCTTCACTTTCTCCTTTGTTCACTGTTCCTCCCAAGAGGCCGTGGAAGGGCAGGTTTCCATGGAAAACCAGCTGTTCTCTGGCTTGTGTAACACTGCTCGGAGTTTTCTCCTCCTGGCTGGTTCGGAGCCTCCCTGGAGCTTTTGGGAAGAACGTGACGAGTGGAACGGAGGGTTTGAGAGCTGGCTGGGGTCTCCAGGTCCCCTGTGATCCCAGTCTCTGCTCTGCTGCTGGACGCAGGAATCAGTGGGGTGGGGAAATATCAGCGTGCGCTGTGTTCTTTGCAGGGCTGGTCGCCGTGGGAGAGAAGGCCCAGAAGAGGTCCGGCCATTACGTGGTGATGAAGGATCTGTCAGGTGAGGTTCTTGTCTAGAATAAAGCAGTTCCCAGCGGCTGCCTGGGCGCTCACCCTGAGCTCTGTGTGTGTGTGTGTGCGTGCCAGGGAAGCACCCGGTGTCTGCGCTGATGGAGATCTGCAACAAGAGGAGGTGGACGCCCCCCGAGTTCGTGCTGGTGGACGACAGTGGGCCTGATCACCGCAAACATTTCATCTTCAAGGTGGGTCCGGGCTGCCCCTGTGCTGCTCCCCCTGGGCCAGGGGTGAAATCCATGTTTCTGTTTGATAGAAGCACCTCCCCAGGGCTGGCTGAGGATGGCGGAGCCGTCTCGGTGCTGGAATGTGCGAGTCCTGTTCCTGGAAAGGCCAAACCGGGTCCCTGGAGGGCTTTAACCTGGGAGCTGGGGACACTCAACCCCAGGGCTGGAGCCCCTCTGGAGCCGGGCTGGGAGAGCTGGGGGTGCTCCAGGGAGAGGAGAAGCTCCAGGGAGAGCTCCGAGCACCTAAAGGGGCTCCAGGAGAGCTGCAGAGGGACTGGGGACAAGGCCTGCAGGGACAGGACACAGGGAATGGCTTCAAAGTAGGGTTTGATGGGATCCTGGGAATCAGGAATTGTTCCCTGGCAGGGTGGGGATGGAATTCCCAGAGCAGCTGTGGCTGCCCCTGGATCCCTGGCAGTGCCCAAGGCCAGGCTGGACACTGGGGACAGTGGGAGGTGTCCCTGCCGTGGCAGGGGTGGCCCTGGGTGGGATTTAAGGTCCCTCCCCAGCCGAACCAGGGCGGGATGCCATGAGGTGGCCGCGCTGCCCGGCAGCCATGGGTTCTGTGTGTCCCCAAAGAGGAGTTGCCCAGGGTGTCCCTGCAGCAGCCACGGCCCCTCAGTAACGGCCGGTTCCCCTGCGCCAGGTGAGAGTCAACGGCAACGAGTACCGGCCCACCTTTGCCAGCCTTAACAAGAAGCACGCGAAAGCCACGGCAGCCACGGCGGCGCTGCAGGCCATGGGACTCGTACCAAAGGAAAGCATGGTCAATACCACCATGTTCAGGAGTGCCTCACACCGCTAAGCTTGGCTTCGCTGGGACACTGGTTCTGAGCATTTTACTCTGCACAAGAAATGGTATTTACCCCTCTCATGTTGTAAATACGTCGGCGATTCCCACCTTGTAAAAAAAAAAAACTGTACAGACACCCGCAGGTTTTTTGGTTTTTTTTTTGTTTGGTTGGTTTTTTTTTGTTTTTTTTTTTTTTTTCTTTTGTACCATCCAAATGTATTTAAATCATACTTAGTTTTTGGTATGTTTATATTGTTTACATTAGTGATGTAATTATTTCTTAAACGACTAAATCAGACGACAAGACTCTCTGGAGGCATCAGAAATCCAGACCCTTGGCCGAAGCTCCCGCAGTTCCTCTCCTGCCGGGACGTTGACCCTTTGATACAGTTTTGTAGTGGCTGCAGAATTCCCTGGGCTGGGGGAGGCGCTGGGGACACCGTGCCAGGGCTCTGCCCCTCGGTGCCACCCGTGCCCCAGCACAGCCGGAGCCGCGGGCGCCGCCGGAGGGACGCGGAGATTCGGACGCGGCCCCGGCGCGGCCTCCCCGCCCGGGGCTGCTCTTCCCAACCAGTGAATCCACTGCCTGATGCTGATTGTTCGGATTTGTGGTTCATGTGAATTTTAAACTCTTTAACAAATCTGCAAACTGGATTTTGGGGAGGGAGGGAAGGGAGGGAGGGAGGGAGGGAGGGGGGTAGAATGACGCTTCAATTGTTGTACCCGACTTGGTCAATAAAGCAGCACAAGTTCATAATCTTCACCCCTGGTCAGTAAACTGTGATTCCAGCGGATGCCAAGCCTGGAGACGGGAATTTAAACCCGCCGAAATGCCTTCTGCAAGAAACGCGCGCGATACACAAGCGGCTTTGTGAGGATTCTCAACAGCCCTTGGGATGGCAGGAGCAGGTCTGGGTCTTTTTGGTTGCTTTGAACTTTTACAAAATAACTCCTTGGGATGAAATGTTTCCACAAGGGTCCTGGGCCCTCAAGGAGCCGGATCCAGAGCTTGGGCCGTTGGACAGCGGAGAGGATGTAGAAAGCTTTTCCTGCTTTTTTATTTTATTTTTTTATTTAAGAAGAATTCTGTGGTCTGTGCACGTGGGGTTGGAAGGAGCAGTGCGCCCTCCCTGATGGCTGCCAGGATTCCTGCACTTGGCTCCTTCGGGTGCTTGTCCCAGACAATTCTTGGTGAGGTGCGAACCTGAGCTGGGTCTGGGGAGAGAACAAAGCCGAACAAAGCCAGCCAGGCTGCTCTGGCCTCACGTGAGGGACCCTTTGGCCATGGGGCCGTGGAGCCGAGGAATTCCCGGGACCTGGAGCCGCGTGGATCCCGGCGGCGTCAACACGGCGTCTCCTTGCTCTGCAGGGACGAGGGCTGGCGTTTGCTGTGCAGCAGGGAATTGGGGTTGGAGACAGAAAAGCCCCTCCGAGTCTGTCCGAGCGCTCTGGAAATGCTTCAGTTGATCTTCATTTCGTGGACGTTGTTGTCTTGAATTAAACTTTTTTCCCTTTGGCATCTCGCCTTCAGTGTCTGACTAAATGTGTGGAGCTTGTCCTGCGAACTGCCTGGGAGGTGTGAAATCCCCAGGAGACGTGGGAAGATGCTCTGGGAGTGCTGGGGGTTGTGTGGCTCCACCCCGGGGCTGGGAGCAGCTCCTGACCACCCTCAGTGGCTTGGCAGGGCTCAGACCTTGGAGCTGCTGAGGGTTCCCTTCAGTCCGTGGCAGCTCAGAACTCACAGCTGGACACGATCAAATTTGGGAATGCGCAACCCCCTGGACTTGTTTCGTTCCTTTTCCTGGATCCCCGCTTCCCATGCATGAGGTAAAGGCCTGAGTTCTCTTCCAGCAGCAGAGAAATCCAGTCCCACTAAAGTCTCCATTTGAAAAACAACTATTAGGAAAGGTCTGGATTTCATGGCTTAAGGGTGATGGGGGGGGGGTCTGTGTGTTCCTTGGAGTCACTTATCCTTCAGGAGCAGCCTCATCCTGGAGCTGGGAGCAGCTGGGATTTGCTCCTGGAGCCGACAGGTCACAGCAGCTCTGTAGAGCCACGGTTAATCGCCAAGAATTCCAGCAGAACTGCATCCCTGCTGGATCCGTGGGGCAGGACGCCGCCGCTGCTGTGGACAAAGGGGATGTGGAGGCAGAGGAAGCTCTTGCTGGCCCAGGCTCAGCGGCCGCTCCGTGCCCGCGTTCAGTTTGAGGGCTCCGCTTGGTGATCCCTGACGCCGAGAGGCACCGGCAGGGAAAGCTGAGCTTTGCTGCCCACGGCTTCGTTTCCAGGAAGAAACACCAGATTAAAAGCGGCCGGAGAGCACGAGCACAAGGTGGTTCAACCTCCCACTCAGCTCTGGCGTTCCCTGCTGCAGGAATGAGCTCACCCAACAGCTGTGGAAAAGTCACCCACGCCCCTAAAGGCCTGTGACCCCTCTGCCTGCAGGGAAACGCTCAGAGCACCCGGTCAGGCCCTGCTCCTGCTGGGAGCACGCAGCAGCTCCTTGCTCTCTGATCCCTGGAATTCCCGAGGCTGGAAAAGCCCTCCCAGCCCAGGCAGTCCCAGCTGTGCCCCATTCCCACCTTGTCACCCCGAGTGCCACCTCCAGGTGCCTCCTGCAGGGCCGGGCACGCTCCAAAGCTCCCCGGGCAGCCCCCGCCAAGGCCTGAGCACCCTTTCCTCTTGCTCAGGCGCTGCAGGCGTTTAGTTCCTCCCCTCGTTGCCCTTCAGGCTGTGGTTTGTCCCGCTGTTAGCCCGGGGTGGGTGTGGGAGCTGTGCTGAGCAGCTCTGGGCAGTCGATCCACAGCTCCGGGGCCCTCTGCCCTCCATTCCTCCCTGAGGAGTGCAGACATGACCCCAGCCCAGGAGGTGCCGCACACCGGGGTGCAGCTACCGAGGCTGGCAGGGGGCTGTGAACAGTTCGGCGTGTCCACAGGATCCCAGGAGGTTTGGGCTGCAAGGGACCCTAAAGCTCATCCGATTCCTATCCCCTGCCCTGGGGGCGGGAGGGAGAACATTCCAACCTGGTTAGGAGTTCCTGCCCCAAGCAGGAGCAGAAATCCCATGCTTGGAACAGAAGGTGCGTGTGCATGGCGAACACCAAGCTGCCGGGGACAAACCGCACCTATAAAACCACGTTTTATTTAAAAAAAACCCACTTCCTGTGATGAAAAAAGGAGATGCCCAAGGCCTTTGCCCCCCTCTCTTTCACAAGGAGATGCCCAAGGCCTTTGCCCCCCTCTCTTTCACAAGGAGATGCCCAAGGCCTTTGCTCTCCTCTCTTTCACAAGGAGATGCCCAAGGCCTTTGCCCCCCTCTCTTTCACAAGGAGATGCCCAAGGCCTTTGCCCCCCTCTCTTTCACAAGGAGATGCCCAAGGCCTTTGCCCTCCTCTCTTTCAAAGCCCTCGGAAGTGTCCATGTGCAGCAGCCGTGTGGGCTGTGCGACACCCTTGCGTCCCTCCCGCCCTGCCCCAAGCTCAGCCCCCCGCGAGCGAGATCCCGCTCCGTGCGGCAGCATTCCTAAGCCTTCCAGGTGTAGGCGTAATCCTTCATTTCCAGCCAGCGGATGGAGGATTTTCCCAGCGTGGGGCGCTGGCTCAGCTGATCCAGGGTCTTGGCACGCAGCCCGCAGGCAGGGAGGTCCCGCTGCACGTCCTCCTGCGGAGGGCACACAGGCGGAACGGAATGAGCGGTCCTCTCCCGTTTCCCGTTTCCCGTTTCCCCGCTGCCGAGGGACGGCAAGGCCCGGGGGCCGGTCGCGGGTATCGCGGGCAAGGTCCCGGTGGGCGCTCCCCGCTCCGGGCAGGTGTGTCCTCACCTGGGACGCGGCCGGGCCGGCGTTGAAGGCGGCGCTGGGCTCGTGGGCGCTGAGCAGGGCGCGGAAAGCGCCGCGTTGCGCCGGGCCCAGCACCAGCGTCAGGGCGTGCAGGGCGTGCGGCAGGACGGGCCCCAGCACCTCCAGGCTGAAGACGTCCTCAAAGCCGCCCTGCACCCGCGCACGGCCGCTGACGGTCCGAGCCTGGGGGGCGGAACGCGGTGGCGTCAGTGCCGCGCACTAACCAGCTCCGGCAACAGTGAAAATAGAAACGCTTCTGGATGTTGGCAACTCCCCGTGCAGTGCGGGAGGGTTTACTGCCCCCGAAAGAACTCCTAAAATGTACCCCCTGCACTGCAGGGATGCTCTAGGGATTGGGAAGGGCAGAATTTCTCTGGTGGAGCAAGTAGCTCATCCTGGTCTTACTGGGAAGAAATTTGGGTTAGATACAGGGAAAGAATTCTTGGCTGTAGGGTGGGGAAGCCCTGGCACAGCTGTGGCTGCCCCTAGATCCCTGGAAGTGTCCAAGGCCACGCTGGATGAGCCTTGGAACAACGTGGGATGGTGGAAGGAGTCCCTGCCCGTGGCAGGGGTTGGGACTGGGATGATCCTGAAGCTCCCTCCCCACCCCATTCCTTGCAGGAACAGCTGGTGAGCTGTGGCTCAGGGGCTCCTCCTGCAAGGATGGTCTGAGAGCCCTCAGGATGTGGGGAGAATCTGAACAACCATTTTCCCTCCGGGCAGCTCTGCTCAGCCTCGCGTCTCTCCGGAGGCGAGGAAAGGGAATGCTGTCAGTTCAGTGTCAGCCATGTTGCAGTCAATGTCAGCTCAGTGCAGGGATGTGCTGCAGGGATTTAGGAGCAGCCCGTGGCCGCAGACAAAAAGCTGACTCGGGCCTTAGCCACAAAAATCCCGCTGTGGTGGTGTCTGAGGGAAAGGCCGCCCAGCCAGTGTCTGATCCCCCGGCTAAGGAAACGGCTTCCTCGCCTTCCTGGAGGCGGCCGTGTCCTCCCTCACCTTGAGCGTCTGCATGGTCCCGCCGCGGAAAGCCACGGGCGACAGCAGCGTCGGGGGCAGCCCCGCCTGCGGCCCCGCCACGGCCACCAGGCTGCGGCAGCTGATCAGGAAGTTCAGCAGCCTGAAGGTGTTGCTGCCCCTCACCAGCACCAGCGACTCGGGCCTGTGATCCACCTGCACCTCGGTCTTCTCCTTGCGCCTGGGGAGCCGAGTCAAGGGAAAACCGCGGGGAGGGGGGAAGAATCCGTGTGCCAAAAAGCTGGAGCAGTGAGCCCCCCCCACACACACATCCCATTGGACCAAAATCCCCCACACCAAACCCCACTAAGCTTTGCAATCACCCAGATCTGCTCTTCAAACGTTACGCAGCATCTTAATCCCGGCTTCAAGTCCTAGAAATACTTGCAAAGTAACAAAACAAGAAAAAGGCGGCATCTCACAACAAGCAGGGATGTGAGGATTCATATTTGGAAAACAGCTGGAAAACTTCTAAAGAACTTAAATGTGTACTTCAGCACTGTAACAGCTGCAGGGTTTCTTGGACTCACCCGTTTGGAAGATCAAAGGAAGGATACAGTTGGATAGAAATAGTGTCTGGTTTCTTCACCTTGTCTTGGACTCCCATCTCCTCAAGCCAAGAGAAGCTTCCATCGTCATCATCGTCGTCGCTGCGAGCTGGTTCCCTGGAGACACGGCATCAGTGTTAGGAGGGCAGTGCCTCTCGGGAAGGTTTTCCAGCTGGACTGTGCAGGAGCCTGGAGATGCCCTTGAATCCCAGCACCGCCCGACACCGCTACTCACCCCGCACCCTCCACGCCGCTTCCCCCTCCGAGGCCGTCAGCGGCTTCTGCCTCCGAACTCTCCTCAGAGCTCTTCTGCCTCCCGGTCCTCCTCTCCTCCAGCAAAGGCAAGGAGAACTCGATGCCTGCGGCGGACGGAGGGGAGCAGTGAGGGGCTGCGTCCCGGCCCGTGCCTCAGCGCCGCAGCCCCGCAGGCGGCCTTACCCTCGCTCCTCATGGCGTGGCGGAGGCCGCGCGTGGTGGGCGCGATGGCGGCGGTGGGCACGGCGCTGCCCGCCAGCCCCGCGGCGCGGAACAGCACCGAGAACTGCGCCGCGCACACGTAGAAATACGGACACAGCCGCGCCCGCAGCAGGTTGTACAGCGAGGTGAAGCTCACCGACCTGGCAGTGGGGACAAACGGCGCTGTCACAGCAGGGAGTTCTCCCACCCCTGCTGACGCGCTGGAGAGGGAGTTGGGACAAGGGGTGGAGGGAAAGGACACAGGGAGTGGCTTCCCAGTGCCAGAGGGAAGGGCTGGGTGGGAGAGTGGGGAGGAATTGTTCCCTGGCAGGGTGGGTTCCCTGGAAGCTGTGGCTGCCCCTGGATCCCTGGCAGTGCCCAAGGCCAGCTTGGACACTGGGGACAGTGGGAGGTGTCCCTGCCGTGGCCAGGGGTGGGAATGTGATGATCCTTGAGGTCCCTTCCAACCCAAACCGTCCCGTGACTCTGTGATGGATCAAAATCTCCTTGTCTCACTCTCAGCCAGCCCACCAGTAACGGGGCTGCCACTTACCACTCACTCATGAGCACCTGCTGCAAGGCCTCGTCCTGTGCCCAAGGACAGGCCTTTCCTGCCATCCTCCTGTCCGCGCCCAGGCGGGGGAACAGCGGCAGCCAGGGCAGCGAGGGGTGCAGCCAGTAGACGAGGCTCTGCTGGAAGGCACAGCGCAGCTCCGTGCACAGCCGCGGCTCCTGCGGGTCCCAGAGGGTTCCAGGGGGACGCCAAAGCTGCCGCAAGGGGAGCTGCAGCTCCGGCCACCCGCCCCAGCTCTCACCTGCACGCTCTGGGGCAAGGTGGTTTCCGTGGCCCTGCAGTGCTGAGCAAAGCCCTGCGCTTCCTCCTGTGCCTTCAGATGTTCTGTCCAGCTGAAGGGTTGGGAGGACATGAAGAGAACCCGGGTTTTTATACTCCAGTCCGCGGGGAATTCCTCTCTTGGCGAGGAGGGAGCTTTGGGTGCAGCAAGAGGCGAATGAAGGTCCTGGCCAAACAGAAACAGCGTCAGTTAACTCGCAGAAAGTTAAACCTGTTCGCAGGCTGAACCAAGGGCACCGTTCGTTATTTTGGTTATTTCACTCAGTACCAGATTCTAATAGAAACACTCCGTTCTGTTGCCTATAAACCACGTGAGAGGGCTTGCGCTCACGGGCCTTTCCAACAACATAAGCTAGGAACAAATAAAAGGATAAATTATTAAAACAAACAAAAAAAAAGCCCCGAGCCTGATGTTTATGAAGACAAGAATTTCCATGCCAAAATGGTTATTTCATTTCATCCTCTCCTGGTGACTGTAAGATCACGTCCCCAAAAAAGCCCTGGGCACCTCCAAGATGGTTTGTTCTCTTTTTTTCTATCCCTTTAATTTAGTTTGAACTTGAGTTTCTGTACCTAGAACAACATTTGAGAGTGTGCATTGAAACTCTGTTTCAATTTCAAGGGCTGGTTTTCAGGAATTCCTGCTTTCTTATGTGCCTGATGAAGTGCTCCATTCCTGTAGCTGAAAACCAGCCTGCAGGAGGTCTACCTGGTGAAGAGCATCCTCATCTCAACCGCATAAAAAACTAACAAACAGCAAAATTCCAGTCAACATGTTAATGAAACTGAAAGACAACAACCTCTGTCCATGGAACTACAACAGCAGCGAGCTCAGGCAGAAGGCTGGGTTTAAAAAACTGCCACCAGAACAGGAAAAAATCAGCGTAAGAGATTTCCTCGAATACTCCTATTTTAGTACACTCTCTCACGCAGAGATGGGCCGCCAAATACCAAGCGAAACAGGTTTCAGCTTTCTGTGTGCCCTGAGAACAGCTGGAATATTCCAGCACTGTGTGCTCCTTCGTACCTGGCTCAGGGCGAGGATGTCGGAACTCTCAGCAGGCTCCGCGCTCCCGGAGGCCTTCTCTTCGCAGGCCGGCTCTAAAAACTGATATAAAGAGCAGCATAAGGCACCGAACAAAGGCCGCACCGGGGCAGACCATTTTAAAAACTGGTTTTGCAGTGACATTTCCCGAACGATCCCCAGCAGCACCGCGGGCTGCAAACAAACGGCGCTCGGGACCGAGTCTGACCGCGCTGAGCAACACCTGGAGGGCAGCAGGGCCCGGGAGGAGGCGGGGGCGAGCCTGGGCCTGGGGCCGCGGCTGAGGGCGGAGGGCTGAGGGCGATGGCAGAGGGCTGAGGGCGATGGCAGAGGGCTGAGGGCGATGGCAGAGGGCTGAGAGCTGAGGGGCGATGGCAGAGGGGCGATGGCAGAGGGCGGAGGGGCGATGGCAGAGGGCGGAGGGGCGATGGCAGAGGGCTGAGGGCGATGGCAGAGGGCGATGGCAGAGGGCTGAGGGCGATGGCGGAGGGCGATGGCAGAGGGCTGAGGGCGATGGCAGAGGGCGATGGCAGAGGGCGGAGGGCGATGGCAGAGGGCGGAGGGGCGATGGCAGAGGGCGATGGCAGAGGGCGGAGGGGCGATGGCAGAGGGCGATGGCAGAGGGCGGAGGGCGATGGCAGAGGGCGGAGGGGCGATGGCAGAGGGCGATGGCAGAGGGCTGAGGGCGATGGCAGAGGGCGATGGCAGAGGGCTGAGGGCGATGGCAGAGGGCGATGGCAGAGGGCGGAGGGCGATGGCAGAGGGCGATGGCAGAGGGCGGAGGGCGATGGCAGAGGGCGATGGCAGAGGGCTGAGGGCGATGGCAGAGGGCGATGGCAGAGGGCTGAGGGCGATGGCGGAGGGCGATGGCAGAGGGCGGAGGGGCGATGGCAGAGGGCGATGGCAGAGGGCTGAGGGCGATGGCAGAGGGCGATGGCAGAGGGCGGAGGGGCGATGGCAGAGGGCGATGGCAGAGGGCGGAGGGCGATGGCAGAGGGCGATGGCAGAGGGCGGAGGGCGATGGCGGAGGGCGATGGCAGAGGGCTGAGGGCGATGGCGGAGGGCGATGGCAGAGGGCGGAGGGGCGATGGCAGAGGGCGATGGCAGAGGGCGGAGGGCGATGGCGGAGGGCGATGGCAGAGGGCTGAGGGCGATGGCGGAGGGCGATGGCAGAGGGCGGAGGGCGATGGCAGAGGGGCGATGGCAGAGGGCGGAGGGCGATGGCAGAGGGCGGAGGGCGATGGCAGAGGGCGGAGGGCGATGGCAGAGGGCGGAGGGGCGATGGCAGAGGGCGATGGCAGAGGGCGGAGGGGCGATGGCAGAGGGCTGAGAGCGATGGCAGAGGGCTGAGGGCGATGGCAGAGGGCTGAGGGCGATGGCAGAGGGCTGAGAGCGATGGCAGAGGGCGGAGGGGCGATGGCAGAGGGCTGAGGGCGATGGCAGAGGGCGGAGGGCGATGGCAGAGGGCGGAGGGCGATGGCAGAGGGCGGAGGGCGATGGCAGAGGGCTGAGGGCGATGGCAGAGGGCGGAGGGGCGATGGCAGAGGGCTGAGGGCGATGGCAGAGGGCTGAGGGCGATGGCAGAGGGCGGAGGGGCGATGGCAGAGGGCTGAGAGCGATGGCAGAGGGCGGAGGGGCGATGGCAGAGGGCTGAGGGCGATGGCAGAGGGCTGAGGGCGATGGCAGAGGGCTGAGGGCGATGGCAGAGGGCGGAGGGCGATGGCAGAGGGCGGAGGGGCGATGGCAGAGGGCGGAGGGGCGATGGCAGAGGGCGGAGGGGCGATGGCAGAGGGCGGAGGGGCGATGGCAGAGGGCTGAGGGGCGATGGCAGAGGGCTGAGGGCGATGGCAGAGGGCTGAGGGCGATGGCAGAGGGCGGAGAGCTGAGGGGCGATGGCAGAGGGCGGAGGGCGATGGCAGAGGGCGGAGGGCGATGGCAGAGGGCTGAGGGGCGATGGCAGAGGGCTGAGGGGCGATGGCAGAGGGCTGAGGGCGATGGCAGAGGGCTGAGGGCGATGGCAGAGGGCTGAGGGCGATGGCAGAGGGCTGAGAGCGATGGCAGAGGGCGGAGGGGCGATGGCAGAGGGCTGAGGGCGATGGCAGAGGGCGGAGGGCGATGGCAGAGGGCGGAGGGCGATGGCAGAGGGCGGAGGGCGATGGCAGAGGGCTGAGGGCGATGGCAGAGGGCGGAGGGGCGATGGCAGAGGGCTGAGGGCGATGGCAGAGGGCTGAGGGCGATGGCAGAGGGCGGAGGGGCGATGGCAGAGGGCTGAGAGCGATGGCAGAGGGCGGAGGGGCGATGGCAGAGGGCTGAGGGCGATGGCAGAGGGCTGAGGGCGATGGCAGAGGGCTGAGGGCGATGGCAGAGGGCGGAGGGCGATGGCAGAGGGCGGAGGGGCGATGGCAGAGGGCGGAGGGGCGATGGCAGAGGGCGGAGGGGCGATGGCAGAGGGCGGAGGGGCGATGGCAGAGGGCTGAGGGGCGATGGCAGAGGGCTGAGGGCGATGGCAGAGGGCTGAGGGCGATGGCAGAGGGCGGAGAGCTGAGGGGCGATGGCAGAGGGCGGAGGGCGATGGCAGAGGGCGGAGGGCGATGGCAGAGGGCTGAGGGGCGATGGCAGAGGGCTGAGGGGCGATGGCAGAGGGCTGAGGGCGATGGCAGAGGGCTGAGGGCGATGGCAGAGGGCTGAGGGCGATGGCAGAGGGCTGAGAGCGATGGCAGAGGGCGGAGGGCGATGGCAGAGGGCTGAGGGGCGATGGCAGAGGGCTGAGGGGCGATGGCAGAGGGCTGAGGGCGATGGCAGAGGGCGGAGGGGCGATGGCAGAGGGCGGAGGGGCGATGGCAGAGGGTTGAGGGGCCCGCTGCCGGGGCTCGGTCCCACCTGCCAGAAAGGCGCTGCCGCTGGATCCCCGCCCGCCGGGGCCGCCGCCGGAGGCTGAGGGGCGGCCGCCGCCCGCGGCGGAGCGTTGTCCAGGCTGGAGAAGGGGTTGCGGCGGCGGGCGGCCGCGGAGGGGCCCCGCGGGACCGAGGCGGCGGCGGCGGCGGCGGCATCTCCCGCGGCGGCGGGGTCGCTCCTCCACCCAGGACGTTTGCGCTTCAGCCGCAGCAGCGCCGGCGGCTTCTTGAAGCCGGGCGAGCGGCCGGGCTCGGCGGGGGCGGCCATGGCCCAGCGGGGCCGGGAGAAGCCGCGGTCCCGTCTTGGCGCCAAAGCGCGGCCGCTCCGCCCCGGGGCGGTGCCGAGGGAGCGGCGCCGCCATTGCTGCCGCCCTCAGGGGCTCTGAGGGGAGCGCGGCTGCCGCCCGCCCGCCCGCACACGCGGCACGAAGACGGGGCGCAAAGACAGCCGGCGCTCAGCGTGGTGTCCGTGTCCTTCCCAAAGCACCGGCACAGCGGCCCCAAGGCTGCGCTCGGCACCATCGCCACGCGGCGGGCCCAGCGCCGAACCGCCGTGCGCGGGCCGGGGCCGGGGCTGTGCGCTGGGACACGGAACGCGCGGCGTTCAGCCTCCTGGGGAGAAAGAAACGAGAGCTTCTCTCCGTTTGGGAGACAAAACGACTTACGGTGACACTCATCTGTCCTGCATGGAGTTCAAAAGCCATAACATACTAGAAGGGCATAAATAGAAATACGTGTGGTTCAAAAGGCATAAAGGGTAGTTAGTAGCAACACCTCTAGTGACAAAAGACTTAATAATTGAAATCCAATACTATTAAAACAGCTTTCCTCTGCAGTATTGTCACTCCTTGTGCTTGGTTTTTTTAAACTTGTTAATTTCTTACTTCATCGGCTGTATTTTGGAAACATTGAAGCAAAAGTGGGCGACATCAGGGAGAAGACCAACAGCTGGGCGCAAGGCTCCAGAAGCGATGTGGAGCTCCCGGAGGACTCACACGCTTCAGACGGGCACAAAAGCACCTCTCCTTTGCCAGGCTGCACGGCAGCACCAAGGAGTCAGGTCTGAGCTCCTCCTGATTTCACAGCCTTGCCGTGCGTCGTTTATCCAGATCCTGCTGCAAGCCCGGTGAGTGAGAAGACACAGCCCAAGTGTGGTTCTGGATGATCTGTTTTCTCCCCGATTCTCCCACTCCTGACACAGCTTTGCAGTGTCCATGCCCGTGGTTTGAGTGATCCACAGTGAAAATCAGCAACACAGCTGAAAGAGGAAAACTTTTGCTCTCGAATCAGAGCATGTTACAAGGCACATCCTTTGAGGAAGGCAAAATGCAGTTCCTGTCCCACTGCTGAGTTTCAGGTGGGCCACACTCATGGATGATGCTGGGGAGACAGATCTGGGCTGTGTCGAGGTTAAAAGAGAGGAAATGAAAGTACACAGTACAGGGAGATTGCAAAGGTAAGAAGCTTCACAAAGTACCTCAAATATGTGACTCGCACAGTCCCACCAGCTTGGGGACTCTGGATGGACCAGGTTTGCTGCCTTAGTGGTGAAATGAAGGGAAAGAGCTGGGGGAAACGTCTGCAGTCAGTACCACGTCCTTCCTGTCTGGCACCTTTGCCCACCTCTATAGTTTTGCCTCTCCTTCAACTGAATAACAATTTTAAACATGGACTAAGATCTCAAAGCGTAGCATTCGGTCTCAGTGCAGTCAAAAGCAAAAGGTAACTATAAAGGTACCTACTGGTAGGGGTTGGAGCCAAAAAGACGAATAAAACCATCTTTTTTCCCCTCTTTGATTTCTTAGGGTCGAAAACCAACAGCGACTGAATTTGCCTGTAGATGTTTCTGACATTTGTAATTGCGGCAGGGCCGAAAAGATTTTTATTGCACGGCTGCTTCTTTAGAAGCTGCTGATGGGAACCTTCTGCTCAAGGGAATTAAAAAGCCCTGAAGTCATGGAAGCTGCAGAGACCATTTGTGCTGAGGTATAAAGAATGTTTAAATTCAGTTTACTGCGAGCGCACACTGATTTACTCCACAAATACATTTCTTCATCTTCCCCAGGCTGAGAAATCAGATTTTGTGTGTCAGAACTGGATGACTTGTCTCTTTCTTGCTTGATTCTTCTGAACTATTTCCATAGAGACTTTGGCTTCGTACAGTGGGATGGGTTCATCCAGCTGAGGCCTGAAATGAAACAGCAGAAAGTGCTGGTGAGCACACAGACCGACAGAAATATCACAGGACAGACTTGACTTCCACTGTGGCAACCCCCCTCCCCAAACAAAATAACAGATTTATGGCTTTGCTCCGGGGCGCAGAAGAAGGGAAAAGCCCCAAGGCAAACAGGAGCCACAAGTGAATGAAAAGAGATCCTTCTTGCAGGAAAAAAAAAAAAAGGGGTGGTGGGGACAGCGGTTGTTATCCTGCTTTAAGGGAAGGGATCTCCCATTCTCACCTTTTTATGGGAGTCATTTTATCTCCTGAAGCTCTGCTCGGTGCTGGCAAGAGTTTTCTACTTCTAATGCTGAATTTAAAAACCCAGAAAAAACTCCAAGTCTCTCACCTGAAAATGCTATTTGATAATTTCTCCATGACATCTTCCAGGATAGGTATCCAAGAGGACCATTAAGGAACAACAGAGCTGGAGAGAAATCTCTTTACAATCACATTTGCTGGTCACAGCCCTGTACTGATACAAACTCAGCCAGGTCAAGGCAAAATGAAAATGAACCTCAATTCCAGGCTTTAGATCAGATTCTTGCACTTGTTTCTATATCAGAAACCTCCTTTCCTGAAACGGGATGCGAACATGAAATATGGAATATTTCAATTACTTCCGCATGAAAATATTCAGTATTTCAATATGAAATACAGGTGCAGCCTGCACTAGTACAACATCAATCAATCAATCAATCAATCAATCATTAATCAGTGGCAATTTTTGTGCAGAATGAAGGAAACAGATTTAGGGACCAGGTAGCTGTTGTGACTGTTCATACAGGCACCTGATAAAAAGCCAAAATGAAGTCTGGAACACAGCAGAGGCTGGAAATTCTCGGAGCACGCTGCCACGTGAGGTGAGTTAATGGCCACCAGCCAAGACAGCACAACACATGGGGCTGTGTTCAGTCCTTGTACGAAACTCAAACAGTAAGGTTTATCCTTCATTTCAAGGGCAATCAGGCTGATATTTGAAGCCCAAATTCTTTTAAAAAGTAATCAGTTTGTGATTTCTTCAGATGACAGTAAGGCCAGGTGCTCCAGAATGTCACAAGATACACAAGTCCCTAAAGCCAAAAGCACCCAAACCTTCCAGGGCTGAAAAAGTCCTGCCCAGGGAGCTCAGTCCAGCTCCCTGGGATCTCCCAAATGTAGGAGACATTCCTTTTCCCTTTCCTAACCCACCCTGTGTCTCCATAAATTTGACGTACAAAACAAATCAGTACATTTTATATTACATAATATTTCTGTGCACTGCAAATAAAGGAAAAGGTAGGAAGCCAAAACACTTCCACTTTTTGCAGTGAACGTGAGTGCATTAAGTTTACAGGTGATGCATCTAATGCCCAGAAGCACAACAATCAAAAAAAATCCAAAATGTCACTTGCATATAATAAAAACATAGAGAATCAAATCTTCAATTAATTGGTTCAATAGTGAACAAAAATACTGCAATTTTTTTTTCCCCCCCAGAATGGGTGTTTTGCAGCACTACTTTCAATGAAGCTTGCAAGAGACATTTTCAAGGCCAGGTTGGATATTGGGGCTTGGAGCACCCTGGGATGGTGGAAATTGTCCCTGCCATGGCAGGGGTGGGATGAGCTTTAAGGTCCTTCCCACCAAACCAGTCTGGGATTCTGTGATGTCTTTTAAAGGAATGCAGAAAATACCTCAAAACCTGAGTGTCTCTCATATTTTAGCTCCACCTTTCCAGCTCTGAGCAGAGGAGAAGCTCTCAGCGGGATTTCCCAGTTGTATTTTCACTGCTTTGAGCAGTGAGAATTCCACAGGACCACCAAAGGATATCGAGATACTTCCCCTGCTGCACATTGGACAGGTTCCAGATCTCATCGTTCAGGAAGGACACTGTGGCTCCCTTAAGGAACAGGGAATGGCTGTCTGGAGGATCCAGCTGAAGCAAATTCAAGAAAAATGTCATTTACTTACATTTTTTCCCCCTACAAAAATAAAGGTTAAATGGTTATTTTATACAGACGGTTAAACTGAACGAAAACCACCCCTTGCCCACTCTTAAAAGAAAGGAAACTTGTAACAGGGACAGGTTGAAACAACAGTTTTATGCGTCTGTATCTCTGTTTTCTGTGGGACAAACTCCTCCTTGTCACAGGCATCTTTACCTGCAGGTCCTTCTCGGTCGTTATCCAGTGTCCCCCAACCCCAAGCAGAGTGATGATGTCGTGCTTGTGAGGCAGCAGCTGGGATTTGGAAGCTGGTTCATCTTCAGCGCTGTATAACCTCACTGGGGAGGGAGAACAAACTCCTCTGAGCTCAGAAGAAAACGTGCAAAGTTCAATATGGATTCATTTCCACACCTTTCAGTGGAACTCTCAAGTTCTTTGGTTGCTTCAGCTAAAAATCGTTGAAAACCCTGAATTTATTATTTTATTTACACCCTGAGTATTTTATGTACTTAATTCAGAATAGTATTTTGTGATAGCTCTGAAGTTACTATTCGGAGTTATATTTTGTTTACATTCATGATATTATTTAGTAATAATATAGACTGTAATATAATATTAATTATATAGGGAAGGAAATCTATATATATATAGGGAAGGAAATAATAATAATAATATAGCCTATATTATATAGTATATGACATAATAGTATATATATTATACATGATACAGTATATATATGTAAAATGCATAATATATATAATATATAGTATATATAACAAAATGTAAAATATATACAGTATATAACACACTATAAAATATAGCCTATAAAATACAAAATGTAATTTAAATATATAAATTTTACATTATGTACTATTATATATTTGTCAACTGTCCAGTTATCTACCATTATATAAAAATAAATGTCAGCAATATGTTATATATGAAATATATAACAATAGTAATGAATGCAGGTAGTATATAGTATACAATAACATGTAGTAATGTTTTCTTTATATATTTTTATTTGATATTACTCTGAATGGTAACTTCAGCGTTTTCACCTCTTACAGTTGGTTTCCAATAGAGGTTGACAGTGCTCTTAATTAGGGTTAATTTCTGTATTCAAACAAGGCAGCATAAACAACGATGTCACAGCTCTACCCTTTAAAGCCATTTCTTAATTTTCAGTTTGAGGCAAAGAATATTTCAGCCACGCTGAGCAGCTGACTACGGGCTGCTTGCAGCACTGTGTGCTAGAGGAGCCGTGTGGAAGTTAAAATCCCATCCATTAGAGCCGATGGCATTCCCAAGGCAGCAGGAACTCCCCCGGGAGTACCTCCGGCATCCAGGACGATGTCCACGCCCAGCCCGCCCGTCTCCTCCAGGCAGCTCTCGGCCACGTCAATCTTCCCATGGGACACGTCGATCACCCGGGCTGCCAGAGCAGGACACCAACAAAAACAACTTCAGAGCCACGAACATGGAGTTTGGGTGCTCAAAACTGAGAGCCCAGATCCAGAGCAGCACGTGCAGCTTCTGCTCCCCGCAGGTACCACAAACGGGTTTGCAGCTGCGCTCAAAAAAACCCGACAGATCTTTCATTTTCATTTTCATCGCACTGCAAAGATCAACGCCAAAAGGTATGAATGCAGAAGGCCGGCTCATGAGTTTGTCGGCCCAAAAGGACAAAATGTGGCACTCTAAGATTCGGAATCCTTCTCTAAGTTCATTCTTTGCTATTCTGGTCCAAGTCCTGGCTCTCTGGGTCACTCATTGAATGTTTCGATGAAGGGATTTACATCTGCTCTGGAAATATTGCGGAACTGAAAGCCACCACCACATTTTCCTGTCATGTATCTTTGACGGCCTATTTATGGTTAGTTATAAAGATGAACCACAGAATCTGGAATGAGAGGATCCCAGAATGGTTTGGGTTGGAAGGGACCTTAAGGATCATCCCATCCCACCCCTGCCATGGCAGGGACACCTCCCACTGTCCCCAGTGTCCAAGCTGGCCTTGGGCACTGCCAGGGATCCAGGGGCAGCCACAGCAAATCTGGGAATTCCATCCTCACCCTGCCAGGGAACAATTCCTGATTCCCAAGATCCCATCCAGCCCTGCTGTCTTACAGGTAAAAGCCATTTTTAATATTATAACAATAACACAGGGGCAGAGAAGGAGCAGCTGCAGGTTTTGTTTCATCATTAGGAGGTAGAACAAACATTTAGAAACTTAACTAAACTAAACAGACCCAAGACTTCACAGGAAAATGAGAACTGAAAGAACATCAAACAAATTTGGAGGCCAATTTCCAGAGGCTCCTGGCCTGAGCTCTGCACTCACCCACCAAAGGCTGCCGGACTCCTTCTGGAATGTGATCCCAGCAGTGGAAAGGGAAGAAAAAAAGCAAGAAGCCGGTCATTAAGAATATTAAATCATCAATAAATGCCTTGGCTTTGGTTCTTTTTGTCCCTTCAAATCCCCAATCAAATCATAGCATGCATTCAAATCCCAAGTCACTATTTCTTTTTTTTTTTCCACTGAAGTCAAACGATTTCACTGGAGAGAACACATGATCAAAATTTGCTAAAGATGGGATAATAATTAATCATTAATGATAGCCATATTCCCCATTCACAAACAAACCCCCATAATATCCTTTTCTTCTTAGTTTCCTTTAGTCACAAAATTAAAAGGTTTTCCTCACAGTGCAAGTTTGACATGGTATTATTTCTGCAAATAATTTCACTTCTTTGAAAATAATTCTGGTTTCATAGACCCAAAGTCTGGCAATAAGAAAAAAAAAAAAAGGCCAGAATTCCACCAGTTTGACTATTTTCTGATTTCTGTAGAGCAAAAACGTCCAGTTTTGTTCTTAACTCAGTACAATAGTTCTAACAGTACTAATTAAAATCCCAGTCAACTTCCTTCCTAAAAAATGCTGGAAAAAATTCTCGCCACTGCAGAAAAGGCCAAACAACAAACTGTAATATAATTTTCCATAATCCTTTGTCATTCACGTATTTCTCACAAAATACTGGTAACTCAGTTCAGTTCCTTCTGCTGCGACTTGCACAACTTTCAGAATAACATTCTTCTGAGTGGCAAAACTTCAGGTTGTCACCTCCTGCACTGCCGGGAGGCACAGAACCGCCAGGATTCCACAGCCTGTTCCCAGAGTTTGCTCTCCCCTGGGAAGTTCAGCTGCAGAGTTTAAACCCTGTCACCCCAAGGATGTGCTCAGGAGAGCCAGGACATCACTGGGGGGTTCAAAGCAGAGGCATCCCCCAAGAGCTCAGCACGGAATAAAATCTCACACAGCAAACAAAAAGAAAAGCAGGAGGTGCCCTTGGGAGCAGAAGAAATATCTGTGAGTGTGTAGATGCTTTTCCTTGGGTTCTCTAACAGAAACTCATCCCATTGTTTATGGAATATTCCGTCTCCAGCCTGAAACTCAGGCATTAAAATGTCAAAATTTGTTAAAATCCTCTCCTTCATTCTATTCTAATTCTTACTCCAGAGCCTACTGAAGACAAAAAAAAAGCCTCATTCTGTTGGTCTAAATACAAATCCTGAAACATCACCAAGACCTTCTACTTCAGGCACTGGAATCACATTAATTAACCAACAAATCAGAAAGCCTGAACACTTTTAAAAGCTTTTTGCTTTTGCACTCAAACCGTTTCTCTCTTTACTGCCGTACCCAAGTTCTATTTATTTATCTGAAATAAAGTTGCAGTTAAGATTTTTTCCCCCCTCAGCCATTCCAGGAAGCAGCTTGGTATGCTCAACAATGATAACACAAACTGCTGCTCACTGAAATCTGCCAAAAACGAACCAAAACCCCACTGAACCAGCACAAAAGTGAAAATTCTCCACCCACAGACACAAGAAGCCACTCAGAGCTTGGGTTCCTTAGGATCTATTTGGCATTAACATTCAAAGAACTTAAAAATGCTGCAAAAAGTAACTCAGGACTGTGAGAATAAAATTGCCAAACCCTTTCCCAGCTCGTGAGTTTTTCATATAATTAGCAAAATATACCCATAAAATGGTACAAAAGGAAGTTTTAGGTCTTCGGTATTTCCTCTTTGGCCCTGCAACAGCTGGTGCAACAAGGCTCTGCATAGCAACAGCATTCCCAAAAATCTTCCAGCTCTGATGTCTGTCACGACTGCTAGTGCAGTAAAATAGATAAACACAGAGACAGTAAAAAAAAAAAAAAAGGCTGCTGAAATTAGGAAAAAATAGGGTATTTTTGTCAAATTAAAAAAAAAAAGGTATTGCTATCAAGCTCTAGAGAAATCCGGAGGGGCTGCAGTGCTGATCCCCCCCAGCCCTTGGTGCTGGCGGGTGCAGATGTGGCTGCACAAGGCTCCCCCCAAAGGCATTTTACAGCTGCTGCTCTGGAACTTCAGCGAATGCCAACAAAAACCATATTCTGCCAAATAAACCTGGGGAGTACACTGCAGCATTTGGTATTTGCAGGAGGAAGTAGCAGGCACTAGTTTTAACCTTTCACTGCGCTCCAGCCAGACTTGACAATCCATCCTTTCTTTTAAAACCGTGCGAATAAAGGAATATTCCACTTCCCTCCACAAAACGCCATCAGAAGTTTGATCAGGAAAGATGCCAGCAGCTCCTACACAGAGTATTTTCTCATGTTGTATTCAGAGGAAAAAAAAAAACAACCAAACCAGACTTGAAATATCAAAAAGAAGAAGTAAGGGAAAAATGCAAGTGTTGTGTGTGAGGCTAAGCTCCTTTAGAAAGCAGGAGAATGCAGAGCCTGTGCAGGTCCAGCTCCAGCTGTGGCAGTACCTGAGACTTGATCAAACGCTGCTGGCAGCAATGTGAGGCTGCTGAGTGCTGGCTGTCAGGTGTGAGAGCTCTGGCACACACTGGGGTAGTGGTGACTCAGCAATCCTGCCTTCCACAGCAACCACTTCATCGCACGGAAAGATTTCCTGAGCGCTTAGGCCAAAAGCCAGCAGTCAGCACTACTGGAAAGTACTGCCAGTCGTCACAAGTGAAATGGAGAATAAAGATGCCATGAAGTACACCTAAACCAGAAACTGACCACCTGTGGAGTACAGAACTAACCTGAAAACCATTTCATTGGACTACTTATCAATTCGTATTTACTTTTTACAGACGGAAGTCTCTAGACCTGCCAGAAAAAAAAAAAAATATTTCGAGACATTCTTTAGGCCAAACTTTATCACTGCAGGCTAAAACTCACCCCCAGCAGGTCTGAGCCTCTCCAGGTACTGCTTGTCCTCCAGGCTGTGGGCAGTGGAGATGACCTTGGCCCCTCTGTGTTGAGCCAACTGAATCGCGATGCTCCCGAACGGCTGAGGAGGGAAAAGCAGGTTCACTGATCAATTTATTGATTCATTTGTTTGCACCAACAATTTGATGCTGTTTAAGAACAATTATATTGCAAAGGCCACTCAGGAGAGTACCCAGAAGTGAACTTACTCCTGCAATAAAACACAGACCTGCTTCTGTCCTAAGTGAGGCCAAAACAGCTCTTCGGTGACTGGGAAGCTCTGAATGAACTTTTGGTCAGTAAATTGGTTCTTGCCTTAAACAAAATAGCTCAGATTCCACTTTAATTACCACAGCCACCTTCACTGCAGTTGGAACTTGGAGCTTGAAGGGAATAAAGCTCCAGGGAAAAAGCCCCAGCCACGTTTACATTACAGAACCTTGGCTTAGGGAGCCCCACATCTTCATTAGCACTAACAACTGCAGGGATGCAAATCAAATTATTTATATCCAAGAAAAGGTAAAAAGCAAAGGCGGTGATGCCTCAAGTTTTATCTTTGGTGTATTTCAGGTTCTGTGGAGCCCAGGGGTGCAGCTCTGAGCTCACACTCAGTGTCACTCAGCTCTGCACACAGCAGGGACACAAAACAAATCCTTCTCCTGCTGCACACCAAGGACAACTGGGACAAGTATTCAGGCCCAAAAAATCATAAACAACAGAGGGCTGAGGGGAGAGAACAAGGAGGATGGAACTTCATAACCTGCAGCTGTAATTGGACAATTAAACCAATTACAGTATGCAAATTACCTCCCAAGGCATCAATGGGAGAGGACTAAAAAAGAAGGCATTTTCCTGCAGTTATCCCTGAGGACTCAGGGATAACTGTGTCACTGTAGGACACCAGAACACCCTCCCTCTCTCTGCACCCCCACACTCCAGGCAGGACAATATTCCTGGTCAGGATGTAACGTGGGAAAGCCCTTCCTGCAAACCCATGAAAGGAAGGGCACAGCCAGCACTCCCTGGTGAGCCCAGCTGGGAGAAATGCACGGGCTGTGCCCGATGCCTTGGGAAGGCTGAGCTGGAACAGAGACTGGACAGAGCTGGGGAATAAAGTAGAGATTTATTAAAAGGCCTTTAAGGACACACCTTGGGCAGGACAAGAGCCTGGCCAGGGCTGCACCCAAGGGGGACCCAAAATGGTCACAAAATGGACCCAAAATGGTCACAAAATGGTCACAAAATGGACACAAAATGGTCACAAAATGGACAAATGGTCACGAGGTCTCACACTTTTATCAGTTTTGGTCCATTTGCACGTTGGGGTTGAATTGTCCAGTCCCAGCTGCAGGTGATGCAGTCCCATCCTTCTTGTTTCCTCCCCTCAGCCCACCCTTGTTTGTGCTTTGGGGCCTGAACACTTGTCCCAGCTGTCCTTGGTGTGCAGCAGGAGAAGGATTTGTTTTGTGTCCCTGCTGTGTGCAGAGCTGAGTGACACTGACTGTGAGCTCAGAGCTGCACC